>NC_135671.1:26742437-27346608 GCF_964188315.1 Podarcis muralis
GAGACCAGGCAGGTAGGGGAGGGACTACCTGCCCACACAATAGAGGGAGGATCTTACCTGGGAATCCTCACTTGGCTCCAGAGCTTCTCCCACCCCACTCACCCTCAGTCAAGTCTTATTTTGCAGGTTAACTTTTCTTCACATGTATGCGGGCTCTGCTACGTCAAGGTTGCTGTTAAAGGGCCAGAAAGGAATTCCCCTGCATTGGCAGGTTTTGCCTTTCCCGTAGCAAAATGTCACAACTTTGGCAGTATCAGACCTTGGGCGGAATCCTTTAGTCTATCTTCCTCTTTGCAGCGGCGATACCAGGGTTCCCCGTTAAAGGGGTTTCTGAGGGGAGGCTTTGAACATACGCCGAGAGGTCGTCATTGCTCTCCCCTGCGGCGGCGGCGTAACGGGGGCGGCTATCTCTGCTTGAAAATATGTTCTCCAGAGCCGGCCCATCCCCCCCCCCACACTTGGATAACCCTGATGTTCCCTAGGTCCCTGGCTGGGGACTGGGAAGGGATAACACCCAATGCCTGAGCCAAGGTCTACCCACATCTGAAATATAATAAAGTTGTGGCCAATTTAATCCCATAGAACGTTGTCTTGAGTCGTTATTCCACATGACCGGGGGGGGGGCGGCGCCCGAGATCTGGGGGACTCTGCCTGTCCACGCAAATGCCATATATCTGCTCGTGAGTGGTGGACTGGTCCTGGTTTCATAGTTAAGACAAAGTCATGTGGTATATAGACAGATGGGTTAAACCCATAGCTTTCCTAATAAAGTGTAAGCTTTCTGAACATTTCCAAGGTAGCTTTGCAGTCTACAAACCAACCAGGGAAGTATAAAAGCAGCAATAAGAAGTATGAGACAAAAAAAACTGGTATAATAACTTTCTTGGGCCAATTGCTGTAGCAGGAATATAAGTTGTCAAGCTACAAATTGCTGTTCTTTAAGTTCGCCAGATGTGAGCTAACATTACTGTATACTATGCAGGCAGCTAGTAATACATAGTTTATTCCTCACATATTCATGCAACCCCAGTTGAGCTTATTGGTGGCAGAGGGAAGTAGCAGTAATGCCACAAGTTGTGACAGGTGGCTCTCAGCCACTCATTGTTAACTACCCACAGAGCCCCAACCCAGCTGCCATCTATATGTTGTTTGATTGCAACCCTCAATATCCCTGACCATTGGCCATGTTGGTTGGGGCTGATGGAAATGTCGTCCAAAGCACAGGTGAGGCTGATCTGGGACATAGCATTATGATGACTGGCATTTGCAAAGTTTGTATTAATACTAGCCATGACTATACATGGTATAGTTTTGCTCAGGCCTTGTTCCTTTGGGGGGTGGGGATGGGTCACTGGGAGTGGGTCCGCGATACCATTCATTTTAACTCTAGGTGTAGGCAAGTCATGCAATATCTTAATCCATTTTATGAAATCAACATTTATTTCAAGCTACGTCTTCTATACTGTTTATAAATTGTGTCAAAAGGCTTTTCAGCATCTAATGGTAACATTAGAAATTGGTCTTTATTTTTGCTTAAGTCCACCACTAATCTTCTTCTTCTTCTTCTTCTTCTTCTTCTTCTTCTTCTTCTTCTTCTTCTTCTTCTTCTTCTTCTTCTTCTTCTAGATGTTCTTGGTTTACAAAAGTATGTGCAATCTCTCTCTCTCTCTCTCTCTCTTTCCAAGTAACATCTTTTACAGATCAGTTTCATTTGTTGAGACATTAGGAAGAAAAGGGGGAAAGAGGTGGAGTGGGGAAAGGTGGGTGGGGGTGGGTGGGTGGTGATGTTTCTATTATACTTAATATATATGGGGTTATACTTATTCTATTATACTTAATATATATTGTGTCAGTGTCGCTTGTGCAGGTTCTCTGCTATTCACTTGTGTTCCTTTGGTGGTGAGAGAGGTTGGGGTTGGCCTAGGGTGTGGTTGTTTGTTTGTGATTGGCTGTGGTGATCTTTGTTTTCATGAAATCCACCACTAATCTCATATTAACCGCTGCTTGCCTCGTTTTTATAAAACCAGTCTGGTCATTCTCAATAACGGACATTATCAATTGCTGGATTCTAATTGCTGAAGTCGCTGTTAAATTATTTGTATCAACATTAATCAGTGATAGAGGCCGATAATTTGCACACTGAGTGTGATCTTTATCTGGTTTGAGTGCAACTGTAATGTAGGCTTGATTGAATGTCATTCATAAATTACCTTTATCAAGTATCTCTTTGTACAATTGGTGCTGATAGATCCAGTGCTTTTTTTCCCTGGGGGGACGCAGGGGTATGCATACCCCTAAACATTTTATGAATCTTTGTACTTTTGTCCATTTACTGTATTTATTTCCCCCGATTTGAACTATAAAATGATGACTTTCTTGAGTCAAAATGCGAGTACCCCTAAACATTTTCTAATATATGCTTTTGCGTGTCATCTAGATATGTTGTTTATTTTGTTAAAGGAAAGCTCTATATCGTCTGAAACTACATATTTTGGTTTAGCATATAATTCCAAAGAGAACTTGAAAAATTGATCATTTCAGATTCTATAGACTTCATCTTTTCCCACCCTAATAATTGGGATCGTTGCTTTTCTTTTCTTGTTATTTGGGGTTTATTACTCCTGTTGCACTATGCAATGTGTCCATGGTTGGCTGTATAAAAAAAGCTGATCAAATATTTCATTTTCTTATGCATCAGCATATTTCTACGCTGTTCTTGTAGACAGTTCAGAAAATGCTATTCCTTTCTATGATGTTGCCAGCAAAGATAAAGCATTATTTTTCTAAACGATAGTATTTTATGTTTCTAGGTTGGTGGCGACCAAAGCCAGGGAGCCATCTTTCTGCGTGAGTTTACCTTGATTCGGAGAGAGAGTCTTAATGAAGATTTCCTTTCAGATTTGCTGAATACAAACCACAGAATTGAAGATACGGTAGGACCGGCCTATCTTTTAAATAATATGGTGCATGTGAAAAATGGCATTTAGCATTTAGAGTGTTATTCTAAATGGCAGGAGAGAGGAACTCAGAGATATTAGGAAGAACAGGTATAACAGGCAAAAGAGCCATGGTTGGAACTGTTGGTGGCAAACTCTCCTCCCGTAGCAGTGCTCTTCTGGCTCCTTCCTATCCCAGAACTCATAAGGCAGCGGTTCTCAACCTGTGGGTTGCCAGAGCTCAGGGATGATGGGAGTTGTAGTCCAACAACATCTGGGGACCCACAGGTTGAGAACCACTGCTCTATAGCATGGGTAGGCAAACTAAGGCCCAAGTGCCTTCTCAATCCAGCCCGCAGATGGTCCAGGAACCAGCATGTTTTTAAATGAGTAGAATGTGTTCTTTTATTTAAAATGCATCTCTGGGTTATTTGTGGGGCATAGGAATTCGTTCATTCCCCCCCCCCCCCCCCCGAAAAAAAATTGTCCGGCCCCCCACAAGGTCTGAGGGACAGTGGACCAGCCCCCTGCTGAAAAAGTTTGCTGGCCCCTGCTCTATAGTGTAAGCCAGACTTCACCAACTTGCTGTCCTGTGTGTTTTGTTGCACTATAAATCCCAGTATCCCTGAACAATGACTATGCTGGCTGGGTCTGATAGGAGCTGGAGGACAACATCTGGAGGGCATCAGACAAGGCTAGTGAACTATCTTTGAATAGTAGTTATTTTGATGGGACTTGCGTGAGCCTAGTTTTCTCTAGATTTTGCCTGCTTTGTGCTAATACACTGAATTTATTCCATTGTTTCTGGTGTTGAAATCCTATCCCTGAAATTAAACAGAGGCATATATTTTTTAGTTAGCATTTGTTCCTCTTTCCTCCTGTCTTTGCCTAAGTTATGCAAACCATAACCATTCAAACTCCTCCTGCTGATTCAGTCTATCTTTTCATTTGTGGACAACAGTCCAAGCGATGGAGGTTATTGTGTATCATTTTGTGTTTGTTAAGATTGTGATGCTTTTAGCATATGCACTTTTACAAGGTTCTGTGTTGTATTTGGAGAAGACTCTCTGATTGTATGTAGTTGTTTCTTCTTGGTTATATAAATTTATTTTTTAAAAAGCAGATACAAAGATAATGCTTTGTGCTGCAATTCAGCTGCACTTGTGATTGTAGAGTGGATATCACTGGTGAGAACACGGTTGACTGGAACATTAGAGAGATGAGGATTGCGAAGATAAATCTTGCTTAGGTCAAAGAACATACTTAACAAAGAGGATGGATGCATTAAGAGGATGGATGCAATAAACAGTCCCCTGGTAATCCATCTGCTTTTCGGCAAACCATCTCTAGGATTCTCACAATCCCACCCAAAGAGTTCACACATCAGGCAAAATCAACACTTTGTTTTTGCCGTGTATAAATCTGTTGGTGAGACTCATAGTAGAATCAAGCAATGCTTTACTGCCAAGACAAAAAGATTCTTTGTGAAGATGATGCGATTAACCCTCACTGTGATTAATGATGTGTGGCTTGAATCTCTGTGCATCGAATGTGATGCTCCATAGACCAGCAGGCAACCTTTTGTTAGTTTTGTGTCTGTTTTGCTGGCTTGGCCTGGGGTTGTATTGAAATACATTGGTCTTGTGCCGGACTACAAGTATTTGTACACGGTTAACAAGCGATAGTACTGTGTTAATTATACAGAAAGTTCCAACCAGAAACTATTTCTTCTCAGTAAGTTCATTTTATTACTCAATATAACATAAGGGGGGGGGGAGCTTTTAAAAACAACAGCAACACACACCCTGATAGCTATGCTACATCTTAAATTTTCGTTGAGAAATTATATATTCTTTTGGTTGAAAATCAAAATCAGAAAATTTGCCAGAAAATCAAATCAGTTGAATGTGAATGAACAGAATATGAACAGGATATTTTAAAACTCTGTGGTCCAAAGGAAAGCAGAGCAATAAGTTTGGCACCAGCTTGGCTGCAGGAGTTGAAGAAAAGAGGTGTTCAAGGTGCTATCCAACCATCTTAGGGAACCTGCTCTGCATTTGTGTAGGGTTTACTCCTCCTGAGGAAATCCCACAAGGCAGTGGAGGTTTAGGATCAGAGTTTTCATTATCCCATATGGGCTAAATTACCTGTATTTTTCGCTCTATAGGACGCACCAGACTATAAGACGCACCTTGTTTTGGGGGGAGGAAAACAAGAAAGAAAAAAATTGAATCCCAGAAGCCAGAACAGCAAGAGGGATCTGGCTTCTGGGATACTGTGTGGCTGTTCTGGCTTCTGGGATAACAGTGCCAATCCTCTTCAGGGCAGCAGGATGAAGGCTCCCCCTGCCCGGAAGAGGCAAAGGCAGAAGCCAGGACAGGTGCCTCGCTGAAGGGGTGCTGTGCAGTTCTCCCTCTTTGCGCCGCACCTCTCCTTCTCAGGAGAGGCACTGCACAGTTCTCCCTTCGAGCGAAGCTGGAGAAGGAACAGAAGGGTCTCCTTCCTCCTCTGGCTTCTAGGACAGGCGCGTTGTGGGGCTGGCGGTGGGGAAAGCCGAGCTTGTGCGGCTGGTGAGGGAAGCTGTGATGGCCTGGGATTCCGAGTCTGAGAGCGATCCGGAGGAATCCCAGCCGGCACAGGAGTCCCCGCCTCCAGGGCCGGCTGAACTGGGGCAAGGCCTAGATGCTGAGGAACCTCAAGAGCAGGCACCAGGTGAAACCATTCTGGCCCCAGAGGTGCTGGAAGACTCAGTGGCTACAGGTGAGCCTTCCCCGGGGCCCAGTAACCCTTTGGCCTCTCCTGATCTGCAGAGGCTTAGGGCAGAGAGGCGAAGGGAACTGGTGTCTCCCAGGAGGAGTGCTCGCCTTAAGGCCAAGAGAGGCGGGGCTTCTGGGGGCCGGGACCGCCCCCGGCCTTAGAAGAAGATAAAGGTCAGGCAGCCCGGTCCCAGGTTGCGGGAGCAACGTCGTTGTGGAGTACCTGTTTTACCCAGTCCTTGTTCGGCACTCCCAGTGTGCCTGTTCCTCGCCCGGCTTCCTGTTTCTGACTCTCCGGTGTTCCTGTTCCTCGCCTGGACTCCTGCTTCTGCCCTACCAGTGTTCCTGTTCCTCGCCTGGCTTCCTGCTTCTGCCCTACCATCGTTCCTGTTACCCCGCCTGGCTCCCTGTCTCGGACCTCGCGTCTCATCTAGTGATCATCTACCCTGCTAGAGACTCTGGACTGATCTTGGCCTACGGTAATAGTACCTTATTCCCCCTGGGACCAGCACAGAAGCCCAGGTCCCCCCCCCCCCCAGCCCCAGGGACCACACATTTGCTCCATAAGATGCACAGACATTTCCCCTTAGATTTTAAGAGGGGGAAAGTGCGTCTTGTGGAGCGAAAAATACGGTACCAGGCTGACGAGTTCCATCTGCCCCTCAATTCCCTTTACAGCACATGCAGAAACTGCCTTTTTGACCATTGGATCCACTATTGATCTCATCCGATCAATCCCCTGGAGCCTGTCTCCACATGCAGGGGAAGTCCATAACTCACCTATTTTAGCCGGCCAGCCAAAGCCTTTCACAGGGTGTAGCCGCTGTCGCATATTGGCAGCTTCTAGGAGCCACAAATGAGTGCTGAGTTCAGGGTGGGGACCAAAGGTCACCCCCCCCAGGTACTACCCCTCTACCACCCAATACACTCCAATAGTGGTGTAGAACTATCTAAATACAGTGGTACCTCGGGTTAAGAACTTAATTCGTTCTGGAGGTCCGTTCTTAACCTGAAACTGTTCTTAACCTGAGACACCACTTTAGCTAATGGGGCCTCCCGCTGCCGCCGCACAATTTATGTTCTCATTGTGAAGCAAAGTTCTTAACCTGAGGTACTATTTCTGGGTTAGCTGAGTCTGTAACCTGAAGCATCTGTAACCTGAAGCATCTGTAACCCGAGGTACCACTGTAAATAGTGGTTGCTGATTCTATCACTCAAGGGTTTCCTCCTAGAATACTCTTCCCTACATTCTGAATCTGATGCTTTATTGGAAGGTTTAGCACTGTGTATTCAGATTACTTCTTATATCACAGGTTCCCAGTGTGTGGCCCATGTTTGCCTCTAGACAGTTCCATCCTTATTTCAGACATCATGATATATCAGTAAATCACAGTGTTTAGCTGGTGATATATTGCGATGCTGAAAACCATATCAATGGCCCAGCCCTGTCAATGGGCTATCGGTGGTTTGCGGGCTTTATTCAGATCACCTGCAGCCTGACTTTAGCATCTAGCACAGCTCATTAAATTGGTGAACAACAGACAGAAAAATGGTCTGCCTAGATACTCTGCAGTTATCTATTTCTCTGGGGTGGTGGTGGTGGAATTTGGGAACCACGGTCTGAGATTATAGCACAGTAGCATAAGACTAAAAGGCCAGACTTTATGGCTTCATGACAAGAGTATTGTTACATTGTTATCTGCAGGATAATCAGATAATTAAAACAAACTTTTATTTAAAGTAACAATGCATCAATTAGAAATTAAAGATTTATTCAAAATAATAAAAAAGCTAGCTGTGATTTTCTCCCAGAAAAACTTAGTAGTTGTTGCTAGATATCAGTCTAATGCAGTGGTTCTCAACCTGTGGGTCCCCAGATGTTGCTGGACTACAACTCCCATCATCCCTGAGCTCTGGCCTTGCTAGCTAGGGGTGATGGGAGTTGTAGTTCAACAACATCTGGGGACCCACAGGTTGAGAAAGGCTGGTCTAATGTGTATTCATCACCATCAATGACAACCGAAGCAGTATTTGGGCGGCCTGGGGATCAAGTCCCCAAATTCTGTTGTTCTGGAATCTTAAGGATGGATCTGTGAGTTACGATCCTGTAGCCCCATAGGCCCCCATTATGCAAACACTGCACAAACATGATACAAAAATAGCAGTACAGCGCTTCCAGCTTTAACCTCAGAAATGTGATGTTTCTGCCGGCCAGGGGAAGAATTCTGCCCCTGCCCCCAAATCTTTATCATATTCCATCTTTTGCTAAACTCATAACTTAAAATTAACTAGAGAATGCAGTCCAGCAATGGATTCCATGTTTTCTCCAGGGTATCCCTATTTACCGTCACATACCCTCAGTTTTGAACATTAGAAACAGAGAATTAGAAAATAAATTTAAAAAGCAACGGTTATATGTAAAATAACAATGTATAGACTCTTAAGGATTTAATGTTTCCTTAGTGGTTTTCAAAATGGACTTTTAGGAATATTACGTGCTTTTTTAATTGGTTCGTTTACTTCTTAAACTTATGATTGGGCATCAGGTGGTTAGATGTTAGCAGAAGCATATTTAACCCTTTGCTGACAGGTTAAATGCACGAATGTTGCAGTGAAGGCATGATGTTTTCATCTTCTTGCAAGTGGTGTGATGCTTAATCAAATCTGCCAAATATTTTATTTGTATGCCCTTCTTGACCCAAACACTGGATTCGTAAAAGCAGTTTCTCTGTCAGTGTAGGGTTAAAGATCTTGTTTGTACTAACAGAAGAAGTAATCAATGCATTTATTTATTTACAAAATGTTATGTATAATAAACATATACTGTTCTTGTTTTGACACCATTGATAATGACTGAAACAGCAGTGATCGGGCACTTGTCCATTTGGTATTTTCGTCTTAGTTTTGGAATTCTGTGTGTAATATATGTGTGTCTAATATATAATAAACTAGGTATTTTGAATAGCGTGTATAAACGAATTGCATTAGTTTTACAAATGTTTAGTATACATTTTCCCCTGCCCTTTTTCCTTTTGGTGTATACTGATGACCACATGCCACTAGTACTGTTTATTAGGATCATTTATTTATAAAATATTTATATACTGCCATATCATAAAACATCAGGTGGTCGTAAAACAGCAAAACATAAAACACTATTAAAAACAGTTTGGCTTACCTATCACATCATGGTTATTTTCTCCATGCATGGATAGAATAACCACTGTAATTTGAGCTGGAAATTGCAGGAGTGTGGATGCAACAATGGCTTTGTTCCAGATTTGTTTCCCAATAGGAATCACCTCCTTTATTTGTATCTTTTTTAAAAACAAGCTTAGCTCTTTTTAGCTGCACTGCACTGAAATACAATATTTACATTTCTCTAAGTGGTCCCACAGTTCAAAGAAGAATTCCTGCTGCTGTTGCTGGAGCCTCAAGTGCTCATTATAAACAAAACTCTGAACTGAGGAAAGCAACAGTTCTTTGCAGGTAAAAAGACAAGGTCTGTTACTTGGTCTTGAAGGAGGAAGAGTATATATTTTGCAACAAAAGAAGGGCCAGGGAACCTGGGAAAGAGTTCCAAGGTAAGTGCCACATCAGCAACCACCTGGCTTAGACTGAGCCTCCATAGGAGATGGAGACTCCTCTTCCTGGCTCTCAGAAAGACCCTGGTCTGGGCAGGATGTCACATGGATTTCTTCTTCCAAGTATTATTATGTAAACAATAGCCTTGAGGAGCTAGCTGTTAGCAGCTTGGGTGAATTAGATTGGAATAATCACAGCTTCTGGAGTTTGAAGGGCTTATTCATGCAAGAACTTCTTACAGGATTGGTGGAGATAGGAGAGAAATAGCACACACATTGTTTGGAGAAAACAGCAAACAAAAAAATGGCTCAGCTTTTAGGCATGGAGTTAACTTAGAGAACTACAAACAAAAGCAGGCTAGATTGCTATACAAACAGTGCCTTCTGTTTAAAACAGAAGTGGTTTAAAACAGCACATGAATTGACTAGGATATTTAGAGAAGAAAATGTATTTGCTTTCCTCCAACAGTAGCTAGGTAGTCTACTGGCAACCCTGATGTTCCTGCTTGACTTGTCATAACCTCATTCCCTCTGGTCCGTAAGCCCTTGAGTGAATCTGGTATCCATTTTGGAGTTTTCAGCGCTTCAGCTGGAATGGTGGGGAATGGTGCATTTCTGCAAGAATGGTGTGTTTTTTGGGTTTGGTGGCTGTGCTGTTTGTTGGCAGGTCCTGCTTCTCCTGTTTCTTTGAGGAAATCTCACATTCAGGGGTCTGAGCATGGCTGGGCTAAGGGAGCTTTACAGTTTTAGTTTACTGTGGATAATGAAAAATGGGATAAAATTCTAGCACACATATTTGCACAGTATCAAACAGGTTCCCACTCATTAGGTCAATGAAAAGGTACATGTTGTTGTTGTTGTTTAGTCGTGTCCGACTCTTCGTGACCCCATGGACCAGAGCACGCCAGGCACTCCTGTCTTCCACTGCCTCCCGCAGTTTAGTCAAACTCATGCTGGTAGCTTCGAGAACACTATCCAACCATCTCGTCCTCTGTCGTCCCCTTCTCCTTGTGCCCTCCATCTTTCCCAACATCAGGGTCTTTTCCAGGGAGTCTTCTCTTCTCATGAGGTGGCCAAAGTCTTGGAGCCTCAGCTTCAGGATCTGTCCTTCCAGTGAGCACTCAGGGCTGATTTCCTTCAGAATGGATAGGTTTGATCTTCTTGCAGCCCATGGGACTCTCAAGAGTCTCCTCCAGCCCCATAATTCAAAAGCATCAATTCTTCGGCGATCAACCTTCTTTATGGTCCAGCTTTCACAGGTACATAGTCAGAAAAGGTACATAGTCAGAAGCAATTAAGACCACATTTATGTTACCATTGTTATTTATCTGTATACGCCTGGACTTGCATATATACAGAGCCAAACTTCTAGGAAAACATCCTAGATATTTTATTTGGTGGGAGGGGGGGTCTAAAATGAAAATAGTAGGAAGTAACCAAAGAAGAATGGTATACAGCTAAGTTACCTATCTGTGGGACCTAGGGCAGTATCTGGGCAAAAATGAAGCAGCCCATTATTTTGTCAGTTACTGCTTACAAATTCTATGATGAGAAAAGCCACCTAAAATGTATAGGAGAAATCAAGGAAAGGTGAATGGGAACTGGAGAGGAAGTTCATTATGTGTTCTCCATATTTGTCTAAGTTAGTCCTCTGGCAAAGAGAACCAGGTTGTAGCTACATGTCTATAAAGTTGGGGTCTGCTCAAGGTAAGGAAGCTCATTGAGAAAACAAGATGAAAAGGATTAGGTCCAAGTGCCATTGATAATACCATTCAAAGAAGGAAGATCCTCTAGCTTTCTTGATTCCTGGAATGGCTAAGAGAAATATGCTTTTGCTTGTGGAACAAAAAAGTAACGTCCTGCCAACGTTACCTCTCTGACTATGCCTGCTCTAGCATTTTCTGATATCTTATGTCAGGCGTAGGCAAACTCAGCCCTCCAGATGTTTTGGGACTACAATTCCCATCATCTGTGACCACTGGTCCTGTTAGCTAGGGATGATGGGAGTTGTAGTCCCAAAACATCTGGAGGGCCGAGTTTGCTTATGCCTGTCTTATGTTAATGTATGGTTTCTAGGCCCAGAGACGGTGCTTATACCACCAAATGCTTTGAGACTCGGCTTCTTTGTTATTTTCCATGCCAATCATCTTGCTCATCTTTCTCTCCCCCTCAGCATGACATGTGTCTCATTCTCATTTAGAGCTCTTTTGGCCAAAGCAAATGGAGAAGGGTGGACTTCTCCACCAGTAAAGGAAAAGGGTAGGGAATGCATTCGTTGTATCCTCTTAGTGCCTGGGAGCACAGCCTCCGGAGAAGATGTTCTGTTGACCTTGCCATCAGATTTAAGTACAGGACTCTGCTTCTTTAAAACTCTTATTCTTTAAAACAGCCCATGAACCAAACACTCAGGAGAAAGAAGGTTCAAAGATGTCCCTGGACCAGAATCCCAACATTTCACAATGGTGTTTAAGCTGCTAGCTTTTAAAACTGGTCATGCTCGATATTTTCACAGAGATTCAGATTCAGAAAATAATGGCCCATGGAGAGTTTTGGATGGTTTCTTATTAGCAAAGAGCACTCACTACTGGAAGAGATGTGCCATTGCATTTAATTAGATGAGCTTGTACAGATATTCAGAGCATATGCTACTGGAGTCAATGTTATAATGATTTTATGCAACACATCCTTCTCTTCGTTCCATAAAAAAGAAGTCTCTGTGGTGTATGTGACAGAAATGGAAAGATGGCAAAGGACACAATCCCTGTTCTTCCATGCAAATTCATTTGTTGGAATGAATAGAAGCAGTATATTTGTCCTGTCACTATGCAACAGGATGTTCTCCTGTACAGATCCTGCACTTGCTTAAACCCATACAGTCGTATCTTGGTTCTCAAATGCCTTGGTACTCAAACAACTTGGAACCCAAACACTACAAACCCAGAAGTAAATGTTCTGGTTTGCAAACTTTTTTCAGAAGCTGAACTTGCTCCGTTTTAAGTGTTACGCTTTCAGTCTGAGTGCCACACTTCCGTTTTGAGTATTACACTGAGGTCTGTTTGCTATTGCTATTTATTTTGCGTTTTTGTGACTTTTTTGTTTTGTTTTTGTGACTGTGTGGAACCCAGTTCAGCTACTGATTGATTGATTGTGTGACTGCAGTACATAGTTTATTGCTTTCATTTTTTGGGGTCAATGGTCTTGTTAGATAGCGAAATTCATATTAAATTCCTGTTTTAGGGGTTGTTTTTAAAAGCTTGGAACAGATTAATCCATTTTGCAGGACTTTCTATGGGAAAGTGCACCTTGGTTTTGGAACGGACTTCCGCAACGGATTAAGTTTGAGAACCAAGGTACGACTGTACAGCAAGGAAATATTTTCAATGAGTTTTTGATAATACTTGTCTTGATGAAGTTCAAGAGGGGGTTGTAACCTGATATGGTTGTATGTAAACTATGTACATCTCAGCCTGGATAGCTCAGTTGCGTAGAGCATAGTGCTGATACCGCCAAGATTTTAGATTGGGCTAGACAATCCCCAGGCCCCTTCCAATTCTACGATTCTGTTTATGGAATGGATTTCACCTCTTGCTGGTCAGTGAATAGTGGGATTATCAAGGATCCTCAGTGCAACAAACTGAGTTACAAAGGAATGCAGTTAGCAATCTTAATTTAAATCAGGATTCCATCAGGTCTGTGATAAAAATTCCTGGATTAGTTGTTTTTTTTTAAAGTTTTGTTTCTTTTACTGGAGCTCTGATGCTGAGCTGTTTTAAAAGAGTGATCTTAATTAAATCCCATTTTGTTCCTGCTTCAATTTGTTGTTGAAAGTGTCCAAGAAATAATGTTTAAGCATAATTGAGAGTGGCAGGAGTGATAGGTTTGTGAGCATGTCAATTTGAATTTTATCCGAATACTCATCTTTCACGCAGTACACAGGTTGTATTTTTTTAAACAGCTCCTTAAAGCAGTCAATTAACAAAAAAATAACCCTTGGAGTAAAATAAGTATGGAGGGAGAAGACAGCTATGTGCATTTCAAGTTACTACATGTTAGCCAGTTAAATACGTTTGTCTCCAGACTACCCATTCCCTGAAAAAAATGTACTAATATGAAAAGCTGAAGTATACCAGTCCTCCTGTTTGATTTCTGTCTTAATTTATTTAATGCAAAGTTTCTGAACATAATGAAACCACTACCATCCCATAATTTCTAGCTCTGAAAGTCAAATTAAACTTCAGTTTCATAGATATCGTCAACATACGTGATCATGCAAGTAGAAGCCTGTGGAAAATTTAATAGGGGGGAAATATTTTAACTATTTTATGCTAATTCAACCTATTTTATCTTAATTCCTTTCCACTAATGTTTTAGGTAGTGATTATCCAGCCAAGGATAATTCTCTTAACCAAGGTTAGCAGCAGAATTAAGCAGAATTAAGCTGTATGGAGCTTCCTTCTCCTCCATGCTGTCCCTGCCTTCTCTGAGCTCTCAAACAGCCACTATGAGCTGCCCAAGGGAGGAGGCCAGCAGTAGCGACCATGGAGAGGCCAGAGGATGCTCCCTCAATGCTGCACCAGCTCATCCTCTTCCCCAAGCTCACTGGCAGGGGAAATAGGGACATTCTGGGATCAAATCAGAAGTTGGGATGGCATTTGTAATTCCGGGACTGTCCCTGGAAAATCTGGACACTTGGAGGGTATGAAACAACACAGCGGGCTTGCCAGGGAAAATTGAAATTGAAATACTTTATTGTCACTTGTACAACTTGTATACAGTGAGATTACACGAGCACCCCCCACTCAGCTCTCTTAGTCTTAATTCCCCTCGTTTACTCACACACACACACCAAACCCCAAAGTCAGTTGCCCTGTTGTTATCTTTTCATTCAGTAGCCTAACAGCCCACAGATAGAAGCTGTTCTTTACCCTGTTGGTGCGACTAATCATGCTTCTATATCTTCTGCCTGAGGGCAGGAGATCAAGAAAGTGCCGACCAGAGTGTGAATCATCCCTGAGAATTTTCCTCACTCTCCTGAGGCAACGTTCTTCTGCTATTTCATCCAACGGATTCACGGGACAGCCCATAATATCTTGTGTTGTATTCACCACCCTCTGTAGGCACTTCCTATCAGTTGATGTCAAACCAACGTACCACACCGTGATGCAGTATGAAAGGACACTTTCTATTGTGGACCGGTAGAAGGAGATCATCAAATGTTGATTGATATCGTTCTTCCGCAATACTCTGAGGAGATGGAGTAAAATAAATTATGTGGTATTGCCGGCTTGGGCTGTTCGATGATGGGGCAGAAGAAAATACATTGGTAGTGGGTCGAGTCTGAAGGTGTTAGAGGAGTCATTCCCCCTGATTTCTGGGATAGAGATTTTCCTCATCAGAGTTGTTTTCCAGTTTCCATAGGAGAGTCTGTTAACAAAGGGATTTTAGGCTGGGAAGGTTTCCGTGGGTATTTCAAACATTTGAGGGTGTTGTGTCCAAGGTGCTGATCATTTTGTATATATAATTTGTACATCAAACCTTAGCATTTGCAATGGTTGGTGGGGGGGGGGGGAGGGGGGAATGGAAGTCGAAAAGAAAAGGCAAATGTGTCCTTTGCTGTCTTGGTACTGTAGTATTTTATTTATTTATATGTCCTTAGAAGTATTAACTCTAGTTTTTGAACAGGATAAAGTGAGTGCTTGCTTTTTTCAGTGCAGAGTTGTTCCTCCTAAAATGTTCTTTTACATAATTACCTGGCAAGAGATTACTTTCTTAATACTGACAACTTGACAACATGTTTCGGTTACTGAAAATTATAGCATAGATGTGAAAATGGAGCTTTTGAACTTCTGGGTTTACCTAATTATAGGTGTAGTGCTCTGACAAGACTCCACAATTTATAGTGGCTACTCCTTCCTAATTACTTCTTAGGCTGTCTAATTCTCAAATTAGTTCTAATGTGTCATCCTTGTTTAACTTTCTGTGTTACTGCCACTGATCATCATGCTTCAGATATCTCAGAAGAGAGTACTTGCCTTAGGTAGATGAGATTGAATGTCCTTATAGACCACACAAGACACAAGGGAGAGATCAAACTTACATGAACAGAAGCCCCAAAATAATATAAAATCTGAACTTGTCTTCTGGGCATGAAGACTTATGATGTACACATTTATAACTTTAGAATGCAGCTGAAAGTTTTTTTTATGTGAGCAATTTAAAACAAACAGATATGAAAAGAAGAGCCCAAATTTCAAGAAATTACACACACACACACACACACACACTTAATTTGACAGGTAAACAGTAGTTGCAGCAGTTATTTGCATGTTGAAGGATAACAGATCTCTCCCATGTGACCAGTCAATCAGGTTGTGTACAGTGGCATTGCATGGAGGGCGTTCACAAGAGCAGTTGCCCAGGGTGCAAAATTATTAGGGCGTGCAAAATTTCAACACCGGTGGTGCCTCAAAGCAGCTGTGTGCTTCCATTGCTGGGCTTCATTGCAAGCAGCTTCTCCATGTGAACCAGGAAGTAACCTCTCCAGACAACGGAACAACTCTTCTGATCTCTGCAGCTCTAAACAATACTACAGCTCAAGAGTTTGTTCAGCAGCGTCAGCTTTTGTAGCTGGAGTCAATCGGGGCCCTGCCCTCCACGCCAGGGAGCAGATCTCCCAGGACTCTCAGCCAAGATGGTTATGGCTAAATCCCCAAGGCACAAAACTGATTCCAGTGGACTCTCTTTGAGTACCCACATGTTACTGGGCTACATCTGGATATTATGATTGGTAATGCTACCAGGATGTTGGGACTTGCCGATCAGAAGGCCAGCGGTTCGAATCCCCATGACGGGGTGAGCTCCCGTTGCTCGGTCCCAGCTCCTGCCAACCTAGCAGTTCGAAAGCACATCAAATTGCAAGTAGACAAATAGGTACCGCTCCAGCAGGAAGGTAAACAGTGTTTCCATGTGCTGCTCTGGTTCGCCAGAAGCGGCTTTGTCATGCTGGCCACATGACCTGGAAGCTGTATGCCAGCTCCCTCTGCCAATAAAGCGAGATGAGCGCCGCAACCTTAGAGTCAGTCACGACTGGACCTAATGGTCAGGGTCCCTTTACCTTTTAATGCTACCAGGAAGGAAATGATCTTATTGTGCATATATTGTACAGTTGAATAGCTAAAAGCCTCAGTATGCCCATACTTTGGTTTAACAAAATACTTGCAGATAGTTTTCATAATAAGTGTTTTGCCCCTCATAATTGTTAAAACTAAATGATGATGATAATAATTTATTATTTATTATTTATACTCCACCCATCTGGCTGGGCCTCCCCATCCACTCTGGGTGGCTCCCAACAGAATATTAAAAACACAATAAAATATTAAACATTAAAAACTTCCCTAAACAGGGCTGCCTTCTGATGTATTTTAAAAGTAGGATAGTTGGTTATTTCCTTGACATCTGATGGGCGGGCATTCCACAGGGCAGGCGCCACCACTGAGAAGGCCCTCTGCCTGGTCCCCTGTGACCTCACTTCTTGTGGTGAGGGAACCGCCAGAAGGCCCTTGGCACTGGATCTCAGTGTCTGGGCTGAACTATGGGGGTGGAGACGTCCCTTCAGGTATACAGGACCGAGGCCATTTAGGGCTTTAAAGGTCAGCACCAACACTTTGAATAGTGCTCAGAAACGTACTAGGAGCCAATGCAGGTCTCTCAGGACTGGTGTTATATGGTCCCGGCAGCCACTCCCAGTCACCAGTCTAGTTGCCGCATTCTGGATTAATTGCAGTTTCCGGGTCACCTTCAAAGGTAGCCCCACATAGAGCGCATGGCAGTAGTCCAAGTGGGAGATAACTAGAGCATGCACCACTCTGGCGAGACAGTCCATGGGCAGAGAGGGTCTCAGCCTGTGTACCAGATGGAGCTGGTAGGCAGCTGCCCTGGACACAGAATTAACCTGCACCTCCATGGACAGCTGTGAGTCCAAAATGACCCCCAGGCTACGCACCTGGTTCTTCAGAGGCATGGTTACCCCATTCAAGACCAGGGAGTCCTCCATACAAACCCGCCCCCTGTCCCCCAAGAACAGTACTTCTGTCATGTCAGGATTCAACCTCAATATGTTAGCTGCCATCCATCCTCCAACTGTCTCCAAGAAGTCTTATCTACTATATCTACAAACAGAATATGAAAACAGAGAACAACAGGATTATGGGAAGTGTGTCTCTGACTACTGAATAACTCCTCCCACCCAGAATTTGAAGAGGTTTACAGCCAACTCCCTTGAGCACCTCAGGGGATACTCGTCTTTCATAACAACCACACACATGCATACAACATAGAAGCCTATAATCAAAGCCAAGATCAGTTAAATGGTTGTTAGTTGAAGGAACAATTTAATAACCGTCACTTCTTTAGCTTCTGTTCAATCTGTTTAGCACCAGCGCTTGAAACTCCTTTATTTGTATGACACCAAAGCTTGTTAAAGTAGCTACAGATAGGAGGTGAACTACTGTGCACTGCTGGTACCAGGATAAAAGCTTTGTGTATGGACCGAACCACTTTAGGCTTCACTTGAGAGCTGTCCTGATGAAATGCTCCTCTACCGTTAGACACAGAAAACTTGTGTGTCAAGCAGAAATCCGTCTCTGTACTCTCTCTAAATAGACATTTAGCTACTGTGCAATCAGATTGAACATCTAACAAAGCAAAAGCTTGCTACGATTGGGACAGCCACCTTTCCCATGTAAAGATAGAAGGCTGTGATTCATTCCCCCTATGCAAGCAAAGTAGCAAAGCACTTTGGGTCTTACACAACTCAACACCCCTTCACAAAGTTGGCAAATATCGTTTGCGTTTGTCAACAGAAACTTGGAGTTTTAGCTTCATCCTGGCAAACCACACTGCTGAACTTTTTGCAAACCACCATTCTGCCACTACCCAACTAAATTATCCTTGTTAGGAAGACACTGAGAACAAGGATAGAGAACAGAAAACATGCTGCACATCTAGTATTGTATTATAAAAAAGTATTTTCCCTTGATTAAGTGTATCACTGCCAATCATTTATACTTTTAACAGATGCGTATATTTCTGCAACTGTGGCTTCACAACCATAAGATGTTGAGTCTAGACTGTGTACCTGTCCTTCACACCAGTTATTTCTGGCTTATTAAATCATTTGTATCAACTCCTGCTCATGTGTGTGAGAGAGAATTTTGGGGACTAGCTTTTATAAATAATAGGGGTTCTTTTTGTGCTTGTGTGACCAGCTTGTTTTCCATTTAAATCCGCCATGCTGTAATAAACCAACACCAACTTTCAACAGGTCCAGATATCCTATAGCTATGCTAGGATTTCTTAGTGAAAAACTTAGGCGTTACAGCTAAGAAGACACATGTCAGGTTTTTAGGGTTAACAGCGGGAAATAGATGGCTATGACAGTTGAACCCCTAGAGCTACCATTGAGGAAATATATGACCTCTGGCAGCCAAAATCTAGAGTTGATATAATTAATCCAGGCATGCGGCAAAAACACCAGCAGACTTGCTTCACTTTACCATTGTTATGTACCATTAGGAATGTGTACTTTTTAAATAAAGGCATGTATTCCCCCTCCCCTTTCTCCTTTCCTTCTCTTCCCCCTTTCTGCCCTATGTTCCACACTGAATGTCACCCAAGAGCTCTTCCTCTCATCATATCTGTCCCCTGCCACAGCTTGGAGTTGACTTCTGATTCTTCCATAACTGGCAGGTTTTTCCTCATCGCTGCGGATGTACACATGCGCATGAGAAATGCCTCAGATGAATTCTCTGTCTATCAACAGTTTGCTTGATTTGTGGCTGCCCCGGCATGTTTTAAATAGAGCTGAAAGCTCTGGATGTTTAGACACTGAGTGTCGCAACAATGATATGTTACTGTGGGGAATGATATTTGTAGTGTTGCGGTCCAGATTGTTATTGTGCATTCACTCATGCTATCTTGCTTTCAGCTGGATGCTTCCTTGATTGCTAATCAAGATTCCCATGTTTGCTTTATATTCTTAAAGATCTGTATTTAGCTGCTGTGCCAGAATTTTTTGCATTGCAAGAAGCATAAGAATTGATTACTGTTACCAGAAGGATTAAGATTTCTGAATAATCTAATGCTTTTATTTCAGCACAGGAAAGAATGTATTGCTTCTGCCACCAATACTGACTTTTTTTCTGAGCCTCCAACACCAGATGTAATTTTGAACTCCATATGCGTTAGCCAATTCAATATTCAACATATGAGTTTGCCCCTGAGATACAAAATATCCAAGATAATATTAATATTAGATTATCACATGTTTGCGCATGTGGGTTTGTTCACATGACCGCAATAATTATTAGTTCTTATGGGAAACAGGAATGTATGCAGGGTCTCAGTACGTGGTAAACAGATGTTGCACATCAGTCAGAGTGAACAGAATTCAGAACTATGGATGCAACTTGTAGATTTTTTTCAGGGGTGAGTTAAAACTGGAACTTGGTAGCAGTCTGAACTTGCCAGTTTGAGAATATTGCACTTGGATTTGTCAGGTGTACCAGTTCCCAGTTTGTTTCCAACAGGCCCAATTCACAGTGCTGATTTAAAACTTCAAAGACCTCAACATCAGGTTACCTGATGCCTTCTCTCCTATGTGCCTACCCAAACCCCAAAAGCCTCTTTGGACAGCCTGCTCTAAGTGTTCTTCACTGAATAAAGTTAGGCAGGTAGTCATTAGGAAGAGAACCTTTTCAGCAATGGCACCCCACTTATGGAAGATCATTCCCAGGGACGTCTTCATGGTATTTTCAGTGCCAAGTGAATCTTTTCATTTACTCCAAGGGCTGGATTATATTCCTGCCTACAAACACAGTGAAATTTATGCATGCTTTCATTAGCCAACCTTCTATTTTGGGAATTAATTACTACATAAATAAAAATTAAAAACAGAAGCAAACATCTTCAAGGCAATTGGAAACAGAAATATGTGTTGTAGCGTGTCTTTATCATTGTTTTGGCAGCCTACCCAAACAGAATTGAAACACTGTGTGGCCATTTCCCCCCATAGTTGTTTTGCACAAGGTAACTCTGGAAAGCTTTTCTTTTCTTTGTTTTTGATTCATAGTAAGAGACTTTATCCTATAACTAGAAGTAATTTAAATTATCCTCTGAAGTGGATATCAGGCCTTCTCCAAAAACTAAACAGCTACCACTTGCAAATCTAGTAGATGAGGAAATGGAGGAAGCATTGACAATGAGGACTTGCAACGATTGCTTTAAGTCTAGCACTATATTGTGTTAAGCAACTGTTCACACATAATTATACCGTAGCAAATGTTGATTTTTGTGCAATAGCTTCATTTGGACAATCATATGTCTGCCATATTTCACAATGCACATTTTACAGACTGATGCATTGTGCAATGCAAACAATTTACTTTTCATTGTGATTTTTAGTCCTAGATGCAACAATATTCTTTTTTTTTAATAAAAATTTTATTGGGTTTTCACATTTTATACAGACATCACAAACACACAAAAAACAAAGACAAGATGCAACAATATTCTTAGAACATAAGTGCACATACTCTGCTCAGCTCAAAACGTTATGCATCGTTTCCCGTTTTTGCCTGTTTTATGGCATCTTGCATTTCTACTTACAAGAAATCACTTTGAGATTTATTTGTGTTTTTTTTTAAATGAATAAATTTAATAAGCAACAATAGCAACATTAGGCAAGGCAGTCAGCATTGTACTGATTACATAGTGTCCTTCCTATGGACTATAGCTCCCCAAATGACTGTACATTGTCCATGTTGACTACAGCTGAGGGGAGCTGTAGTCTGAGCAACATCTGGAAAACACCAGATTGGCTACCACTGCATGGGGTTTGAATCCAGAAATAAACCGGCAGAAAAAAATTCTAGGAGTGGTGCTTTTCTGTAAACCTCTGTAGAAGAGATAGCAAAAGACTTTGCACAAAATAGACTTAGCGCAAATATGCATCTTTGAAATATTCTACGTGACCTAGACAGCATCTTAAAAAGTAGAGACATCACCTTGCCAACAAAGGTCCATATAGTAAAAGCTATGGTTTTCCCAGTAGTGATGTATGGAAATGAAAGCTGGACCATAAAGAAAGCTGATCACCAAAGAATTGATGCTTTTGAATTATGGTGCTGGAGGAGACTCTTGAGAGTCCCTTGGACTGCAAGAAGATCAAACCTATCCATTCTGAAGGAAATCAGCCCTGAGTGCTCACTGGAAGGACAGATCGTGAAGCTGAGGCTCCAATACTTTGGCCACCTCATGAGAAGAGAAGACTCCCTGGAAAAGACTCCCTGATGTTGGGAAAGATGGAGGGCACAAGGAAAAGGGGACGACAGAGGTTGAGATGGTTGGACAGTGTTCTCGAAGCTACCAGCATGAGTTTGACTAAACTGCAGGAGGCAGTGGAAGACAGAAGTGCCTGACGTGCTCTGGTCCATGGGGTCACAAAGAGTCGGACACGACTAAACGACTAAACAACAACAACACGTGACCTTGGGCAGGAGATTGCAGTGGGCCTTGTACCTAAAGAAGCATGCTGATATATTTCGGTTTTGTTTTCTCCCACAGAGATCTTGTACTAAATGAGAAAAAAGCCTTTCTTGGAAAAGGCCTTCCATTTGAGGAAGAGCATCTCTGGTTCCAATCATAGTTGTTCGCTGCTTAGAGCTGTGCATTAGAATAAAACCTTGTACTCTAGATGAAGCACAGGGTTTCCACATGCAGTGAGTGAATAAGATGAAAATATGTGCAGGGGATGTATGTGGGGAGGAGAGTAAGTGTGCACTACTTCAAACTTTTAATTAGCAAAATAATATTAGGATAGCATTGTAGGCATTCTAATGCAGTAAGTGCCATAATGTACCTTTTTATCCCTTTTAGTATGTAGCATTGCAACTCACATTATCCTCCATTAGAGGGTCCCACAACACAGCTAACGCCATTCATAACATTCTGTTTGGAAATCATGTTTCTGCTTTTGAATTCTGATTCTAGCATCCAGTTCAAAGACTTTGGCCATCTGCATAATTGGTCATTGCTTTAGTAGGAATAAGAATCCAACCCCCCCTCTTTTATTGCTGGGTATTCAATGTAAATATTGAGCACCCTCTTTGATTAATGAACCCACAGCCCTTCGTCTCCACAAGGAAGTATTCTCCTTCCTGGTCACAGAGCATAATGGCCTCATTCACATGTAACACTAAGCCAGACCATGGCTCACAAGCAAACTTGTGAGCTTCCGGATAAGAGATTGTGGCTGCTTTGATTCTCCCTGGTTGTTCTGTGGCCATTCCGCAGTGAGCTACACTACACTATGGTTTAGCTTAGCATGTTATTCCAACCTGATAATGTGATTCATCTCTCCCAAACAAACTATAAACCACAAGACAAATCTTAGTAACAGCTCCTAGCTTGTCTGCAGAGAACTAAGCCCTGAGCCTTAGTTCAGACAACTGAGCAAGATGCACAAGATTCCTATGTTCCTGTAGCTCATGCACACATCTTCTGCAAGAACTATAGCTTTCTCACTTATACACTTTTTTACTTTCCGGCCAATACTAAATCCTTCCACTTTCATATTCATTGACAAGGTTTTTCCATCGTGTCTGTGTATGTCACTTCAGGGATTATCGTTCATTTTACCAGAGCTCAAGTTTTCAGTTTTCATATTTTTCTGTAACTGGGATGTAAAATGGTATATCCTTTAATAATAATAATAATAATAATAATAATAATAATAATAATAATAATTTATTCTTTCTTCCATGTAGAAAGTTACATTTGTTACTCAAAAGTTATATTCCAATTCAACAAAACTAGCGACTTCCTGCTCACCCAACAGCGATGTTTATAACCCAAATTACACACAATGTAAAATGGTATGTTCAAAACAGGCAGTGGTATATGGCAACATAAAGCTTGGGTTTTCTATGTTTATTGAATCCTGCCAATGATCTTTTGCTCCCAGCGTGTTATAAGACTATTTTGGGTATCCCACAGGCAGTGAAAAGATGTTTGTTTCGAAAACGGTCAAAGGTTTCTCATCACTTTCAGTATTTACTTGCATTTTTTCTTCCAAACTTCCAGGCTTATTACCATTCTTTAGATTGTAAAGCAGAAAACCTCAAACCATTTGTATTTTTCTGCGTGAATCAGCTGCATGGCACTAGGGGATGCTGTTGGGCATAGTTTTGTTGAAATTTGCTATTACTGCAAGCCATGCTACTAGATATAAGCAGTGATAACAGAAATGTAATAATAACTTATGTTTTATATGTGCGTTTACATTCAAACTTGAGTAGGTATCGCCAAAAGTAAAAACAGATGATGTGTCCAGGAGATTTAATTCTCAAAATCCCAACTGGTTTGCAGTCAGAAAGTTAATGTTATCGCTTGTCATCTAGTACTGCATGAGCTCTATAAAAGATTCTTGGATGATCCAAAAACCAAGCACACACAAAAGATAGTGCTTGCATAAAGCAAAAGTAAGAAACAGGGGACAAAAAACCGATTCTGCAGAAGTTTGCTCTGAATATCAGGACCAGGAATAATGTAAAAGCAAGCAATAGGGTGGCTAGGACAATACAAATGTTAAAATTTGGCAGTTCACTCACAAAATGAGTGAAGCACATGCACCAGGTCATTGATTAATAAAAAAATACCTACTGGAGCCTTATTTCTGCAATGAAAATAGGGACGTCCTATTCCATCACCATCATAATTTTATTTATACCCCACCCATCTGACTGGGTTGCCCCAGCCACTCTGGGCAGCTTCCAACATATATAAAAACATAAGACATTAAACATAAAAAACTTCCCTAGACAGGGCTGCCTTCAAATGTCTTCTAAAGGTTGTATAGTACTCATATCCTAGATTTGGGAGTAGCATAACTCCATATTTTCAAACATTTCTCTGACAAAAATAGGGACATCCTACTGAACATTTCAGGATCAGATCAGAAACCAAGATGGCTTCTGTAAATGTGGGACTGTAACTGGAAAGCAGGGACACTTGGAGGGTCTGGAGCAGGGGTCGGCAACCTAAGGCCCATGGGCCACAAGTGGCCCACAGGGGTCATTTAACCAGCCCACGATCCGCCCACGAACCGAGCCACCCGCTCGGCAAGTCCCCATGCACTGCGCTAAACTGGCGCAGCACAAGGACTCACTTCCGCGGCACCAGAAATTGTGTCTGCGCAGACGCCGGAAATCGTGGGTGTGCACGCTCATGCATGGGTGTGATCCAGCCCACAGAGGGATCTCTGCTTAAGTGAACGGGCCCAGGCAAGGTGAACCTTGCCGAGCCCTGGTCTGGAGCCTTGGTGGTGTAATAGTTACCGTATGTTCCGGCGTATTAGGCGACTGGGCGTATAAGACGACCCCCCAACTTTTGCTGTTAAATTATAGAGTTTGGCCGCCCGCCGCCAGGGGCAGAGTGTGCACCCCTCCGCTGCCTCTGCCGCCGCAGCAGCAGCAGCCTGAGGTGAGGCGTTGGGTGGGTGGAACGAAACCGAAACCCGCCACCCAGAGGGAGGGAGGCCCGGCCCAGCTCCCTCCCTCACCTGTGGGGATGTCCAGCTCCTTGGAGCCCCGGCCGAAGCCACGCACCACCTCGCCACGGCAGGCTCTTCATGGCACCCACGAGCTGAGTGAAGCCCTGCACAGCCACGGCGGAGGCTGGATCCGGCTCCCACGACGGCAGCAGCGGGCGGGCGGGTGAGCGCCGTGCTTGGAAGGACTTTCTGTGGTGAGGATAGAGCGGCGGCCAATGAACACGCGCTGTACCAGTACGGAAGAGGTGGGGCCTTGAGCTGTGCCACAGGAGGCTGCGTCCCCTTCCGTGGGGAGGGAGGAGGAGCGACAGCAGAAGGGGCACCTCTGCTCACCGGCTCCCTCTCCTCCTTCCCAACAGGTGGCTCCGCGTATACCTGGCGTATAAGACGACCCCTGACTTTTGGGGTGATTTTCCTGGGTTAAAAAGTCGTCTTATACACCGGATCATACGGTAATCTGGAAAAGAATTACATATATGCCTTCTATACACAACAGTCTTAAGAGTTTCCAGAAATTACGAACAAAAGTAAATAAGAAGCTCTTTAATTTTAGCACATCATAACTATGATTTCAAGTGGGTCTGCCTTGATTATGACTAATGTTGAAGACCACTCAAAGACTTTTGAAAGCAACAAATGCTGTAGAAGTATCAATGTCTCAAATTAGCCATATATGATATGATTAAATACATGTTTGATAAAGATTGGCTTTTTAAAATTTATCATAGTGTATTACGACCCTGGAGGTATGTGGTAGTATTTTCGACACTAGAAACATAATGAGCTGCCTATAAATGTAGTGAAAGCCAGGGCACTCACAATTTCAGCAGCCAATGTTTTAGAAAATGAGATTTTTTTCTGTTGAATTTTGTTAGCTTGTCAGTTTCCACAACCCTGCTAATAACTGAAAGTTATACTGAAAGTTATTATACTGTCTACTGAGAATAACTACGATAGAGTAACCTAGAAAAGTGAGACAATAAGTAGCAATTCAACGAGATGAATATTTGCTCCTATCCACTCTGTACGTGACACAGAGCACTCTAACCAAGCTGATAAAGTAGACTTAAGCATGCAATTTATCTTTGGACACACGGGGTGGTATTCAACTAGGTTTTACCCAGAACGGACTCATTAAAATTAATGGACCTAACTTAGCAATGTAAATTAATTTCAGTGGTTCTATTCTAAGTAAAACGTGGCTGAATACCACCCATGACCTGTTCTTTCAGAGCTAACCAATATTCTAAAAGATAAACATGTGCTTAAGAATGTTTTATATTGTGTGTGCAGTGGACATCTATTTCCCAGCTGGTCAAGCTGCTGCTGTATACAGTGGTACCTCGGGTTAAGAACTTAATTCGTTTTGGAGGTCCGTTCTTAACCTGAGGTACCACTTTAGCTAATGGGGCCTCCCGCTGCTGTGCGATTTCTGTTCTCATCCTGAAGCAAAGTTCTTAACCTGAGGTACTATTTCTGGGTTAGCAGAATCTGTAACCTGAAGCATCTGTAACCTAAAGTGTCTGTAATCTGAGGTACCACTGTATCAAGTTTGTGTGTGAGTGCATATTTCAAATGTCTCTCGGTGCTAAGCGCTTAATAAACAGTGTAAATACATCATGCTCAATAGTTGTAGCAGCAGCATGTTTGCACTAATATTAGTTTAGTTTATGGAAAAGTTTATGGAAAAATTATAGAATTATATGGTCACGTGACACACAGAAAATACACAGATAAGATGTTGTTAAATGGAATCATTTATATGTACCAACATTGGAAGTTCCATTTGGGTGAACGATGCAGTGCCCCACCAACCTCAATTTGCCCTCAGCCAACACCTGCCAACTTTCTTACTTAAAACCAATTCATTGGGTTGCCCTCTGTCTGCTTTCCCCTCCTTAGTTGCCCTTTACAAAACTTAGCAGGAAAGAGGATGTCAGGAGTCCAGGTTCCCAGCTTGATAACACAGTAAGCGTAATTAAAAAGGAGGATTTATTGCAAAACCAAACAGATAGCTCCAGATGGCTCTAACAAACCCTCCGGCATCATTACTCAAGATGATCCTTCTGAAGGCTGCTTCCGGCGTCTCCAGCAGATATTGAACTTACGACCCTTACATCTCGTTTTCCTTCCTATCTATAAGCCCTCCCATTTGCCGACCCCACGGACTTATTGAATCAGCTCCAACCTTTTCTTGTTCTGAGAAGCTGTTTTTGAGTTTGCTCACTCCTGATTGTGCTTCCGGCAAGCTATGGCTGTGTTCTAGCCTGCTTTCAGCTACTGCCCTATCAGCCAGCCCGTCAAGGTCAGGAAGAGCCAAAGTCTGCAGCTGCCGACTCTCACCTGCCTGACTCACATCAAAACCTCCCTGTTCCTGACTGCTTTCTGCAGTTGGCTGCAAACCTTCACTTGGAGCTGGCTCATTCCTGACAGAAGATGAGACAGAACCAGTATTAGTTGGTACTGCCTGTCATTGTCTCTAGCTCCCCCTGCTGCTCTTCTCTAGTGGTTAAGATCACTCCAGAAGGGTTAAGAAGTGTACCAGTGGTTAAGATCACTCCAGAAGGGTTAAGAAGTGTACCAGTGGTTAAGATCACTCCAGAAGGGTTTCAACAAAGTCATTGGACATGTAGCAACAGCTATCAACCATCATGGCTAAATGGTAGCTTAGGGACTGTGCCACTAAGTGTCAGTTGCTGTGGGAGCAACACAACAGTGAGAAGAAAGCTAATTTATTTGTTTGTTCTATCCTGCCTCTCATCCATGGAACTCCAGGAAATGTACATAAGAGTTTGCAAGGTGTTGTTCATACAGAAAAATGGCAATGCCATCTGGTTTCTCAACACTCTCAACATTCTCAGTTGGCACCTCACTAAAAATTATTCTGTCAGCCCTATTATTGCAAGTTCTTTAAAAGTAGAAGTTGGAGATGCTGTCACAGTGATTGAAATATGCAGAGCCGAGCCATCAAATCCATTCTGATAGGGAACCCCTAATTGTGCTTTTAATTATGTGCTCTCTAGAGCAGAGCAGCAAAGTTAAGACAACATACGGTAGTTGATCAAATTTAGATAAAATGGCAAACAGCCATAGAAATAGAAGTGGATTGTACTCAAATTGATCAAAACTCAGTAGGAAAGAGTGATGCAGAATATTTCCAGAACCTCCACATCTTTTGATCATCTCTTCTTTCACCATTTGGGTTTACTGGATTTGCATTTGAAATTGCAGTAATTAAGTATGCAAAATTAGACATGCAGTTTCATGCTTAAATAGTTTGATAATCTGTCTGTGGAAACATTCTCATTAGGATTCTGAGGTTTTGTGCAATTAGGATTGAAGCTTTCCTTGTGTGCTTTACCACATCTTTTCAAAGTTGATGATTTAAACTCAATAGAAATGCTCCATCAGATCAAATCCAGAAGATTATTTTTGAAACCACAAGGCCTAGAAAGAGTTTATTTGAAATGGAAAGGCTGAGCTGTGCAGATATATCAAATGTGCCAAATTCATAGCTTGACACATCTGACACTGGCCATCTTCTTTTGTGTAAATATGTATTAAGTTACCCCTCACAAAGGGTTGGGTTGCCAGCAAACTTGCAATAAAAAGAGGGAAGCTCGTAACACTCCATAGTGGGGGTTTTTAAACTCTGATCGGAATGATATCTTTAAAAGAAAACTAATTTCAACATAGCAGAATGAAAAATGATGAGTTAAAAGGAAAAGAAAATATCACATTTCAGTTGAAAAAGAAAAGGCAATATTTCTCTTTTGAAGGGTGAGAAGAATCCTGCCTTATATGGTTTTGTATGCTTTGGAGTTATTTCCCCCTGCCTCCAAACTTTATTTTATTGATTTTTGCACAATACAGAAACAGAAACATTAAATTGTTGTCCACTATCACAACTTGCACTGAGCATTTGCCACAACTAAAACAATACAGAAGTGCCCTTGTTTCTGATTTAGAAACATCAGTTATTTAGGTAACCTCTCCAAAGATCTGTTTGAGTAGTGGGGCAATGGGGAATCTCTTCCATGTTCATTAACACAAGAAATAAATGGATGCCACACCATATTGAAGTTGTCTCTTTTGGAAGTTTCTTGTATAACTCTTCTGTGACAGGCAAGTCTTTCTGATAAGGCTACATTCCACACAGCATTAAACCATAGATCCACGTGTATTTCTGACTGATTTTTCCACTGCTGGGCTATCACCAGGTGTCCCCCAGTCAGATGAAAACCAATTAATTCCTTGTGATTCTTAAGGTCCTCTGTGAGGAGTGCTAACGCTGGATTAGGCTGCAGAGATGGTTTAGGGATAATAGAAATAACCTTGGAAACGTTGATCCAGAATTTGTGTACAATTATACATTCAAATCATACATGCATGTAATATCTAGGCTTCCCACATGCTTTCCAGTAGAAAGGGGTCTGTGGTTTATTTTAGCTAGTCTTATTGGTGCCCAATACCATCAGAAGATAGTTTTTAGGGAGCCTTATTGAAGGTGATCAGATACTGTCTTTAAAGGGCATGTCCCACCTGTGAGCCTCTATCTTTTTTCCCTACCTCTGTCTCCCAGAGCTGCCATAAACTTTCTGAATTTTCCATACTATGTTACAATACTATAGATTAGGGAAGCTGTCCCTTTCAATTCATAGTTTGATTAAAGCATAGAGACTCGAATGCAGTGAGGGATGGTAAGCCCTTTGGGCTCCAGGTAGCATGTGAAAGCGCAGCCTTGTGATGCTCTGAACCAAGATTTGTGTGCATCCCCAAGCTTCCCCATAATGCTTAGATTGGCTTCTCACTGGGGAGAAGATCACAAACTCTATATAGCCCCTTTGACTCCCTATCGGCTTGTTCTTGTCTGCCTAACCAAAGGTAGGGTGGTCTAGAATGGGAGTTGTAGAACTTTATGCCAATCTCTCCTGCTTTTAAAAAAAGGATTCTCCACTTTCTCTGTGTCCCTGCAAGTATGACACACCTGCTGACAGCAAGGATGGAGCAAATTTAGCTGTACCCAAGGATAATCAGTTTGGCCGCTGGTCAGTAGGATAAATGATTTTATTTGAAATGCAGCATAAAGGTAAAGGGACCCCTGACCATTAGGTCCAGTCATGACCGACTCTAGGGTTGCGGCACTCATCTCGCTTTATTGGCTGAGGGAGCCGGCGTCCAGCTTCTGGGTCATTTGCCCAGCATGACTAAGCCGCTTCTGGCGAACCAGAGCAGTGCACAGAAACGCCGTTTACCTTTCCGCCAGAGTGGTACCTATTTATCTACTTGCACTTTGACGTGCTTTCGAACTGCTAGGTTGGCAGGAGCAGGGTCCGAGCAACGGGAGCTCTCCCCGTCGTGGGGATTCGATCCACCGACCTTCTGATCGGCAAGTCCTAGGCTCTGTGGTTTAACCCACAGTGCCACCCATATCCCTGAAATGCAACATAGGGCAGTCCTAAATTGGGCATTCCTAAGACTCCCTTGGACTTGTATGGGATTTTATGACTGCCCTTTGATATTTTTCTTTGATAATTGTGTTTATTTTGCCTTTTGAGGGGGGCACGTCTTAAGACTGGTAGTACCTGGAAAAGAGATGAGAATCTAGGCAACATCAACATTTTTATTACTGCAATTTGTCCAAGATGCTTCCAGTTTTTTTTAGATTTTGCTTGGAAGTTGTGTAGAAGAAGAAAAACACCTCTCATTTCTGGTGGAATCTGACTTCACTTCTAAACACTTTATATGCCAGGAACACTGATGTTTCCTACAGCAAGTGCATGAAGTGTGTCTGACATTTCCATGGTTTATAAGCAGCTTTTTACATGCATTTGGATAGGGACCCTTTAATATACATTGAAGATGTTCGTTTTTTCATCCACATTGGCGTATGTTTTTGGTGTAATTGTAACTGCCACAAGGTATGGAGTTACTCTTGCAGATATGGGATAATTCTGTCAGTGCTTGTCATAATTCTTTCCAATAGCTGAGTACATATTAATGTTGTCTTTGGAATGGGCCATACCTCCCAGACTTTCAGGTGAATTAAATCTTGGAATTCCTGAAGTTTGGGTTTAGCGTGCACACAATGTGATGTGTCCCACCGTAGCATTCCATCAAGGAGCGTCTAGATCAGTGTCATTACACACACTCACTACTTTTCTGGTCATGCACATTAAAGAGAAGCGTGAGAATAATCAAGTGCAATTAACTGACCGCCTTTGGGAGCTTTTCAAGAGCTGTCCTGCTATCCACATGGAAACAAGACAAGCATCTTAAACTCTGTCCACCTCCTTCCCTTTGTGAACTTTGGAAAGTTAGGCATTTTGTTGCCTAAGGCAAAGAACAAGATGGTGTCCCTCCTTATTTCTCATACAGAAGCTGAGATGACTGCCAGTTATTTCAGAACTGGTGATGGGACAGCATCTCTGCTACACCATACAGTATTTGCTACAAAAATATGTCTCATAGCTAAAACCTATGTATTCCATCCATAAAAAGAATTAAAACAAGTGGTATTGATAATTGATACATAGAGGATTGCTTTTGTGTCATCAAGGGTCTTCTTGGTAGTGGCGCCCGCTCTATGGAACGCTGTCCTGTCAGATGTCAAGGAGATAAGTAACTATACAACCTTTAGAAGACATCTGAAGGTAGCCTTGTATAGGGAAGCTTTTAGAAAATGTTTTATTATGTTTCTATATATGCTGAAAGCCACCCAGAGTGGCTGTGGCAACCCAGTCAGATGGACAGGGTGCAAATAATAAAATTATTATCAAGAGTATCTATGCATACCCACTCACCCCATTTCTTAAAATGGTATATATCAGTTGCTACTAATTAATTTTGGTCTTGGTCTTTCGCAAGGCAGAGGCTCTACACGTTTATATTGTTAGGTGCTGTTTTGCCTAACCTGTTAGGCTCTTTTACTGAAGGACAGGGCTACATCATTAAGCCTAGCTGCCCTTTGCCAAGGCAGAACCTCTGGCATTGTTTAGCTGCCCGTCTGTTTGCCTTCATGTTGCCTTTGGAAGTCTATGCTATCTCTGTGGCTTTTGTGGTTGTTTCCATCAGGCAGTGTGGTCCCTTTCCAGAGGCACTAGCGTGCCAGACTAGCCCATTTGAATTTGTGCCAGCCCACTTACTTGGGAGGTGAAGCCAAATATTTTATATTTAAAACCGTAATGCTGTGCTTGTCCACCTCACTCCTGTCTCCTGAAGTCATTAGTTGTGGTTTTACTTCACTGTTAAAACACTCTTCAAGTCCGTTCTCTCTCTCTCTCTCTCTCTCTCTCTCTCTCTCTCTCTCTCTCTCTCTCTCTCTCTCTGCCCCCTCCCCAGCTATTTTCAGCCCTTGTATATTTAGTAAGTTGTGTGTAGGTAAAGAGATTGTACCGCTGCATTTAGTTTTCTTTCTTTTTTCTCTATTCCCTGTGTCTCAAGGGAAAAAGCTATGTTTCTTATTAAATATGAAACACTGTGTTTAAATAACATTAGGCATCTGAATTTAACCAACCAATACCAAAGCACTCCCAGTAGATGTTGATGTTCTGCCTTTAGCAGTCGCAAATGCATCACAGGTACAGTGCGAAAGGACGGCTTTCTTACACTGAATTTCTAAGTCGCACCATGTTTAATATAATGTATTTTATTAGTTAAATATTATGAAAAGTGTCAGGCCCCCCCCCCAGCTGGAACTCACTGGAACTCAGTTCTGGCACCTCTCAGGTGGGTGCCATTGGCATTATAAGGCAACAAGGGAGGCGTTCATGGTGAGTTCCCTTACCTCTCTTTCTACGAAAACAGCACTGATGATGGTAATTTATAAATGCTGTATCACTAGCCCGCTGGTGTTTTTCTTAAAGTAGTATCTCCTCAGTCAGTTGGTTTGAAGGCTGCCATTTTGAGAGTGCGATGTGAACTTCATGGCAAAACCATTGGCAATGTTTCAGATTAAACTGAGGGATGGGAGGGTTCTCAGCAAGTTTTAAAAGCCTAGCAAAGATTAAACTGCATCTGCTGCAATTACTTTTTCTATATCACAGCAACACATGTACAATCTCCACCCGTCTTTTTTCAAATAATTGAAAGGATATGTTCCTTTGGCATACATGCTTATATGCATTCTTTTTAAACTCTTTGTAGCAGTGATCATTCAGGATGCAGAATAGGCTGCTTATCGGTACTCCTGTTGTTATTATCGTGGAATAGGACATCCCTGTTTTCATCGGAGAATTGTTGAAGGAGATGGGGTAACAGGTGGTGCTGTGGGTTAAACCACAGAGCCTAGGGCTTGCTGATCAGAAGGTCGGCGGTTTGAATCCCCCCGACAGGGTGAGCTCCCATTGCTCGGTCCCTGCTCCTGCCAATCTAGCAGTTCAAAAGCACGTCAAAGTGCAAGTAGATAAATAGGTACCACTCCAGCGGGAAGGTAAACGGTGTTTCCGTGCGCTGCTCTGGTTCACCAGAAGCGGCTTACTCATGCTGGCCACATGACCCGGAAGCTGTACGCCGGCTCCCTCGGCCAATAAAGCGAGATGAGCGCCGCAACCCCAGAGTTGGTCACGACTGGACCTAATGGTCAGGGGTCCCTTTACCTTTAACTGCTTCTCTTGTCGGTAGAGGAGATTAAACATTAGCAGAAAGTCCAATTCCCTTTCTCAGCCCTGCTTACATGAAATACCCACTTTACTATATCGCTAGCCTCTACTATAGACATCTAGACGTCAGTCCTTCAGGTAAATAATTAGGTGAGTGTTTTTTACTCTTCCTTTGGAAGGTGTAGAATTGCCAATCTTAAAAACTGAGGTCATTTGTTTTTTCATAAGAAAGGTAAGGAATAGAAAGTGGGAGGTGAGATTCATTTTCCTTCCCTGTTTAATCCTTGATTTCTGCTCAGCCTGCCAATGTGCTGTCAATTAAAGTCAATTATGGCATGGTGTTATACGACTGGAAACTGTCCAAGACAGGAGAGGCACTGAGACAGCTTTAAGATACTAGCAAGCTGTCATAGCTCCACTCTGCTGGGTTAGTAATGCCCTGAACTGTGTGTGTGAAACCTTCAATGTTGCTTCATTAGAACGGCAATGGAGAACAGCCTGATTAGACCTGGCAGGGGTCCTAATGTGACCTGCAAGGCCATTTTAGCCACTCCCACTTGCGGGTGGCACTGTGGGTTAAACCACAGAGCCTAGGACTTGCTGATCAGAAGGTTGGCGGTTTGAATCCCCACGACGGGGTGAGCTCCCGTTGCTCAGTCCCTGCTTCTGCCAACCTAGCAGTTCGAAAGCACATCAAAGTGCAAGTAGATAAATAGGTACCGCTCTGGTGGGAAGGTATACTGCGTTTCCGTGCGCTGCTCTGGTTCACCAGAAGCGGCTTAGTCATGCTGGCCACATGACCCCGAAGCTGTACGCCAGCTCCCTTGGCCAATAAAGCGAGATGAGCGCTGCAATCCCAGAGTCGGTCACGACTGGGCCTAATGGTCAGGGGTCCCTTTACCTTTACCTGCCCTACACCTGACATCATATGTGACATCAGGTGTGGGGGCAGGTAAAGAAGCAGCTGCAAATGAAGACTCGGGAACCTCAAAGTGAGCTCTCCATTATTTTCTGGAAATATGTTTGTCCCCTTTTACATTTCATGCCAAATGCAAGCCCCCTGGGATTGGTTCCCTTCACTAGCTTCTGGTCAGAGCTTTTAAGTAGAACCACATCCCTACAAAAGCACCGTTTGCAGCCAGGCAGCCAGGCAGGCAGATCAACTGATCGGTCTGGCTGCAAACCCCATTGTTGCTGTTGTTTAGTCATTTAGTCATGTCCTACTCTTCGTGACCCCATGGACCAGAGCATGCCAGGCACTCCTGTCTTCCACTGCCTCCCGCAGTTTGGTCAAACGCAAACTCCATAGATTCCTGCAAAAGTGGGGTTTGCAACTGACGTGAATCGGCTGGTTGGCTGTGCCTGCAAACTCCGCTTTCAGCAGAGATCTTCTGTTGCAGCCAAGCTTGAGTTCGCTTAGAGTGCGCTCTCAGTTCCTTCACCTGAAGCTGGGCCACTTGGCATCCAGTGCCAGTCAGTGGGGCAGCTCAGGCATTGTGTCGCTGCTCACCTGCCTTCCCAACACAAAGCACAACAGCTGGTTCCTGAGCATAGCTGTCAATATTTTCCCTTTTTAAAGGGAAATTCCCTTATTCCAAATAGGATTCCTTGCAAGAAAAGGGAAAAGTTGACAGCTATGTTCCTGAGAGGGAGAAGTGTGAGGTGTGGGGAGCTCAGTGCAGTGCAGGAAATGATGGCAGGGACAGCATATTGGCTCTGCTGCCGTGCCACTAAATTGATTTTTGTAAATGTAACTGTATAATGTATTATGTAATATGCATTATAATACAGTCGTACCTTGGTTCGCAAACACTTTGCAAGTAATGTTTTGGCTCCTGAACACCACAAACCCAGAAGTGAGTTTCCCGGTTTGCAAACATTCTTTGGAACCCAAACGTCCTGACGCTGCTTCCGTGACTTCCGATCGGCTGCAGGAGCTTCCTGAAGCCAATCAGAAACCGCACCTTGGTTTCTGAACGTTTTGGAAGTTGAACGGACTTCTGGAATGGCTTCCGTTTGACTTCTGAGGTACCACTATACCACAGTGGTACTTCGGGTTAAAAACTTAATTTGTTCTGGAGTTCTGTACTTAACCTGAAACTGTTCTTAATCTGAAGCACCACTTTAGCTAAAGGGGCCTCCCGTTGCCGCCGCACGATTTCTGTTCTCATCCTGAAGCAAAGTTCTTCACCCGAGGTACTATTTCTGGGTTAGCGGAGTCTGTAACCTGAAGCATCTGTAACCTGAAGCGTATGTAACCCGAGGTACCACTGTACAGGATTAACAGGGCTTGCAAATTTTCTAATATTTGTAGAATGTTTCCACTTTCTCTGCACCACGGATAATCTTATGCACCTCTCTGGTGTGTGTCCTCATGAGGGGAACCCATCAGAACTACTGCTTAGTTTGTTTATTTTTAAGAAAACACTCAGGTACTTAGAAACTTAGTGAGAACCAAGTTCACTAAGACAGAACCAAGTTGGTAAAACAAAGGATGTGTCAGGAGATAGAAATCTTCCAAGAAACAGTATACACACACACACACACACACACACACACACACACACACACAGACTAAAATTTCCTCAGTGGTTAACATGAAGAGAGATGCAGAAGCCCTGGTAGCTGCCTTCTCTTGCTTGGAAGCCATGATCCCCAAACACAGAAGTGTGGGGTGGGAGTTGTTACTTATAATGTAGCAATGCACATTGAAATAAATTCAGGTGCTGAGCCCTGGGTGAAATTAAGCTTTGAATCTGTTCTTCTGGTAGATACATAATTTTGTCTGGCAGTGGCACTGAAAGAGAAGGCAGCAAAGATATGAACTACTCCCTTGCTTTTTTGCTCCCCCCTTACCCCCCCCCACCCCGGCTTTAGTGCTACAAATACTCTCTGACAGTATTTGTTAACTGATCATTTTAGGCTACCGACATACCAGGGGAAACCCTGAGGGATTAAGTCTGGATGAGATTTAAGAAGCCTCCTCTTGTGTATCTTAGTAAGATATTAGTCATATCAAAACACTAAAAGGAAGAAGAAAGGAGGGGAAATGACAGGCTCCCTCTCTGATATTCTTAGGGAGCATTTTTGTCTTCTGTGGGCTAACAATGCCTCTATTCATTTCCCCATGTCCGAGTGGGAATTTGTTATTCCAAGAGTGTGGCTTGGCAAAAAAGCAAAAACACAGCGTAAGGAAAAGGGCAACATATTCTCTCTGAAATGGCAAATCTGTTTGCAGCTAGGAGTGATGTTTGCAGCAAACAGGACTAGCAATATCCATTATGTATTTTAGATAAGAAACAATGATGTTGCATCCCTCCTACTTTTAAAGAATAGCACCGTAAAGACTTTGGTTGTTTCATTTTTGCCTGAAGCACAAATGTTAAAAAGGGTTTGGAAAAATTTGGGAAATGAATTACTTTTATGCAAAAGCACACCGAAGGCCACTTGGGAATGGAATCTGAGATGAAAGGGCTGGGGTACATGTGATCCACTGTGCTAATGTAGAATTTTTTCTTCATTTTTCTCTCTGCAAAGATACTTCAGAAAATCATTCAATGGCAGAAAAACTCTTTTTCAACTTCTGCCCTCATAATTCAAACTTCAGAGGAAACGGCAGTCAATAAAAAAATTCCCTTCTTTGCGTATTAATATCATAAGCGTGAACTGCTGTCTTTGTATCTGTTGTTAGAACGTGGGTCATTTATTTAGCTAAAAGCAAGATGTCACTTTGAATGATACAGCTATCCTGGAAATGGTTGAAACGGAAATGCCTTCTATTTAAGCTTTTCTTAATTAATAGTTTTGAAGTGTTTTATTCTTCCAAATGGGTCCAAAGATTAAACACATTCGGAGAGTCACTAATTGGATGCTCAAAATATATATGTCATTTCAGTTTATGAGAAATCTGTTTCTGGAGGGCGGTAAGCCATAAAAATACCATTTCCATGAATAAGGGCATGGGCAAACCTCTGGAAGTTTGGTTTGGGCTGTGTTCAAACCCAAAAGCTTTTGCAGAACTTGAAATAAACTGAATTGCTACCACAAACCAAAGTGGGAAATTTCACTGAGAAATCATTTCCTATTTTTTTCTTTTTCCTTTTTGCATCCACAACATAAACTTTAGCTTTATTCTAACGTGTCCTGTGTTTCCTTCTCTGTTCTGCCCAAAATGGAACTTGAAAGTGGGGAAACGATTTTGACAGAGGTACAGGAGAAATTATTAAAATGCTTGGCTCCTACAGAGGCTTACTTTGAGGGGTGTCGGTGACAGCAGAATCACTTTTATGTGCATACTCTTGCTTTAGTGAATTGTCCTGTTGCAATTTGCTGAGATGGAGCTTCATATTATTTACGGAAGGGATGCGGGTGGCGCTGTGGTCTAAACCACTGAGCCTCTTGGGCTTGCTGATCAGAAGGTCAGTGGTTCGAATCCCCACGATGCAGTGAGCTCCTGTTGCTCTGCCCCAGCTCCTGCCAACCTAGCAGTTCAAAAGCATGCCAATGCAAGTAGATAAACAGGTACCACTGCGGTGGAAAGGTAAATGGCATTTCTGTGCACTCTGGCTTCCGTCACGGTGTCCCATCATGCCAGAAGCGGTGTAGTCCTGCTGGCCACATGACCTGGAAAGCTGTCTGTGGACAAACGCCAGCTCCCTCAGCCTGAAAGTGAGATGAGCACCACAACCCCACAAGCGCCTTTGACTGGACTTAACTGTCCAGGTGTCCTTTACCTTTAACTTTATTACAAACTGATGAGCTCTGTAGCATAGTTTCATCTGATATATTGTCAGGATTTTGTTTTTTGTCCTCTTTGATGAATTCGTTTCTTGTTCAACCAATTAAGAGGTGCATATGTAATGAGACTCTTTCTAAAACCCTCCCTTTCCTTTCTCTAGTACTTTAATGAGCAGTTCTTAAAAATAATCACCATAGATATTTCGGTAATTTGAAAGAGGGAATTTTTTAGGGATTTCACGAAAGACATGCAGATACTGTACCATGAACACTGCTGACTAAATCCATTGTTGCAGACTTGAAGCCACATCTAAGTCTTGCTATAATAATAATAATAATGATAATGATAATAATTTTTATTTATACCCTGCCCTCCCCAGCGAAGGCCGGGCTCAGGGCGGCTAACAAGCAACAATAAAAACAAGTTGAATGAATACAACTTAAAAACAAGATTAAAATACAACATTAAAATATTGAAACATTAAAATATTAAAATGCAGCCTCATCACAGGAGGAGAAAGGAAAAAGAAAAAAAGAAAGAGGGGGAGGGAATCAAATTGGTTCCAAGCCAAAGGCCAGGCGGAACAACTCTGTCTTACAGGCCCTGCGGAAAGAAATCAGATCCTGCAGGGCCCTGGTCTCATAAGGCAGAGCGTTCCATCAGGCCGGAGCCAGTGTTGAGAAGGCCCTGGCTCTGGTTGAAGCTAATCTAACTTCTTTAGGGCCCGGGACCACTAGGGTGTTGCTATTTATGGACCTTGAGGCTCTCTGTGGGGCATACCGGGAGAGGCCGTCCCATAGGTATGAGGGTCCTAGGCCGTGAAGGGCTTTAAAGGTCAAAACCAGACCTTAAATCTGACCCAGTACTCCACCAGGAGCCAGTGCAGCTGGAAAAGCACTGGGTGAATATACTCCCATGGCAGAGACCCTGTGAGGAGCCTCACTGCTGCATTCTGCACCCGCTGGAGTTTCTGGGACAGCTTTAAGGGCAGCCCCGCGTAGAGGGAATTACAGCAGTCAAGCCTGGAGGTGACCATCGCATGGATCACTGTGGCCAGGTCAGGGCGGGAAAGGTAAGGGACCAACTGCTTGATGCATTGTATACGTAGTATGGGATATACAAGAGCTCAGTGCACTAGAATGGAATTGTACTAGGATTGTAGTGATACTATATTGATATTACCAACAGGTATTGTGTGACAAATCTTAAGGGTCATCTGTACCAGAGTTGTTTAAGTCATCCTGATTTTCCTTTAGCGAAGGGCCTGTGATGCTCCTAAGGCAGGCAAGAGAAAAGGACTTCTATTTTCTGAAGTAGTTTCAAAACGATGTCTAAATGCTTTGGATACTAAGCATTGCTCAAATGATGCAAGATGAAGCCAGCGGCCTGCAAAATTCACTGGAAATAATAATCTAGAAACTGAAACGATGTTACTTAGGAATATGATATTGAAAAATGCTATACTGAGACAGTTTTTGGACCACAAGTTTGGGTTATTATGTTCATTTGCTTAAGACACACAAAAGTTTAAGCGAGGGTGATGCTTAAGATTTTGGAATGTGATATGAAACTTTGCCCATCACCAGATGCCTTTTGAGTGCAGTTGGCATCTAAATGGATTTAGAAAGTGAGAGGCTTCGGTTAAGCGTAACTCCAAATGGTGCAGATTAGGGAGAAACATACCAGCTATAATTCTATAATTATTATCCTCTTTCCCTTCTCTATTCCCTCATAAATGTGAAACTTCAGATTATAAGAACCATGAGGAAGCAAACCAAGGGTTTCTTTTCTCTCTCTTTTGCTTATGTTGTATATAAGGTGTTTTTACATACCCAACACTAATGACAATAAGTGAGATTTTTTTTAAAAAAAAATTAGTACGTTGTGTATACTTTTTGCACCTCCCTTTGGGTTAGATTCCACCCCCTTTCCTTTGTTTTTGTGTGTCTGATTATTAGAGCTGGAATATTTACTGATTAATAAATTGGATTAAATTTTTAAGCATCCGTTTTAAAAAAGGTACCTGTATTGTATTTTGACTGCCTGCCAAAAAGTGAGCAGAGATGGAACCTGACAGGTCTCCTTTGAGAGGGTTTCCAATAATCTTTATGCTGTGTCTGCTGTACATCTCATGACTGGTAGTGGGGGAGGAACTACAAAGTTGATATCATTGTTCACACAAATTTGTAGACTGAGAGTTGAATCCAGAAGAACTTGTTCCCACTTTCAACCCATTGAAACCAGTAGACGGCAACCCTAACCCCACTTACCTAGAAGTAAGCGCTACTGAATTCAGCAGGACTAACTTCTGAGTAGACATGGTTAGGCTTGCACTAAAGTGTGACTAGACTCTACTGGATACATACATTGAACTGGGGTGTTTTATATACCTTTATTATTGACCATGAAGAAGGCTGGTTGCCGAAGAATTGGTGCTTTTGAATTCTGGTGCTGGAGGAGACTCTTGAAAGTCCCATGGGCTGCAAGAAGATCAAACCTCTCCGTTCTGAAGGAAATCAGCCCTGAGTGCTCACTGGAAGGACAGATCCTGAAGCTGAGGCTCCAAGACTTTGGCCACATCATGAGAAGAGAAGGCTCTCTGGAAAAGACCCTGATGTTGGGAAAGATGGAGGGCACAAGCAGAAGGGGGCAGCAGAGGATGAGATGGTTGGACAGTGTTCTTGAAGCTACCAACATGAGTTTGACCAAGCTGCAGGAGGCAGTGGAAAACAGGAGTGCCTGGCGTGCTCTGGTCCTTGGGGTCACGAAGAGCTGGACATGATTAAACGACTAACCAACAACAACAAATTAGGGTTGGGGAGATCATATTGCATGAGTGGAAAGCGTCATGCACACAGTTTGTATACAGTCCAAGGTTTTTACACTTTGTAGTTTAAAATACATGTTTTTATGTTCCCAGGAAAAAGGAAAGGCCATAGCATATTTACCGTATTTACTCAAATCAAATGCTCACTTTTTTTGGCCAAGTTACGTTGCGAAAATTAAGGTGCGCATTAGTTTTGATGGCGCATTAGACTTGAGTAAATACAGTATTAAAATAAAATGGTTCTCCTCCAGCCAATCTTATTTTATTTAACAATAATCATATACTGCTTGATTCTAAAAAGAACCTTTTAAGCACTTTGCAAAAAAAACAAACCCACATTATAATTGTCAATAAAAGTCAAAGTTAAAACTAGGTATTTTTAAATTTCAAAATATAATTCAAACTATAATCTCATGGCAACATAATGAACAGAGTTGTATATGCTGCAAGACTGTTCTCTAAAGACATGAAACCTGTTTCTGCACAAGCACTAATGGAAGCCGCATGAAAAATTTTCAGCTTCTTTCTAAACTGGCAATAAACGGTGTTTTAATTTAAAACTTCTATTGTTTGAAGTATGAGAATATGAGTAGTTGTAGAAATATTGAAAATGTTGAACAATTAAAAATTTAAAAGGTTGGAAAGTAAATAACCAACGCCCTCAAAATTGTTTTCAAATTTGAAACAGTGTTAAGATCGTGAGGAAGGAGATGACTCATGAATTTGAACCATGGGGTTTGGCAATACCAGCTGCATGAAGATAGACAAAATAACATTGTGAGAGAAAGTAGACCTGGCACCCGCTAATTTAAATCATTTTCTTTGGGAGAAACACGTCCCCTTCACTCTTAACCTTTCCTTGGTTTAATTTCCCATCTCTTTCAACCCCAGGAGTTATCCTGGCTCCATGCAGAAATTCATTATATATGCATATATACACACAGAGATCCTTGCACCTCTTAGAATTACACTTGAGAATATTTCAGACTAGGTAAATCAATAATCACTTGTCTTATCAAAATACCTTTGTCTCTGAAGCTGTGGGAAATGGTTTTCCTGTCTCTTTCTATACGATATCCTTGCACCTGAAAACCTTTGTGTTTCAGGACAGTTTTGCCCCGTCCCTTTAAGGCTATTTCTTGCTGCCAAGACTGGGTCAGAGATATGCCCTTGAACCTTTATTAAATTCATCTTTAATATTCAGTTGGCATTGAACATCTAGTAACTGTCATGTTATATCTCCGTCAGAGACATTTTTAGGAACCCTTAATACGAAGCATGGCGACATTCTTTTATTTATAGACTTTTCCATTGTTTTCGCCTGCATGTTTTCTTCTTTTCTTTTCCACCATGAGCAGAAATAACCATAGCTGCTTTGCCAGCCTCTGACCCCTACTTTCCATTCATATGTGCCTGCACCAAAAAATGAACATTAATAGCAGGGGTGAGGAATCCTTTTCATCCCAAGGACTGCCTTTCCTCCCTGATGCCACGTGTCAAATGATGGATAAGGCCAAAGACAAAGTGAATGAAGCAATTAATGTAATTCCCCACCTCCCCACACCTTCATAAGAGTAGGGTCAGGAGCCAGAGTCAGGTATAGGTCAGCAATAAAAAAAAGGTGTCAGTGAAGTTAACTCTTTATTCAGAGAAGCCAAAGTAGTGCAAAAAGCAGAGGCATCGCTTTGCCAACAAAGGTCCGTATAGTCAAAGCTATGGTTTTCCCAGTAGTGATGTATGGAAGTGAGAGCTGGACCATAAAGAAGGCTGATCGCCGAAAGAATTGATGCTTTTGAATTATGGTGCTGGAGGAGACTCTTGAGAGTCCCATGGACTGCAAGAAGATCAAACCTATCCATTCTGAAGGAAATCAGCCCTGAGTGCTCACTGGAAGGACAGATCCTGAAGCTGAGGCTCCAAGACTTTGGCCACCTCATGAGAAGAGAAGACTCCCTGGAAAAGACCCTGATGTTGGGAAAGATGGAGGGCACAAGGAGAAGGGGACGACAGAGGACGAGATGGTTGGACAGTGTTCTTGAAGCTACCAGCATGTGTTTGACCAAACTATGGGAGGCAGTGGAAGACAGGAGTGCCTGGCATGCTCTGGTCCATGGGGTCACGAAGAGTTGGACATGACTAAATGACTAAACAACAACAACAGTGATCCCAACAAACTCTTCCCAGTAGGTCTTGCCAAAATGAGGCAGTTGGGAGGATTGAAGGTTGCTGCCTTCCCAACACTCTCTAAGGCTTCTTCTCTCCAGGGTTTCCCCTCCAAGCAATCTCAAACTGTTCTGTGCACAACAAATCTCTGCCCTGCTCCCCCCCCCCCATTTCCTCATGTTCTGGGAGATCAGTGGGGAAGGGAGCTGGTTGCAGCAGGAGGGGAAGACTCCCTGTATTCTTCAGCAGCCTGCCCCCTCTGTCTCCTGGCTCCATTCCTTTCCAGCCTCGGAGTCTGAACTGCTGTCTGCAACAGCCTCTTCCTGCTCACTAAACCCTGTTACCCCTTCTGCTTCTGACACCTCCTCCTCCCAGTCTGCTCCTTCTTTTCCCTCTGATCACTCATTGTCCCTCCACCAACCCCCTGGCTCCCTGAGCCGCCTTCTGCTGGGGATTTCCCAGCTGGTGCCTCCCACCACTCCTCCGCATCCAGCCAGTCCATGACAGTAGGTTACTTTCTACACAGCTGCACACTCCTTTCTATCCTCTATCCAGAGGAAACGTGAAGTATTAGCAGAATTCCAGGATGCATTCCCAGCTAACCAAGAAGCACTCAAGAATGATACAAAGCTTGGCTGGTGAGGGGTGTGATCTGGAGAGAGTCTCAAGGGCTATATAGAGAGCCCTGAGGGCTACATGTGGCCTAAGGTTTCCCATTGCTAATGTAGGGCATTGCCCTTGCACACTGCACGTGTTCAGTGGTTTGTTTGTTTGTTTGTTTGTTTGTTTTAAATCCAAAGGATAGGGAAAATCTGTTTTAGGGAATATCCAAGTCATCCAGATGGAATACACTGTTCTGGTTGGGCAAGAGAGCCCACAGAGCAAGGTGGCAAGCCAGGTCAAGTGCTGCAGCACCATGGAGAGCTCCAACTGAGCAACTTGCTCCAATGAAAACAAGTGGTGTACTGAGGCCTTTTTTGCTTTAGCTTAAAGTCCACCTTTTCTAGGCCTCCTCTCCATTGTGAGAACTGCAATACTTAGAGGGCCAACCCCAAGGGCACTTCTGCAACCCCTGCCCCCCTCCCTGTGCAACTGAACCAGTGTGGTAGATTAGGAGGCACTCAGTTCTTCAGGCCTAGGCTTAATGGGACATGTGAAATCTGATCCAGGGGGCTTCTGCTTGGCAGCCTTGGATTTGGCACTCCCTTGGTGACCAGCATCAGGTTAGAGTCGGATACCTGGCCTTGCTCATTAGCTAGCAACTCTTTAACCACTGACTGTGTTTTCATTACTGCTCGACTCTGAAGTCATGGCACTGACAAATGTAATAAAAGGAAACTCACAGTGCAGTCCTTACCATGCTTATTCAGAAATAAGCACGACTGAGTGCAGCAGGGCTTACTCCCAGGGCTAGAACTGCAGCCTAATTTATCATTATCATTGTCACAGTTTATTTCTTGCCCTTTACCCAGGGGTCCCAGGGCAGATCACAATGATTAAAATACAACATTAATATTACAGCGTAATATTACACAATAGTGGAACAGCTGAAAATTACAAAAATAAGGCAGGTTCTACCTAGGACCCTTGTACCTACGGGACCGCCTCTCCCGGTATGCCCCACGGAGAGCCTCAAGGTCCATATATAGCAACACCCTAGTGGTCCCCGGGCCCTAAGGAAGTCAGATTAGCTTCAACCAGAGCCAGGGCCTTTTCAACACTGGCTCCGGCCTGGTGGAACGCTCTGCCTCATGAGACCAGGGCCCTGCAGGATCTGATTTCTTTCCACAGGGCCTGTAAGACAGAGTTGTTCTGCCTGGCCTTTGGCTTGGAGCCAAATTGATTCCCTCCCCCTCTTTCTTTTTTCTTTTTCCTTTCTCCTCCTGTGATGAGGCTGCATTTTAATATTTTGATGTTTCAATATTTTAATTGTTGTATTTTAATCTTGTTTTTAAGTTGTATTCATTTAACTAGTTTTTATTATTGCTTGTTAGCCGCCCTGAGCCCGGCCTTGGCTGGGGAGGGCGGGGTATAAATAGAAATAATAATAATAATAATAATAATAATAATAATAATAATAATAAAAAATATACATTTGATGTGTCAGAATCTAGTGTGAACAGGTGCATCTACAAATTATTTGTCAAATCATCAGATGTATTTGTGTGATGCTCCCTTCATGTGAATGGCAAATGAAGTGGTCTGCTGTGCTTCCAGCTTCTTAAAGCAGTCTCTGGAGTAGAAATGGGCAGATGTGTCAATTTTGGTTTCTGATTTTCCCAGTCAGTTCTCCATATTTCCATAGCGGTTTGTTAACTTTTTAGTCTTCATGAATATTCATCTGCAGGTTAGTGGGAAATTCTTCCCCTATACACATTTTATTCTGTGCAATCATTCCCAGTTTTCCCCTTGTTGAGGTTCAAGTGCCACTCAAGGTTGGCAGTCTGTAATCTTCAGGTCAAACTTCCTTAAGTTTAAACATACTGACCTGAAGACAAACGCTTGTCTAGATTTTCTTGGGAAATTCCCTATTAATAATTGGCTGTCAATTTTTTCATTTAAGTTATGACTGCACCTCGTTTGTGAAATTTTACATAAATTGGGGTGCAGTCCTTAGGGACATTGACTAGAAAATAAAGCCCCATTGAAATCACTAGGACACCTCTATAAAAATGCTTATTCCGCCTGGCCTTTAATTTGAATTCAGCCTGATCTTTTATTTCCCTTCTCTTCCCTCCCCCTCCCCTTTTATGAAGATCACAGCTAAGTCTCCCCTGGCCTCCTCGCTGGCCCATGTAGGACTAATTCACCCAGCTAGCCCTGGTGACTATCTAATGCTTATTAAATGGATTTCCCCTAAACTGATTTCTGAACTTTGAATTTTATTATTATTCATGTTTTTACACTGTACTTTATGCTGCTTCTACAATTAAGTGTTTCAAAATTGTTGTTAGCCGCCCTGAGCCCTGTTTTTGAACCGGGAAGGGCGGGGTATAAATAAATTATTATTATTATTAGGATTGTACGGCACAACTACACCCATGTAGTTTTGTACAACAGCACGAGCCTCAAAAATCTGCGGTTTCCCTGTTAAGTATAGCCACTTCACCTTAAAATTCTGCACTTGCAAACCCTGGCACCAAGGGATTGTGAATCATTCAGCTGCTTTGGTGTACTTTCTTTCTTATGAAATGTGTTGTGGACTGGATTCAGACTAATTTAGTCACACTTACTTCCCATCAAAACCAGTGAGACTTAACTTAGTCATACCATGAGTAACTGACATTCCACTCTTTTCAGTGGAAACACTGCACAACTAACGTAGGATGCATCCAACTTGTTCCCTTTTTAAGATAGTGTCTGCTTTTTCCACCTATCAAAGTTCTCCTTCCTGCCTGAAATTAAAAAGAAATGTATGATAAAGCGAGAGACCTGGACAAGATGCATTTCCCTGCTTCCCTTTGGGTGATATGGATTAATCTATTTTATTATTTTGATGGGCTAAAGAGACTAATTAATGGATTGGTATAACTTGCTCATAGATACCCCGTCTGTGAGGGACACGGGTGGCACTGTGGGATAAACCACAGAGCCTAGGACTTGCCGATCAGAAGGTTGGCAGTTCGAATCCCCGCGATGGGGTGAGCTCCCGTTGCTCGGTCCCTGCTCCTGCCAACCTCGCAGTTCAAAAGCACGTCAAAGTGCAAGTAGATAAATAGGTACCACTCCGGCGGGAAGGTAAACAGTGTTTCCGTGCGCTGCTCTGGTTCTCCAGAAGTGGCTTAGTCCTGCTGGCCACATGACCCGGAAGCTGTATGCCGGCTCCCTCGGCCAATAAAGCGAGATGAGCGCCACAACCCCAGAGTCGGCCGTGACTGGACCTAATGGTCAGGGGTCCCTTTACCTTTACCCCGTCTGGAAACTGCAGTTGGAAGTTGATGACTGATGTGCTACTTACTACATTTCAGCGTTCTTGTGGAGATTTAGGAGTCATTTCTCAGCCCACAAGGAAATTCCCAATAAAATGTACAACGTGTAGAGAAGCAAATTAAGATAAACTCGTGCTTGCTTCATCTAGATATAAAAAGTCATTCCGAACAAGAGTGGCTTCTAGGAAATGCTCAGGCTTGGACTTTGGCAGGTCTTTTGCATTTGTCAGTGACATATAACATACATTTCATTTATAACGCCAAAGAGGAGACTCAGCAGATAGCTCAGGGCATATGATGACTCACAAATGTAGTGTGTGTGTACACACACACACAGAGAGAGAGAGAGAGAGAGAGAGAGAGCGCGTCAATATGGAATGATACCAATAACCTGTGGGCTTGCAAAATGTGACTGGTGACAGAGCCTAAAATGACTTGAACATTTCACATTTGTGGGCTATGAAGTCAGCAGGAGACTGAGATGGAATCATAGTTTTATAATTCATGGCCGCTTGTTGCTCACTCGCTATGTATATGTGTGTGTTCAAGACACACCATTCATTTCCTGTATTTAAACAGAGCTACAATATGTGAACCAAACAAAGCACTCATCTGGCAAGGTAATTACACTGACGATATCAGGATATCACACTCTGCAAATAAAACATTTGATGAAAACCCCTTAAAATTATTTTCAAGCAGGCATGATGCCATCATCAGTTCTACCTGTGAAACCACATAAGAGGCACATTAACTTCTTTTTTGTAAAATAAACAAATGATGCCATAGATAAAATGGCTTTTGCAGATTATGCATTAACAGCGCAGCGAGTGCCAAGCAGAGTCAAATAGCCAGCTTCTGTACCTCAGGCAAGAGAAAAGAAAGAACGAATAGACATTGCACCTACGACCACAGGGGGCTCATCATTCCCACCGCATGCATGTATGTAACTCACATTACCATTAACGAGAGTTGCGTATGTTCGTTGACAGGAGAAACGATCTCATCAAGAGGAGAAAAGTTGCTTCCTGCAATCCGTGCTGGGGGGAAAAAACCTCTAGTTATATTTAAAGTCTCTTTGCATGTTATTATTACCTCTATTTAGTTTGCCTATACGGTGGTACCTCTGGATGCGAACGGGATCCGTTCTGGAGCCCTGTTCGCATCCTGAGTAGAACGTAAGACATGTCTGCGCGTGCGCGGGTCGTGTTTTGCCGCTTCCGCGCATGCGCGTGACGTCATTTTTAGCATCTGTGCGAGCAGTGAAACCCAGAAGTAATGCACTCCATTACTTCTGGGTTGCCACGGAGCGTAATTTGAAAATGCTCAGCCTGAAACACATTTCACCCGAGGTATGACTGTATAGTTTGCCTACTAACACTTTCACTAAACCTAGCTTATTTGCCCAGGCAGGCACATTATATAATGCATGAGAGCAACAAAATACAACAGCGATGTACAACAGCGATGGGATAAAATCAGGCCAAATCTTTATTGACAGCAGCGGGCAGGGCAAGGGTTGGCATGGCATTGGGTCCCAGGATCAGTTCATCATTCCACAAGCCCCATGCTGATGGAATGGATCCGCTGGGTTTGGATCCACTGAGAACCAGTGTTGAACCTTGCCATGGTGGAAGCCAGGAAAGCAAGGTCTCAGTGAGGACCAGAGTGTAGATTCAAACCAGGCCCAGGTTTGCCGTGGTCAATCCTCAGGCCCCTTATGGGAGCCCCCCTATACTATGTTGATTCTGCCCATTGCCATTTCCACCATCATGCAATGTTCTTCTGCCTACAAAGGAAAGCCATAATTTCACTGAGGGGAAGGCAAAAAAAGAAAGAAGGAGACCAAGTGCCAATCAGGTTGAGAGAGAGAGAGAAATCCTTTCCACTCCTGTCAACCAGCGACCCAAAATTGCTCAGTGAAAGCTCTAACCTGAGGTGGGCGAGTGGGAAGCTCTCAAAGCAAAATGGCTGTGAACTCCAGGAGAAGCAGCCTTACACAGGCTTCCCTCTGCTGCAAGGGCTCATAGGACAGCTTTTTCCCATGAGCCCATCACACAGAGAAGATACTGGGCAAAGCCTTACCCAGTATTTTGCTGCAATCTAGGGGCTACAGATGGGACGCGGGTGGCACTGTGGGTAAAAGCCTCAGTGCCTAGGGCTTGCCAATCGAAAGGTCGGCGGTTCGAATCCCCGCGGCGGGGTGCGCTCCCATTGCTCGGTCCCAGCGCCTGCCAACCTAGCAGTTCGAAAGCACGTCAAAGTGCAAGTAGATAAATAGGGACCGCTTACTAGCGGGAAGGTAAACGGCGTTTCCGTGTGCGGCTCTGGCTCGTCAGAGCAGCGATGTCACGCTGGCCACGTGACCCGGAAGTGTCTCTGGACAGCGCTGGCCCCCGGCCTCTTGAGTGAGATGGGCGCACAACCCTAGAGTCTGTCAAGACTGGCCCGTACGGGCAGGGGTACCTTTACCTTTTATGGGCTACAGCACTGCTAGGCAAAGGCTTATTGGGCACAGAACGGGGCTTGTATGAAGAAGGTTAGGCTAAGAGACCCTTACTGGTTCAGGGTTACCCAGTTAGCTTCGTGGTTGAGCAGGGGTTTAAATGCAGGTGTCTTTGGTTCATGTTGATTGCTCTAATTCATCACATTGGTATACCTCAAGTGTGGCATCTGTGCTCAATACTGAAATAGAAGACATAGAAGAAAAGGAGAAAGGTTTCAAGTAGCTGCTATAGAGCCTGTTGTATATGGATGTGTCATCCTGCTACACCATTTGAGATTCAGGGCTGCTTCTCACTTGTCATTTTTATGTATGCCTAGCATCAGCTCTGAATGGTGTTTATGTATGCTGCCATTTTTGTGATGATTTGAAGTCTTCTTTTTTTTTGCAAACTGGATGGAAACCAGTGCGGAGCTCGTGGTTCTTTTGCAACTCTACTTCCATTCCATGTATTTTGCGGGGGGAAATTAAAGGAGTACAAGTGATGTGAAGTATGTATTCTTCAACAACAACTTCGTTGGACTGGTCATGTTGTGCAGACGCCTGGTTATCATCTTCCAAAGCAACTACTCTATTTCAAACTTAAAAATAGAAAGTGTAATGCTGGTGGTCAACAAAAGAGATTTAAAGACTGCCTCAAGGCAAATCTTTAAAAATGTAGTATAAACACCAACAATTGGGAAACACGTGCCTGTGAGCGCTCCAATTGGATAACAGCCTTTACCAAAGGTGTCATGGGCTTTGAAGACACTTGAACTCAGGATGCAAGGGAGAAACGTGCTAAGAGGAAGGCATGCTTGGCAAACCCTCATCGTGATCAACTCTTGCCTGGAAACCAATGTCCCCACTGTAGAAGGACATGTGGATCCAGAATTGGCCTCCACAGTCACCTACGGGCTCATTGTTAAAACCATGTTTATGGATCTTACCCAGCTACGAGTGATTGCCAAAGAAGAAGGAAGTATGTATATAGCAGGTCTCCAGGCCAATTCATAGTACTATAGTTTGAGTGCTGATACTTTGAATGCTGATAGTAGCCTTCTTCAGGCATTCTGCACCCTGTATAAAAGAAACACAACTAGGGAGAAGTCCCCTAAGCCCCGTCATGTGCTGGAGGATGAAGGAGTCTCCAATACTCATAGTTTCCCTACTTGAGCATCCATGAATGGAGAAGTCTCCTGACTTCAGAAGTCAACCCTTCCAACTCATGGAGAGCAACAGGCATAGCGCTGGAGCAAAGCTTAGTATGTCCTCACTGGCATGTTGCGTTTACACTTGAGTAGGACACCTGAAGGGGGCTTAAGATAGCATAGTAAAACAGTATTGGCCTTGCTCGTCTTCTCCAAATGGGAGGAGGATATCTTCAGCTTGCTCACAGAGTTGTTTGGCTTTACCAGTAGTCCTCAAAGGTTTCAAAACCTCCCAGGAAGCATTAGAATAAGATTAACGATATAAAAACTTACCTGGCTAATGGCTAGAAACTAAAAGCTAACTGAAAACAAACCGCAGGCCTCAGAGCTCAAAGGAGATGCAACCTCCTCCTCATCATCATGCCATTCAGTATGTGGATTTGTGTGAAGGCAGTCAGATGACTTTACCACATCCCTTCTCAATGGTCTCTTATACTGGTTGGCTGTTACACTGTTTTTATATGTATATTTTATTTTTTAAATCTTTATTTGTACACTCCTGATGTGCTTTTAAATAGGTTTACATTGTCAGCCACTTGAGGTCTATCCGGTGGGGAAAAGTGGGATATAAGCTTTTTAAATGAGTAAAGAAGCAAATCTTCTATAGTTTAACAGCTGCTAAACTCACATTTGAAATAGACTTGCAGCTTTGCAGATGTAAGCCATAATAATAAGCTGAATGAAATTAGAATCCTTGTGGCCAAAAGATTTATTGTCAGCCTGGTTGGATAATGGGATAGATGCCTCTGACCTAGAAATATCAATGGAATGAAATAAATGCATGGAGATGAATTTTAATTACAGAAGAGTTGTAGGCATTTTAGATATCTGACTTATGGCCAAATATAACAAGTTGATGCAAGATTTTTCAATTACCATAACAACTATTCATCAGGAGGCAAAATTATGGTATATCACTGTGTATCCTGTATAAATTTGGAACTTCCATCTTCAAACCAGGCATTTGTCAGTAGCCTTAATGGTACCTGAAGTATTCATCAGTTAAAGCAACTCAACTGCAATGGACAAATAAATAAATAAAGGGCAGATACGCTATCTCATTGCACTTTTATTATATTAGTTTCTGAGACAGAGAGGGGTGTGTGAGTTGTAGAATTCAGCATGCGACAGTCTAGTCAGTAATTACGTATTTCCTTGATAAGCCTTTGGCTGCCAGCCCACTCAAATATTGATATGAAATCTGATCTGCTGGGACTGTGGAATTTTTTTGGTAATGGGAATGAGGCTAAGAGGTTTGGAAGTTTTTGGCAACTCAGCTGTAGTAAATTCAGGAGCTCGAGGCAAGGACCATCCCCCCCCCCAGCTGAGCCCAAATATAATATATTATTTTACAACAATGCTGTCCTCTGTATACATAATATTCCTGTTCCTGGTCTTTCTCCTACTTCTCTATTTGTCAGGAATACACATTCAAGATAAATCTCTTGTTTCTGAATAAGAGAAACAACATACCGTAACAGATCTTTGGGTGGTTGAGTTAGATCTTACACTGCATATGATCTACATGTATCTCTATTTGGGTATTATTCTAATGTTTTTAGAATTAGCTATACAATACATGGGACGCGGGTGGCACTGTGGTCTAAACCACAGAGCCTAGGGCTTGCCGATCAGAAGGTCGACAGTTCGAATCCCCGCGACGGGGTGAGCTGCCGTTGTTCAGTCCCTGCTCCTTCCCACCTAGCAGTTCGAAAGCACATCAAAGTGCAAGTAGATAAATAGGTACCGCTCCAGCGGGAAGGTAAACGGTATTTCCGTGTGCTGCTCTGGTTCGCCAGAAATGGCTTAGTCATGCTGGCCACATGACCTGGAAGCTGTCTGTGGACAAACGCCGGCTCCCTCAGCCACTAAAGCGAGATGAGCACACAACCCCAGAGTCATCCGTGACTGGACCCTAATGGTCAGGGGTACCTTTACCTATACCTATACAATACATTTCTCAATGTACACTTGCTCAAAGTCCTGAGTCTCTTGGAGAATGCCTAAAGTGCATGGCTAATCGTAAAAATACCTTGCAAACTTTATGGGATCTTTGTCTCTCTAGCAGCCCAGCTCCACAACTGCTTTGGAGATACATGCTGTATAAACCCGCCCCTCATGCCCCAGTGAAGGACATAGAAAATGATCTAATAGAGCCTGGTGCATTCCATTTGAGCCCTACATGTGCAAAGATATCTACTGGCCTGTAATGCTTACATCCCACACTTGTCCATGCATGGGCCCCTGCACAGGTGAAGGGCTGAAGTGTTTGTGGTGATCATGTGTCAGTCTTTATTTTCCCTCTCCCTTTATCACTGCTTGCTGGTGATAGGAAATACATGAGACACAACCACGATGTTCAATGAGCCAGGCTGGAAAATGTGCTATAATCACTTGCTTCTGTTTGTAGGCAATTGTTACTGTTGCAGGTACCATTTTTTAAAAATTTCATTTTAGTTCTTCATTCAAGTTGCAGTGAATTAACAGATATGCTACATCAATTTAAACTATTACGTAGGAATAATTGGCACAAAAGGAATATCGAAATCCATCAAGGCTTCTTGGTAGGTGGCAATGTGGTAGAATGCTATTATCTCACCAAAAGGACTCTTTAGGATCATATAAAGATGGGGAACTTGTTGTTGGACCCGCACCCCCATCAGCCCCAGTCATTATGGCTGGGGGGGCTTTAGTCTGCAAGCATCTGTAGAGCCACAGGTTGCCCATTCCTGTTGCAATGCATTTAATTACAACAGTTTGGAATAGTAACATGGTGTCAGAGACCAGGCTGAGGTCTGCAGCTCGGATGAGGAATAGTGGGAGCCTCCCCATCCCCCTGCTCCTGACCAGAATCCTAAAACTGCCCAGGAGCAGTGGAGCAGTATAGAGATGGAACCGTGGTTTGCAGAGGGACATAGTTCTGAAGACAAAAGTTGGGACAAACTGGGGGGTGAACAGCAACGTGAAGAAGAACTGGAAGAGAGTGAGCTAACCGACTCTCACTGGAAAGTGTCCAGCCTATCAGTCCAAGGTCACGTAGAGCAGATAAGTATTGGAGCCTCAACTTCACGATCTGTCCTTCCAGTGAGCACTCAGGTCTGATTTCCTTAAGAATGGATGCGTTTGATCTTCTTGCAGTCCATGGGACTCTCAAGAGTCTCCTCCAGCACCATAATTCAAAAGCATCAATTCTTCGGCGATCAGCCTTCTTTATGGTCCAGCTCTCACTTCCATACATCCCTACTGGGAAAACCATGGCTTTAACTATACGGACCTTTGTTGGTAAGGTGATGTCTCTCCTTTTTAAGATGTTGTCTAGATTTACCATCGCCTTTCTCCCAAGGAGCAGGCGTCTTTTAATTTCGTGACTGCTGTCACCATCTGCAGTGATCATGGAGCCCAAGAACATAAAATCTCTCACTGCCTCCATTTCTTCCCCTTCTATTTGCCAGGAGGTGATGGGACCAGTGGCCATGATCTTCGTTTTTTTGATGTTGAGCTTCAGACCATATTTTGTGCTCTCCTCTTTCACCCTCATTAAAAGGTTCTTTAATTCCTCCTCACTTTCTGCCATCAAGGTTGTGTCATCTGCATATCTGAGGTTGTTGATATTTCTTCCGGCGATCTTAATTCCGGCTTAAAGACTCTTTAAATGGAAAGTGACTATTTTCGCTTTGTCCTGCTTATCTACGGCAAAAGGGAGGGAGGATGCCGAGTCCTTGGAGCCTGACACATGGAGGGGCGCAGATTGGACAAGGCTCTTCTAGGTGCTCCACACTATAAACAGTTATTTGCTTTTCCATGCTTATCTTTTTGGTTAGTGTTAGCCGACTTTAATCTCTTCAAGTCTTTCTTCACCATGTCTCTTCAGATCTTTTCTTGACCATCAACACTTCGTTGCTGTAGAACCAGTCAGCTGTGCTCTGTTGTTGTTGTTGTTGTTGTTGTTGTTGTTGTTGTTTTAAATAGGTTTTTTTGAAATAATTTCATGGATAACAAAGCTACATATAGCACCTGTGTTTTCAGCTCATAGAGTCCTTTCTACAGGTCAGCTTCAGATGTTTGGTTTGAACATTTTTTCCATTAATAGATTAACTTTGATTCTAGCCATAGGTTAAAGAGGGATTTATTTATTTATGTATTTATTTTAAAAAAGGTTGGAAATGGCATCTCTGTTCAGACATATGGTACTCTTGCACATTCAATGGAAATATTCGTTCTCCTCTGTCTTTTCCACTTGCTGCCCAATCCTCCTGTCTTTGAATGAGATTTCCCCTGCTTCAGAAGTGATAAATGAAGTGAGCATTAATCGTAAGTCTGTAGCCCAACAGAAGCCATCTTGGAAATCAGAAGAATATATAATCCTGATTGATTGCTCCTAAAGAATATTTTTGGTCGATTGTTACATGTGCCGTTGAAGTTGGCAGTTCTACCTCTCCCCTAAACAATCTGAAAATAAATAAATTAATAATGCCAGAAGAGCAGGGTAGGATTGGTATCACAGGCTCCTACGACTGCGAATATTTGAGATAAATAAGGAGCTTTCCATTTGTCTTATAGGGAGCAATAAATTGTGATGAATTTCACTTGGCACATTGGTTCAAAGCACTTATGCTTTTAATTCTCAGAGTCTTCTGTTCTCTTGAGGAGGAGGAGGAGAAAGAAGGAGGTGTTTGCCAAATAACCAACCAAAAATAGCTCCAGGCTTTGGCACAACCATGATTCCTCAGAAGACGTTTTAAAAAAAAAATCACAGCAAGTCATGTAGGGTTTGTATCGAAACATTTATTTTTTCCACTTAATTCCACATATCATTTTCAAAATTTCATCCTGTTGAAAAGCAGCAGGTTGACAGTTCTGGAGAACAGTGCTTTAAAGAACATTACACTAGCAAACAATACCAATTCAAGTTGGGAGCTGTCTTTGAAGATGAGCCAGGCAAGGCAGCTGGAGCACATTGCAGTAATTCTGTACCAGTTGATACCAGTGCATTTCTCATATGTATGTGTGTACAGTCATACCTGTCTGCGCACACACGTGACACGATTTGGCGCATCTGCGCATGTGCATGACGTCATTTTGTGGTTTTGCGCATGCACGAGCGCCAAAACCCAGAAGTAACCCGTTCCGGTGCTTCCGGGTTCGGTGCAGTCCGCAACCCGAAAATGTGCAACCTGAAGCGCCTGTAACCCGAGGCATGACTGTATGTATGTATTTATACCTTGCCTTTTTTCCTGATGAGACTCAAGGCGACTTTCAGAGAAAAACAAGAATCGCTAAAAACACGGGGGCGGGGGGGAACCATAATTTAAAAGCAATTAAACATTAATAGAATTAAAACTATATGGATATATATAATCTATATAAAACATACAAATAATTACAATAAAAGCAGCCCGGCACCAGCCCTTTCAATAAAAGCAGTCGTTCCCCAAAGCCTGTTGGAACAAACATGTCCTTTTCACCTGCTGACGGAGGGATAACAAGGGGGGTGGAGTCTAGTTTCTCCAGGGAGGGGGTTCCAGAGTCTGGGAGCAGCCACCAAGAAGACCCTTTTCTGCATCCCCATCAAGTGTCCCTGCGAGGGTGGCAGGACTGAGAGAAATAGTCGCGAGACCTCAATTTCTATCCATTCTGTCTTTTCCTTTCCCTGCTCCTCAGCTTTCTCATTCATTCTTTCCTATGGGCAGAAATTGAATGCACTTAGAGGATCATGGGAAAGCAAATAAGCTTTGTCCAAGCTTCTACCAGTGAGAGGCAGTGTGGTGTAGTGGTTAAGAGCGGTGGACTTGTAATCTGGGGAACCGGGTTCATGTCTCCACTCCTCCACATGCAGCTGCTGGGTGACCTTGGGCCAGTCACACTTCTTTGAAGTCTCTCAGCCCCACTCACCTCACAGAGTGTTTGTTGTGGGGGAGGAAGGGAAAGGAGATTATTAGCCGCTTTGAGACTCCTGAAGGGGAGTGAAAGGCGGGATATCAAATCCAAACTCTTCTTCTTCTTCTACCAAGGGATCTGTTAACCTAGCAACTGAATTGGGAACTAGACAGCAGACTGAGCAGACTTACACAGCCACTTGGTCGCAATCTTCCTCACTGTGGTGAGATGTGTTGTATACAACGAATCCAGAATGCGGCAGCTAGACTGGTGACTGGGAGTGGCTGCCGAAACCGTATAACACGGGTCCTGAAAGACCTTTGTTGGCTCCCAGTACATTTCTGAGCACAATTCAAAGCGTTTGTGCTGACCTTTAAAGCCCTAAACAGCCCCAGCCCAGTAGACCTGAAGGAGCGTCTCCACCCCCATCATTCAGCCCAGACACCGGGGTCCAGCTCCAAGGGCCTTTTGGGGTTCTCTCCCTTCGAGAAGCGAAGTTACAGGGAACCTTCTCGGTAGTGGCCCCCACCCTGTGGAACGCCCCGCCCCCATCAGATGTCAAGGAAATAAGCAACTATCTGACAATTAGAAGACATCTGAAGGCAGCCCTGTATAGGGAAGTTTTTAATGTTTGATATTTTATTTTGTTTTTAATATTCTGTTGGGAGCCGTCCAGTGTGGCTGGGGAAACCCAGCCAGATGGGAGGGGTATAAATAAATGGTTATTGTTATTATTACAATATAGTGCATATATTCCACATGCCTCTATACATATAATATGCAAATGTTATGCAATATTTTGCCTTCTTATTTGATGATGCATCTTCTCTTTTGGCAACGCGGCCGTCTTATGTACATGAAAGTAAACCCCACTGAATGCATAGGATTTCCCTCTGACTGTCTTAAGAGGTCTATATTGTTACCTTTCTCAGGGAACCCTGCTAACTAGTTTTGTGAGTGGGTCAGAATTTATAACTTAGAATTCTCACCAGTTCCCACAATCCTTTGCAGGGGTGGAGGGATGTGGAGCCACAACATTTAAATGCTCTAAAACTGATACTGGTTTGTGGCATAGATACGTCCCACAAATCAGAGTAGATCTTTTATTGCGCAAATTTCTGCAGTATTATTTTTACCTATTATGTCTCTCGCATTCCCTTGGGACAACACCACTCCGACTTGATCTGTTTTGGCATTTCTCCACCTCCTGGACATTTTTTTTTTTTTTTTTTTTTTGGTCTCTCCTAATAATTGCAGCATGATTACCTTTCATAAACTCAGCACAAGCAGAGAAAGTATTCAAAAATCCATTGCATATAAAAAGACAATGCTGTGCTTTAAGACATCATTTCTAAATGTTCCAAGTGTACCTGCCTTTCAGCCACATTACTAGCCTCAATGGTATTTCTTAATTTTGAGATCTGCTGTAAAAGAGTTTATAAGGAATTTTGATTCCACCTTGCCCCCCTTAAGCACTTCTCTGTCTGGCCCACAGTATAAATATTTTAGCTTTTAGAAACGGTACCTTTTGGTCTCTGGTGTGAAATAAAAATTAGGAAAACAAATTACTTCTGATCTTAACCCAAACGCATTTTAAATGGAAGGTTTGCTTGTAACAGTATAGTGTTATCCCATTGTTTTTGGGTGGCTTTTTAATAGCCTGCATTTACATTTCTCTTGTGCTTTTGATGAGCCTCAAATAGTTTCTCTCCTCTCTGGGTGGCCTCCCTGTACCGCAAGCCACAGGACCAAATGTACACCTAACCTTTGTTTCATTGCAAAATGTTATGCAGCAGTATCTTTCCAACGGGGTTGTGAAAGAACTCAGCAACCGCTTCATCGGTCTAGATATCTATCCGTTCCTTCATCTACGCACCCTATAGGGAAAAAAATCAGACTTAACATGATTGCTGTGATCTGGATTCTTCTCTATTTTTGAGTGCCGGTTCCTTTCAGCTTTCAAGAGGTTCATTTTAGCTTGGTTGGCACGTCGCTTTAAGCCATAGTTTAAAACAAATTCTGGTTTAATGTGAGTGAGCAATATCTTGGTGCATGGCAAGGTTCTTGGGGCATGATGCTCCCTTGGCCTTGCTGCTTTGCCACAGATGAAAAAGGCTGGAGCCTGACTTGTCCTGTCTGAACTTGGGATCATGGTTTGCTTCCCCAAAACTCACTTGTGCGGTGAGTTAAGAACAAAACATGGTTCCCGATTTCAGTTTGTTTGAAGAGAAATAACAACAACAACAACATCAATTTGTTATTTGTATCCCGCCCATCTGTCTGGGTTTCCCCAGCCACTCTGGGCTGCTTCCAACAAAGATTAAAATACAATAGTCTATTAAACATTAAAAGCTTCCCTAAACAGGGCTGCCTTCAGATGTCTTCTAAAAGTCTGGTAGTTGTTTTTCTCTTTGACATCTGATGGGAGGGCGTTCCACAGGGCGGGTGCCACTACCGAGAAGGCCCTCTGCCTGGTTCCCTGTAGCTTTGCTTCTCGCAGTGAGGGAACCGCCAGAAGACCCTTGGCACTGGACCTCAGCGTCCAGGCAGAACGATGGGGGTGGAGATGCTCCTTCAGGTATACTGGGCCGAGACCCCAAGTTTTGACAATGTAAGCCAGACTATGGTTTGTTTCATCTGCAGTGCAGCAGTGGCAGGGGAGCAGTGATGCAGGAATGTTTGATGTCATTCATGTTACAACACAGCTTGCTTTATTGTTACAATAATTTTTTATTAATTTTAATACAATTCCAATAAAAGCCACATCGTCACATGACCAAATTACAATCCAATTAATAGAGAGAGAACCAATTATTCAAAAACCAAATTAATCAATTTGAGATGACTTCCTGTGTACTGAGTTGCAGGTTACAAAGTTCTTATTTCTTCCTGCTTGCATAATCTTAATCCAATAACAACAGTTCCAGTTTTAATCCTCAACATGTTGTTGTTTAGTTGTTTAGTCGTGTCCGACTCTTCGTGACCCCATGGACCAGAGCACGCCAGGCACTTCTGTCCTCCACTGCCTCCCGCAGTTTGGTCAAACTCATGCTGGTAGCCTCGAGTACACCATCCAACCATCTCGTCCTCTGTCGTCCCCTTCTCCTTGTGCCCTCCATCTTTCCCAACATCAGGGTCTTTTCCAGGGAGTCTTCTCTTCTCATGAGGTGCCCAAAGTATTGGAGCCTCAGCTTAAGGATGTGTCCTTCCAGTGAGCACTCAGGGCTGATTTCCTTAAGAATGGATAGATTTGATCTTCTTGCAGTCCATGGGACTCTCAAGAGTCTCCTCCAGCACCATAATCTTCAACATAGTTTGCTTTAAACTATGGTTTGAAGTGAGCTGAGCCTCTGTGTTCATCTACCATTGTATTGTGCTGTGTGTTGCATTAATAGGAGGTCATATACTAGACATTGTTAGCATAAAAGCTTGATCACCATGTCAGCACAATTGTAACTGGAATAAATTTGAGCAGGGTTTTTGATATGTGCCACTAATTTACCTATGGGGGAAGATGAGGACATCATACATTAATTACTTTGCCAGGAGACCCAACAATTTGCAAAAAAAATGTGCGCCATAATGGTTGGCCATTATCTCAATAATACCAGCTATTGTTAGCATGATCTCTGTACCTGTTAACTGGTGCACATTGTACATTGTAATTTGTGGTACAGAAAGGATATTGCAAATGTGTTTTCTTTAGCATGGCTGCTGAAGAGAAATTGGCATGCCGAAATTGGTATATCAAATTGTATCGCTTACCCTTAAACAATTCTCAGCTGGGTTAGAAGAACATTATTATAATCTAAAGAATAATGTGCTGGGAAATGGAAATACCTACTTGAGTTCAAAAACTAGATTATTTCATGCAATTCTACTGGGTATGATGTTCTGCACAGCACAGACTCGGGAACTGTCTATGACTGAGGCTTACTCTGCTCAGTCGTTTATACAGTTGATACTGCAGTTTCCACCAGTTTTGTATCTAACCATCAACCCTTCCCCTCCTATTTTCCTGCTATTTTTTGTTGTTACTTTTGCTCTACTTTTTTCATACTTACACCTTAATCTAAAAGCAAAATGGAAGTCATAATAATAATAATAATAATAATTTCTTTGTACCCCATCCTCCCCTAGAGGACGCGGGTGGCACTGTGGGTTAAACCACAGAGCCTAGGACTTGCCGATCAGAAGGTTGGCGGTCCGAATCCCCGCGACGGGGTGAGCTCCCGTTGCTCGGTCCCTGCTCCTGCCAACCTAGCAGTTTGAAAGCACGTCAAGTGCAAGTAGATAAATAGGTACTGCTCTGGTGGGAAGGTAAACGGTGTTTCTGTGTGCTGCTCTGGTTTGCCAGAAACGGCTTAGTCATGCTGGCCACATGACCCGGAAGCTGTACGCCGGCTCCCTCGGCCAATAAAGCGAGATGAGCGCAGCAACCCCAGAGTCGGCCATGACTGGACCTAATGGTCAGGGGTCCCTTTACCTTTACCGTCCTCCCCGGCCGGAGCCAGGCTCAGAGCGGCTAACTTCATATAAATAATACAATATGCATAAAAACAATCAATCAATCAATCAATCAATCAATCGTGGCATTAGGGAGTCAGTATAAATGGTCTTACTGTCCCATGACTTCGGTCAGTAAAGGGTAGCTGGGTATTTGAAGGACTCTGCCTAATGGCGGTTATCCCATCAAGCAGACAGAATCATGCACATGTCTCTCTTCCTTTGTTTCTGCCATGTAGACCAAGCGTACTAATCCCTCCTTTCCTAGGACGTATCTCAGCGTTGGAAGCACCCAGATTGGGGAAGCAATGCCAGGACCACCTTCAAGTCCAGCCACTGAATCAGATTCCCAGTTTGTTCTGTGGGCAGCCTAGCTTTGTTCTTAGGTCATGACTTCTATCCGTAATAATAATAATAATAATAATAATAATAATAATAATAATAATAATCAGAGAATCTCTTTTGGGCTTCTCGTCTTGAAAAAAAATGAACAAATTTGAGACGCCCAGACTGAAGATTGTAAAAGCATTGCCTAGCAGAGGGAGAGACAGCTGAATACTGAAAATAATAAAGAATACTACTCTGGATTGAACATTAGACTGTTTTGAGGAATATAACTGACAGATGGGTAGATAGAAGTCCTTTATAGTTATTTTTTATATTTTCTTTTCTTTTTATTCTTTTATTGATCCTTTAATGCTCTCATCTCTTTGTCCCCCTCCCCCCATTTTTCTGCTTTGTGTTTTTGCTCTGCTACAATCTTTAGAATTTATTGTGGTCCTCTGCTCAGAATTAAGGAGGAGTTAGCATACATATATAAAGGTGATGGAGAGTTGATGAAGGACCCTATGTGAGATGCAGGGAAGGGAAGATTTTCCGGGGTGGGAGGATGGGAGAAGAAAAGGAAGCTCCCAGGTGAGAGCTGGGAGGGTTCAATTCTCCAGGTGTGGGACAAGTTAAGAATTACCTGTGAAAGAGGACTTTGTATTCTCCTGTTTTCCTTCTTCCTTTGTTTTTGTTTTTTGCTTAGATTAGTTTGTTTTTTGTTGTAATGTGTTATGAAAGGTCTTCATAAAATCTTACTATTAAAAAAAAAAAAAGCAATGTAATATCATCACGTGAGGCCATTCTGAAGAATGTGATTGGTAGAAGATCATAAGGAAAGTCCTGCTAGATCAGCCCAAAGCCCCATTTTGTCCAACATCCTGTGCTTCCTGTAGCTTAGCAGATGCTTATGGGAATCCCAGAAGCAGAACATGAATGCAGCAGTATTCTCCTGCTTATGATGACCCAACACCTTCAGCAATTGGTGTTCACAGGCATACTGGGTCCAACAGTGGAGGTAGAACATAACCATCATGGTTGGAAGTGGTGGGTGGAATTGCTTCCAAACAAACAAACAAACAAACAAGACTCTCTTTTTTTTAGTCTGGTCAGATATGGGTTGAGTCTCTCTTTAGCTCACGTGGTAGTGAAATGATCAGATTGCTCTTACGGCCAGCCACGTTGTAAACTACTGGAACAGGGAAAGCACTGTAAGCAGCAATATGACTCAATCGTCAACACAGATTTCTCCCTGTTGAAAGGGTTGTGTGAATTTGCCCTGAGCCAGTGAAGCCTGTGAAGTTGCGCTGATTCACAGTCACAGTTTATTAATGGCAATGGCAGGGCTAGATTTAATAGCTGCCTGCTGCGACACTTTTGCAGTAATATCCAAAGGCAACATGATAACCAAGTACCACAATGCAACGTCAATATAAACTCTTTATATAATCTATACAGAACATAGAACAGTATGAAATATATGAAATATGCACTCTCTGCAAAACCAAATAAACAGAAATCTTCTAAATATCTGAAAGTCATAGAAACCAAAACATAAGTCATAGAAACCAAAACATAGAACCAAACAAACATAAGTCTTATAGGTCTCTGAAAGTCTTTGTGGGCTATGCAGGTCTCTGAAAGAAGCAATGGGTCACATTCTTATCAGGTGAAAACAAGCCGTAAAGCTTTGTTTTATGACGTCCAGCGCTGCCGAAGTGGTCCGCAAACAGACATAGTGAACAGTGATTCCAGATATACCCACTGTTTTGCAGGTGTATGTGTGTGTGTGTGTGTGTTTAAAATTGCTCATATATAAACTCCAACTTGTCCTCCACACAACCTCCTCGTTTCAGGTTATATTGGACAACTTATTGAGACCAAAGGATGCAGACAGGGTGCAAAGTCCATGCTCCTTTTGACCCATTATGTCCATATCTGTGATGGCCAAGAAGAGCTCTTCATGAGGAGGTGGTGGCTTAAGACTCAAAGATATATATTGATCCTTGTAACTTAAAAAAGCCCGAAGTGGACGAGCAAGCTGTAGTTTGCAAGTTCCAGGCTCTTCTGGATTCAGAGATTTTTCTGGATGCATTTCACACGGACTTCCAGGTAGTTTTCAGGACTTAACATCTGCTTTGATCATCTTGTTGGGTGATCTTTGCTGGGAGAGAGACAGGGAGTGTGACTTTCTTGAAAAATTGTGAAATTGGATATAAATTATTAAGCTTAAAGAAAAAATTGATACACAGCATAATTCTAAACTCAGTGTGATGGTGTATATAGCATAAGAGACTGATTATATGAGGGGAAAGTAGACATCTTTCTATTATGCTCTTAGTGTATAATTTTTAAAGGATTTTAATTAAGGAATGACTGATAGGAGCTGCAGTTCTGTTTCCCCTCCTTCCCTCTCTCATATATATATATAATTATCAACATCAGTGTAGCTCATTTCTTTCAGAAAGCAGAGTGTATATCAGAAGACCACCAAACGGCGATAACCTCTCAATGCAGAGTGTGTTGTTATAGCTGCTTTGGAGCTCCCTTTGTTATACAATCCCCTGGCATAGTTTAATTAGCATAGCCTATATTTTTACTACAGCATCAGGAAGATTGTTAATAGAAAACAGATCTCTAGCACAAAGAGGCTTCGCTGGGTTGATAGATGTGTTCAGCTGGGGGCTGTGCTGACCAGGCAATCTAATTCTACCTTCCCCAACCTGCTGCCCTCCAGATGTTTGGGGCAGCGGCTCCCACCATCCCCAGCCAGCATGGCCAATGGTCAGGGGTTTGCAGTTCAAAGCCTTTGTAGGGCACCAGCTTAGACAAGGCTCCTCTAGTAGCTTTCATGGGTGTGACATAGATGCTTTTGTGTTTCTTTTATGATGGTTAAATAAAGGGGGTAGGATTAAAAAAGAAGCAATATCCCTGACCCAGCATTCAGACAATGTCAAGTGATGTCAAATGTTACAATTAGTACCTTTTTACCACATTAGGCACGCGAACACACACACAAAGTGCTTGCGATCACTTTCTTGTGGCCAGAGGGAAGCAGGGGGAAATATAAGCACAAGGCTCACTTGTTCTGCTCTTAGTGCAAGACTAATAAACCAGATATTGAGAACATCCACCTTCAGTACCTGAATATACATGTTCAGTAGAACAAACACTTTGCAGGCCTCAGGTTCAGCCCCCAGTTGAAAGCTTTTGAGATGTAGTTTCACTGTTTCTCTGCCTAGGCTTCGGAATGCCCTGGCCCAGCATATTCATTCTGGACAAAACTTTGTTCTGGGGACAGGCACTTGTTTGTTTGGATATTTGATCTGTGTCAGTGTGGTGTAGTGGTGAAGAGCGGTGGACTCGTAATCTCGTGAACCGGGTTTGCTTCCCCGCTCCTCCACATGCAGCTGCTGGGTGACCTTGGGCTAGTCACACTTCTTTGAAGTCTCTCAGCCCCACTCACCTCACAGAGTGTTTGTTGTGGGGGAGGAAGGGAAAGGAGATTGTAAGCCGCTTTGACACTCCTTAGGGTAGTGATAAAGCAGGATATCAAACCCAAACTCTTCTTCTTCTTCTCCTGATTTTTGGCCATACCAGTTCCCATCAGCCCTAGCCAATGTGACCAATAGCAGTGGCGAGCCTTGAGTTCTCAAGTTTCAGTGGCACCCTGTGCAGCACCAATGGAGCTGGTACTCAGGCAACTCTTGCCTTCCACCCGACATGGTAGTTGCAGAACCCTGTGCAGTGCCACCGAAGTGCTCACACTCCCCTAAATCCCCCTCAGCCCAACAGTCAGAAATGCTGGGAGTTGTAGTTCAGCAACACCTGGAAGGTTACAAGTGAGCCAGCCCTGCATTAGCTGCTTTTTTTGTGTAAAATCACCATGAGCTGCAGGGCACACGAAAACTAAGGCTACCATGAAAGCAAATTACATATTTGGCAATAAGGATCTTGCGATTCCACCTTATGGTTTGATTCCTTACTTAAACGATTTATTGTCTAAATAAACGTTCCAGCGTTGAGTAGAGGGAAAGTATTGGTGAATGTTTGATAAATGGATTAAATTGTGCTTTGCTGTTTGTTCTGTTTCTCTTTGCTTTTAAACTCAACTATATAGGCATGATGTGTGGCACTGATACTCTGAGTTTTATTTTTTAAAAAATGTTTAGCTAAGTGGTTTCTGAACTTATAAATTCTGCACAAATGCTTTAAGAATGGGCAGCTTAGTGGAGTAACATTAGATGGATTTTATTTATATTTATATGCAGTTAAAGGCCTCTGATTTGTGATGGTGATTTCAAACAATTCCTAGGGACTTGGTAGCTCCGTATCTTAAGTGGTGGCTTCAAATGTTTTATTATGTTTTCATATACCATATTTTTCCATGTATAAGATGCCCCGTACTTTTGGGGACCCCAAATTTAGAAAATGGGCATATGCACTATCCGTGTATAAGATGCCCCCAGATTTTAAACCTTATTTTAAAGCAACAAAACCTAGTCTTATACATGGAAAAGTACAGTATGTTGGGAGCCACCCAGGATGAAAAGGGCAACACAGTCAGATGGGCAGAGTATAAATGATAAAATTATTCAATAATAATATTATTATGGAATAGCACACCCCTATTTTCATTAGAGAAATGTTGGAGGGTATGTGTAAGTTATAACTGAAAAAGTGGTGGTTTATCATTGGTGTCCAAAAATAGTAAGGCTGTTGTGGCGATCACACAGGGTTCCCAGACATTTGACGGTCTGTTGATCCCTGTGCCACCACTATGATTGCCTCCTCGCTGCCACCAACCAGTTTCTCTCGGGTGCACACGGAGTCCAGACAGTTGTTAACATTAACAAATAATCAAGTTTATTTTATAAGCATGAACAAGTTTATAGTTTCAGTTAATTTTTCTTGTCATTTTCTTAATCTTAGTTTCTTTACCAACCTATACGTTCCTAACAACTTCAAACTGATTATCCAAACTATCTATCTGACTCCACCCAGTGGCGTAGCGTGGGGGGTGCAGGGGGGGCCGGCCGCACCGGGCGCAACATCTGGGGTTAGGGCAAATCCACAGGTTAGGGGGCGCAAATCCACGGGTTAGGGGGCGCAAATTGCTTGCCTTGCCCCGGGTGCTGACAACCCACGCTACTCCACTGACTCCACCTAACAGTTCCCCTCACTTTCTCACATTAAAACTAGACCAACCCACACTTATCCTCCCTCTTCCGTCTCCAACTCCCAACTGACTTCCAAACAACTCCAACTCTAACTCTAACCCCTCCCCTTGGGTTCACACTGGCCAATCACTTCACACTCATTTAACCCTTTCCTTATGACCCACCTAGGAGGGCAAACGCCACAGCTGTGTAGACATGCTGCATTAAAATCAGCATTTTACATTCCATGATTTTTTTTACAAAATTATCTTGTTCAGTATCTCAGTATCTGTGGATAGTATTCAAGTAAGCCATACTCAGCATAGACCCATTGGACCAAATGATTCAGCGGGCCCACTCTAAGTGTGACTTAGTCATAAACCATCCTGTTTCTCCCCACCCGGTACCACCAGAAAGTAGTGGGGAGGATTTCAAAACTTGCCTGTGTGCATCAGGAAAGCAGTTGTTTATTTATTGCACTGGAAGGGGTTTTCGAAATGAGGGAGATGGTGCTTCAGCCTCTGGGCTCTGGATTTTCTTTACATCACCACATAGGCAAAAGATCAGAGGGCTAAGGAAAGCTTCCAAGTTTTATTCTAAGTCTGAGAAACTGTAAGAGATGTAAAATTGGTCAGGCTCCAGCAAAGAAAATAAACCAAAATGATGAAGTACCTAATAAACTAGAGCAATGTGATGGCTCTTTGGTAATTTTAAGTATTTCTCATATTGTTTTAAGTATAATTGTTGGACAGAATTTGTTCCAGCTAAGGAAGTGAAAATGTTAGCAATTAGGGGTATCGTTCCCCCCCCCCAGTAAGTTCGTACACATTCCAAGGTTGTTCCTCTACAGTTCCTTACATAATTTACTTTCAACCGGGAAACAAATAATTTCTGCTCTGTATTTCACCTACCAACCACCTTTGGGCTAATTGCAGGCACCTATTTAATCAACAAGAACCAAGTATATCCATACAGTCTGAATCAGGGGTCATCAGTGCAGTGGGTTCCCCTCACCAGATGTTGATTACAGCTGCCATCATCCCTGACCATTTGCTGGTGTGTGTGTGGACATTTGCCCCAGGGTACCAGGAGTGGGGATCTGAGCCACAGGTAGGAGTGGCCAATCTGTTTATTCATTTCCCAGTGCTGTGCCTAAATGTGGGTGCACATGAATTGAACATGTGTAAGGGTGTGGCAGACACGCCAGTATTTACACATTGAGAGACGAAAGGGGCACAGCTGACAATTTGGTGTAGTTGTCTGTCCATTTAGCTGTGAAAGGACATTTATAGCATCCTTCAAACTCCCTTTTATATTACTTCTGTCCTGCATTTTATTGCTCACAGATACAATTGTTTCTTGGGGTTTTTTATATTCCTAAATAGAACAGAATGAAATGACAGAACTATGCTATATTGTACGATGACAAACAGAAAAATGTAACAAAATATAGACATGTCATTCATTTCTTTATTTACAGAAGTATTCATGTAATGCTTTTCAAGCATAATGGTTCTCAAAGCAGTTAATTAAAACCAAACGTTAAAAGAAGAATGCAAAAGTTGTAATTTCAAATCACACAAACAGCTGCATAAATGTGGGCTGAACATTTAAGCATAAATGAAAGTTGTGAATGTCTGGATGGAATCGTCCACAAATGATACTGATGCTGTAATATAACCCAGTTGCAGCCACAAAATGTTGATTGCATTGTTCCCAAAATATGTATTTTAATTTAATGCAGCCTATGCAAATTATAAAACATTATTGCTAACACTACCTATCAGGGCATTACTTCAGTAAATATTTTTCTTTTAATATGGGGTTAACTTTCATAGCACGTGAACTGCTTTTCATTACAGCCGTAGCTAAGGAGATCCTGAAGCAGCATATAAAAATGTTGCAAAGCTTTAAAAATATACTGCCCCAATAACTTGCCAATAGCCCTATTAGCTGAGGCTATCTCTCCTCTAATGACATTAGACTTTAATAAATCATAAAAACATGAAAGGATTTGGGGAGATTGGAAGAAAGTTAATGATTCATTCAATATTTTAAAGGGTAAGTGGAATGACCCCTGCAATTAAATTCAAGTTTGTCTGACATTTGTTTAAGACATAGGGAAGCTGGTACATAACTTTGGAAATTAAACTTGGAAGCATTGTGAGAGCACAGGCAATGTTCATTTGTGAGGTGTCACTATCAGGAGCTTGAGCATTATTAACTGTGTTTTAAAGCACAGGTAAGGAACTCCAGGCCTGGCCCAAATGCAACTCTCCAGGCAACCTGTAAAGTGACCTTGAAATCTGATAATGCCTCTTGCTTGCATGGACGGAGGATAGAAATATATGTTCATGGGTGTAGAAACTAGCCAACTATACAAAAGTAAAACTTAATTGTCTTTGGTCTGCCTCTGCCCAGCTCTGGCATGTGACCTTCAGAAGATTGCCTAGTTTGACCTTCAGCTATCAGGCTGAAAAAGGATCTGCACCCCGGTTTTAAAGGGCTGAAAATGAATGAGTCGTTTAGCACCTTGTGTGGAGAGGTGTGGAGGTTGCTGTTGCTTCTTCCATGCTTGCCGCCACAGTGCTCTGGGAAACTTACAAGCTGCAGCATACTGTACTTCATTGGACAGTCTCAAAATTTGTGTATCTTCAGGGCCAGCTCCAGGTTTGAAGGGGCCCTTGGCAATGCGAGCCCCCTCTTGTGTTGGTGTGACCCCCGGCTGTACCTAACAGCAGTGGGTAGCCATGTTAATTTCCCACAGTTCCACCAGTGTAGCAGTGCTCTTTTTGTTTTGAGAAATTAAAAGGGTTACTCAGTGCTTCCACCACCACATAAAGCCTCTACTAAGGGCAAATGCAATTTCTTCTCTTGAGTTCGTAATTAATGCACGTATTACTTTAAGCCAAAGGAGGACACTGTTTGTGTAGTAGTCTAGCCAGCACTTGCTTGTGACACTCTTTGTCTAAGTTAACTCCCTCCCAACTTGTTGAGACAAAATGTCTGGTATTTCCCCTTTCTACCTTCACTCAAGCTTCAAATAGTTCCTGCATGAATAAAGTCTTTGAACTGCATAAATCGCAAGGGATCTTTCCAATCTAATTCATCCAGGCTTCATGGTCTGCTAAAACAGTGCTGGTTGGTGGGCCTTGCTGGGTTCCTGGGGCCCTAGCCTAGGTGTACCAGATGCTGGTCTATATACCCAATACCATCTATTTCCATTGGGTTCAAAGCTGAATAACTTTCCTGAACAATGCCCCCTGGGAGAACTGTCCTCAGCAATTGCAGAGTTTGGCCTTCTGGGACAGCATGCCCATAGTTTTCTCCAAGCTGATAAAGACTCAGGCGAAAAGCAGATGAAATGTTTGTGCAATTTGCTTAGCTTTTTTCAAAAGAAGGTTTTGCATGGTCCTTTGTTTTGGGGTCAGTAATTTAAAGCATTGGGGAATTAGTTCATCTGTTTGTTAGACATATGACACAGAATGTCCAGCATACCTGAAGGAGCATCTCCACCCCCATCATTCTGCCCAGACACTGAGGTGCAGGGCCGAGGGCCTTTGGCAGTTCCCTCCCTGCGAGAAGCCAAGTTACAGGGAACCAGGCAGAGGACCTTCGTGGTAGCGGCACCCGCCCTCTGGAACGCCCTCCCACCAGATGTCAAAGAGAAAAACAACTACCAGACTTCTTTTAGAAGACATCTGAAGACAGCCCTGTTTAGGGAAGCTTTTAATGTTTAATAGACTATTGCATTTTAATCTTTGTTGGAAGCCACCCAGAGTGGCTGGGGAAACCCAGACAGATGAGAGAAGTATAAATAATAAATTATTATTATATTATATAATGTGGGGAGTGGGAGAGCAAACTTGAGTACTCAAATGCAAACTCATGAGGCCTTGACATTTTCTGCTGTACCACTACTTGGGGATATATACATCTATGTGGGGTAGATGTAGCCTGCCACTTGTGCTACTGTGAACAGTGTTGCTGAAACACCATGGACCAGTAGTGGCATGTGTTGTGGGGTAGAGACACCCTCCCAATACCAATGTTGCTGTTGGTTACCTGGACAAGCTGGGATGGTATGGTGGTGAGACTACAGTTGCAGTGGTGGGGCTTTTGCTGCCTGTCTAGTGCTCTTGCCACTATACCCATGCTGCCATGAGCTCACCACCTCCCTCTCCCACCACCATCCAGGCAATCAGCATTGAACTGGAAGGATGAGGCTCCTCTCCACCACACAGAACCACTATTTCTATGGGCTAAAAGATCAACCCTGTGGTTTCACTATGTGTCCTATATTTCTCTATGTGTTCCATTGTGGACTGGTTCCGGACTAAGTTTGCATGGCTCTGTGAAGCACAGCTACAGGATAATCAGGAAAGCCAAGCACTACATTATCCTTGGACTGTGTTTTTTGGTGCTGGATTTATTAAAACAACAGTATTAAATAATAATAAAAGATGGCATAAGACCGCAAAATATTGTACCACGAAGACAGTATTAGTTCTGAACCCCACAAAAGAACGTCAGCTGCAAAGCCCAGTCCATCTTTCCCTCGTTAAAGGAAAAACCAACAAGGTCTTTCAAAGATAGAAATTAGGCTTAGCAGAAGGGCTACCATTGGTTTCTCAGGGGACTTCAGCTTCCAGTGATATGAAATCTCTGTGTTTAAATACAGGAAGAGCATTAAAAGCTGTATGAGAGTTGACAGATTATGTATGAATAGGGAAACCTGAGCCGGCAAGTGTAGAAAGCTTTTTTACAGTTTGAAAAGCTCCGTGAAGCACAAATGTACAGAAGCTATTTCTCACATTCTGGTTTATTAAAGGGAATAAAAATCAGTAATCCTAGATTCAGAGAGGAAGAAGAGATTAACAAATGGATGAGTATGACCAGACTTTAGCTGCTTGTTTTCATAGGTGTGAGCTTTGAAAAGTAACTTGTACAAGATTGTGACAGTAATTTGTCACATCAAATTCCTGTGTTTTGCTCAGAAGGTAGAAGAAGCGGTACTAGAAAGCCAGTCACCAAGTGAGTTTGGGGGCATGACCGTTCCTAGTTCAGTGCCTTGCACAGAAGCCAGAGGAACTTTGATAAGAACTAATTTGACCTCGTGGTAAACTAACAGCTAACTGGGAATAACCAGCAGGCCTGTCCAAGGTAGCTTGAGTGCCCTGCAACACAATGCCTATGGTTTCCATAAGAAACATTCAGAATTTCCTGCATTGCTGGGGGTTGGGCTAAATGACCTTTGAGGTACCTACCTTCCAACTCTACAGCTCTATGGTTCCTTTTCGAGCAAGGCAGAAAGTCTGAGAACCACAGCTCTTGTCATTTTCTTGCATACTGAAAACAGCCCTCTCTTTCTTCATTTATGTTCTGATTGTTAAATTTGGCTCCAAGTTCAAAAATAAACAATGTAATATGTAAAATGTAGTTCTCATTTTTGTAGGCTGGTTTTGTTGTTGATTTAAGTGTATTTTGAGAAGTAGTTGCATCTGAAAGTAAGTGAACATGCCCTTTTGATCCTCGCTCTGGCACAATCGAGGGTCTACAATGTTTCCCTATCCTCTTTGAAGCAGATGGAGCTTTGCAGGGATGAAGGAAACAGTGCTTTTTAACAATTTGATCTTTCTTTATTGCTATTTTTTCCCAAAAAAAATTCAGAGCCAAACCTAGACTTGGCTCTTAGGTTTTAAATAAAATGTATTTTAAACACAGTTTTCCAAAGCAGAATGCAGCGTGATTCCCCCAGAAACAGGTTTCAAAGCAAACGTGGTAGTAACTGAAACTACCACTCAGCTCAATAAAGGATCAAAAGAGACAGGTTTGAAGAGTTATGCTCCTTCCACAGGCAAGCAGAGTGGATTTCTTCCAAGTTCTGAAGCATTGCTTTAGTGAATTTATTTCATGTTTAGGGATTCCAAATAGCAAAACAAAGAGAATCGCAAATGCAAACAACTTATGCTGGCTGTACAAGGAACACAGAAGTTCATTTCTCACACCTGATTCCTCTCTACCACACCCACACAACCATTCAAGGTCGTACTGAGCATTCAGTCCAGATAAACAGTTTTGCATAATTATGCTCTCCAAGCAAGGTTTCCAGCTGTAAGGGACGTGGGTGGTGCTGTGGTCTAAACCACTGAGCCTCTTGGGCTTGCCGATCAGAAGGTTGGCAGTTCAAATCCCTGCAACAGAGTGAGCTCCTGTTGCTCAGTCCCAGCTTCTGCCAACCTAGCAGTTCGAAAGCATGCCAGTGCAAGTAGATAAATAGGTACCACTGCGACGGGAAGGTAAACAGTGTTTCCGTGCGCTCTGATTTCCGTTATGGTGTCTTGTTGCACCAGAAGTGGTTTAGTCCTGCTGGCCACATGACCCGGAAAACTGTCTGTGGACAAACACCGGCTCCCTCAGCCTGAAAGTGAGATGAGCGCCGCAACCCCATAGTCACCTTTGACGGGACTTAACCATCCAGGGGTCCTTTACCTTTACCTTTTACCTCTAGCTATCTACTGGGAGAAGGCCAGGATCCAAGAGCAAACGATCCACTATGTTAAGCCATTTTTTTTAATTTTAGGTAACAAATGATAGTGGATACCACTTCTATTCGCTTGTGTGATTTCTGTTCCCGACCCTGGGTCAACATGCAGATTGTGGCAATTTCCACTCCCATTTCCATTCTTTGGAATTTTCCAACATCCCTACATGCATCCCTACTTCACTTTTGACTAAATCATAGTTCCCTGTTACAAAGAGACCCAGAAAACTGTGATTTATTCTAACTGTAGCAAGTCAACGATATTTTTTTAATTTTTTTTTAGCAAGGGTTACTTTAACCCACAGTTCCCTGTGTTAATAATATGAAATTGTGGCATCCAGGGAGGTAATTTTAGTGGAGAAGTACCTCTGCAAGATTTATCACCCCTACCGCTTCCCCTTATCCTCTTGCTCACAAGCTTGCAGGCACTTAAGAGATACTAGATTTCTTGAGAATAGGAAAGTAATGTTTCTCAAGCCTACTTGTCCCCTACCAGCTAGACTCCCTTCTGTAATTTCTGTTCTCTCCTTAGAAAAAACGTCTAGCACAAACAAGGCAATTAAGCATGTGGGTGAGGCAGGCCTGACTCCTAAGCTATGTGCCAAGTCGGTCGACTTCAGGCTACTGATTTAAAGTGTTTTTTTTTAAAGGGCTCAGATAAGGAAATTGAGAAAATAGCAGGCTGCGTTGAAAAGAAAATATAACAGTAATTGTCAACTGATCCCAGACTGCTGTAACCGCTAAGGAAGATTTAGTAACTTACATATGAGAGTATATTATTCTTCTGCATTATTATGGGTTCCATCTGGCAAGAGACCAAACAAAAACAGAAACAAAAGCATGTTTGGAAGTAGCCATTTTTACGTTGGGTTCCAGGAGGGAAGATCAGCATAGGGGAATGGTAGAATCAAGTCAACTAAATAGGAGATGGATGCTTACCGCTGGCAGTTCAAGTGTAAGCATAAACAGGTATTTCTTCCCTTCCTGCTAGACACCCATGCACATTCAGGTAAAAAAAATAGGGGTTTGTATTGACTCACTTTGAGGATCATGGAAGAAAAGGGTCTTCCTTGTGTTGCTGGATGGAAGGAAGACTCCATGCTATCCAAAGGGGTTTTTATGAGAGAGGGGTTTAGGTTTTGCTCTGTTATAGAAATTTGTTTATTCAACAGCCAAAGACTTCCCTCATCCTCAGGGCTGGATTTAGGATTGATGAGGCCCTAAGCTCCTGAAGGTAATGGGGCCCTTTATGTGTCCAGCTGCCCTTTGTCAACAACAAATTATCACTGTTTTTTGTGTTGAATATATGCTATATGGCACGTTATGGACCTAATTGGTATCTAAAGCCATTTGCACATGACAAAATATGTATTTTTATCAAAGTATTTTATTTTATTTGTTTTTTAGCTTATATTTTGGAAATGTACATCCAGGTTTTTTCCCCTTTAATTTTTTTTGGAGCCCCCAAGACAGTGGAGCCCTAAGCTATAGCTTGTTTAGCTTATGTGTAAATCTGGCACTGCTCATCCTCCATGTGCCCAAAAGAAGTAAAGAGGACAGAGGAACCCCGAGGCTCACTCTGTTTCATTTGCCATCATGGTGCTGAAGGAGATTCTTGAGAGTCCCATGGACTGCAAGAAGATCAAACCTCTCCATTCTGAAGGAAATCAGCCCTGAGTGCTCACTGGAAGGACAGATCGTGAAGCTGAGGCTCCAATACTTTGGCCACCTCATGAAAAGAGAAGACTCCCTGAAAAAGACCCCGATGTTGGGAAAGATTGAGGGCACAAGGAGAAGGGGACGACAGAGGATGAGATGGTTGGACAGTGTTCTCGAAGCTACCAGCATGAGTTTGACCAAACTGCAGGAGGCAGTGGAAGACAGGAGTGCCTGGCGGCTCTGGTCCATGGGGTCAAACGAAGAGTCGGACACGACTAAACGACTAAACAACAACAACAAATCAGGATTTAAACTACCATCTGAACAGGACCTATGGGATCACTGTCACAAATACTCTCATGAATTGAAGATAATAAGCCACTTGATCTCATGATCAGTTCAAAGGCATATCATTTATTACATCAGCGTTATAGGAAACAAACCCATAAACTTCTTAGTCAATCCATCCCTTGAAGACAGAGGGAAAACCCTAGTCAACAAGAGCAGAAATGTGATACAAGCAATTGCTACCATTCAGAAGCCAAAGATCATTATGGAGCTGGAAACATTGTATTGTTTGGATTGTGTGTATTCATTCTCATCCAGCTAGGAAGACTTAAATTTTATATAGATAGGTAGTCGTGTTGGTCTGCCGTAGTCGAAACAAAATAAAAAAATCCTTCCAGTAGCACCTTAGAGACCAACTAAATTTGTTATTGGTAGGAGCTTTTGTGTGCATGCACACTTCTTCAGATACCATTTTACACATGCACTCATGGGGTCTGAACTGGCAGTGGCTGATCGTCAGCAAGACCTTGGGGTCGTATTGGATATCTTGATGGAGGTGTTGTCCCAGTGCACAGCAGCTGTGAAAAAGGCAAAAGTATTAGTCGAATATTAATTTGGGTGATGGGGAGGGAGTTTACTCAAGGCATTAGAAGTCTGAGAAACACTCACACAGGAATTTGAATTAACACAATTCCTAGCAGTACTGGGATGTCTGTCATTAACATCCTATCAACTTGTTCTATAAAAACTCATTTTTAATTCATTGTTTCTGGATTTAAGTTAATCTCACCCCACTGAAATCATTAGAATGAAACTGGCATAAATCTAATAACGTTATGGGTCACACTTCCTGTACCCTTGCTCTGAGTGCCTCTATCCCTGTCATCCAACCAGGACACTGAGGTCCAGCTCCGAGGGCCTTCTGCTGGTTCCCTCCCTGCGAGAAGTCACGTTACAGGGAACCAGGCAGAGGGCCTTCTCTGTAGTGGCGCCCTCCTTATGGAACACCCTCCCATCAGATGTCAAGGAAATAACTAACTACAACTTTTAGAAGACATTTGAAGGTAGCCCTGTATTGGGAACTTTTTTATGTTTTGGTATTTTATTGTGTTTTATATTTTGCTGGAAGCTGCCCAGAGTGGCTGGAGCAACGATGGCCAGCATGTAAACAATAAAATAGTAGTAGTTGTTTGTTGCTGCTGCTGCTGCTGCTGTTATTTCTTGGCTTAATTTCTGCCAATTCCTGAGGAAGCAGCAGAGCAGATTGGTTGCTGCACACTAAAGTGGTTCTTTAGTTTTTAAATGGGTGGAAAATGTTTCCCACAGTCTGGAAATTATTTGGCATTTTGAACAATTTATTCCCATCGCATTCTACTCAGTTCTGTTCCCTTTTCAAATAAAGGCCATTTATAAGTTGATGGTTTGTATAATCTATTATAGCCATACACTTTCCCCTCATTATGGGGCTGTCTCTGTTTTAGCATGCTGTTTGGTATACGGCTTCAGTTGAGCTATCATACATACCATCATTAGAATAATACTTTATGATAACACAGAAAATGCCTGTCTCCTAAAGTTGGTATTTTAACAAGGGTGGAGTGCATCTGAAATGTATATCACATTGCAAAGGGTTTCATATTGCCAAACCCTGAATACAAGCTATAGCCACTAGAGGCTTTTTACCCCTGTTTTTTTTAGTGGAATGTGATATTATTTTAGTTGTTACTGTTAAGTTTGCTTGGAATTTTTATTTGCTTATAAATACATGTTTGTGGCACATCCTCCATACACTGATATAGAGTCCCTGTGAGAATGTTAAGGGGAAAAAGGTTGACGGTGCAAAATAATTAAGAGCACATAAGCATATTCCTAAATATGTAATAGAGTTTAGGCATAGTTTAATTTGCCGTTCATAAATCTTTTATTCTTCCGTGCGTAATAAGGACTGTTTATTAAAATCTGGCATCCAGTTATCAATGATGAATATTCCTATTGTAAGAACAAGAAGCTGATCAACATTTAGGTTTTGGCTGTTTGTTTCCTGTATCCCTTTCATTTGAATTCAATATTTTTTTAAAGTGATGATAAAAAAGAAAAAGATGGAGAAACTTGAGTTTCAGAATGAGTATCTACTTTTCTGACTTGTATAGTTTTATATGAATCAGCCTTTGAAATGTGGCAGTTTCATTTTAGTGTGGCACCTAAAAGATACCCTTGTATCTAAAGCCAATATCACACATGTGATAGTACTAAAAGAGAAATAGGTGGAACGGAATATATTTCAATTCATAATGTTGGCGTGGCTACTTTCCCCAAGGTCTGAAATAATTTCATAATTGTACCACGGTTCAACCATATCTTCATGTTGGCTGTTTTTCTGAGTCACGCAGTGGCATCACCCTCAAAGCCCTAGTGATGAAGTAGACTCCACACATAAAAACTTGAAGATGACTCTTTACTTGCAGGATGGCAACTATTAACAAGCAGTAGCATTTACACATGTCAAGTCCAGTGCAATGCATTTCTCTCCCTTGAGCCCAAGAGAGGGTCTTCTTGCTTCCCAAACTCCTTCCTAGCAGTGCGTAAGTGATCAGTCCATAGCTTTCTCCGTCCTCACAAACTTCTCCGGACACGGCACCTCCACGCTCCGCAAAACAACAGCAAAACAATTCCCACCCCTCCTATCACTACCTAAGACATCCATACTCACTTTTATAGGGAGTTAACAAACTGACAAGGCAAAGATTCAGCATTTCTGTGACCTTAATTGGAGCAGCAGGGACGCGGGTGGCGCTGTGGGTTAAAGCCTCAGCACCTAGGACTTGCCGATTGAAAGGTCGGCGGTTCGAATCCCCGCGGCGGGGTGCGCTCCTGTCGTTCGGTCCCAGCGCCTGCCAACCTAGCAGTTCGAAAGCACCCCCGGGTGCAAGTAGATAAATAGGGACCGCTTACTAGCGGGAAGGTAAACGGCGTTTCCGTGTGCTGCGCTGGCTCACCAGATGCAGCTTGTCACGCTGGCCACGTGACCCGGAAGTGTCTGCGGACAGCGCTGGCCCCCGGCCTATAGAGTGAGATGGGCGCACAACCCTAGAGTCTGTCAAGACTGGCCCGTATGAGCAGGGGTACCTTTACCTTTACCTTTACCTTTACCTTTAATTGGAGCAGCAAGATGTTGCAGCTGTTACATTACATTACAGAGGTTTTCCTTTCCCCCCAATGCAATGTATTACAGTGGTACCTCAGGTTAAGAACTTAATTTGTTCTGGAGGTCTGTTCTTAACCTGAGGTACCACTTTCGCCAATGGGGCCTCCCGCTGCCGCCGCGCCACAATTTCTGTTCTCATCCTGAAGCAAAGTTCTTAACCCGAGGTACTATTTTTGGGTTAGCAGAGTCTGTAACCTGAAGCGTCTGTAACCTGAAGCATCTGTAACATATCTGTCAACTTTTCCCTTTTCTTGTGAGGAATCCTATTCGGAATAAGGGAATTTACCTTCAAAAAAAGGATAGCTGTGGTCTGTAACCCGAGGTACCACTGTATTTGTAAAATAAATTTTATAACAAATATATTACAAGTATTAACACATCACTCTTCTCCTCTCCATTTAGCATGTCTGTTGTTGCTGTGTGTGCGCACAGGAGAACACACTGCGTGTGTAGCCCCAGTCAGTGGCTCTCTATGTTACAGAAGAAAGGAAAGCCCTGGACGTGCCCATGCTTAGTGGGGTTTTCCTTGTTTCAGTGTTGCAGACGTTAAGAGAGCCTTCTCCAGCTTGGCACACTCCATGTGTTTTCGGACCACAGCTGACACCAGCCAGCTCATATCATTTGGATCAGTCAGGTCAGTGGTCAGGGCGAGTGATGGGAATTGTCGTCCGACATAATCTGGAGGGCACCAGGCTGAAGAAGGCTGCATTAAAGAAACAAGAAGAGCAACAAGAAATGCCTGCTAACCAGGTTATTATCTGCAAATATATATATATATATGCAAAAGTGATGTGGAATGAGAAAGAGAATTAGTAAAATAAATGTTTTAAACTGCTACTGATATAAGTGGGACATGTATGATATCATAAAAGATCAGTAACACAGCCCATTTCCTATCATGTCCACTTTGTTTGGGACCTTTGGAGAGTCAGACACAATCTTTTGTAAGTAAAACATTGCCTCACTATACTGTTCAAGCATGCAGGTGTTCGCATAGGTCTTAAAAATGGTGAGACCTTCCCTTTGCCTCCCATATCCAGCTGCTAATAATAAAAATTATCATTTATCATAATCAGGCTGCATGCAGGAACAGAATGCCTCATCCCCTGGTGGATTTGGCAGAACACAAATAGTTTGCACCAACTTCTGCCTTCTGGACTGGATAATGACATCACCACCATCATCTGGAAAATTACAGGCAATACTCTGGTGATTCCTGAACCTGAGGTCCTATTTTGATGTTCCCCAACAAGCCAGGATTTTGCAATCCAAGAGCAAACTCTGGTTTCAGGATTGCTAGCAATCCTGACTTTTTTAAGCAGCAACAAAGCCAAAATCCTATCACAGTATGTCAGTTTGTGGCTTCCTGGTTTGTTTCTCCAGTTCATACCCGGGGAGCAGTGAAGTGGGAAGGCTGGGCAGCAACGCTTATCCACAATAAGCCACGATAAACCTGCTATGTTGGAATGTGAGAACGTGTAGCCACAAGCCCACGGGCCACCCACTTCCCTTTGCCACCCCTGCTTTTCCCAGGCCACACCTCTCACTGGCCAGGTCCACATAGCCCTCAAACCATTGAATGACTGGAATTAGGGTTGCCACCTTTGTTGTGGCAAAATACAAGGTGGGGCAGAGTGGTTGGGGAGAGTTCCCCCCCATCTGGTGCTGAAGTGTTTCAAAGCAATCCATTGCAATCTAGAGAGCCAGCATGGTGTAGTGGTTAAGAGCGGTGGACTCGTAATCTGGTGAACTGGGTTCGCTTCCCCGCTCCTCCACATGCAGCTGCTGGGTGACCTTGGGCTAGTCACACTTCTCTGAAGTCTCTCAGCTCCACTCACCTCACAGAGTGCTTGTTGTAGGGGAGGATGGGAAAGGAGATTGTTAACCTTTTTGAGACTCCTTAAGGAGAGTGAGAAGAGAAGGCTCCCTGGAAAAGACCCTGATGCTGGGAAAGATTGAGGGCACAAGGAGAAGGGGACGTCAGAGGACGAGATGGCTAGACAGTGTTCTCCTTTGCGGCTTCTAGTGGGTCTAAGCCCCACCTGCCAACTTTGTTCATCACCGAGGGAGAGCTTTTTTGGGAGGGAAATTGTAGTTTTAGGTTCAGTGCCTTGAAGTGTCCATTGGGTTTAAGGGGACCAATAATATTCTCAGTGTAAAAGCACTGTTTCAGAAGGCAGTGAAGCACGGAAAGGAATGTTGGTTTTGTGAACTTTGGCAGCCTGGAGCCCTATTGTGCATTGATGGAGCACAGCTTTTCTCTGAAGAATTCCAAAGGCATCACCATCGCTTTAAATAAGGCACCTCGTGGAAATCAGAGCTGGCTGGCGCTGTTTCACGAAGCTGTGGCTGTGAGCAAGTAGAGGACCACAGGAGACAACACCACATTTATTTTTAAACGTTGTTATTTGGGGGAAAGGGAGCCCTGCCTGGGCTTCACGTTGTGCAAATGGCTAGTCACGCCAGAACTATATTTGGTTTCATTTCCAAATGGCTCCAGATAAAGTATTTTTCTTACCAACGTGTTAGGTTCTTCAGTGAAGCAATTGAGTTCGTGGCATCAAGAAAACGGTTCTGTTATCAGATGGCTACATCCGACTTAAAAAGTGTCCATAATGCAAGTCATGAAAAAAATCTAGCCATATGTAGGCATCAGAGTAAATGGTCCCACAATTTAAACAGCACTGTGAAGAACGGAGACCCATATATTGCTATTGTATTTAGGGACAGACACTTTTGTTGCAATAGGTTTATCAAATTCATAATCCATAAATAAAGTTATTCAACTTAGAATGCTAGAATCGTAGAATTGGAAGCGACTCTGAGGGTGATCTAGTCCAACCCACTGCAATGCAGGAATCTCATCTAGATAATATATGACAGATGGCCATCCACCCTCTGCTTAAAAAGCTCCATGGAAGGAGAGCCTGTTCTGTTGGAGTCTGTTAGGTCCATCTTCCATGTGACAGCCCTCCAGATATTTAAAGATGGCTCTCATACCTCCTTTCAGGCTCCTCTCTTCCAGGCTAAACATGTCCAGCTCCTTCAACCATTCCTCATCAGGCTTGGTTTCCAGACCCTTGATAATCTTGGTCACCCTCCTCTGAATACATTCCAGCTTGTCAATGTCATTCTTAAATTGTGGTGTCCAGAACTGGACACAGTATTCCAGGTGTGGTCTGACCAAAGCGGAATTTATCTGGACACTATATTTCTGCTGATGCAGCCCAGAATAGCGCTAGCTTTTTGCTGCAGCACCACACTGTTGACTCATGTTAAGTTTGTGGTCTACTAAGACTTTTTTACATGTACCACTGGCAATCCAGGTGTCCCTCATGTTATATTTCTGCAGCTGGTTCTTCCTGCCTAAGTGTAGAGACTTACATTTGTCCCTACTGAAATTCATTTTGTTAGATCTCCAATCTGCTAAGAATCCTAATTTTGTCTTCAGCGGCACTGGCTACCCAGCGGCATTGGTTTCATCTGCAAATTTGATGGGCATCCCCTCGGTTCCTTCACCCAAGTTTGCATATTCTAAAACCAATATGTATAATTATGCACTCCCCCCCCCTTTGCCTCTCATTGCAACATTTGCATCTCAGTAAACATTCACAATGTCCGAATGTTGTGTGGTCTTGTTTCTATGGAAGGAATAAATAAGAGGAATTGCAACAACAGTCTCTAGAAGTCACTAAGGCAACATTTTTCCATCTTTGACGCATTAAGTAGTTGGTCCCTTACTTTTCCCGTCCCGATCTGGCCACAGTGATCCATGCAACGGTCACCTCCAGGCTTGACTACTGTAACTCGCTCTATGCGGGGCTGCCCTTGAAGCTGTCCCACAAACTCCAGCGGGTGCAGAATGCTGCAGCGAGGCTCCTCACAGGGTCCCTGCCATGGGAGCATATTCACCCCGTGCTTTACCAGTTTCACTGGCTCCCAGTGGAGTATAGGGTCAGGTTCAAGGTGCTGGTTTTGACCTTTAAAGCCCTTTGTGGCTTAGGGCCCTCGTATTTACAGGTCTGCCTCTCCTGGTATGCCCTGCAGAGGACTTTAAGGTCCATGAATAACCATAGTTTAGAGGTCCCGGGCCCTAAGGAAGTCAGATTACCACCAGGGCCAGAGTCTTCTCAGTGATGGCTCCGACCTGGTGGAATGCTCTGTCCCATGAGACCAGGGCCCTGCAGGATTTAACTTCCTTCTGCAGGGCCTGTAAGACTGAGCTATTCCACCTGGCCTTTAATTTGAATTCAGCCTGATCTTTTATTCCCCTTCCTTCCCTCCCCCTCCCCTTTTATGAAGATTACCCGCTCTGAGACCCTACAGATAATTCTCCCCTGGCCTCCTTGCTGGCCTAAGTAGGACCAATTCAGCCAGCTAGCCCTGGGGATTATCTGATTAATTTTTGATTCTTCAATTTTATTGTTATTCATGTTTTTATACTGTATTTTATGCTGCTTTTATAATTGTTTTAAAGTGTTTTAAATTTGTTGTTAGCCGCCCTGAGCCCGGTTTTTGAACCGGGAGGGGCGGGGTATAAATAAAAAATTATTATTATTATTATTATTATTATTATTATTATTATAGCTAAGTGTTTGTTAGCTGTGCGACCAGAGCTAATGCAAGTTTACCTAGTCTTACTGAGTTTAATGGGCTTACTCCCAATGCTCATAGAATGTGTGTGTTAGAGAGAGAGAGAGAGAGAGAGAGAGAGAGAGAGAGAGAGAGAGCCAGAGCCAGCCATTGTCTGGCACCCTGTGAATGGAAGTTCAGTCCCCCTGTATTCTTGCTGAACTTCCTACATCCCAGTGTGAGCCTGGGAGGATCATATGTAGTGCAGACAAAAGCAAGCACCTCTCCCTTCAACTCTGATTCTCCTGAGCTATCAGGGAAAGGCAATTAAAATCCCCCAAGTGCTTTATTTCGAAGCAAAGAGGTGCCAGGATGCACACCTGCCCAGAAACTATCGGACCTTGCAGGCCGTAATATGGCTTCTTAAGGAGCCTTGGACTTGAATCCTAAGTGAGTGTAGACAGGCTGAATATATTCAAGTGAAGATACATGAGCACATGCTTGCTTTCCTTTATTATAGGTTGGGAGTCAGCTCATTGAAAACAGATGTTGGAGCAAGGCTTGGCCCAAATTAAGCATCTGTGGCTCGATGTGGCTTGTAAGCCACAGTTTGGTCAGTGCTGTGGTGCCTTTTGTTATTGTAAGGGTTTCCTTGTGTGGAAATGATGAGCTGTAACTTTCTAAAGACTTAACTTGAACCAATGCTTAGAACCCAAAAGCATCGACTGGAGACAGGCAGTGTTTATTCCACCCCCCCCCACCCCCACCCCACCCCGAAAATGGAAGCTTGCTTGAAATAAAGCTTGCTGCTCATATTCAGTCCACTTTCACCTTCTAGTTTACAAAAACCTACAAAGCTTTTCTTTTCTATCTTTTTTGCTTGAAAGACCCGTGAAACTCTTTGACCAAAGGTAACAAGTTATGTGTGTGTATATGCCCTTGATAAAATGAACTTTCTCAAACTGCTTTTAGCTCTGTTAAAACATGCTATCAACCGTGAGAGGCCCTTTTTTCAGTATTGGTGCTGAGCCATTACGAAATTCATATTTTGATATATTGGTTTTAGAAAACTTATATATTGTGCATTCAATGGTCCAAACAGTGCCAAGAACAGCTTCTGTCATTTTGAAAATCGAAACAACTATATCCAATGAAATGTGTGAACAACAGTATGCAGCAACATGTGAAGCAATGATCTAAAACAGTGCCTCTGAGCATGCACAGAGCAAAACATTCCAGCAGACTGGAAACCCGGGCACACTTCCTACTTTAGAAATCAAGTTCTGCCTTTTAGGAAGTAGCCAAACAGTTTGTTGCACACAGTGGGTGGGATGGAGGGGAGTCTTCTTTGAATGCAAAAGCCTTCAGAGGTTAGTTTGCTGCTGCCAACTTTTTGAAGTTCATCAGGGGCTGTCTTTAAAACAGCAGGGCTTATAGTGGCCATGGGAGAATTTTCCGGGTTACTGTGCATTTAAAAAGGGATCCAGTGATTAAAGACATCTGACTGTCTTGAGAATGAATAGAGAAAATAATCACCTCCAACTCCAGTGATATTAATATTTCCACTGGCCAGGTTCACTGCTATATAATACATTGCCTGCTTTCTCGCCTCTCCAACCTCTCTCCTTCCTCCCCCCGCCCCACCAACTTTCTTTTTCTAGGATTTCTTACTGTGCATTCTTCTCAAGCTTAGTATCATGCTGGAATTCTAAATTCCGCCAAAAAAATTTTTGGGACCTGAATCCAATATCCAGACCAAATTTGAACTACATCCATTTTCCCCCACCGGGCTGCAACGTGAAGATTTTTAATTCTGTCCGCCTTTACTAAAACGCCGAAACCGCAGCCTCTTGCTAGCTGTGTGCATGGAGTAGGTCTGAATGTTTTGTGCTGCGTTCCCAGAGAAGCTGTTTACTAACTCTGTCAGGAATAGTTAGGACACGCTGCAGGCACGATTTTTCTATTGCTGAATACCAGACTCAGCCCTTTCAAACGAATTACACTTTTATAGTGGTTTCCCAAAGGATAGCATATAACCCTTCAGAGGGCCACACAGTGATTTTCTCTGTGTGTAAGTGTGTGCATGTGGGTGTGTTTCTGCAGCCGATTCATTGCATCTTGCCCTTTCAGATGTGCAGATATGGAGGGGAAGGGAACTCGACTCTCTGCAGCGCATGTGGGCTTTCAACAAGAAAAAATATTATAGGCACAATCTGATGTGGAACAAGAGGATTAGGAGAATGTTTAGCCCCATGCCCCTGTTATATTTGTTTATAATGGTATTTATATAAACTGCCAACTCATTATTGAGAAATATTGAGGCTGTGCACACCAAAAATACAATAGAAATAATTAAATCACACCAAAATGCAGGGCCCAATTATGAATAGAATTAATTCTCTGAAAATGCTTGACGAAGCAAAACATTTTCTTCAGATGACAGGGAGCATCATTTTTGCCTTAATCCAGCTGAGACTGCTGAAACTGACCCACTAGCCTAGGGTTACCAGACATCTCCAGTTACTGGGGTCAGTCCCTGGATTTGCAGATCTTTCCTTGGATAAATTCTGTCCCCGGAATGTCCCCAGATTTGCAAATCTGTCCCTGGGAACTGTGGCAGCGGCAGTCTCAGCAGCCCGGAGCCAGCCTGGTAGCGTAGTTGGCTCTGGCTGGCTTCAGGAGCTGCTCACTGCTTGCTGCCACTGCCATTGCCACTGCCCAGGGGGAACTGGGGACGTCCAGCGGTACAGATTTCCTGCCCCCTTCCCCCTTTGTTTTGACAGATCGGGGGAGGCACGGGAGTTGTGGGCGGGCAGCCGTTGCCCAGGAGGGGTGCAAGGCACACGGTTTCTCTGCCAGGCAAGGTGCAAAGCCCTTCTTTCGCACCCTGTGAAAGATAAATGCGCAGAGTTTTTTTTAAAAAACTGGGCAACGGCCAGCCGCCTACGACTCCTGAGCCTCCCCTGATCAGTCAAAACAAAGGGGGAAGGGGGCAAGAGATCGGGGGAGACTTTGGAGTCATGGGCACATGACAGTCCGTTGCCCAGTAATATTAATTAAACAAACATGCATAATCTAACACCTGAATCCAAAACTTGTTAAATCAAAAGTAATCCCCACTGAACTCAGCAGAATTGAATTCTCCGTAAGTATGTTTGGGGTTGCATCTTAATTTTATTTTATTCCAATGTGATTAGTGATGTGAGCAGAAGGCGGAAGTACAAGATATTTTAGTGACTAAGCTAAAAGGGCTCAGCAGCACCTTTATACAATATGCATGTGTGCTTGGGCCCAGGGTCTTTTGCCTCACCATCCCCACTACTGACTCCCTGTTGCTACTCAGCTTCCAAAAAAATTAAAAATGTCGCCGGATTCATTGAAAAAAATCTGGTAACCATACATTAGCCCTTCTAGTCTTTGACCCTGGATCTGTCCCCAGCAGACAAAGACTGTCAAGAGATGAGCTCCTCCTCTGGGCTTGCCTTGCCCATTGTTCAACAATGTGTCAGAGGGGGAGGAGAGCCAGCAGGATTGGGGCCATCTTGCTGCTGGGTAGCAGGGGCAGCCTCTGACGCCTCTCTGTCCGAGTCTGCGCTCACACTCTGACTCTCTAGCCCTGACCTGGAAGGTCCTCCTTCTCCTGACCCCCCTTGATCTCTCAAACCCCCTGCTTCTAGCACCTCCCAGCTTCTCCCTTCTGCAGACTTCTCTTCAGTGTCCCAGCACCAGGATCTGGGATCTAAGTCATCGTCTTCTGTGCTCTTGGGCAGGGAGCTCCAACCATTCTTCCTCATCCAGCCAGTCCCTGATTCTGCTGATAGTATAACATGGCCATTGGCAGCACCTTTCCGATAAGTTTACTAGCATTTGGGGTTTAATGACTGAAAACGTGCCATTCTCACTTGTTTTGGCATGCAGTGTTTTAATTATCATTTTATTCCAGCGCCTTTACTGTTCCAAACATCTGTTGCCTGATACAGAACATAGGGTGTGCGGGGCGGGGGACTGGAGAGACATAAAAATAAGTAAATAAAAAGAACAGTTGAGATTTTCATGATGTTAACAGCAGGAGCACTGTGGCAACGTTTGCAATTATGAAACATAAGGTGAAGCTCGCATGAGGTTGATAGGGCAGCAGTTTTCTTTGGCTTTTAAACTACACTGAACCAAACATAACTTGACAGCAGGTCTGAAGTGAGCCATCAATAGGCACCAGTTTTCCTGATAACATGGAAGAATGTTTTGAATTTAAACACTATGCTGCTATTTCTGCAGCATAACGGGTTGGCGGGTGTTAAGAGAATTGCAATCTAAGTGACAACAAGAACTGATGTTGTATTAGACATAGCTTCACGTGCCTTTCAGAATGGGCGACTTTCATAAATCACTTGAATGCAGTGGAGAACAATAATAAACTCTGGATCTATTTTTACTTTTTTTCCAGGAACTTACTCTTGCCATTTTTTCCTTATGTCTGGTGTATCCTTTTTTAAAAACAAAAACAAAAAAACCCAGTGGATTGGATAAAGTGACTAGAAGGAAATGTACCCTTTCCTGTAGACATTCTTCTTTTATTATTATATAGTTGCAAATCAGGGATGCGGGTAGCGCTGCGGTCTCAACCACTGAGCCTCTTGGGCTTGCCGATCAGAAGGTTGGCGGTTCAAATCCCCGCGACGGGCTGAGCTCCCGTTGCTCTGTCCCAGCTCCTGCCAACCTAGCAGTTCCAAAGCATGCCAGCGCAAGTAGATAAATAGATACCGCTGTGGTGGGAAGGTAAATGGCATTTCTATGCGCTCTGGTTTCCATCATAGTGTCCCGTTGCGTCAGAAGCGGTTTAGTCCTGCTGGCCACATGACCCGGAAAGCTGTCTACAGACAAACGCTGGCTCCCTCGGCCTGATCAGCTGAGAAGTGAGCGATTTACAGAAGCCCGCTTCTCAGCTGATCAAGCTCCTGGACTCCGGCTTTTGTGAGCTGGAGTGGGGGCATTGTTAAACTGCTCACCGAGGCATGGGCAGCTGGGTGCCCCTCAGCAGAGCAGTTTAAAGAAGCCACCTGCCCATGCAGTCCCTCTGCGGTATGAGGGCCAGAGCGTGCTAGTGGCTTCACCCGGAGTTTATCATGGTTGAAGCAGCCGCCGCTTCTGTGTCCCTCTGATACATACCACCAGTTGAATCAGCCATCACACTCTGGCCCTCAAAGTGGTCCTGGGCGATGTATCAATACTTCATCCCAGGCCTACTGGAGTGGGTTTAATCCTTTGTCTTCTCCTCACTCCAGAAAGGAACATGTTAATCTAAGTTACTTTCCAAGAAAAGTTTCACTGCTTCAAAGAATTTCAGTTTGGGCCATTGTTTGAACTTTACCTTTGTGCAGAACTTGGCATTTCATTCTCTGTGATTCCTCCTGTGGTGTTGCTAACTAACAACACATGGAAGAGAATTTGAAGAAAAACAGTGGCATCCAAGGACTGAGGACTTGGGAACACCTGCCATTTTTAGTTAACTTTCTGACCTCACGATTGTCCCACTGTCCCCTGTTACTGCCTCCCCGCCCCCTTTTTGTCGGAAATATTTTTAGGCAGTACCCACATCATAATTTTGATGAAAAATTATATTAGATACCCGCCAGTTCTTCAGTTCTGGCAAAGGAGGACCACTGTAGGTTTCCTTGTGTTTCCTAACAGGCTTGAATGAGATGGAAATGCAAGGGAGAAAAATTGCTTCTCTTCCTTGTTATTGATCTGCAGATAATGCATTCTAAGGCTGGCATGTGTTTCGAGTGAGCATGATTCTTCCAGGATTGATCCCAGGAAACTGGGCAAAGTAAGAGACCACATGCTGGTGTGAACAACCTTTGGATTAAAATCTGACAGATGCAGCAGCTTAAAGGCAATCAGGCATGTTGGGTATATTGGCAGACATTGGCCCGTAATGAAAAAGAAGATAATATGAGTAGAGGTGGATGAACCTGTCAATTTCAGTTTCTACTCTTAAATGCAATTCACCATAGTTAGGAATGAGTTTGAGAGTGGTTATTTTTAAAGTCTCCATGGAAAATTGTCAGCATTTAACTGCACATTTCTCCTAAATGACTTTGCCTCAAGTCACCAAATAGTTCCTTATCTTTATCTTTTTGTCCAATTATATGCTACTTTGGGGCCATAACTCAGAATATCATAGCAAAGGACTGCAGCATTAACAATTACAGTGGTACCTCGGGTTACATACGCTTCAGGTTACATAGGCTTCAGGTTACAGACTCCGCTAACCCAGAAATAGTGCTTCAGGTTAAGAACTTTGCTTCAGGATAAGAACAGAAATTGTGCTCCGGTGGCACAGGAGGCCCCATTAGCTAAAGTGGTGCTTCAGGTTAAGAACCGTTTCAGGTTAAGAACGGACCTCTGGAATGAATTAAGTACTTAACCCGAGGTACCACTGTATTTAAAAAGCTGGTTAAAACAATTACAAAGACTAATAGAAAAGCTTGACATAGCTCTGTTTTGCAATGCGATCTCCTAGGCTAGCAGCAAACACCACATGCATCCACCTCTCTTTGCCGGTCCACCAGGAAGAAGAATCTTGACCTCCTCCACAGGGCCTTCTGCTCTGGAGGGCTGGGAGAAAGCCCAGAACAGGGGCAAGGAGGCAGGGCTCCCCCCCACCCAGATGGCAAAAGCTGGAAAATATATTTCATGTATTGTGATATCTTGTGATATCTTGCTGCAGTGCAGTTTGCTATGCTTGAAAAAGTTCAGATTCCACATCATCCAATGCTAAAGAGAATAAAATGCTTCGCTATGTGAGAAGGTCTCAAGAGATAGTCAAAGCATCATCTTGAAAGTTAACATCAATAGGGTTGGGCTTGCATCACACAATCCAAAATTGCACAATGAACTGCTAGACCTGAGCAGTGACCTGAGTTGCAGGCTGTGCATATGAAAAACTGGTTGCACTGCACAACTGTTCTGTTGTGCTTCAGTGCCCTGCACTGTGTGACCTGGCCAAAGGAGAAAGATCTGTTACATGTATTTAATACAGTGTTAATTCCAGAAATCCGTGTCGGCTCAGCAGTGCAAATGTCTATGTGGATCAGATTTTGTATCTGTCGACTCTTTCATCTGCTGGAACTGCTTGCACAAGCAGTGAGTAATATTTGGGTAAGGTAGTCATAGAAGATGCAGGGACACATCCATATCCAAGGATTTCTTCATTCCTCACTTCCTAGCAGCAGCATCGCTGTGGCTTACTCAGAGAGAGGGAGGCAAGGCAAAAGGGAGGCTGGGCTGTGCAACTGAACTTGTTCCCCTGAATCTGCTTCTGCGCTAAGCTTCTAACAGATTTAGCAGCTTAGTGCAGAAGTTGTTGGGCAGAACAACTTATGAACCATCACTCCATGTCTCTGTTAGCAAGACTGCTTGCTTGATAACCATTTGATAACCAAAGCAGAAAGTACCAGAAGCAATGAAAAGCACATGGAATCCTTATATCGATAGTCTTGGAATGTGCCCGGGGGGGGAGGGGGAGATTGCGACAACAGCAGCAGTTGATTGAATTTGCCAACATGATCTCTGAACACTGAACAGTGCTGACTTTTTACAGGACTGTAGGCTCAAGATTATTTTCATTAAGAGAACTTTTAAAATGCAATCACAAGAGTCTGTCGGATCACTGTTCGGCTGAAACCCTGTATTCCGAAGCAATCGTGGTGGTGAAATAACTCTGAGGAATGCATTTGCCTTTTTTGGTGGCAGCCCAAGTTGACATACCCCAGGCTGAAACCTGGCATAAAAGGTAAAGGTAAAGGGACCCCTGACCATTAGGTCCAGTCGTGACTGACTCTGGGGTTGCGGCGCTCATCTCGCTTTATTGGCCGAGGGAGCCAGCGTACAGCTTCCGGGTCGTGGCCAGCATGACTAAGCCGCTTCTGGTGAACCAGAGCAGCGCACGGAAACGCCGTTTACCTTCCCGCCGGAGCGGTACCTATTTATCTACTTGTACTTTGACGTGCTTTCGAACTGCTAGGTTGGCAGGAGCTGGGACCGAGCAATGGGAGCTCACCCCGTCACGGGGATTCAAACCGCCGACCTTCTGATCGGCAAGTCGTGGGCTCAGTGGTTTAACCCACAGCGCCACCCGCGTCCCATGAAACCTGGCATAGATTGGTACTAATGCAGGAGAGGGATTGATATGCTGGGAGCCCTCACAGCATATTAGGCAACTTTATTGTAATGACTGAAGCGACAGCAGATCTTTTCTACTCCAGCCCATGAAGAAAAGCAGTCCATTCACTCAGCCATCCAAGCATGAAAATCAAATAGGATGGTGCAGTTGGAAATGGGAGATGGTATTCCAAATGCAGAAAGCAGTTTCCACCGTGGCTGTGAAAAGAGCCTAGCGTTTTGTGTAACAGACTCATACCCTGTGCTATTGGTTAAGTGCAACAGCGCAAAATAAGAAGGCTGTGTTCATACACCTGATTAAACCATAGTTAATGTTTATCTATGGTCTAATGCAAGGGACGCGGGTGGCGCTGTGGGTTAAAGCCTCAGCACCTAGGACTTGCCGATCGAAAGGTCGGCGGTTCGAATCCCCGCGGCGGGGTGCGCTCCCGCTGCTCGGTCCCAGCGCCTGCCAACCTAGCAGTTCGAAAGCACCCCCGGGTGCAAGTAGATAAATAGGGACCGCTTACTGGCGGGAAGATAAACGGCGTTTCCGTGTGCGGCTCTGGCTCGCCAGATGCAGCTTTGTCACGCTGGCCACGTGACCCGGAAGTGTCTGCGGACAGCGCTGGCCCCCGGCCTATAGAGTGAGATGGGCGCACAACCCTAGAGTCTGTCAAGACTGGCCCGTATGGGCAGGGGTACCTTTACCTTTACCTTATGGTCTAATGCTGCTCAAAAGTCCCGATTTCTCTCCTTCCCCACTGCTGGCCTTGGTGTTCTGGGAACAACAAGCCACAAGCCTTGGCTTGCCATGCCATCCGAACCCAGGTTCCTGGTTTATTTCCTCCAAACAAATGGTGATTCGTAAACCAAGAGCAAATCTTGGCTGCTGCTCATGGTTTGTTTGGAGAGAAACAAACCATCAACTCCAGTTCAAGTGATGAGCCAAGCTTCTTAGATTTGTTGTTCCTGTGGCAGCACACTGCTCATTCACGCTAACTCATAGTTAACTATGGTATAATACTATGTGTGAACCATGCCAAAGTGCCCCCTTCTCTTTGCTGGGGACAGGAGAGTGCTGGAGCTCTGTGTTTGTGTCAAGGTTGGTTGGGCCCTTCAGACTGCCATGCCTTTTGTAAAAGAAAAGCGGATTTTGTAAAGAGGCAAGCTTGATTCGGTCTGCAGCTTTAAAAGGAACACTTAATCTGCATTACTTTGTTTCCAAAAGAGAGCTTTGCTTTATTGTACTTGAATTCTAAACAATGCCATAGGACAAAAACATACAAGCAGATGGTATAATTCTGAAAGGCTCTGTCCTTGTACTATTCAGATACAAAGAGCTGATTGACGGCAAATTGTGGAAAAATGTGGCTTAACTAGAGCCATGTGTACAGAGCAACTTGACTTTCAGATTTCGTAAATAGTTCACACAGTTCCCAGAACTGTGTTGTCAGGCAGTTCACCCTCACCAAGTTTTCTCCAGGTGGTTAGCTATTATTTTATTGCACATACATTATGTCATGGAAAGTAAGAAATAGTGTCTGGGAATCTACTTTCAAACTGAATTGCTTTCATTAAGTCTGCATTAATTTGCCTGAGTTTAATATCAAATGAGTTCCTTATCTTGCAGTGCTTAGCTTTGCATAAGTCTGCCTAAATCTGTTTTGGTCTACTGACACTGAATGAGGAGGAGGAGGAGGGGTACGTGAGGCAGGGGGCCTCGGGCTGAGCTGTTTCTGAGACACATATTTCCATCAGATGCACCCCTTCCTCCATGTGGCGAATAGCGGGTAATTCAGATACTCATGATATCATTTGGATATTAAAGAATTATGCTCGAGGATTTAGAGATAGTTGGCTTCAGCTGGGATCAATTGTTGCCTCCCCAGCGAAATCTTCGCTGCTGTTGCTCTTATATCTGACGAAGAACTGGCTTTTCACATCCAATTCACCTTAAAATCTCAGCTGAAAGCATACACATGGTGATGGAATGACTCCAAAAGTCCATGATATACTGTTCATCATATGCCTTGTTTTACTAATTTATGTTGTTAGTATACTGTGCATTTATTGCATAAGGAGCCATTACACTTAAATATAATCATTATTGGGGGAAATAAACAACTAACAGTCCATGGTGTGTGCTTTGATGTTTTCTCAGTATATTTTATATTTCAGCACAGTAGCTTGTATCATTCTTCATGCTGGTTTTTCTTTTTTCTTTTTGCTGAGGATCATTTGGATGAACTTGAACTGTGAACCAAACTAGTTTGCTTTGTTTAAGGATGAACATGAACTGAAATTAGTTTCTTTTTGAGCGCATTGAACTTTTTAAAAATGAGCTTTCCAAACTGTGCTTTCAGGCTACATATTTTGTCTTTCATGGGTCAGAAACAGGAACATTTGTGTCCTTCAACAAGCAGTAGTACACCTACTCTGGAAGAAACCCTCCCAGATCCCATGGTTCATAACAACTGCAAATACAGTGGTACCTCGGGTTACATACGCTTCGGGTTACACACTCCGCTAACCCAGAAATAGTGCTTCAGGTTAAGAACTTTGCTTCAGGATAAGAACAGAAATCGTGCTCCGGCAGGGCAGCAGCAGCAGGAGGCCCCATTAGCTAAAGTGGTGCTTCAGGTTAAGAACAGTTTCAGGTCCTCTGGAACAAATTAAGTACTTAACCTGAGGTACCACTGTAGTTGCAAACTGGAAGATGTGGTGGAGAGGGGATGGCTAAGCAGTTACAGGAGTTCCTGGAGGATACAAATTACCTGCATCAAGGGTGGAAAATAACCTAACTATACCACACCCTTGCCCAATTTTGCAGATTCCATCCCCAACCCCCAGAAGTCAATCAGCATTCCATGTCCACCAAGGACACTGTTTATGTTTTCCCATTTACATATTTCCCCTCTGCGGCATTTTTGTGTACTTCTGCAAACCTTGAGGTTCCTCCAAGTTTGCTGGTGTGTGTGTGGGTTGTGCCAGTATGGCTGCACTACTACTACTACTACTACTACTAATAATAATTTATTTATACCCCGCCCATCTGGCTGAGTCTCCCCAGCCACTCTGGGCAGCTCCCAATCGAGTGTTAAAAACAATACACCATTAAATATTAAAAACTTCCCTATACAGGGCTGCCTTCAGATGTCTTCTAAATATCAGATAGTTGCTTATTTCCTTGACATCTGATGGGAGGGCGTTCCACAGGGCAGGCGCCACTACCGAGAAGGCCCTCTGTCTGGTTCCCTGTAACCTCGCTTCTCGCAATGAGGGAACCGCCAGAAGGCCCTCGGCACTGGACCTCAGTGTCCGGGAAGAACGATGGGGGTCGAGATGCTCCTTCAGGTATACAGGACCGAGGCCGTTTAGGGCTTTCAAGGTCAGCACCAACACTTTGAATTGTGCTCGGAAACACAGATTAAAGCTAGAATCACCATTGAGACACATGGCATGAATATCTTGGAATTCCTATTGGTAGCATTTGGACTACCGCTATGGCATATCTTGATATTGTGGACTTCTTCAGAAAGCGATTCATTCATTTTATTTTACTTGCTTTTTTACAGCAGGGTTGAAAGACAAAAATATTATTAAGAGTATTATGGGAGGAAATCCTTTTCTGTGAGTTTTGTATTGCGGTTCTTGTTGTGTAGTTTATTGTGAGACACAAAATAGTCAATATTTTTTACCCTGCACTAAAGAGGGAGTGGGGAATCAACGGATTTCTACTGCTCCTTCTGCAGCACCTGACAGAACATACCTGAGATTACTTGTTAATTTAAAAAAAGGTTTCCCTCCAGAAAAAACATTCAAAACCATATAATATTTATTTTAAAATAAATTAAGTAGTCATTGCCTCCAGAAAACTTCAAAGTTGACATGCTGATGCACAATCTGTGTGGTGGAAATTGCAGTAATTAGCAGCAAACTCATTGGGGAGTTTCCAATAGATTATAGAGTGCTAAGAAAGAAAGAAAGAAAGAAAGAAAGAAAGAAAGAAAGGAAGGAAGGAAGGTCTATAATTGCTCTGAAATTGTGTACTGTGGTGTTAGCCACCCAAAGGCCATGGTTAGGCTCTGTTGACCACAATCGGACTTACTAAACAGATATGCATAGGATTATAATACAGGTCTGTTTTTCACTCAGCAAGAAAATGTCTCTAGAATTTTCCCAATGGATGGTTGAGTCAGAACAAAAGACAGACTATTATTATATTTATAAAGAAAAAACACCTTGACATTACAATGAGTAGGGCATATGAGGTGAGTGTTTTTATTTCCCCAAGATTTTTGGGCAACCCTAAGCAATGAAAGTCTAAGATCTACAATTCTGAAAAAAAACTCTGCTAAGTCTTGGACAAATAAAACACTTCTGACCTGAAAGATAACACACTGGATGTCAGGCAAACTTTCTGAGAGGGAAGCATTTCCAAAGTCAGGGTGCCATGACCTGAAATACACTATCCTGATCATCGCCTGCTTCCACTCTGATGGGTTGAGTGCAGGATGAGTGCAGGAGATACGAACGAGCCTGAAGACTCTAGGTAACATTTATGAGTACTGAATAGGCTTTTTCCAAAGACAAAACAAATGGAAAAAGAATCTGGCATTTTATTTCAGTTTTGATGTAAGTTCAAAGGAGCAGTTCTTCTTTTCTCCCCCCACAAAAGGAAGGAAAAGTTCAGGAAAACTTTGGCTGCACTTGCCTAGGAACCTTGCAGGGCTGGCACCTCTCCATTTATTCTTTTATTTGGCCAATAAAAGACAGCACCAGAATCTAAAGGACATGAAGTAAGAGAAGAACATGAGTATATGAAATGAGGCCTTTCTACTCATTCAGTCACCATAACCAGCTATGCAGTTAGGCAGAAATGACTTTGTAATAAATAGAAAAAGCTATTTCAGGCAGCTGTGGTTTCTTCTTCTTCTTCTTCTTCTTCTTCTTCTTCTTCTTCTTCTTCTTCTTCTTCTTCTCTCCCCCCACTGATCCCTCAGAAGTAATCCGTGGTCACCCAATCATTTGCAGACCTCGGTGCTTACCAAGGAAGGATGAGCAGGTTTTGATGACTCGCTGCTAATTCCAAGGTCTTGATTAGGGACAAAAAAATTGCAATCAGGAACACTGTTTGCAAAACAAAGCCTCTAGTTTCTGGCATTTGCTGAGGCTTTTTTTTTTGTTCTGAAAGCTCCCTAAACTCACTGAAATCTGTGGAACATGAGCAAAGGCAGGCCCAAGACATTTTGCCGCCTGAGGCAAAGGACAAAGCAGAACTCCCTTCATTCCATATACTGAACTCCACTGAATTGTCGGTTGAATCTCAATTCAGCAGTGGCAGCAGAAAAACATGGGCCACTGCAACTGAGGGAAGCAGGCTACCTTAGGGTTAGCTAATATTAATGAAGGAGCACTGGGCAAACTGCTCACACAGCTCTGTTGTTCAGAGGTTCACCACTATTCCCTGCCCTCAGCTGTTGCCACCTGAAGCTCCTCTGCCTAATGGCATAGCTGTCAACTTTTCCCCTTTTTTTAAGGGAAATTCCCTTATTCCGAATAGGATTCCTCACAAGAAAAGGGAAAAGTTGACAGCTATGCTAATGGTCAGGCCAGCCCTGGATTGTCAGGGGTGTGTGCGCAGGAGCCAGGCCCTGTGGCCACTTTGCAGGACTGGGGCCTTCCTAAGTTTGTTCTGAAGAGGCAAGGCGCAGCCACACAGGTGAGGCCGATTGGTAACTCACAGCACCTGGTGGCAGGAGCTGGGAAGGGGTATAAGGTCAGCATTTCCCTTCGGCTCTTTGCCACAGCAACATGCTCCCTGTCTTGCTGCATTTGGTTTCTTGCTTCCTGATCCTCGAATCTTGGCTTCTTGACTCCTTGCTTCTTGATCCTCGGACCCCTGACTTTGTGACTCCTTGCTTCTTGATCCTCGGACCCTTGACTTCGTGACTCCTTACTTCCTGACCCTCGGACTCTTGGCTTCCTGACTCCTGGCTTCTGGACTCCCGTTCCTGCTCCCACCCCGCCATCTTGCCCCCGGTCCTGACGTCCCCTGCCGGGGCTTTGATCACCTGTGAACCAGACTGTGACATGGATGTGAGGAATAATCACTGTCTGATACCAGGCAAGTGGAACTGAGGTTCTCTGAACTGAGTGGTGCATTTTGAGATAGTGGTTCATAATGAGATAGGAGATCTGCCACTAAAATCTTGGATTTGCCACTAAGATACTAGCAGACTTCTTGCTAAGCTGAAGTCTGGGGTAAATCCATGTGTGTGCTTTCTTTTTTCCCCTCTCTCTCTCTCTCTCTCTCTTTTTTACGCTTGCACCATACTTCATGTGTATGGAAAGCACATATCTTAAGTTTATGGAACCATGGCTGGGTATGATTTACTATGCCCATGGCTAGGGTGGTGTCCCTAGACCAGCGATGGGAGAACCTCGGGCCTGGGAGACAGTCTTCTCTGTGTAGCCCTTGGGACTCTTCCTAGGCCATATTTCTTTCCATGTGACACACTTCACAAGCCGTGCTCTGCACACTCACTGAGAATTTTCACCTGGATGAAATTTGTCCTTGAACTCTGATAACATTTCTTATTTGCCCAAGAGAGAGCTGTGTAGGTGCATGTAGAAACAAGACCACTATACAAATGTAACATTTTATATTCATTGTTCTGGTTTCACTCATTTTTGCCTTTGGCCCTGATCACCTGGCGTGTGGCCCCCCAGAAGTTGTCTAGAAGAGAATGTGGAACAAAGGTTCCCAACTGCTGCCGTAGACAATCAGTTTAGTAAAAGGCTTGGTGAAACTATATCTTTGGCTTGGGAATTTTAGCATCTCATAACACAACCCTATACATCCTTACTCGGAAGTAAGTCCTATTGACTCCAGTGGGACTTAGTTATGCCCAGTGCTGTTTTTCTAGAAAAAGGTGCCAGAACTCATCATGAATGCCCACCTTGTTCTCTTAGGTTGGCCATGGTGCCCACCTGACTGAGTTCCGGTGAGTTCCAGCTGGGAAAAAGACCTGGTTCTTCCTAAATGTGTATAGGGTTGCAGAATGTGTATAGGGCTGCAGCTTTAATCTGCATTTAAACTTTGAGAATTGCTTACTTTATCCAGCTGAGAGAGAGATAAATTAGGGGCAATTTTGGGTGCCAACATTCTTCACTTTTATGTGTACTAATCATGATAATTCATGTCATTTTGATATAAATTTGGTATTCGTGACTGATAAAACATTCAGCAAGAAGGTGAATTCTAATAATCTTGTTTCCAAGAGCCGAGCTGCAAGTCTTACTTCAAATGGGTGTGACATGTTTTTTCTGTATGATAGCTTGTACAGTTAAGAAAGCAAATCCTCTTTGGGGCTCTGAAGTATTTTAGAAGATAAACTGTGTGGTGCAATTTATAGTTTGTCACACAGCCAAAGCTCATCTCTCATATACTACCAGCAATGCTTCATTATTTTCTGCTAACTTAGATGCTGACCTCCCAGGGCTCTTATAACATCATGCTTCATTTATTTGTTCAAAGCAAATGCTGCCTCCAACTACTGATTTATATACTGTATTAAATGTGTTGTCATTAACATTCATTTACCCACAGTTATTATAGAGGTATCTAGAAAGCAGCAAAGATAATTTCTCTGTACTTAAAATAGTAAATAGAATAATTGCAGCATCGTAAGAATCTCCCAGGGGAAACTGCAGGGGAATGTTAAGTATGATGTGTGGGTACCTTGAAACTGTCATGACTTGTTTATGGATCTGCTGGTAAGGCTTGCAGAAATGGAGACAAGAATCTTCAGCCGCTACACGGAAACATTGTCCTTTTTCCCCCTTTTGCACTGAGCTGCCATTCTTAAGTAAGATTGAAATAGGTGTGGTGTCTCGCCCACCTCAAGTCGGTTGGGCATGAAAGATTCGATCTTTCAGTCAGAATAAAATTAATGCATTTTAAAAATTTCAGTCGGTGGGATATATCAGTATCAAAATGTGATTCAATATATATTCAAAATGCAGGTTTCTTTGTGGGCGCCTCTCTATTGCTTGCAGAGACAGTTGGAATTTGTTTGCAGTCCTTTCCTTGAAACCTTCGGGGCTGAGAATGTCAGCTTCCCCAATGCCCATCTAATATTTACATGAATGAATACATGGAACCTTTAAGAAACGTTGGTCATTTTACAATGAAAGCTACCTTATTCTTAAACATCTATTCATGTCTTATTGCAGTCGCTTGATGGTCTCAGACCAGTCAGTTCAATCCCACGTAAACCACTAACTCGTGGTTTAGTGATCTCTTCGCCTTGATTCCTCCACTGCAAAATGGTCCATGGGTCAGTGGCACAGCTGGTGTCAGGTGTTGGCTAGCATCCTTGGAACTCCCTGCCTATTTATTCCAGGCAGGTGCCTTCACTGTGTTCTTTTCAGTGCCTGCTTAAGACATTCTTATTTAGACACGCCTAGCCAGATGTTTGGAAAGTTCATATGAGTGTTAATTTGTTCTAGTCTGGTCTATTGTGATTTTAACTTCCTGTTTTTTTTAAGTTGTAGGGCAGTGTATAGGTGCTAGAGGTGGATATATTTAATATATATTATCCTTCCTCACATTTGTAATTTCAGCAGAGTGCATCCCTTCGCAGCTTAAAAGGGAAGCTTAGATAGGGTAGTTTTAGCACTTTAGTTTAAGTAATCCAGGATGCTTTAAGGCAGACTGGATTTTCACAAAACAGTCTTGTAAAAGGTAAAAAAGAAACCTTTACTCACTCTGAGTTTCTGCTGCAGAATATCAGATACAGGCTTAAAATGGTAATTTTACCATTTACAGACTTAAAAAGGCGTCTTTTAATTTCGTGACTGCTGTCACCATCTGCAGTGATCATGGAGCCCAAGAAAGTAAAATCTCTCACTCCCTCCATTTCTTCCCCTTCTATTTGCCAGGAGGTGATGGGCCCAGTGGCCATGTTCTTAGTTTCTTTGATGTTGAGCTTCAGACCATATTTTGCACTCTCCTCTTTTCACCCTCATTAAAAGGTTCTTTAAATCCTCCTCACTTTCTGCCATCCAAGTTGTGTCATCTGCATATCTGAGGTTGTTAATATTTCTTCCGGCAATCTTAATTCCAGTTCGGGATTCATCCAGTCCAGCCTTTCGCATTACGAATTCTGCATATAAGTTAAATAAGCAGGGAGACAATATACAGCCTTGTCGTACTCCTTTCCCAATTTTGAACCAATCAGTTGTTCCATATCCAGTTCTAACTGTAGCTTCTTGTCCCACATATGTGAAGCATCAAGGTCCATTTGTTGTGTAGATGTGTGTGTGTTTGTACAACAGTGCTAATATTCCCATTGAGAAAAGACAGGAAATGTTTTACCCAGAAAACGTACAATTGAGTACTACTAGAAAGGGAGCTGGTTGTCATCTTGGCTACTTTATTATGTGTATCACACCAAGGTCACTTGAAATAGCCAGTGTTCATTCCAGACTTTGGCATGACATGCTTGCAAGGCACTTGCGTACGAGTTCTCTCTCTTATTTAGTGGTGGCTACCTCTATCAGCCCCGTCATTCTTCCTGGAATCCACTTTAATTAAATTTTCCAGGGCGTTTCACTGGTGACCTAAAGGCCCGTAGGGATTTTAATGTTCAGGAACAAATCTGGCTTCCTGCCCAAATCCTCTTGGTGGTTTATTGCTTTATGGACAGAAATTACTTTCTGCTCAATTTAAACAGGAATTCACCAACCCCCACCTCCGACACAACACACACACATGGGCACCGAAATTGGTTTTGAATCAAGCACTTAAAAAAGGAATCCTTTTTGTATTATTCTGTGCCCCTAGTCACTTGCTTCTTAGTACTCATGACTTAACTGCAACCTCGGGTGATGACTTGGATGGGTGAAATAGCCAGCACAAATCAAATACCATGGACAGAGTTTTCCTGACTTCACCTCAATCACAATACCCTTTTCAGTGGACACTGCTTATCTGTGAGATGTGGAGATCTGGTTCATATACTCCTGAATTTGCAGTGGAGGGGTGATAGGATTCCCCCCCAGTTGCTTCTGTCCTAGAGATAACAGTATCCCTTGTGAGCTGGGTGCACCACACAGTGGCCAGCCTGCCTGGAAAAACTATCTGCACATATTTTCTGTGGAAGAAAAACCTTCCGCACTGCTGCGAGTCTCTATGGAGCACCAAGGTCACTGGTAATGTTATCTGCTATAAAAACATATCAACTATGTTTGCAGCTCAGGAATACAGGTATAGCCTGGGTGTTGTTGATGAGCCATGTTTTTATTAATGCTATTACATTTTTATGTTGTTTCACTGCCATGTTGCTATTAAGTTATTAAAGAACAGGTTATACCTCAGTCCTTCTGGGTTTTATACCCACTCATGTTATGACTGGATATTCTTCCGTCTGATTTTTCTAAACACGACAGACCTCAAGGAGTTCATGGTAAAATTGGCAGTCTGTACCTCTCCCCAGGCTGTAGGAATATAACATGCTGACTTCAAATGGGGACTTGCCAATCAACAGTTTGCTTCCTTCACCCCCACTCATCATCCTTTTTGCATCCTCATTGGTATTCAACTGCAAATGTCGCACTTTGGAGTTTTCGGTATGTTAATAATTCTGCTGAACTGCCAAAGTCGTAACGTGTTGCCACTGTGTTTCATTAGAACTCTCTGTTCTGCTTACAGTAGCTTATGCAGATGGGATACAGATTTACTCAGATCTTTACAGCCCTTCTATCTATAATTCTCTATCAAGTTTTATATAGGAAAGCATAAAATATATTTTCATTAGCCAAGCTGTGCTGGAAATGGAGCAGAGATTAAATCAGTAGAGGGGGTTTTAGTATCCACATGTTACTGTTTTTAAAAAAATAAATAATAAAAATACCCTCCAAGGAGGAAAGGAATTCTGGTCCAAACTGGTGGTTGAATTCTAGAACAGAAAGGAGGAGAAATACCAGCAGCCACAATTTCAGATGCGGCACTCATGTTCCACCCATCATGGATATGTGGGGTCTGGTTCTTTGGGGTCTGAGATTTGGGGAACAGATTCTGATGCATCTTAAAAACCCACAGCCAACTGCATATGTGGATTGAGATGAATTGAATTAGGAGACAGTACTGCTGCAAAATGGAATCTATTATCCTGCCTAGTTATATTCATTAGGGTTATAACTTACTGACAAAATAATAATAATAATAATAATAATAATTTATTATTTATACCCCGCCCATCTGGCTGGGTTTCCCCAGCCACTCTGGGCGGCTTCCAACTGAATATTAAAAACAGTACAGCATCAAACATTAAAAACTTCCCTAAAGAGGGCTGCCTTCAGATGACTTTTAAAAGTAAAATAGTTGTTTATTGCTTTGACATCTGCTGGGAGGGCGTTCCACAGGGCAGGAGCCACTACCGAGAAGGCCCTCTGCCTGGTTCCCTGTAACCTTACTTCTCGCAATGAGGGAACCGCCAGAAGGCCCTCGGCGCTGGATCTCAGTGTCCGGGCTGAACGATGGGGGTGGAGACGCTCCTTCAGATATACTGGACCGAGGCCGTTTAGGGCTTTAAAGGTCAGCACCAACACTTTGAATTGTGCTCGGAAACGTACTGGGAGCCAATGCAGATCTCTCAGAACTGGTGTTATGTGGTCCCGGCGGCCACTCCCAGTCACCAGTCTAGCGGCCGCATTCTGGATTAATTGCAGTTTCCGGGTCACCTTCAAAGGTAGCCCCACGTAGAGCGCGTTGCAGTAGTCCAAGCGGGAGATAACTAGAGCATGCACCACTCTGGCAAGACAGTCTGCGGGCAGGTAGGGTCTTAGCCTGCGTACCAGGTGGAGCTGGTAGACAGCTGCCCTGGACACAGAATTAACCTGTGCCTCCATGGACAGCTGTGAGTCCAAAATGACTCCCAGGCTGCGCACCTGGTCCTTCAGGGGCACAGTTACCCCATTCAGGACCAGGGAATCCCCCACACCTGCCCGCCCCCTGTCCCCCAAAAACAGTACTTCTGTCTTGTCAGGATTCAGCCTCAATCTGTTAGCCGCCATCCATCCTCCAACAGCCTCCAGGCACTCACACAGGACCTTCACCGCCTTCACTGGTTCTGATTTAAAGGAGAGGTAGAGCTGGGTGTCATCTGCATACTGATGAACACCCAGCCCAAACCCCCTGATGATCTCTCCCAGCGGCTTCATATAGATATTAAAAAGCATGGGGGAGAGGACGGAACCCTGAGGCACCCCACAAGTGAGAGCCCAGGGGTCTGAACACTCATCCCCCACCACCACTTTCTGGACACGGCCCAGGAGAAAGGAGCGGAACCACCGTATAACAGTGCCCCCAGCTCCCAGCCCCTCTAGACGGTCCAGAAGGATGTTATGGTCGATGGTGTCAAAGGCCGCTGAGAGATCCAGCAGAACTAGGAAACAGCTCTCACCTTTGTCCCTAGCCCGCCGGAGATCATCAACCAGCGCGACCAAGGCAGTTTCAGTCCCATGGTGAGGCCTGAATCCCGATTGGAAGGGATCCAAATGGTCCGCATCCTCCAGGCGTGCTTGGAGTTGTCTGGCAACCACCCGCTCAATCACCTTGCCCAAGAATGGTAAATTTGAGACTGGGCGATAGTTGGCCAAATTGGCTGGGTCTAAAGATGTTTTTTTAAGAAGCGGTTTAATGACCGCCTCTTTCAGCGGGTCTGGGAAGGCTCCCTCATAGAGGGAAGCATTCACCACCCCGCAGAGCCCATCGCCCAGCCCTTCCCGGCTCGCTTTTATCAGCCAGGATGGGCAAGGATCCAGGAGACAGGTGGTCGGTTTCACTTGTCCAAGCAGCCTGTCCACATCCTCGGAGGTAACAGATTGGAATTGATCCCATATAACAGGACCAGACAGAACTCTAGCACTCTCCCACCCTGGCCCTGCTCCCACGGTGGAGTCTACCTCCTTCTGAATCTGAGCGACTTTATCTGCAAAAAACTTTGCGAAAGCATTGCAGGAGATCTTGGGGTCCCTACCAGGCCCCGGTGGTGCAGGTGGTTCCGATAGATTGCGAACTACCTGAAAAAGTCTCCTGCTGCTGTTTTCTGCAGATGCAATGGAGGCGGTGAAGAAGGCCCTCTTCGCTGTCGCCATTGCCACTTGGTAGGCTCGACGTTGAGCTCTAGCCCGTGTCCGGTCTGATTCAGAATGAGTTTTCCGCCACCGGCGTTCTAGCCGTCTCAACGATTGTTTCATCACCCTCAGCTCCGGCGAAAACCACGGGGCTGTCCGGGCTCCATGCAATCGGAGAGGGCGCTTCGGAGCCAGACAGTCAATAGCCCTGGTTAACTCCGCATTCCAGCGGGCCACCAGGGAATCAGCTGAAAGGCCATCAACTTGGGATAAAACATCCCCTACCACTCTCTGGAAGCCAATTGGATCCATTAAGTGGCGGGGGCGGACCATCCGAATCGGTCCCACCTCCCTGCAGAGGGGAAGGGTCGCGGAGAAGTCCAGTTGCACCAGGAAGTGATCTGACCATGGCACTTCTTTTGTTTCGCTTTTAGATAATGTCAGATCACCAACATCTGTAGAGGTAAACACCAAGTCTAAGGCATGTCCGCGGCTATGAGTTGGGCCAAACTTATTCAGGGACAGCCCCATGGAGGCCATGCTTTCCACGAAGTCCCGAGCGGCCCCTTGTAAGGTCGTGTCGGCATGGATGTTAAAATCCCCCAGGACAACCAAGCTAGGTGTCTCCAGGAGCATATCCGCCACGACCTGAAGCAGCTCGGGCAGGGAATCCTTGGTGCAGCGGGGAGGTCGGTACACCAAAAAAGAAAGAAAAAGAACTCCTGCATCATAAGGGGATGAACTTTTGCTTAGAAACACTGAGAAAGGAACTAATTCTTCTCAGGTGTGAAAAAAGGTCACCCAGAAAGGGAAAGTTGGAATCACCGTATATGTAATGTTACAACTCATAAGTATTAGCACTTTTTAAAACTATGTGGAACTGTTTAGAACTTTTACAGCTGTCTGGAACTGTTCTATAAGAATCCAAATAATGGGATATAGAAAGAATGTGCAGTCAAAGTGATGCAGGAACTTAATGGTGTTTGCAGCAGAAACAAATGGTAAACTCAATTTATTCTAAGCAACAAGAAGTGATGTACAGTGTACAAAACATTGTACAAGTATTAGAAAAATTGCAAGCTCTATTTTTCCTGTATTATAATACATGCTGTCCATATTACATAAAACATTATCCAGTTGCATATACATAAAGCGATTTATTAATTTTGGGGTGACCTTTTTTTTCAAAAGATTTGGAAATGACAGTTCATTCATTTGTTTTTAGGCAAAGGTTCATCTAACTAAGCTACAGGAACATGAGGCTGTAAGAAAAGTTATAACCCTAATTTATCTTGGCTTCTCCTCCAAATAGGGATAGACTGTGTTAGTACTGATTTACTGAAAGTTCCTGCCACAGTCCATGTCAGGCTAATTTAAGTCAAGACCTAACATGGAATGGTGCATTCAGAACAATGGCTGTCAGTGGTTCACACAGTTGGCATCTCTGGGCTCCAAAGTCCAGAAAAGAGGAGATATGATAGCCTTCTTCAAATATTTTAAGGGCTGTCACATGGAAGATGGAGCAAGCTTGTTTTCTCTTGCTCTGGAAGGTAGGACTCAAACCAATGGCTTCAAGTTACAAGAAAGGAGATTCCGAATAAATATTAGGAAAAACTTTGACAGTAAGAGCTGTTTGACAGTGGAACAGTCTCTGGGCACAATTCCAAGTGTTGGCACTGACCTTTAAAGCCCTAAACGGCCTCAGCCCAGTATACCTGAAGGAGCGTCTCCACCCCCATCATTCAGCCCTTGAGGTCCACCTCCAAGGCCTTCTGGCGGTTCCCTCCCTGTGAGAAACGAAGTTACAGGGTACCAGGCAGAGGGCCTTCTTGGTAGTGGCGCCAGCCCTGTGGAATACCCTCCCATCAGATGTCAAGGCAATAAACAACTATCTTGGTGTTTAGAAGACATCTGGTGGCAGCCAGATGGGCAGGGTATAAATAATAAATTATTAGTATTATTATTTTCAGGATGTTGTGGACTCCTTCCTTGGAGGTTTTTAAGCAGAGGTTGAATGGCCGTATGTCATGGATGCTTTAGTCGAGATTCCTGCATTGCAGTGGGTTAGACTAAATGGCCCTTAGGGGTACCTTTAAACTCTAAGATTCTATGGTTCTATGAAACGATCAGAAGATAATCCAACTCAGTCCCCAAACCAAAGAGCCTTGTGTTTAAATGGCGCCCAGCAATTTGTGATGGATTTACAACCCAAATCAGGTGAACATTTGTCTGTATGCTTAGAGTAAGAGACAACCATGAAACTTCTTTCTAGCCATTAAAAAAATAAATAAGGCCACCCTAATCCAGATTGTGGCAGCAACAGAAAACTGGCAGAGATTCTGCATTTCTTAAATTGTCATGGGAGGGGGGGATCAGTTATGATGCCCAGCATTAAGCTTGTATTTACATATGAATTAGTTGTCCTTTTCCCAAAAAAAAGTTAGCTAAATCATAGAATGAAACATAGTGCACAGCACCCAAGAGCTTTAACTGTATTTCTGACATTCCTTTAAGGACTTTATATAAAGTTGTAAGTAATAAACAGCTGAAATAGAGGAATCTTCTTCACAGCAAATAGATCGTGCTCCCATTCTGTCAAATAACCCTTTGCTTATTTTCTTGAGGAGTGTGTCACTTTGAAATTTCATGAGATTAAAAAAAGCTTATTAAAGCTGAGATATATTTATAACTCTGAGCTTATCATACTGTATATTTCCCCCTCCTGCTAAAGATAAATCTAGAGAAGCGCTGGCAGGAAATGTAATATTATTTACCATGTAAGTATGAGCATGCAAGGACTATCTTTGTCAAAAAAGTGAATTTGGTGGGGGCAGATGTAATAAGGCTGTGGGCATATATAATCAGTCTGCCAGAAGTGATGGTTCTATTAGCTTAATAAACACCATAGCTACAGTTTACTGCATAATTACACCCACAAGGGACGCTGGTGGCGCTGTGGGTAAAAGCCTCAGCGCCTAGGGCTTGCCGATCGAAAGGTCGGCGGTTCGAATCCCCGCGGCGGGGTGCGCTCCCGTCGTTCGGTCCCAGTGCCTGCCAACCTAGCAGTTCGAAAGCACCTCCGGGTGCAAGTAGATAAATAGGGACCGCTTACCAGAGGGAAGGTAAACGGCGTTCCGTGTGCTGCGCTGGCTCGCCAAATGCAGCTTTGTCACGCTGGCCACGTGACCCGGAAGTGTCTCTGGACAGCGCTGACCCCAGGCCTCTTGAGTGAGATGGGCGCACAACCCCAGAGTTTGTCAAGACTGGCCCGTACGGGCAGGGGTACCTTTACCTTTACCTTTACCTTTTACCTGAGTCCAAATGAAATCAACTGGGATAAATCCATCTATCTCTTTTCTGGATGGTAGCTTATCTGTGCTGTATTAACTGAATGTCAGCTGGATTATATTGATAGTTCTAGGTGCACTAATAAATGGGTGGAATCCAGCAAGAATTAGGGAATTTAAGTTGCATTGAAGTTAAATACTTAATACTCTCCCACAGTGAAAGTTTAAAGTAACCCTCAGAAATGGTTAGGCTGAACTTCAGCCTCCAAGTTTAGTAAAGATTTGTTGAGCTGATGTAATGTTTCTACCCAGTGCTTCACAATAATAATAATAATAATAATAATAATAATAATAATAATAATAATAAATAATTATTATTTATACCCCGCCCATCTGGCTGGACTTCCCCAGCCACTCTGGGTGGCTTCCAACAAAATATTAAAATCCATCAAACATTAACAGCTTCCCTATACAGGACTGTAATCCATCAAACATTAACAACTTCCCTAAACAGGGCTGCCTTCAGATGTCTTCTAAAGGTCTGGTAGTTGTTTTTCTCTTTGACATCTGGTGGGAGGGCATTCCACAGGATGGGTGCCACTACCAAGAAGGCCCTCTGCCTGGTTCCCTGTAACTTGGCTTCTTGCATGTAATAATGGGTGTGTTTTCTGGAGTGGATGGAGGTATTTAGAGCTTCATATGGTAAGGGATTTGAAACAACACCTTAGCAAGGGAAGTGGGCAAGAGTGACTTGAGGAACCCACACAGGAACCCATCCTGGGATACAGATCAGTACATAGAGAGCTGGTTCTTTTCTAAAATAAGTCCAACAGATCCAGGTTTGCCATCAATACCGTCCTTCTACTGTTCATCTAAGAATCTATTGCATGCTCAGATGCCTCATGTGTCTCTACATATTGTAAATAGTTGATTTCCACAGAATCCAGCAAACAACATCCTGGGCATCACAAATGCTTAAAACAAAATAAAACAGTATATCTTGACTTTATTCTAGGGTCTCTTGAGGGACAACATAAGGCGCTTTTAAATAGAACGTGGAGATTTGACTTGGCATGTTCTATTTTGCATGCCATGATTTCACATCATTCAGATACTCATATGGTTGGAAAATTCTATTTCCTTTATGAAGTTAACTGCTGTATAGATAACAGGTAAGAACAGTAGGACAAATTCTCTATGCTTGGGGATCAGTCAGGGCCAAATTTCAGTTTGATGAGGCCCTAAGCTACTGAAGGTAATGGGGCCCTTTCTGTGTCCAGCTGTCCTTCGTCAACAACAAATTGTCACTGTTTTTTGTGTTGAATATATGCTATATGGTCATTTATGGACCTAACAGGTATCTAACCAGTGATATTTTAGGGAGCAGGCTAGCAGGCGGGGCCCATTACTTAAATCATAGGAGCCTACACAACGCAAAACACTGTTGTTGTATGTAGGTTTTATTTGTTTGTCTTATATTTCGGAAATGTACATCCAGGTTTTTTCCCCTTTAAATATTTTGGGGGTCCCCAAGAGAGTGGGGCCCTAAGCTATAGCTTGTTTAGCTTACACTGATCCCAGTGCCGGATTTCCGTATATCTATAGATATATTCACAGAGTCAGTGCCATTTTTGGATAATTTCTTAAGGCAACTTATTAGGGTTGTGGAGAGATGCATGTAGTATCAGATTAAAGCACAGAACATGAAAGAGTGAGTGGGGAACGGACACAAGAGGTATTCCAAATTCAAAACACATCTGTGAATTTTCATGCGGCTCTACTTCTTCAGGTTTAATTTCTGTGTGCCTTGTCTCCCACTCTTTTCTTCCCCCAAAAGCAAATTTTAATGAGAACCTTAAGACTGGGATTCAGCTATTGTCATCTCCCTAAGGTAGAGCTCTTCCTGTTCCAAAATATGTTTTTGCTAACTTTTAATCAGAAAGCTAGTTCTCCGTGCTTCCTTTTTCTTTCTATCCTCCTGAAAATTGTAATGCACAATACATGGAGCTCCTACCATTCGCAACGTAAATCTTCAGACTTTAATTGAAAACACAGTTACAGTAGTGCACAGATCCCATAGTCAACCTATAACTCTCCTCTGTGTCACAGTATTATCTGTGAGTATGCTTCTCTGTGGAACTGAGTGTCAGAAAACTATGTTACAGATAAATAACAAAAAGAGACTTGCATTTTGCATGCTCTGTCATTTCTAAATGGTTTGTGTGAGAAATACATTAGGATATGCTAAAATCTCTCTGAAGTGCATAATAGTTTTTTTTTCCTTGTGCATTAGAAATGTGTCTAAATACATAATAACTTATTTAATCCTTACTATTAGACTACTGGAAATTTTTTCCGCAATAAAGCACTTTGCCGTTTGGAAATCCCAAGTCTAGCCTTTCTAAATTTGACTTAATGGATTTAGCAGGTTTCTTCATGCTATACTTTTCACAAGAAACCTCATTTTCATTTCAAATTAATTGATTTGTACATTGCACTGCTTCCCCCCACAAGCTAATTATTTTTTGCCCAGGGGTATTTGAGGTCTGGGGTATTTTAAGAAGCCAAGGAAGCACAGCAGAAGTTCAGAAGTGGAAAAGAATCAGAAGCAACACCCTTAAGAGGAAGAGCCAACAATTTGAAAATACCGTATTTTTCACCCTATAGGACGCACTTTTTCCCCTCCAAAAATGAAGGGGAAATGTGTGTGCATCCTATGGGGCGAATACAGGCTTTCGCTGAAGCCTGGAGAGCGAGAGGGGTCGGTGTGCACCGACCCCTCTTGCTCTCCAGGCTTCAGGAAGCTCTGCGCAACCCTAGGGAGCCCGGCGTGAAGCCGTGCCGGGCTCCAGAGGGTTGCGCGGAGCTGCCTGTGCTCCCGGGCTCAGCACAGCTCCACACAACCCTCCGGAGCCTGGTCCGAAGCTGCGCCGGGCTCCCGAAGGTTGCACAGAGCTGCCTGCGCTCCCGGGCGCTCTGGCTCCCGTTCTGGGGGCTGGGGTCGGGGGAAGCTCGGGCTTCCCCCAGCCCCGCGCCTGTTGGGGGGGAAAATAATTTTTTCCCCTTTATTCCCCCCCCCCAATCTAGGTGCGTCCTATGGGCCGGAGCGTCCAATAGGGCGAAAAATACGGTAGATTTTTTTAAATTTCAGTGTCATCTGGATAAGTTTGGTTAATAGTACAGATACACAAGGAAAGTTCTGTTGGATCAGACCAGGGCTCTTGTCACGTTTAGCATCCTTTTCCTCCACAGTGGCCGACCAAATGCCTTCAGGGAGCCCACAAGCAGGGTGTAAAGGCAAAACCGCAAATTTAATCAAGGTCTTCTCTGTTTTCATGACACAATTTTTGGAGATCAAAATACAGCCCTTCCTTGGACTCTCTTCTGAAAGCTCTCCCCATGATAAATTGCTTTCAAAACTGAACAAAGGCAGATTTTAGATCAGAGGCTTTTTCTTTATTTGCTTATCTTTCTTTCAAATGTGAATTAGATACACTATGCAACTTCTGCCAATTCCCTCTTGTGACTGTTATAGGGACTTTGCAACCACGCAGTCCAAAATGCAAAGCAAATGTTCAATTGGTATATCCATTAAACCAATTTTTATCAATGAACTTAATTCACATGCACTAGAAGTGACATGAATTAACTACCAAACGTTAGCTACCTAAAAGTTTCCAGATTTTCATTTGCAGGGGTTACTGATAAAACACATGCGTATAATTGTGATGTTTGGGCTGCTACTCTCAGCTTTCTCCGTTTCATGTTTGCACATATATTTATCACTCTGCATCTCAATTTTGAGCATGCAGATGGCCATAGATCTTCACCATCCTTCAGTATTTATTATGTCACTCTTTATATTTTTCTCTGAGATGCATGGGCAGCTAGGCCTAGCCAGCATTTACATTTAAGCACATGAGAACAGCCAGCATCCTGGTCTGAGGGGTAATCTGTGAGACAGCCACAAGCAGGACATGAGCACAATAGCCCTCTCTCGTTTTGTAATTCACAGCAACTGGTGTTCAGGGGCATACAGAGGCACCACATAGCATCACTCATTATTGTAAGAAATTATCATAAGAAAAAGAAATAGGGGAGCTAGACCCTGCAATCTAGTACTACTCAGAGCAAAAGGTAAAGGACCCCTGGACAGTTAAGTCCAGTCAAAGGCGACTAGCTGGTGTGGCACTCATCTCGCTTCAGGCTGAGGGAGCCGGTGTTTGTCCATAGACAGCTTTCTGAGTCATGTGGCCAGCAGTACTAAACCGCTTCTGGCGCAACGGAACACCGTGACGGAAGCCAGAGGAAACGCCGTTTACCTTCCCGCCACAGCAGTACCTATTTATCTACTTGCACTGGTATGCTTTTGAATTGCTAGGTTGGCAGAAGCTGGGACAGAGCAACAGTAGCTCTCTCCATCGCGGGGATTCGAACCGCTGCCCTTCGGGTTGGCAAGCCCAAGAGGCTCAGTGCCACAGTGCCACCCACATCCCTACTCAGAGCATTCCTGCTGCTCACTGTAGTGCATCACTGACACCAAGTAAGCCCATCAGAGCTCACCAGTGGAAGAGGTCACTTTTTCCAGGGTTTTAGTCCTTTAATATGGCATGCTACACTTAGAGAAGGAGCATAGCTCTGTGGTAGAGCATCTGCCTTGTATGTGGAAGGCCCCAGGTACAGTTCCTGGCCTGGCAAGGTAGGGTTGGGAAAGACTATTGCAAGTCCTGCCCGAAACCCTGGAAACCACTGTCAGCCACTGTAGCGAATACTGAGCCCGGTAGTGGCACCCACCCTGTGGAACGCCCTCCCACCAGATGTCAAAGAGAAAAACTACCAGACTTTTAGAAGACATCTGAAGGCAGCCCTGTTTAGGGAACCTTTTAATGTTTAATAGATTGCAGTGGTACCTCAGGTTACAGACGCTTCAGGTTACATACGCTTCAGGTTACAGACTCCGCTAACCCAGAAATAGTACCTTGGGTTAAGAACTTTGCTTCGGGATGAGAACAGAAATCGTGTGTCGGCAGCTGGAGGCCCCATTAGCTAAAGTGGTGCTTCAGGTTAAGAACAGTTTCAGGTTAAGAACAGACCTCCACTGTATTGTATTCTAATATTCTGTTGGAAGCCACCCAGAGTGGCTAGGGAAACCCAGCCAGATGGGCGGGATATAAATAAATTATTATTATTATTATTATTATTATTATTATTATTATTATTATTATTTATTATTTAATGGACCCGTGGTCTGACTTCAGTATAAAGCAGCTTCCCTTAAACCTATGCTTCAGTGCTCCACGAATTGGCTGCATTGATTCAAAACCGGTGTGAGTATGACTGTAGTATGTGTCTATGATATAAAAAAAAACCCTGCATCATGAAGTTACGTTGCTACCTCATGAAAATAGCTGTTCCACAACATTCCGATACTTAGGCCTGTGACCCACACAGAGTCAGTCGTTGGGCCTTTCCACTTATTTCTCAGATGGGCTCCATAGAAAGTCATTCCAACATCCTACACCTGTGGATATTCTCTCTTTCATTCCCTCTTTCTCTTTTCCCCTCCCCATGTACTTGTGTGTAAAACTGAGTAGCAGCGTGACTCTGGCTTTACTTAGTTAATGTTTTATTCTTACTGCTGCTTTCTTATCCAACAAGTTGAATTTCTTACTCTTAAAAACCTGTCTGTCTCATATTTGTGTGAAAAGCAAAACAACTTAATTGTTTTTCCTTACATGATCTCATTCAGAAAGATTTTCATTTTGGGAAGATTAAAAAAGAAAAAAAGAAAAAGCTCCACCACCCCGATCCTTATCTTTAAACCTGGTTTGCAAATTGAGAAGACTGCGAATAAGAACGTTGTCTGCTAGCCAGAGGGTGCTAGCAGAGGCCTCGTCCCAAGCCAGTTGTCATCACTGAAAATACATCTGACTTAAGGCAACTTTGGATGCTACACGATGCCAAAGCTTTGTCATGTTGGCTCATCAGAGCTGTATTTTAAACCGAACTTGTATAAATCTATTTGGAAAGTGCATATCCTCCTGTGTGTGTGCATTTGTGTGTGCATGCGCATACAGATCTCTCATATTCAGTACCATGCTCCTCCTTTTCAATTGCTTGATGTCCAGTAGAAAGAGAAATCTGGTCTCGTTTTTAGCAGACTGTCCCAGGGTGTGTGTCTTAAACTTTTTGCGTTAGTCGATGTGAAACCTTTCTTCAAATGGGTGGAAGCTAGGTTATGAAGATGCCTGGAGATTCCTACCTCAATGGCCGAGCCAATGGTTTGTCATCTAAAATGAATTTGAAGCTCTGGGATAGAAAGTGTTCATTGTGGAAAGAAGTCATAATTTATTTAAAGAAGTCTGTGTCCTTTATAGAGGAATTCCCACTAGGGCTTTAGAAAAAGAAGGTGAGCTGGATTTAAGACTTTGTTTAGCTGTGATGGAAACTGAAATATTCAACCAAAACTGATTGCAAAGAACTGAAATAATGTTGAGAAAGTGGGGACCTATTTGTGATTCGAGTACCTGCCTCCCGCTTATGAATAATAAAAACACGTGGACACAGTAAATTAAAGGTTAATGGGCTAGAAAAGGCCACAACTTTATTGATTACAGCATGTGAGAGGTATTGGCTTAGGTATTGGACCAACAGCAAATTTTGACTCCACCCACTCGGAGAGGGGTGAGTCTGACTAGGGTTAACCACCATAGGGGGAGCCTGTTGATGCAAATACAACTATAAGCTCTCCCCCTGATGTCACCGGGGGTCGTGCCATGGCCCCCCGCCACACAGGGCATCGGACAGGATCCACGACCACCAGATTCCTTTAATGGAATACCCGTAAGTGAAGGGATAGGCGATGGCCACACCTTGCCCTTCCACACACCAACAACACATTCCAGTGCCTAACCGCCAAATACTGAGAAAGTTGTGACGATTGCTACGAGGTAGGCGAAAAAACCAAGAGGCCAGTGCCAATTTGCCAATTGGGGAAAAAACTCCTACCAGGCCCCCCGGACAACCAAGGCGACCAACCATAGGTCCATAGCAAGGTCAAGCGAGAAGCTAAGCGCTAAAGGGAGTGGTAGGTGGGGGACTCGAAGAAATCCGGCAGCGCAATGGCCAGGAAAGCTGGTGCGGCCGCATTTGAGCGGCCAAACCACACCCCCAAACTGCCACCCGATTGGGTGCCATTACAGGGGGTGTGGTGCGCCAGCGACAACGGCAGGCAGGGGCCGAAACGCCCCCTGCGCCTCTTGGGAATTGGATCCCGGTCACAATCCCTCCCCTCCGGGAGTAGGAGAGGCTTTGTCGAAATGTCAATTTATTCCTTGCAGAGTTTCTTCTTGTTCTTGGTTTCCTCCAGCCTCTTTTTTGGGATTGGGGCATTTGAGGAAAATAGATAACGTCACCCCCATTCTCCTTTTGACAAAGCAGTTGCGTAGATTCTTATTGCTTTGGCAGACATCTGTTATGTTACTTTCCAACATGCTTTCAGTTAAGGTGGTACCAGAGGACAGGAACATTGTGGTTTCTAGAATATGTTGCTCACTTCGGGCTAATGAGGACTCCAGGGAGTCTCATCGTCTTCATTCAGAACCCTTTGTATGAGACAACCTAGTCAGAGAGACAGTCCTATAAAACTAAGAAGGGTCATCAATTAAAATCTTACACTTCCCTTGCAGCTGCACAAACAGGTTAAGAAATGTCACAGATGGTTTTACCTGGTCTGCCAGACTTCCAAACACCATTAATAATAACTTTAATGGATGTGCATACAGCAGTTAGGTAGCTTTTAGAAGGGGCATTTGCATTGTTCCTGGAGTGTCTGCTTGCCTGTTGTATCTTCAAGAATTGGGATGTGTGTTTCAGAGAAGTGGTTGGAGTATAAACTATGGAAAGAGAAAGAGAAGAAAGTGACATTGAAGCTGCAAGAGGGAAATGTTATAACAACAGATAATATAAATATTAAAAAAGCATTTCATCATTTTTATTCTAAGCTGTTGCCAAGCAACTTTTTAAATATAGATAGATAGATGAATACTTACAGAGACAAAATTTACCAAATACCGAATTTCACACTTGCAGAAACAAATTATGCATGGACCTATAACTATTTAAGAATTAGGTGATGCTATTAAAAAGTCTCAAGAACAGAAAGCTGCCAGGCCCAGATGGGCTATCAACTTCATACTACAAATCTTTTGAAGATGAACTCTTTCAACCATTGCAACAGGCAGGTTACAGACGCTTCAGGTTACAGACTCCACTAACCCAGAAATAGTGCTTCAGGTTAAGAACTTTGCTTCAGGATGATAACAGAAATCGTGCTCTGGCAGTGCGGTGGCAGCGGGAGGCCCCATTAGCTAAAGTGGTGCTTCAGGTTAAAAACAGTTTCAGGTTAAGAACGGACCTCCGGAACAAATTGAGTACTTAACCCGAGGTACCACTGTATATTCAACACAAAAAACAGTGACAATTTGTTGTTGACAAAGGACAGCTGGACATAGAAAGGGCCCCATTACCTTCAGTAGCTGAGGGCCTCATGAAACCTAAATCCGGTCCTGCATAGGAACATCAGAAGCTGCCGTACATCAGAGTCAGCCCACCCAACTCAGTATTGTCTACACTGACTGGCAGTAGCTCCCCAGGGTTTCAGGCAGGGAATCTCTCCTGGTCCTACCAAGAGATGCCAGGAATTGAACATGGAACCTTCTGATGCAAAGCAGATGTTCCACTTGAAGTACTAACCACTAAGCCACGCTGTCTGTGTGTGGACCAATGGTGACACGGGCTAATAATGAGCCTTTTTGAAGTATCAAATAAGAATGTTTGGATAGTTAATGAATGGGGTCTGGCCTTTCTTAGCAACTGTCTATATTTCCTTAGGGAAATCCATCTCACAGTCCTGAAAAGCGGCAATTCAACATATTGTGGGTTGTCATTGTCACATATTTCTGGAAAGCACTGTGACCCTACGGGTATTAAATCAAGCCTTCCTGCTGGAATGAGGATTGTTTTGGCAATTTAGATACGCTATCTGTAGAGAGCTCATTTTTAAATTAATTTACTTTTAATAGGTTTATGGTGGGTTTTTTGCCAAATATCTTTTTGCTAATTGGCCACTGCTGATTATTATCATGGTCTCCTGTGAAAGTACATTTTGTTCCAATCATCCTATCTTTATGGTCTGTTTGGAAGGGAAATCTTGAAACAATCGCAGTGTGGTTTAATAGAGAGAGAAAAACAAACTTTCCCTACTGGGATCTTGGTCGTAGTCCAAATTTTGTTCTAAAATAAAAGAAGGTAAAGCCAAAAAAATGTGTTTCTTCTCATAAGAGGTGTCCGTATAGAAGACAAATACATAGCAGAGTTTTTCTTACTCATTCCTAAGATTAAATCTGTTATTCCTAATGTTCCCTTAGAAGGATTTTTTTTTAAAAGCCAGTTACTGGTCATTCTCATGAAAACAGTAATTAGACATAGGCAAAATGTCTGAAAGAATTAAGGAAATAGGTACATAGGTCTCAGCACTGGTTTCCTTATAAATCAGATTGAAGGAATGGGGAGTTATTCTCTCCATAATATCGAGACCAGAAAAGCATCATTATGTAGCATTCTTCAGAGCAGCTAATATCACAGAGGGCAAAGTTTGAAGGACATATTATCATCACCTGCTCAGGACTAAGGCATGATTAGAGAGTTACCTGGAAAATTGAGACATACCTTTGCACCAGCACAAGATACAGAATGGCGACTTATGCATTGCTCAAATGCATCACCAAAGAAAAAAGAGGGGACAGATTTGTGTATAAGCCACACATGATTATTTATTTGTATAGATGTGAATTTAGAAATCATTACTGTACTATCATTTAACTAGAAATACTACAATGCATCTCATTATAGTAGAGAAAACTGTGACCATGTGCTAAATTTTGATGGGCAACTTCAATTCCCAATTAAAATAAAACTCACCATTTATCACCAGCACCGATTAAACCTGATTCAATCCTTTTAAGGCATTTTTGGATTATAATATACTTAATGTTTTTAGATTTTTTAATTTGGGGGTTTATTTTTTTTAGATCCTTTTGCACGCTCTTAATGTTTTAAATGTTTATATGTGCTGTTAATGTTTTTAAATGTTTTAAGTTTTTTCTTTAAGGTTTTGTTTGTATTTTTGCTGCAAGATAGAAATGTAACAAAATAATATTTACAGCAGCTTTATTAAGTTCTCTGTTTGGCTTTAAAGCTTGATTTTGACTTCATGCTATTGTTGCAACAAACTTTTTTTCCCTGAGGCAAAGTGTAGTGTAAATTGATGCTACCTTTCTGGTAGAAAAGCTGAATTGCTACAAATGAAATTTGTATTACAAGATCATTGTTTAGTTACTTACCATTGGCCGGGCTGGGGGGCTGGGAAGAGAAAATAGATCATCACTGCTGCTGAGCAGCCAGAAAGTTGGCACATTGCACCATGTCTCATTATTCATTTGTAGAATTGATATACTAATTAGAGACCCTGCAGCTAGCCTAGCCCTTGCGATAAGCGAAGCATTTTAATAATACAAGTATTATTCCTAAGGGACTGTGTGACCTTTCCATTGCCCGGCGCTGGGAAGAAAATGACAGCTGTCTGATATCTCAGCTAATCTCGGTGGCCGGCATTGCCATCCAGCCTATTTTAGAACATGACTTGTGTACCCAGCTGTTATCAGGGATAGGCTCTCAGAACCATTGCCAGCCAGATGCCATTTCCAGAACATTTCATCATCTTGACGGGATGCCCGAGTCGTCGTAAGGGGAAAGGGAAGGAGTAAGAGAGCTTGTTTACAAGCTGACTACACACATTTTGCTTCCTGGCCTTGTACCCTGAAGTGTTTTCACTGTTGCAGTCACGATAAAACTTAACGCAGGCTCACTTCTCTTGAGGTTGCAGAGCAGACCTGCTGGCTTGCCTCACGCTCTCTCCCAGACAAGCTAAGAATTCCACCAAGGCCTCGTCTGAGTGATGATTTATTAAAAGCACAATTAAAATAAAAATCAAGCTTCAGGCCAATGGAGACCAATTCAGTTAAAATACTGCTGAGCTAAAGATGTTAGGTTGCTCCCCCGCTTCTTTCTATGTGTACACGCAATTTCCCCTCTCCATTTTTAAACCCGGGGAAGTTATCCTGTTATATTTCTTCTTTTTTTCCCCTTTGGAGAAACACCGTAGGAAGCCTTAAGATTCTGTTTTCAGGTTTCATTATATTCAGAGGTGGGCAGCTTATGGCCTTCCAGAAATTATTGGACCCCAGCTCCCATCAGCTCCAGCCAAAATGACCAATGGCCAGGGATTCTGGGAGGTGTAATCCAGCAATATCTTGAGAGACACAGGTTCCCCACCCCTGAGATATAGCCTCATACCCTCCAAAATATTGAGTCCCCAAACCGGGACTCATTTCCTCCTGTCCGTGGTCCTGGGTGAGATCACAGAGCACATGCTTTTCTCTGGGCCATGCTTCCACAGCACCCAAAAATTCATTGTGGCGCTCACACAGGGTCCCCGGACATTTGACGGTCTATTGATCCCTGTGCCACCACTGTGCTCGCTTCCCGGCTGCCACCAACCCGTTACTCTTGGGTACACACTGAGTCCAGACAGTTGTTAAAATTGAACCAATTAAGCAAGTTTATTTTATAAACATTAACAAGTTTATGGTTTCAGATAATTTTTCTTGTCAGTTTCTTAACCTTAGTTTCTTTACCTGCCTATACCTTCGTAATACCTTCTGACTGATTATCTCAACTGTTTGACTGACTCCTCTTAAAATATTCTCCCACTCTCTCACATCAGACTAGCCCAACCCACAGACTTATCCTCCCCCTCTCTTCTCCAACTCCAGACTGACTTCTTAACAACTCTAGGTGAGATGTTGGTGTGAAATTGTGCGAGATCACAGCACCCAAAGTTTCCCAAAGTGTTTTCGCAGGAGAAAAGGTGGTGTCCAGTTTTTTCCAGGACACTTGTGTGGTACTCATTCTGCAGTTATACCACATGACTGTAGATATTAGTATGTGATGGATACAGGAAGTTAGCATTAGGCAAGATGCGCTTTCCGTCTCGGTATGTTTGGGAGTACCCAAAAGGCCAACAAATAGCAAAATGTACTCATTTATTCGTTATTAGCAAATACTATTATTAATATTCTTTTATTACAATGAAGGTGCAATCTGGAACTGGTCTGTGACCGAAATAATAACATTTGATTCGGTTCCAAAGGTGCTAGTCCTCCAATTGCACATTTGCATTGATGGGGCAAATTGCAGCTCTTTGGGGAAAGACAAACTCCGTATGCTTTGGAATATGTTCAGGTGGATTCCCCACTTTCCCTATCCTCTAGAATTCCTTCGGTACCTTTTGCTCCCCAGTTCTCTCTTCCATCACGGTCACGCTTTTTTTCCATTGCTACGCCTTGTTACTGTTTTCTTCTTCAACTCCACTGTGGTGCCCTAGAGGGGGCTGTGGTGATGTTCGCTTTTTCCTGACATCAGTCATTTGCTGTTGTTGGCTCTCCTCTTTGGGTATTTGGCTGGCTCTTTCCCAGTGGGAATCGTTGCTCTCCCTTTACATATGCACTTGCATGTTATCTATGTATGCACAATGCATAACACAGAACTTAGCATCCCTCTAGTAGAGCCACACCAGAGATCAAGAGGACATTGTGCCAGCCTACCATGTTCTCAGGAACATTAAACATGCCTTCCTTAGCTGTTTCCCAGCTGCTCAAGGCTTCATCTGCCTTCCTTCCAAAAGTGTGGCAAAACTGAGTCTCCCCATTTCATACCATGTTTGAATCTTTGCATATTTAAGGTTGTAATGTCAACATTATTGCCAAAGGTTCCTACCTTTTTTTGCAGGGAGTAGGAGAGAGAAGAGGGCTCTCTGTTGGCTTACCAACACTGTGATGGCCCCAGGGAACACTGTAATCAATGCCATGAATTGTTTTATATGAACAGTGTTCTATACTATGAATTGTATTGTAGGAATTGTTCATGCCATAAATTACCGTAGTCTACACTGTGGTCTAAAGCACCGAGCCTAGGGCTTGCTGATAGGAAGATCGGTGGTTTGAATCCCCGCAACGGGGTGAGCTCCCGTTGCTCGGTCCCCGCTCCTGCCAACCTAGCAGTTTGAAAGCACGTCAAAGTGCAAGTAGATAAATAGGTACTGCTCCATCGGGAAGGTAAACGGTGTTTCCGTGCACTGCTCTGATTCACCAGAAGCGGCTTAGTCATGCTGGCCACATGACCCAGAAAACTGTCTGCGGAAAAACGCCAGTTCCCTTGACCTGTAAAGTGAGATGAGTGCCGCAACCCCAGAGTCATCTGCGACTCAACTGTCAGGGAATACTGTAATGATAAGACAAATTGCTTCTTAAATCCACCCACTTATTTAAAGTGAAACATACTGTTTTAGGCTGCAATTCCATTCCCACTTTCCTATCTGTGAGACTTACTTCTGAGTAAGCATTTATGGAACTGCTGCCTGGGTCTGGTTGCCTTTAGTGAGCCAAAATGCTTGCTTCGCTAGGCAAGTTGTCAAAAGGTATTTTCACAATTGACATTAAGAATGCCTCTTAGTCTGGAATGCGCTACTTATGAATGTTAATGTGCAACAGAATGATTAGAAAGTGGAAGAAAGCTGTTCATTCAAAATGTACATTTTAATCAACATAGCTTTTTGCATTCAGATCACAGACATTGGGAAACACAAAGACTGGTTTAATTCTCACTTTTTGTCACAGCCTTTCCTACATGTTAGTAATGTTTCCAAAAAATTCCTAAGCCAAATTTCCCTGAATTTTGGAGTTCCAAATTACCATATTGTTTCTAACATAGAACTAAGAATTCTCCACTGCTTTGGAATCATAAACTAAATCATGTACTTGAGCAATATTGGAGGGAAGGCATAGAAGCAAACTCCTAGGGTCTGAGGTCCCTTAACCTCCCCATAAAATATTGGAGGAGGCTGAGACCCCCAAAAGTTGATGGGCATTTCAATTCAAATGGTGTTTGTGTGCTGTGTCTTGTGATAGATTATGAGAGGCAGGGCTTACCTCCCCGCTCCCAACATTTTATTCAAGTTGACACTCATGTGCATTTAGCATGCACTTTGCATGAAGAAGTAGTAAGGAATTTTTTGAGCTCTTTTAAAAAAGTAAAATTTTCTGCACTTGGTTAAAGTTCAGGGGTTCCATGTTTATTAGATCTATATGACCTCCTTGATCCCTTAGCAAGGGCCTTATGTGCCACTTGGCTTGCCAAATATTGGTCCAATGTGGGGACCAGCCTTTATAGCTACATACCGTGATGCTGATCTTATTTGATTGTCGCACTGAGTGATGCTGTTTTCCAGTTACCCCATTATGCAACTGGAATGTATTATCTTGTGGTTTGGAGCACTTTTCTTGGGTCATATAGGTGGCGACAAACGGTTAGATGGCGGTGGTTCCTTAAGTGTCTTGGATCTTCTCAAGGCAGACTCCTTCCTAGATGTCTCAGTGTCCTTGCTAATTAAAGTGTTCCGTTTGGACTGCAATGACCCCAGCTTTCTGAAGATAATAATATTAATATAATAATAATTTATTATTTATACCCCACCCATCTGACTGGGTTTCCCCAGCCACTCTGGGTGGCTTCCAACAAAGTATGAAAATACAGTGGTCTGTTAAACATTAAAAGCTTCCCTAAACAGGGCTGCCTTCAGATGTCTTCTAAATGTCAGGTAGTTGTTCTTCTCTTTGACATCTGGTGGGAGGGCTTTTTACAGGGCAGGCGCCACTACTGAGAAGGCCCTCTGCCTGGTTCTCTGTAACCTTACTTCTCGCAGTGAGGGAACCGCCAGAAGGCCCTTGGAGCTAGACCTCAGTGTCCGGGTAGAATGATGGGGGTTACCCCATTTGTCCCAGTAAGATTTTTCTCTGCCCCACCCCCACAGCATGGCTAGTGGGGTCCTTCAGTGACTCAGTTGGCATAGCAAAGCAGTTGTGGGTGTGGAGGAGTAGAATTCATGACAGAATAAACCCAGAATAAAGGTCAATAAAGGAAAGGAACGGGGTAAACATACTTTCCCTACTTTGAGTCTAAAATGGCCCATAGATTTCACTTGCCAATTTTGCAAAGAGGTTAGCACTGAAACGAGTAATTTCAATGGATTCACCAGTCATGTTGTGTTTCAATATTAGCCAGAATAGCAGTACGTACTTGCAGGGTTGAGGTTTTCTAAAATAGACGAATTGGTATGTTATGTCCTACCAGTAATTATTAATTTGGGGATCATTTGCACTTCTGAATCCTTACATAGATAAGCAATATTAGAAAAGGTGATTATAAAAAACATGGAAGATAATTCTACATCCAGTTGAATAAGTATTGGAAGTCAGTCTGAGCAGTTTAATTAAAACTGCTTTGCAATATACACAATTAAATGTTCCTTGCTTTAGTACTTTGATTTACAGGCATAACCAGCATGTGTAAAGTTTCTCTTCTACAGTGTTACAACCTGTGAAAACTGGGAAGACGCCATAATTCCTCACCATAGAGGTGCAATGAAATTTTATTGAAAACAGTCAATTTTACGTGCACACACTCAACATGCACAACAGGCCAAGCCATACAGAAGCAGTGCTCCCCACCAGCTTTAAAATGCAGACATTGGCCCCTAGTGGAATACAAACAGTAGAGAAAGAGACTTAGGTTTCTCTCCAATCTATTGAAGCTTAAATGATTTTAGTCCAATAGAGTTGGATCACAACTGGCACATTTGTTCTTCTTGAAGTCAATGGAGTACATCAGGTTTCCATTCAGCAATATATTCTTCATAACTTAGTCCAAATCTTGTAAAAGGATTTAATGTCCTTTAAATTTCACCTCCGCCTTCAGAGAAACAATTATTTGTGAAATGGAAAAAAAAGAGAGGTTGCTTCTCAAGGCCGGTTCTCCTGTTACCTGAGAAGTGTGGTTGTCGTGGCTGTGGGCTCATGTTCTGAGCTGCTTCTGTAACAGCTGAACAAGGTGACTCTGTGGGTGGAATGAATAATATGGTTATTCCCACACCAGCTCAGACCCTCCAAGTGTCCCTATTTTCCAGGGACAGTCCCAGATTTACAGAAGCCGCCCCTGTTTCTGATTTGATCCTGGAATGTCCCGCTTTTCCTTAGGATGTCCCTATTTTCATTGGAGAAATGTTGGAGGGCGTGGAGTTACGTGATGCCTAAGCAAAGGAGGTAAATCACTATAGAGCAGCCTTTCTCAACCCGTGGGTCCCCAGATGTTGAACTACAACTCCCATCACCCCTAGCTAGCAAGGCCAGAGCTCAGGGATGATGGGAGTTGTAGTCCAACAACATATGGGGAGCCACAGGTTGAGAACCACTGCTTTAGATCCTTTAGAAGACATCTGAAGGTAGCCCTATATTGGGAAGGTTTTGGAAAAATCTTTAATGTTGAATTACATTTTAATACAGTGGTACCTCGCAAGACAAATGCCTCGCAAGACGGAAAACTCGCAAGACGAAAGGGTTTTTGGTTTTTTGAGTTGCTTCGCAAGACGAATTTCCCTATGGACTTGCTTCGCAAGATGGAAACGTCTTGCAAGTTTGTTTCCTTTTTCTTAAAACCGTTAATACAGTTGCGACTTGACTTCGAGGAGCAACTCATAGCACGCGGTGTGGTAGCCTTTTTTGAGGTTTTTGAAGACTTTGGTGATTTTTTAAGCTTTTCCAAAACTTTCCCGACACCATGCTTCGTAAGACGAAAAAATCGCAAGGCGAAAAAACTCGCGGAACGAATTAATTTCGTCTTGCGAGGCACCACTGTGTATGTTGGAAGCTGCCCACAGTGGTTGGGACAACCACATGAGCTGGTGGCTTTGGCATGGAGAGCAGTGACACCAGTTTCCTCCTGTACAGTTACCAGAAAGCCAAGGAACTTGAGCAAAAGAAGGAGGACAATGCTGCTCAGGTATCACAAGAGCTGGCTTTCAGCGTGCATTTCAGAGTATTGCGGCTCATTTATCCCGCAAAATGAAACAAGAGTCAGCATGGAATGGTAAAAAAAAGGCAAAGGACCCCTGGACGGTTAAGTCCAGTCAAAGGCGACTATGGGATTGCAGTGCTCATCTTGCTTTCAGGCCGAGGGAGCCGGCGTTTGTCCACAGAAAGCTTTCCGGGTCATGTGGCCAGCAGGACTAAACTAAATTGCAACGGAACACCATGATGGAAACCAGAGCGCATGGAAACGCTCCACAGAGGTACCTATTTATCTACTTGCACTGGCATGCTTTCGAACTGCCAGGTTGACAGGAGCTGGGACAGAGCAATGAGAGCTCACCCTGTTGCAGGGCTTTGAACCGGCAACCTTTTGATTGGCAAGCTCAAGAGGCTCAGTGGTTTAGACCACAGCGCCACCTGCATCCCTAGCATGGGATGATCACCAAGTCCAGACGCCACACACATGTTCCTTAAGTGCACCCAGAACTTTTCGTGTCAACCCAGCAGCTCTTCTGTACCCCACAACACAAAACCTGGCTTGTCAAACTGTTCACACCAGAATTATGAGTTGAGTTATGACAGTACTCTAAATTAGAAAGCATGTATAAAACAACAACCAACAATTCCCAAGTTATATGGAGTGTAAATGTATTGTTTGCTATCTTGGAAAACACTGGAATTATTTTTGGGCATACAGGAAGCTTTGTATTCTGGAAATGTCAGAGTGCCTATGTGTGTGCTGTGCAATATGGGCTTTCATGCATTCTACATTTTAGTAAGCTGTTGCAGTATAGACACAAATTAATGCCTTGCTGCCCAGCCCGACACCTCGGGGAAAATGAGTGGCTCAAGAAATAGACCTCCATGGCATCTAAAAGTGACTGTAAATATAATTTATGCCTGATTTAAGACCCCCCAGGGCACCTAAGTGAAGCAAAATGGCCTTATTATAAAGGAAAAATTGGTACCAGTGTCTTAGTCAGTTCTAATACTGTGGGATTTTTACAGTCCTGTAGAGCCTGTCAGTTCCTTAATTTCACCTGCTGCTCCACGCTGCCTGCTGATTTTTCCACCAAAAACTCTTGTGCAGGATATTCTTTCCAAATAGGCTGCCATTCCCATGCCTTTGAAAATCAAGCCTTTGATATATTTTTATAGGGTTGGGGAAATATATATTTAAGTGTACTCTGTTAGCCTTATTGAGCTCTATTTCTGGGTCAATATTAAAAATGGTAATTTCATATCCAGCTTCTCGGAGCTTAACTGCTCCAGTTTACAGTTGGTGGTGACATCATAGGAAGCCACTGATGAGCTGACATTCTTTTATGATCTAGCCGAGTGTAATTGACTCTTTGTATCTCCTTATGTGCAGTGAAGTCCTGTGCTCATAAATGTTAATGAGTTATCAGCAAAGTGGGTAAGGGGGCAGGATAGCCTTTCTGGAGCACAATCTTTGTTTGCATGCCTTTACCTTATACTTTGATCTTTCCCCTTAATTGGCTAGAACGATAAAAGTGAAAATAGGGAGTTGGGTCCATTCACAAATCCAACGTTATAAAACGAAGCAGGCTTAATTGCAGTAGCATCTAGATATTAATCTAGACAGGCAGCTGGAGGTTTGCATGCAAATTCTTTATTTATTTATTGCTCTTTGTTCCTTGGTTATGAGAGAAATAAATTGGGTAAAATAATACCTTTTACAGGGCCCGTTTCATTTGGTGGGTCCAAGCTTTCAAAAACTTGCATGCGTATATCAGCAAAAAGTTGCGTCAATAAAAGGTATCGGTTTACTTACTCCATCTCCTCCACATCCAGGGACCAGCATAACAACACACTGAACAAATCTTTGTTTTAGCAGCTTTCTTCCCCTCTCTTTATGATCCCCTAATTTTAATAGTTCAGAAATGTTGGGGTTTTTTCCCCCTTTACTTTTTTCCTGCTTGGCAAAAAAAAAAAAAAAAAAAGGACTCTTATTATCCATGATTTTACAGTGCCATGGTTTCAAGTAAAACAGCAAAAGCGGCACTCGGGGCAATTATTACTATCAAGGACATATACCGCCCAATCATAACTTCAGACTAAAACAAAACAAAGCGTGTGAAGCCAAGAGCTGCCACAAGATTGTTTTGTCACAAATGCTTCCAAACTAAATATATAGAAAACGGTCTTCTTTGTAGGGGAGCATGTAGGAAATGTGAATATATGGGTATGTGACTTATTTTAGATGCCCGTCTCTCTGATTAAGACGATGAAACTGTAAAAATAATATGTGGGATTTAACATTGGTCATTACATAGGGACTGGTAAATCGGTCAATTTTGGTTTCTCCCAGTTTCTCATTTTTTTTCATTCTTCAGTGCAGATCACCGTATTTCTGCAGTGGATTGCGATTACTATTTTTAAAAGGTCCTCCTGAAAACTTGCCAGCGTTTTAACATTAATTTCTCCTAATATGCATATTTCCTTGCAAGAAATTTCCTCTGATATAATACATTTTGTCTGTTATCTTCACTCATATATATGTATTGTATCACACACCTTTTGTGTGAAATATTACACACAAATTGCCCTATTACACACATTTTTGTATGCATTTCCCCCCCCCTTCTTGGAGAATTACATCGCAACATTCAGAGATGTGCAAATTTCGAAGGATAACAGCATTTTGGTTCACATATTGCTTTGCCAAAGACGAACTGGGTAAGTTCGTATCACAAAGCATGCTAAACCACATTTGTCCCCCATCCCTGTCATAAGCGGGCAGTCCACAATATACTGGGCAATTGTTGTTAGCAGCTGAAGTAATGCATCACAGGTTCTCATCCAGGGGTCACCAACCTAAGGCTCATGGGCTGGAAGTGGCCCACAGAGGTCGTTTGACCAGCCCACTAGCCACCCCTGAACCGAGCCACCCACACAGGCGCTGCGCTAAATCGGCGCAGCGCGGGGACTTACTTCCGCGGCGTCGGAAATTGCGTCTGCACAGACACAGATGCCGAAAATTGCAACCGCTCGTGATCCAGCCCACATAGGGATCTCTGCAGGACCGATACTGCCCAGGCAAGACAAACCTTGCTGACCCCTGTTCTAATCGATAATCCCAACGAAGAATGCAAAGACCTTACTGAATGAGAGCAACACTAAGTCATGTCCTTGTCGTTGTTTAGTCATTTAGTCGTGTCAGATTCTTCGTGACCCCATGGACCAGAGCACGCCAGGCACCTCTGTCCTCCACTGCCTCCCGCAGTTTGGTCAAACTCATGTTGGTAGCTTTGAGAACACTGTCCAACCATCTCATCCTCTGTCGTCCCCTTCTCCTTGTGCCCTCCATCTTTCCCAACATCAGGGTCTTTTCCAGGGAGTCTTCTCTTCTCATGAGGTGGCCAAAGTCTTGGAGCCTCAGCTTCAGTATCTGTCCTTCCAGTGAGCACTCAGGGCTGATTTCCTTCAGAATTGGTGGGGAGGTCAGGTAAGCTCCACCTAACCTAAGCGATCACAAGATGCGGTTCACACACACCTTTTGGTTGGCAGTGCCCATCAACGTGGGTGGCAGCCCTCTCAAAAATTTTTATTGCAAGGACTGAAGTTACCTTGGCCCCTTGGAGTTGGCTTCTATGCCTCTGTGTGTCACATGGTATTAGCATTCTTAAAATGAAACTTTCCCATTCATCTTATGTAAATGGCAAAATCCACCATAGCCTCGTTTCACCCATTATGAACAAAATTATGTGCCCAGTTCTACTTTGGTTATCTAGATTCACAGCACTTTGCGTGTTGAGGTCCCCAAGTCACCCTTGAATAAATTCGCACTTCACACAGGAATTTTTGTTTAAGGTTTTTGGCATAATTTTGGCCACAACTTTATTAAAATACAAAATGCTTAGGCATTGGTTGCGACTATCTGACCCCGCCCAGGGACAGAACTGACATCCTCAAGCCTGCAAAGTCAGTAAGGGAAAACATTTTTGGGGAGTAAATGGAGCTGGGTGCCAGACCCTCACCTCTCCCCAAATGCTCCCAGGGGCTCTTGCGTGGCCCTAGCCCCCTTGACAGGGGTGCGGACAAGAGCATGGCGAGCCCCTGGATTCCTTTAATGGAATTCCCTTGCAGCAGCAGCATTGGAGGGGCAGGCGCAGCCAATCCTTACCCCTCCACCAACCAATTCATAAAACTAATGCCTAACTGCAGCCTTACAAGTTGTGACGATTTGCTATGGAGTAGGCAAAAACCAAATGGCACCAGCCAATCTGTCAAATGGACAAAATTCCTACCGGGTCCCTGCCCCAAAACCAGACTGCCCCATGACAGGCATAGCAAGGTCAAATGCAAAAGTCCTAAAATTAAGGAGGGTGGAGGGTGATCTGATGCACACAGTGAAAAGAGGAAGCTCAACTCCCCACGCAGGGAATTTATAACCTAAGACTGTCGATCAATAATTCGCAATATCAAACTCTCCCCAACAACCAGAGGAGCCCAGTCACAATGGTGGCCATCCAAACTAACCCACCCAGCAACAGCTAGGTGTCTTGTTAACCCCACCGCAACACGTGCTCTCCATGAAGGAGAACACGCTTTCTCAGAATATGTTTTCTGTTTGTCTCCTTGTGAGATATCCAAATTGTGTAATTCTGGTCCGTCCTGCCTGAATGCCACGCAGTAAACAACAAGATGGAAAATAGGGGACATGAGACATCAGTCCAACAACTGCCACTGATTAGCCTTGCACAAGGTTTTCCATTCTGAAAAGTTGGTTTGGGTTTAGGCCTCTCCTCTTTATTTCACTCAAGCTTGTGGAAACTAGGAATGCCACAAAGATTATGTGTTTGGCTCCTGGCTGTGCAAGACTGACAGGACCTCATTACAAAGGTTCCCAGATGAGTGCTGGCAAAGGTGTTTTTCACACATTCCCTTTCAGCCAGGAGGAAGTAGAATCTTGCTTTTAACAGCTTTCAGGAAGAAAGCCGAGAAGGCCATGCAAAGAGAGAGGAGTGTAAATCTGGGGAAATGTGACTTATCAACAGACTTAAATTTCCACTTTTTCTCTACCTCCCACTGGGTCCAGGGCAGAAGATCCTGTCTATCCTGCTGATGGATATGTCTGGAATGACACATTAGGCTCAAGTGGGTTGGGAGGGTTTGACTTTGTGAGCCAAGTTCATTTCTTCTACCAGGTGTGCCATTGCTCAGTGGCCCTATGTCAAGCATGTTTCCTTCAGTGCTGAGACTCAAATGTGAGGAATTGTTTTGCTTTGAGCATAGGCCTGCTTTGTGATGCACAGCCCTGGAACAGGAAGCAGTGCCTGTTCATGTGATAAATCCAAAGTAAGGCTGCAGTCCTAAACACATACTTAGGAAGAGTGTGCTTTGATTCTTTTGTGCTCTGTCCAAACAAAACTCAGGTGCCGTGAGCTCTGGGAGGTCTTAAACAGCATAGACAACTCTTTCATGGTGCCTGTTTTTCATGGTAGGAGTCTCAAATGTGGGCCTTTTTGTTCTCCCTGCTAAAATATATATCTGTTGTCACAAATGTGCTCTAGCTTAACTCCAGTTTTGCACTGGAGAACAATTTTGTACTGGAGATCCAGCTCCGAGGGCCTTCTGGCAGTTCCCTCACTGAAAGAAGTGAAGTTACAGGGAACCAGGCAGAATGTCCTCCCATCAGATGTCAAGGAAATAAACAACTGTCTGACTTTTGGAAGACATCTGAAGGCAGCCCTATGTAGGGAAACTTTTAATGTTTGATGTCGTATTTTGTTTTAATCTGTTGGAAGCCATCCATAGTAGCTGGGGTAACCCAGTCAGTTGGACAGCCAATCAATCAATCAATCAATCAATCAATCAATCAGATGGTGATGATTAGGTTCCTTGTGTAGAGTGAGGATGGATTTGGGAATACAAATCAATGTGCAATATCCATAACTCATACAACTCTTTCAAAGCTTTGTTTTGTTTTGTTTTGTTTTGTTTTTCATTGATACATGAGGTTGAACTGTGGCCAAATGTTGGTGCCTGGAATTAACCTGGAGAGTTCATTGGAAATCATTTGGTTAGCTACCTAGGCATTGCAGGGAGCAGCAGTCAATGTAAGGGATAAATGCTTCCATTCAGTTTTAATGGAGAGAAATATGGCCCAATACAGTAATGGCTGGGTTTTGCTTTAACCTGATGATAGAGAGCCCGCCCTTCCCTTCCCAGCTCTAGGGTAGAATATTATCTGTTTTATTTAATCGTTTCCTGCATTTCCACCACATTGAAACTGTTTAATCCATCAAGAGTGAAAAAGTGCTGCTTTTTGCATGGCAAGCACCTCTGCTGAAAAAAATTTAATATGGAACCCGATAGCCTCCAAGTTATTAACATTAACAATATAACTCTTTCCAATTCCTTTTTTTTTAGCCTGTTGCTTTGCTTATAAATGCATTTTTTGTTACAACACAATAGTGCATTCATGTTCAAACTTGTATACAGGTAGAGTTCACTTTTTGCAAGAAACACAAACAAAAAAACCATATGTTTCAAATATTTCTCCAAATATCTTTTCCATTTATGTGCACGTGTTGCTGTGCTCCCAAAGCTTACCATTATCCTCTTGTGTTTTATAACAGAGTTTCCTGTATTCCTTCTTTGTATGTTTATAAATACATTTTGCAGTTTGAACTACTTTCTCTCTCTCTCTCTTGGCCAGCACTAACTTCTCAATCATTTTTCATCACTTTCACAGGATGTTGAACATTTCTAGATTTTCAAAGGACTGTTGTGATTTGTTTGAGTACCAGAGTGGCAGAACCATGAAGCCACAGAGAGTTAATCTACACAAACAGCAGGTTGCATTCGAAAGTCTGGACTGTACCACTTCAGACTGCAGATGGAGTAGCACATTGCATCCCCATATAAACTCCCTACACAGAGAAAACCAGATGTCAAAAAGATGTGTTTCAGTCCCATCTTTTTCCTAACAGCCTGTTGGGTTGTTGTTTTATTATTTTGCTAAGGTTTTGTTTTTCAGCTTGGGAAAGCTTTCAGACGTGTGGCTCTACATCTGCAGTCCTAAGTGATACAGTTCAAGAACAGTTTTCCTTTCTCCCATGTGTGATTTCTTTGTTTGTGAGCCTGAACTTTATTTACATAGCAGTTGAACAGAACATCTGAAAACTTGAGGCCTGATGCAGGGCATTCTATATGCAAGATTTCTAGGATTCACTATCTCTGCTGCTAAACAGGTCTTTTTTTTCAGCTGGAACTCACTGGAACTCAGTTCTGGCACCTCTCAGGTGGGCGCCATTGCCATTATAGGACAAGGGAGGTGTTCATGGTGAGTTCCGGCACCTCTTTTTTTCTAGAAAAATAGTGCTGATGCTAAATAACACCAGAAACAAATGTATGGCAATGGTTCTTCTTGTTGGGCAAGATGGTCATAGGTCTTACTTAACAGAGGACAGTCCTCTATTTGAAGGGCTGTCAGAGGAAGCGCCTATATCAGAAGATGACCTCTACTATTTGGTGAGCTGCCTCGTCCAAGTCTGTTTGTTGATAGCAGATGGACTGTGGTCTATCATGGTGTGTGACTGGACCTCCTATCCCTATGAGCTGTACAACTGGGCAGAAAGGGTCGATACAGGTCCAGTCTGCCTGATACTTTCCAGCTCTTTAACCTCTTGGAGAGCTAGGATCTGATATTTTCCCACAACGGGGGTCTCTCAACCTTGGTGGGCACACATTGGCATAATTACCTGCCTTCCCACAAAACATGCATAGCCCCTCTTTGTGGTGCCTCTCTTCTTACTCCTCTGCTGACAGATAAGGTTGAGCATTTCCCAGGGGTGCTGTCATGAGTGAGCCAGTTCCCAGTGACGGGTTGCAGCCAGCTCCCAGTGAAGGTTTGCAACCAGCTGAAGAAAGCAGCCAGGAACAGAGAGGGCTAACTGCCAGGCAGGATGAGCATCGGCTCATTCCCCTTGGAATGTTGGTTGATAAGGGAATGTCTGAGAGCGGGCTGGAACCCAGCCAACACTCTTGAGAAGTACAAACTGGTGGGAACAGAGAAGGAAGCAGTTTGTCAGAACGGGAAGAGATTGGAGCTGAGCCAGTCCCTCCTAAGAGTAGGTTAAGGGGAGGGATGTTAGTCCGGAAGCAAAACAAGAGATGTAAGTTCTCTGTCTTCTGTAGAAACTGGAAGGAGTCTTCAGAAGGGTCATCGTGATTCATGACACTGGGAGGCTGTGTTAGAGCTGTCCAGAACTATCTATTGTTTTGACAATAAATCATCCTTTTTACTTAACTACACTTACTGTGTGATCAAGCCAGGACTCCTGACAGGTGCCAACTTGAATAAAACATGGGGGGTGGGGAAGCAATCTACCAATCTTGACATTCCTATAAGATGAGAGAGTCTTGAGAGTGAACTTCCTTTAAAAGCTGGCTGGAGTTGTGGGGATACTTTTTGGGTCATCTTTGTAGCTTCTGCCCAGTTCTGAACTTCTTGCCCTGCTGTTGAACTACTGAATTGTGTCTCCTGAGCACCATTGCTGCTGAGTCTGCACCATTACATGCAAGAGCCTCTATCTGTGTGTTCTGGGTGGGAGCCTGGACACATAACAGCAAGATGAGGAAATTTAAAAAACAGCAACCAACAACCCTGGAATTTGGACAAAGATGATAATGTGGAATTACTGAATACCAAACAGATGAAACTGGACCAATATTTTTTTGGCTTCTAAAGATAAGTTAGGTCTGCAGAGTTCACAATCCCAGTGGCAAATCGCTTTGAACCACTATATCTGGAAATGGGTTGGCAGATACCTTGTGGGTCTTAGAAAGTGGTGGTGGGGATGACAGGAGAAGCTCTCCAGATTGAAAACACCAGCCCCCCAAAGAAAAAGTGGAACTGCTTGAGAAACAGTGTCTAGCCAGGCAGTCCAAACCATTTTTATGCAACTAGAGCACACTGTTAAGAAGTTAGGGTGTCTGGTTGCTGAGCAGAGTTTTAGAAATGCGTCTACCAATACTGAGCTGTGTCAACCTCCGTAAGGAGTAATCAAGTACCTAAGAATCAAACAGGGACGCGGGTGGCGCTGTGAGTTAAACCACAGAGCCTAGGGCTTGCTGATCAGAAGGTCGGCGGTTCAAATCCCTGCAACGGGGTGAGCTCCCATTGCTCGGTCCCAGCTCCTGCCAACCTAGCAGTTCAAAAGCACATCAAAGTGCAAGTAGATAAATAGGTACCGCTCCGACGGGAAGGTAAACGGTGTTTCTGTGCGCTGCTCTGGTTCGCCAGAAGCGGCTTAGTCATGCTGGGCACATGACCTGGAAGCTGTATGCCTGCTCCCTCGGCCAATAAAGCGAGATGAGCGCCGCAACCCCAGAGTCGGTCACGACTGGAGTGCCTTTACCTTTACCTTTAAGAATCAAACAAGCGGGGATTTCCGCTCAAATCAATAATGTAATATTGAAACTATGTGACATTGTGGTCGGTATATATTACGGCGTACCACTTTCACCTGCACTTCTATGTTATAGCCGAAATAGCACCATAAGATTACAGCTGGGCCTTCCATTTATACAATGTAGATCTAAAACTAGGGAAGAGGATCTTGAATAAAAGACAGCCATTGAGAATTCTTCGAAATTTTGAAACTAGAAGGATTTTGTCCTTAGTGATGGGAATGAAAGCTTAATTAATTCAGAAAGAACATTCCGAAGACACATTAGTCGGATCTGTGCCATGAGCCAGAAAGGAGGGGAAGCATCCTTACCTGAGCTCAAGTACATCTTCACACAGCACATAATTAGTTCGTGGAATTTGCTGCAAAAATATGTTTTATTTACTCCCCTGCTTTTTACATCAAGGAACCCAAGGTGCCACACATAGTATTGTTCTCAAGCAGTCTCCCAGGAAGGCACTAGCCCAGTGCTGCTTAGTTTTTGCACAGTCGTGCCTTCGGATCATGACCAGAGACGCAGATATAGTGACAGTCACTACCTTCATAGTTTTTACGTGGATAGGATATATCTATTAATGGCTAATAATCATGATGGCTGTATTGGCCATGAGGTTGGCCACTTGTTTTGAAACAGGGTACTTGAGCAGATGAGCCTTAATATCCTAATATTTTCTTCTCTGGAATTCCCATTCCGATGTTCTGACTCATGTTGTACTCGTGCCTGTATAAGACATTTGGCTGTCACTCAGCAGTCACACACCCAGCTAACAGGGAAAATATGAGCACATCATTGCACAATGCCTAATTATGCTATTTTAAAAATATTTCAACTATATGCACAAACTGACAGTAAGCAAACGTACGTTAAAACCTTTCAGAAACAGAGTGTGTCAGCTTATTTAAATCTCTGTAAAGAGGCCATGCACCTTTTTGGATAATTACTTACATCAGAAGTATCAGAAGTGTTGGTAGTCATTCCTAGAGAAGGGAGGCGTGTTGCTCTACGCCATACTCAGATTATTCTCCTCCATTGTGAATAACTTGAAATAATAATAATAATAATAATAATAATAATAATAATAGATATGACAGATCATCTTCCAAGGCCCTTCTTCGTGTATCTCCTCCATGAGAGGTCCGGAAAGTCTGGCAACACGAGAACAGGGCCTTTTCTGCAGTGGCTCCCAGTCTGTGAAATGCTCCCCCCAGGGAGGTTTGCCTGGCGCCTTCATTATCTATTTTTAGGTGTCAGGCGAAAATGTTCCTTTTCAACCAGGGCTTTGGTTGGCTGACATTCAATGCCCTTTTAAAATTGGGGGGGGGGAGTTATTGGGCTGTTTTTGTTTTTATTTTGATTATGTATTTTGTGACTTTATATAGTGATTTTATCGTGTGAATCACCCTGATGATGATGATAATGATGATAATAATGATAATAATAATAATAATTTATTATTTATACCCTGCCCGTCTGGCTGGGTTTCCTTGAGAACTGCAGGTATAGGGCAGTATACTTACATACATACATACTAAAATAATATAACATAATATAATATAATATAATATAATATAATATAATATAATATAATATAATATAATATAATATAATAATTAATATAATTAATATAATATAATTAATATAATTAATATAATATAATATAATATAATATAATATAATATAATATAATATAATATAATAATGCCCTGGACTTTCAGGAGTTTAGCATTTTTGCTTCCTTGTTTTTCAAACTTTTGTTCAAAAAAAGGAATATATATTTTCTCACAATTATTTATTTGGGCTTGTGGAGTCTCTCTCTCATTCAGGACAGAAAGAAGGTGCAAGGCTTAATTTTCAGGATCAGAAAACATTGTTAAACTACAGCTTGCGCGTGAAAGGGTTGAAGCACTGCCAACTGGAATGCTAAATTCAGACGGCAGCTCCTTTTCATCTAGGCATTGGCATCCACTCAGCCCCCCTCCATTCACCCTTTGCCCCTCCACAGCAATCAGCACTGCCCGTCTCCAGTTGCATGATCATAAGTGCTTCAAATCAGCATCACTTCCCTCCTGCACTGGCCTTTCCCAGTGGGAGAGCAGCTGCAGTGGTGTGCAGTGAAATTTTCCCCAGGGGCCAGAAGTGCCAGCTTGCCAAGGGTGTTTGGGCTGGAGGCTCTTATGTTGCGTGCATGCGTGAGCATCGTGCCTCCCTTCCTAAGCTGGGCAGAAGCTTCCTGGGCTTTGAGGAAAAGACACCAGACCTCTCAAGAGATACATAGCCGCACTGGCAGCATACTTTCTCGTATCCAAAAATGCAAGAAGGGCTTTTACACTCGCCAGAAGCTCGGCTCCGCCCTCGCCGGTCCTGGAAGGATCCTTTTAAAAAGTCCCATATGCTCGGAGCCTTTGCGCCTGTTCATTGGGGGATATAGGAAGCCCAGAGCACTTGTTCTTTAGATGTCCCTTTTATGAAGAGGCACGTAGTGAGACAATTGATTCCCTGCTGGTGAGGCTCGCTGACCTCCCGGAAAAGCAACAATTTGACCTTTTCCTGCTAGGCAAAGATCATAAGAGGACCCGGATGGTCGCCAGATTCTGTGTACAGATCTGTAGGCACAGACCATCACCCCGACCCAAACTAGTTTGTTAAGAAAATCCCCAAACTCGGTTCCATGGGTGACTCTGGGTCATCTCTCTGCGCTTATCTATACGCTTATCACATTTATAAATTTATTGCTGTACATTGTTTTAAATGTTTGTTTTCCTTCTGGGATTGTACCCCCATGTGTGTTTTATAAGCTGGTCTCTGACCGTAATAATCTATCTATCTATCTATCTATCTATCTATCTATCTATCTATCACTAGACCTCTGACAGGATGCTGGAGCCCTCCAGACTGTTTTCCAAAGCTGGGTGGGCTTTGGGAAGGTGGTGGGAGGGCTCTTGGACCCATTGAGCATCACATCTCTTTTCCTAAGCCACGCAAAAGCTTCCCAGGCTTTGCGAAGGCAAGCACCAGGGGAACATTTAGGGAACTAGCCTATAGTCCCCCATGTCCGCTGACCACACGCCACTGAGTGGCAGGTTCTGCATCCTGGAAGGAGATGCCCTGCTCAGCTTTGAAAAGCATTGCACACAGGTAGGCAAACTAAGGCCCGGGGGCCAGATCTGGCCCAATCACCTTCTCAATCCAGCCCGCGGACGGTCCAGGAATCAGCATGTTTTTACATGAGTAGAATATGTGCTTTTATTTAAAATGCATCTCTGGGTTATTTGTGGGGCATAGAATTCGTCCCCCCCAATATACGGGAAGATACCCGAGGACACCAAAACCTGCATTCCTGTACCCGTGAAAATCTACGAAAGCAAATATATATATATATATATATATATAGTCTGCCCCCCCCAAGGTCTGAGGGACAGTGAACCGACCCCCTGCTGAAAAAGTTTGCTGCCCTATAGCATTGCATATTGCCTCTTTCAACAGTGGCCTTTCACACTGGGAGAAACCAGCATGAGAATGGCTGGTTATCTGAGGATGTACCCCAAGCACCTCTGACCAGCATCCAGCAACACCCCTATTTCCACAACCTTACTGAAAAGGCCATGGAGAGAGTTGCCAGTTGCATGGCACCCCAATGGCTCAGAGCAGTTTCATGCAACACCCCTCATTTCCACCCATTTGCCAAAAAGGAAACAGGGTGAAAGAAAGTAAGAGAGGAAAAGGCTCTCATTCTGCTGCACGTTACCCCATATCACCCTTGAAAGAAAGAAAAAGGGTTTCCTTCCCTTGCCTTATAACAATAAAACAAGTATAGGCAGTGTTGCAGACTTATTTTGATGTGCCTGGGTGATTTCATTACAGTGGTACCTCGGGTTACATACGCTTCAGGTTACAGACTCCGCTAACCCAGAAATATTACCTCAGGTTAAGAACTTTGCTTCAGGATGAGAACAGAAATTGTGCTCCGGCAGCGTGGCGGCAGCGGGAGGCCCCATTAGCTAAAGTGGTGCTTCAGGTTAAGTACAGTTTCAGGTTAAGAACGGACCTCCGGAATGATTTAAGTACTTAACCCAAGGTACCACTGTATTTCTGCTGGTTCATTCTGGAAGGGGAAGTTGAGCAGTGAACGAGTTAAAGAAATCGGCAAGGCAAATATATTCCACGAAAAAGTGAAAAGGAAACATTTCTGCTGACCTAAGGCTTTCTAAAAGTTTGTTTCTCTAATACCTATAAGTGGGGCCTATACTGACCTGGCAGTGTCTTGTTCAGATTCTGTGAAAGATTTCCTCACATCAGGAAGCAGCTGCATCTTAATTTCTAACTCCCTGAAGTTTAAGTTTAATTATTTCTCTTTAAAAGAAAAAAGAAAATTCATTAACCCATATTGGGTCAAACTGACAAAGTGCACCAAAAGAGCTGATAAAGGGGGAACTGTGATGTCCTGAAAAATTACTGAAGTTATAGAACTTATTCCTCGCCCCCCATCACATATAAAGGTATGGATTGAATTCACACCTAATACTGGACCTGAACTTGCTTGCTGGTCTTGTAGCTTGGCATGCGTCGCTGAAGTGTTGCATATATTTTCCAGACATGTATGCAGAACTCTTTGAATTGGATGTGAAAAAATAAAGTTCCTAGTGTCTATGGTTATGAAGATGCTTTAAAAACATTCAGGGAAAGGGTGGAATTAAACCATCCAAGGATTTTATATTTCATTTCTGGGCTATTTGGAGGGAAGGGTTCCAATGTTCATGCCCCTATCTCAAATCCCACCCCCAGAAAAATCATATATTACTATTGTTTCCTGTTTGCCCACCTGTCTCCTTTGGTCATTACTATTCTTTGAAAACAGGGGCATTAAAAAAAAAATATTACTGGAACTTCAATGGTCCCATTAAATAGCAAAATTTACAAAACCAGTATTAAAATCAGAAAGAAGTACAACGACAATGCATATGTCACATTTATAAAGGTAAAGGTAAAGGGACCCCTGACCATTAGGTCCAGTCGTGACCGACTCTGGGGTTGCGGCGCTCATCTCGCTTTATTGGTCATGTGGCCAGCATGACTAAGCCACTTCTGGCAAACCAGAGCAGCACACGGAAATGCCGTTTACCTTCCCGCCGGAGCCGTACCTATTTATCTACTTGCACTGGCATGCTTTCGAACTGCTAGGTTGGCAGGAGCAGGGACCGAGCAGCGAGAGCTCCCCCCCCCCCCCCGCCGACCTTCTGATCAGCAAGTCCTAGGCTCTGTGGTTTAACCCACAGCGCCACCTGCGTCCCGTCACATTTATAGATGTGTTCAAACTGCACTGGTGGTGCTGAATTAGCTCCACAGTGTGTATGATCTTCATCTTAATGCGTTTCATGTCCTAACACAATGTCGCTTCCAGCCCAACCCCTATGATTTAATACTTTCTTAACTTTTGGGCATATAGATGACCTGGTGGTAACTCACCCCATTGTGCATAGAACTCCAGTTGTCCTGGTGAGGAGACTGACCTGGTCAGACTGCTGCAGCTGAACAGAAATCCAGGGACACAGGGGAACTGCAAAGTTGTTCTCACCACATTGCAAGACAGTGCAGATAACCAGCTTACAAAGTGATTGCATGTGCACCATGCCATAGCAACACTTGCTAAATGGCTGTATATATTTACCAGGATGTGGGTGGCGCTGTGGTGTAAACCACTGAGCCTCTTGGGCTTGCCGATCAGAAGATCGGAGGTTTGAATCCCTGCGACAGGGTGATCTCACGTTGCTCTGTCCCAGCTCCTGCCAACCTAGCAGTTTGAAAGCACGCCAGTGCAAGTAGATAAATATGTACTATGCAGCGGGAAGGTAAATAGTGTTTCCATGTGCTCTGGTTTCCGTCACGGTGTTCTGTTGCACCAGAAGCGGCTTAGTCCTGCTGCCCACAAGATCTGGAAAGCTGTCTGCGGACAAATGCTGGCTCCCTCAGCCTGAAAGCGAGATGAGCGCCGCAACCCCATAGTCACCTTTGACTGGACTTAACCGTCCGGGGTCCTTTACTTTTACCTTTTTTATATATTTACCATCTAGCATGTTCTAAAGACTTGAACTCTGCCTGTTATTTTGTTCAAAATGTGGGAGATTGTTTATTTGTATAGCATATACACAGTGCTTTGCTCATTGCAACCTATTACTGAATGGTATATCATGCCTTTGCCAGAGTACTCTACAGTGTGGCGTAGTGGTTAAGAGCAGTGGACTTGTAATCTGGAGAACCGGGTTCGATTCCCTGCTCCTCCACATGCAGCTGCTGGGTGACCTTGGGCAAGTCACACTTCTCTGAAGTCTCTCAGCCTCACTCACCTCGCAGAGTGTTTGTTGTGGGGGAGGAAGGGAAAGGAGAATGTTAGCTGCTTTCCTTAGTAAAGGTAAAGGGACCCCTGACCATTAGGTCCAGTCGCGGATGACTCTGGGGTTGCAGCGCTCATCTTGTTTTATTGGCCGAGGGAGCTGGCGTACAGCTTCTGGGTCATGTGGTCAGCATGACTAAGTCACTTCTGGCGAACCAGAGCAGTGCACGGAAACGCCGTTTACCTTCCCGCCGGCGCAGTACCTATTTATCTACTTGCACTTTGACGAGCTTCCGAACTGCTAGGTTGGCAGGAGCAGGGACCTAGCAATGGGAGCTCACCCTGTCGCAGGAATTCAAACCGCCGACCTTCTGATCGGCAAGTCCTAGGCTCTGTGGTTTAACCCACAGCACCACCCACGTCCATAGCTGCTTTCCTTAGGGTAGTGATAAAGCGGGATATCAAATCCAAACCCCTCCTCCTCCTCCTCCTCTTCTTCTTCTTCTTCTTCTTCTTCTTCTTCTTCTTCTTCTTCTTCTTCTTCTTGAAATTCCCCAACACTTTCATATCTGGGAGAGGGGGAGTTACGTTGTGTGGGTACAAATCTATAACATCCAACATGCATTTTGGGGGTTGGAGGGAACTGTAAAGGATTTATATCCCTACAAGAAAAAAATGTCAAAGTTGGTTAATATTTCAAATATTATTTATTGGGGTTTATCACCATATGGCTTCCTTATTTAACTTTCCCTTTACATGGACAAGGGGTTCTTCATGCATGGTAATATAAAACAGGTTTACCTCTTCTCCTTTCTCACGTATTGGAGAGAATGATTTGGATGGGGTGCCAGAAGCCTGCCCACTGCATTGAATTCAAGTTCCCTCTTTTACACAGTGGTTTCTAGCGGGTCTCAGGGGTGGGGGCCCAGCAGTTTCTGGTGGGTCTGTGGGCTCCCCGGTTCTCTTGCTTCACCAAGCACAATTCAATATGCAGAGCTCGCTTTCAAATGAGGCAGAAGAGCCAACATGCTGGAAAAGAAGGGAACCGGCAGAAGTAAAGCACAAAGAAACCCCAGCAAGAAACCCTTGTAGAAAACAGACCGTTATCATTAAACAGCAGCCCTATAATCCATCAACCCAGTAAATGTAGGAAGCACACAACAGCCAGTGCTACACTGACTGAGATAAGAAGATAGTGCTGTGCCAAAACCTGTCCTCCATTTGCTCGAAAGTTTTCTTCCCCTACAAAAGTGGCTTCTGCTTTTCTGCTTCATTTGCAGGGTAGAATTGCCTCATATTTTCAGTGGATATAGGGCTATGAGCGTAGCACCTTGTTGCAAGGTGGCCAAGGCTAGCATGTGTATTCAGGGGTGGAGGGAGGTGGGTGCGGGCCGCCCCAGGTGTCACCACTGAGGGGGGGTGACAAAATGCCGGGCGGCACTCACTGTGGGGCCTGCAGCATGCCTGAGCCATGCGTCTCTCCTGGGAGTGACACGGTGGCTTAGGCGCCCGCAGGTTCCGCACTACCACAAATGGTCTGTCCACTGCCTCCCCCCCCAGCTGTAGGGCATCTGAGTGGGAGGAGGCAGGCAGACTCTGGAGGGCCCGCAGTGTGCCCCGCCCCTCTGGGCGACTTGCCCCACCCCTGGGCGCGCCGCCCCTGGCACCCAAGCGGCTTCCTCCGCTGCTGTGTGTATTCAGTGTTTTGTAGCCTCCCCAGGTGCCCTGCTTACTTTTGTGGGGAGGGGGGAGGGGGCAGACATATAGGAGACAATAACGTCTGATATCGTCCCCTGGGTTTTAATGAAGGTATGTGGCAAGCGCCTGAGATCAGCACAGTTGCTGGTTTTGTTTTTAAAACAAGTTCTTCCTTTTACCTTAAAAAAAAACTTTCCACACTGATTTATTTTTTAATGATTTATTTATATTTTTTACATAAACTACTAACACAAAATAGTTATCAGCAGCCTGGTAGACAGCTTCCCGTTCTTAGAGGGGAAAGGGCACAATAGGGTTTACAGGAAGTTCAGATATCTAGGATGACTGCAAAATGCAGATTACTAGAGTGAGGAGCAATGCTCAAAACTTCTCAGCCACCTGAAAAGTAAGGTAGTTGAAACAAGAAAAGCCAACCTCCTATCCACGGGAATTTCACTGAAATTTTCTCCCCTCTTTCAGAATTTTCAAATGCATTTTCTAATTTATTCATTGGAAATGATCGACATTTTCAGCACAGCAGTATATTTAAAGTGGCATGTACAGGCAAATCTATATGCATTTTCCTGACCCGATCAACACTACTAAATGTTGCACTTTTAAAAACTTGCCACTAAATTCAAAATCAGTAGCAGACGAATGTCATCAAGTTAGAATGTGCCCTAAGCAGATTATTATTATTTTTTAATGAAAATTCATTTTTTGGCTCCAAATCCCCCTTTTGACATGAAATGTCATGAAATGAAATTTTCTTCTTAAACCACAATCCTGGCATAAATTATCAGCATGCCGACAGGGCCGCCTTGTTTTCAATCTTATTTCTCCACTCTTGACAATATAAACAACATTTAATTAAAAGATGTAGACTGAAACCCTGTTTATTTTAGTAGCTAACCTATTAACAAAACTCTTAACATTGGAAGATGCAGCGAGACTAGCTGCTGGTGTGATCTCTGTGTTAGGGCACCTGCTGATTATAGTTTCAACAGAGTCAATCTAGAGTCGTCCTATTCAAACAAATGAATAGGAGCTTTCCATGTTCAAGGAACTCTTTCCACATTACCATGTTTGAAGAGGACCCATAAAACATTGCAGAATATTTGCGCGTGTGTGTGTGTGATATTAATGCACATAGCTCAAGCAAGCCATCCTTGGGATTTACGAGTTTCAGCCAGACTAAACCAAGAGCACAGTCCTCATAGCACATGGATAGGCAAACTAAGGCCCGGGGGCCGGATCCAGCCCAATCACCTTCTCAATCCAGCCTGTAGACGGTCCGGGAATCAGCATGTATTTACATGAGTAGAATGTGTGCTTTTCTTTAAAATGCATCTCTGGGTTATTTGTGGGGCATAGGAATTTGTTCATATTTATTTTTTTTCAAAATATAGTCTGCCCCCCCACAAGGTCTGAGGGACAGTGGACTGGCCCCCTGCTGAAAAAGTTTGCTGGCCCCTGTCATAGCACATAGGGCACAAAGAGCTCCATAGCATTACACGCCATCACTTACCAAGAATTCCATGAGCATTATGGCTGGAACTTACAACCTGAAAAGAAGAGGACATTAGGAACAGACTGGATATTTTGTAACGTCATTTGGTACAGTTCTCAGGAACAGGGGATTAGTTCATTTTGAAGGTCGTGTTTGGCCTTGCTTTGGACTTCGGTTGGTCGCCTGTTTTTGGAATGAGGGCCAGGTAGGAATTTTTTCCAATGAGGCAGATTGGCTGTGGCCACTTGGTTTTTGCCTACCTCTTGGCAATTGTCACAACTTTGTAAGGTTTGGCGGTTAGGCATTGGTTTAGGGGAATGTGGGGAGGGGAGGTGCGGCCATCACCTGCCCCTCCAATGAATAGGGTATTCCATTAAAGGAATTTGGGGGCCGGGATCTCGTCCGAAGCCTGGAGAGGGGCTAGGGCCATGTCAGGACCCCCGGGAACCCCAGGGGTGAGCACCAGTCAATATAACCTTCCAGACTTCCTGCAGGGTGGAGCAAGAGCCAGATATAGTTTGATGCCAATGCCTAAGCCAATACCAGTCACATTTGTGTATTTTAATAAAGTTGTGGCCAAAATTTGTCCATTAACATTTAAACTAAATTCTGTCTCCACTGTGTCTTTATTTCCATTTGGGATGGGTTTTGGGGCTTGAAGCACAACCTGAAAAGAGGACGTTAGGAACAGACTGGATATTTTGTAATGTCATTTGTGGTGCAGTTCTCAGGGCGGGGGATTAGTTCATTTTGAATTGTTGTTTCAGTCCTGAAGAATAAGCTTAACCAAAATAAATTCATTCAGCAAAACTGCATCTTGGCAAAATGCTGTTTATACTTTTCAGAAGTCCATCCCAATGTGCAGTGTCTTCTCTGTGAACGTCTTTCAGACCTGATAAGGAGACCCCTTTCCATACTATGGAACACACTTGCATTTGTAATGAACACCCACATTTCATCCTTTCACGTAATTAATTGGTTTGTCTCTCACAGAAAAGACACTTAACCTCATAAATTCTAGAAGGGCAAGGTTCCCATCTGGTGTGCATTTTTTCTTTTTCATTTTTTGCTATTATGATTCAGAGAAAATTTATTGATTTTCTTACATGGTAAAAATTATACCTTCCAAATAAAATACAAAAGGAACAACAAATTACCAAATAAACAAATATGTATAAATCCTTAAATTCCCGAAGAAGACTTGTATTATTTAATTCACAATTTCTTAATTTCTCCATATGGCTTCCCATCTCCTCATTAAGGGTTCATCCTCCTCCCCCCCCCTTTTTTTTTATTATCACGGCTTCAATATTCCTTATGTGCATTTCTTTCTTTTATTTTATCTCATGTATTCTTTCTCTAACTTACAGATTGCAGAGTTTAGTCAAAGCATGTCCAGGTTTTCACTTGTGGACAATGTTTAAGTATTCTTTATAAATTCCTCATTCTTTTTTTATACCTTTAAGTTGGCTGTCTCCTAATTGTCTCAGTCATTTTTGCTAATTCAAGATATTCAAAAAGGTGTTCCTTTGTGTTAGATTCTGTAGCTGTAATGAATTCAATAGTTACCTTTTGGTGATCATAGCACCCAAACTTTCTTTTCATCATAAACGGGCTGCGACACTTATGATGGAATTGCACTGAAGGTAATTTTACAAGGTTTAAAGCTGCTTGGTGGTTTCTGATTTCTTCTGCTTTTGGCAACATCTTCCATGGGGATTTAAGGTGACATGGTTCTTACATTTGCTATTTCAGCACAGAAGTGGACAGTGTGTTCTCAGCCGGATGAGGTCACTTCTGTGGCCGCGTGCTTTTTTCATCTAGTGGGTCCATGGTCCCACAGAAATATCTTTGTTATTTTACCCATGAAAGAATAACAGCAATTTATTAATAATGTTCCTTGCAATGCTATGATATTTGACCAACACTTAGATCACATTATAGCTTAAATCAGAAAAAGATTGCTTTTGCCATCTTGATGACATCATAAAACCTCTGAGCTGTAATAACTCAGAACTGGCTACTATGTGAACAAAGAATCCATACACACAGCACCCTTCAGAAGAATAGAATAGGATTTTGCCACCTTTTGTGAACCTGATGTGTGCATTGTTCAGCTCTTGGTGCATAACTTAAGGAGGATAAGTGGCTAATCTAAGTTCAGCGCATTTGCTTTGATGTGAGATCCTGTGAAACCCATAAGAACTTTATTTTTATTTAAAAGACTATCTTCTGAAAGAAAGACACCCCCCCCCCATAGCTTATGTTAGGGGTAGCCAACATGATGGTTTCCATGATGGGTGGCAATTTCCATCATCCTTTATTATTGGCCATGCTGGTAGAGGGTCTTGGAATCCAAGCAGGCCTGGAGGGCACCACACTGTCTTTGGGCATGCTTTCGTTGATCTCTCGTGCAAAGATGAGTTTCTTCTATAATGATCCATATGGTCATTTCAGTCTCATCACCTTTCATTTGCACAACTTTCACAATCGACGAATTTCTCCCACCTCTCGTTGCCCTAGCCTTCACAAACCCAGTGCCCTCCAGAAATCTTGGACTATTAAGTTGTAGTCTGAAATGTCTGGAGGTGAGGGCACCAGGTTGGCAAAGGCTGTTTTGCCCTTTCTGTTCCACACACACAAACATTCCCATTTGTCAAATCACCATTTCCATCTGTATCAGCTTAAGGTAAAGGTAAAGGGACCCCTGACCCTTAGGTCCAGTCGCAGACGACTCTGGGGCTGCGGCGCTCATCTCACTTTATTGGCTGAGGGAGCCAGCGTACAGCTTCCGGGTCATGTAGCCAGCATGACTAAGCCGCTTCTGGTGAACCAGAGCAGCGCACGGAAACGCTGTTTACCTTCCCGCCAGAGCAGTACCTATTTATCTACTTGCACTGGCGTACTTTCAAACTGCTAGGTTGGTAGGAGCAGGGACCGAGCCGGCGTACAGCTTCCAGGTCATGTGGCCAGCATGACTAAGCTGCTTCTGGCGAACCAGAGCATTTGTCAAAGCACCCTTTCCATCTGTATCAGCTTAGTGTTGTGTAAATATCCATCCAGCATTTGTTTCTTTGTTTAATTTACAACATTTCTATGATGTCCAATAACACACGTTCTCTGAGCAGCTTCCAATAAAAACAAAAACAAATAAGTGCAAACCATGATTATAAGCATGAACTCTAATGCACTATGCTCACTAATTGCTTACTAATGGGTAGTGAGTGGCAATTTAATAACAACTGTTAACACCACAGCAAAGACGTTTAAAGAAAACACTGAGAAAATAAGAACGTGCAGCTTTCAGAAAGAGACAGGTGGGTTCCAAAGTGAAAACTATAAGTGATTCTCTCCAGGGAGATCAACTCCAAAGTTCACTTCACTATTTCCACCAGTTATAGAGCACATTTGATGCTAACAGCTTTCTCCTGTCCTGGCAGGTGGTTTTTAAATCAAGCATTGTTAAATCTGTAGAGCTTAGAGTGATGCATCAGACAGTTCTGACACCCGCTCTTGCTTCTGCGCTCATTTCACATAAACTTGCTGTAGGCCTGAGGCATGGCTAACCAGGCTGCTTCAGTTCCAACATCTGAAAGCTGAAAAGCAAAGGAACAACGGCAAGGGCCCATCCAGACTCATGATGGGGAATCAGCTTTGTGTCGCTTTGTGATGATCCCACAACTCCAGACTATCCCCCCCCCCCCACCTGTGGAGGTTCCTTTTTCAACTAGATAAGGATCTTCATTGGAAGCAAGAAGAAAATAACCACTAGAAAGGAGGGGGAACTCTTGAGTGACTAATTTAGAAGCTTCTGTAAGGTCTCAGCAAAATGGCTGACAGAATGTGTGGAGAAAATGTGTACCCTACACTGAGATATGCCCCCTCTCTGTTTCAAAGTGTTCTCCTCACCCAGGACCTTTTTGTCTCCAGAGCACTTAGAGCAAAAGTCTGCCCTAAGGATGAAGGAGCTGTCATGTGATGAGTCAGGCTGCTTGACCACTCTGGGCTCAGTGCTGACTGATTCCCTGGAGAGACACAGAGTTCCTCTATCTAGAAATGCTATAAACATTGAAACAGAGGCCCTATGCAATCAAAGCAGCCTCAGTCGCCTTCAGGGTTTTTTTTACCCTTAATTTCACTAGCATTGCCGCTTTGTCTTTTTACCTGATTGCGTTTCGACTAACATGTTGTTGTCGTTTAGTCGTGTCCGACTCTTCGTGACCCCATGGACCAGAGCACGCCAGGCACTCCTGTCTTCCACTGCCTCCCGCAGTTTGGTCAAACTCATGCTGGTAGCTTCGAGAACACTGTCCAACCATCTCGTCCTCTGTCGTCCCCTTCTCCTTGTGCCCTCCATCTTTCCCAACATCAGGGTCTTTTCCAGGGAGTCTTCTCTTCTCATGAGGTGGCCAAAGTATTGGAGCCTCAGCTTCAGGATCTGTCCTTCCAGTGAGCACTCAGGGCTGATATCCTTAAGAATGGATAGGTTTGATCTTCTTGCAGTCCATGGGACTCTCAAGAGTCTCCTCCAGCACCATAATTCAAAAGAATCAATTCTTCGGCGATCAGCCTTCTTTACGGTCGACTAACATAACTGGGTGTAAAATTAGCACCAGCACTATGGGTGGCCTCGCGGTGGTAAAAGCTGGAGTAAAATGCCGCACAACATGCTCCCTATAATTGCCACATCTCTTCAGACCTCATTTGGTCTTTCTGCAATGGGCAGAACACCTTAGCTGTGTTCTATAAGTTGTTAAACCATAATCGCGGCACTGTGGTGAGCCAAAGCGATTCCGCCATCTGTTTACAGAGGGAGAGACAGGTATGGGGGTGGGAAGGTATAAGCATGATTCACAACATATTCGTACATGTGCCTGGTAATGGAAACCATTCTAGAAGTAATCATCCTGTGTCTGGAAAATGTTATGTCTGAACCAGCTCAAAAGTCTAAAGCCAGGGGTGTGTTGCACAGAGTTGTGTTCAACTGCAGAGCTCTTACATTTGATAGTTGTGCTGTTTATTAAATATAAATCTTTTTTAAAAAAAAAACACCCGCTGACAAATTATGTGTCTGAGGGCTGCAGGCAACACCATTTGACAGCTACTAATATATTTCTTCTAACATTTTTTTCTGCATGCAAAATTCCTGTTGACTTCAACGCACAGGACAATGATGGTTCTGTCAATCGCACACATGCAGACTCCAGTTTAATTAGCTGCAGATGATGAGTTACCTGCCTTTGGGGAGTTTTGCAGAAGAGAATCTTTGCCTTGGTTTTATTGCAAGTATGGGTTTACAGGCATAGGCCTATTTTATTGAAAAGAACTCATAAACTTGTATGCTACTTGTATACTAGTGGGCATAAGTGTGCGTAGGAACACTGATGTGCATCTGACTGCTTAAGCAGCGTCTTCCAACAGAATCCCATCTTACAGGTATAAAAACCCAGACTAGGCACCCCACTCCACCAATCCTATAACAGTAGGTCTCTTAAGACCTTTTAATCTTTCCATCTGTGCAGTTTTCCCACCCAGTTTTCTGATGAATATTACCAAATCTGTGGCAAAAGAACAGCACAGTCCTATACATTTCTACTCAGAATTAACTCCAATTTTGTTTGGTGGGGCTTACTCTCTGGTTAGTGGGGTTAAGAGTGCGGCCTTATTGTGGTAGAAGCTTTCATGCGCCTATCTCAGTGTGGATCTCATTTCAGCCCAGATAAAGTGACTTACTAGAATTGCTGTTGTTGTCATCCGTCTGCCTCAGAGACAATGGAAGAGTGTGCCATTGGGGGTAAAGTCAAAGCATTGAAGAGTTACAGCACCTGCAGTGGCTGTAGAGACCAATACGGGAGAGACATGTTTTATTGCAGGTGGGGCAAATGAAGGCATCGGGTTTCACTGTTATAAAGGTAAAAGGTAAAGGATCCCTGGATGGTAAATTAAGTCCAGTCAAAGGCGACTATGGAGTTGTGGTGCTCATCTTGCTCTCAGGCCGAGGGAGCCGGCGTTTGTCCACAGACAGCTTTCTGGGTCATGTGGCCCACAGGACTAAACCGCTTCTGGCACAACGGGATACCGTGATGGAAACCAGAGCACATGGAAATGCCATTTACCTTCCTGCCATAGTGGTAGCTATTTATCTACTTGCACTGGTGTGCTTTTGAACTGCTAGGTTGGCAGGAGCAGGGACAGAGCAATGGGAGCTCACCCCGTTGTGGGGATTCAATCAGCAAGCCCAAGGGGCTCAGTGCTACCCGCGTCCTTATACGCTGTTATAGATGCACCATGGCATTTCTTCACTCTGCACTCCTCCCAATGGTCATTTCTCCTCTTGTCCACCAGAACATATTCTAAAAAGCTGAGGAATTTCCTTGGGTTTTCATACCAAGGCAGCAAGGCCCCTGTATAACTTATGGATTCATTGAAGCGACAGATATATGTGTGGGGAAAGCAGGGTACGTAAACGTCTCAAGGGGTGTGTGCACAGAGGGGGCTGCAGAACAGGCGAGAGGATGAGGCATAGAGATTGTGGTGATCTGCGTGGAAGAGAGATTTGAGAAAAGGAGGAGGAAGGGGGAAAGGGGGTTGAAGGGGAAATTGGGGGTGCAGAAGGGTTTTCAAAAAAAAAAGGAGTAGTAGGCATGGGAGTGGAGATGAAGAGGAAGGCAGGAGCAAGAAAGGGTCTGGAGAAGAGGAGAGGGGGGTTTCCTAATTGGACAGAAGATGGAAAGGGTGCCTACTGGTTGCAATGTGTGTGAGGGGTCTGTGTGCAAGGGGAGGTTACACAAAAGGAGAGGCAAGGAGGAGAAGGCATGGGTAGGAGGGGGAAGGTGAAAACAGGGGTGCAAAGTAGGGCTGCGGAATAGAAGTGGCTTCAGAAATTGGGTTGGGAAGGCAAAAAGTGAGTTTAGTAGTTGCAGGAAAGGGAGGTTGATGTGAGGGAACCTCTGGGAGGTTGATGTGAGGGAAATTGCAGGGTTGGTGAGTAGAGCAAGAAAGGGCACAGCCTAGTAAACATGTAAACACTCCATGTTGTATTATGTAAATAATGTGTGTGCTAGACATTTCCTTTGCAATGAACCCACCCCGGAAAGAATCTACTAAAGAGCACCCATGGACTGCACTTATGGTCTCGTTCCTTCCCTTTCCTCGACCTTGTCGAGATATGGGTTGTTCTCGCTTCTTGACCCTTTGATCTCCAGGGTCACTTTTTCGAGATGAACCTCTTCACGAAACAACCAGCTCCCATCCACGATTGGTGTGCTGGTGCGTACTGAGGGCCAGCTCCAAATTTATATACCTTTGGACAAGCAGGCTTTCTTTATGGCTGGCTGGCTGGCCTGCCATGGTTTTGGGGTTTTTTGTTTCAGTACGTGTGCCTACAAAGAGCACGGGAGCATATTTGGAGGATGATTGATTTTCCTCCCTGAAAGATTTCTGCCTCTTCTGATTCGCGTCCCCCTTAACGGCATGTGTTATATATTGACAGGGATTAAGTTTCCCCTCCTGAACGGAACAATGTGCGGGCAGAAAGCGAGCTAAGAGCTACCTTGCTGGTTCCTAAACGCAAGCAACGAACTATGCCAGAGCTTCCAAGCAAAGCACTCCTCCTCTCCAAGCTCTGCCACGCTCCCTCTCTCCTTCCACCCCTCTCCCTCCTTCCTTCTCCCAGTTATCCTTGTCCGGGACCCCCTTTCCCCCTTTTGTTATTCGGCATGTCTGATTAGCCCGAGCCTGATTGGCTGCCTGCCTGTTCGGAGAGAGATTCCATGCAGATCAGCCCCTGCTCTCGCCCAGTCCTCGCTCAGGAAACGTGAGCGCGGCGGATGGAAGCGGAGAGGCTCAAGCGCTAGCGCCCCGCCGCCACCGCTGCTGCTGCTGCTACGCCGAGCCTGACAGCAGGCAAGCGAGGCAGGAGAGCCGCTTAGCAGCCGCAGCCGCTCACTCAGTGCCTCTGCCTGACCGACTGAGATCCCGGCAAGGATCCAAGCATGGAATGGTGCCGCCGGGCAACAGCTGGCGCTCTGCTCCTGGCTTCCCTGCTCCTGGTAAATGCCTTTTCTTCTCTTTTACTAAAGCAGCGGCGGCCGCAGGATGGGCTCTCCTCCCTTGCAATGACTGGAGAACTTAGGCGGGGAGAGCGCGCGGCGAGGCTGCTCCTCTCGCAGAGGTTCCAGCCTCGCAGGGCAGGTCCCGTTAGGTGGCAGTGGCTTAAAGGGCAGGTACAGAGAGTTGGGCTCGCCTCTGGTGTGGACAGGCAGCCCCTGAAACTTCTGGGTCTTGGAGGGGAAGCCCACACTCCTGACATCCAGTTCTGTGGCCAAGGATGTGCCTGGGATTCTTTCTAGAAGGGATGCCGTTCTTTTCCCTCCTCTTAAAAAAACTATTTCGCCCACTCTGCGAGAGAGGGAGAGAAAAGCAGGTCCCGCAAGCGACTGAAGGATCTAACCCTGCTACCGCAGTAGCGCGCTGATCTCTGATCACTGCAAGATTCTCGCGCAAACTTAGCTGCTTCTTCCCTCTCCACGGTGCCAGGGATCCTGCCCGTTTGATGATCTTAAGCGCGCGTTGTTATTTCAGCCAGACGAAACTTTTCAGATAGGAGGCTTCCCTAAATTGAATGACGGATGAAATTCTTTTGCGAGTTGGGCTTGGGGGTTTGGGGGTGTTGAAAGGGAAGGCTCCTTTGCAAATTCTCCCCCGTGGGTTACTCCTCCTCCTCACTACCCTCCCTCACGTTCCCAAAAGCGTCGCTCACAATCTTGAAAAGATATACTCTTGCATGCTGCGCGTGTCTTTTGTGTGTGTTTGTTTTTCCAAATCACTTCTGGTCATTTGGAATAATTGACTCGTTCATGCTGATCTTTTTGCAACAAGAGCTAAAGTTGGTCCGGGACCAGGAATGGAGTTGTCCGTGTGAAGGATTTCACAAATGCAAGGGAGTGGGGGGCCAGAAATGAGATTTGAACGTCAATAGTACTGTTTCTGGTGTGGTTCGAGGAAAATCCAGTCAGTTTATAAATACGAATTAAACTTGCTATTGCACACTAAAGTCCACGAGATATTTGAAAGTTTATTGCTGACTCACTCTTTCTCTGTGACAGGGATATGACTCTGCACTTCACTTGCACTGTAAATACTTTCCTACAGATGGCTGCTTATCCTAAACCGGGTTACTGTTTGTCATTGTAATTTTTGCCAGCTCTACTGCTTATACCAACCATCACTTTTATAGGCAAACTTATTTTTTTGGCAACAAGTGTTGTGCATGATATTGTACATGCCACTGTCCCCAAATCTTTGCACTAGTTATGCACGTATTATTTCATTGTGCATATCAACATTTGTTTTTAAGATAAGATGTGTAAACTATTACAAATCACTAGTATAAATGTGGCAGGAATGGGTAGCTGGTCAGGCTTATCCGGGGCTTTTTACTCCCAGAACCTGTTTTCAGTGCCAGAGCACATCAGTATTTCTCTTGCCACTGAATAATCACTTCCATAATAAAGGGGTCATTTGAAAGCTCCTTGGGGCAGGGCCTATCTTTTGCTTATTTTACACTGTAAAGGGTTGTGTGCATTATGCAATAGTGATTTGTAAACAAATCTTCATCCTTATTGCTCTGCAAGTCAAAAGAGCGAGGCTCTTTCTTCCTTTCTGGATTCATCCCAGCAGCAAGAGAAAGAGTATTATATTTGGAGCATGCTTGCGTTAGACTTGCATAATTGTTACTCTGCGTTGCCCTGCCAAATCGTGCAATTTTAATCCACCAAGAGCCAGTTTCTGAGAGCAAAAAGGGGTGCTAAACCCTCCTTCTCCTGCAGCATACCTCCCCACTGCCAGCCCCAATAAGCTGTGAGTGAGAGACTGTGGGCAACAGACTGGTTCACCCTGCCTCAATCACATGCCCCTTTCTCTCTTAAAATTGATCCCCGCTTTATACACGATTGGAAAACTTTGTTTTGTTTTTTTGGTATTCTAGGACTGACTGAAGCAAGAGTTGAAGCAGCGTGATTTGGCTTCATCCTCAGAACATACCTAAACCAAATCTCCATTACTTGTGAATTAGGCACTCATTTCTCAGTTCAGTAAAATAAATAGTACTCTCTGCTGCCAACCATTATGCATTATTCTTTAATGCTATATACCAGTTTGAGTTGGGTGAGTTGATTTGGATTCTTTTCTCTCTTTTAAATAGATTTCCCCATTCACCACCAAATAAAACTTAATTTGTGCCTGCAGGTAAGTTATAGGGGAAAAGAGGATGGGGGAGATGCAATCTCAAAGGTACACAAAACAATGGACTGTTTTTTAAAAAAATATTTTTCTTGCCCCAGTGCATTTCAAAGCACACCGAGTAAAGCACAATAAAATGATGAGTGATGGGGAAGACTATGTTACACTCCCCCTGCAAATTAATATATGCGTTTTGGCAGGCAGGCAACTTTCTGCTTCACTGTTTGGTTTCAAAGATCTTTATGGGTGGAATGAGATGGAACAAGAAATTTAAAAGAGAGTTGAAGATAAGAGAGGACATAATTAGGGGATTAATAAGCTAGCACTTATGGAGTGTGTGTGTGTGTGTGTGCATGTGAATCATGACTTCCGTTTCTCTTCTAAAAGAGTTCCCCTAAATCAAGTGTGATGAATGAGTGAATTATGGAGGGACACCAAGAACAGGATATAGATTGTAGAAACCTGTGGATCGCTAGCTCCTCCCTTTAAAGTAAGTCACCCAACTTCAGCTCAGCATTAATTTATGTGGGAGAATGAAGCATATTATGCTTGGCTTTTAGTTCTGGTCTAAAAGGTCACCTTTGCCTTGCAGGTGTGGCTTGCAACAAGAAACAAAAAAAAAAAAAAAACAAGGTTACATTAAGTATGCTCAGCTACCTGGGTAAAGTCAACTAGAAAGGTATCAGAGCTGAGTACACACATACCTGTTGATCCCTAGGCAGCTTGTGATGTCAGATGAGGGCCACACCAGAAGCACCAGAAGCAGATTCCTCTCTTTGGTAGATGTCTGCCCCAATCATTAATAAAACAGGGGGTAGGGGCCCAGTTTTAAGAGCAAAAGGAGGCTATGAGTAGGTGGCCCAGGGTTTTTTTGGGTTGCTGGCACTCTAGGTTGCTGGCACTCCAGTCTGGCACTCCAAGCAGCACTGGGTGGTTTAGTCTAGGCACCATTTCAGTTTCCCACAATTCACTTGCGGTAGCATGCCTTTTGAAGGCTGTGAGGAGTTAAAATGAGGGCTGAACACAGCCACCTAGCAATGCCATCACTGTTGCCTAACTCCAGGTAAGCCAGTCAGTGCACTATTCTGAAGGGCCTGACCCCTCCTCAACCCCATCATTTGCTGTTAAATCTGGGCCTTGTAACCCTCACTTTATTCATTATTGGTGCAGGCCCACATTTCTGGGGGGGGGGGGAGAGAAATGTGTTTGCTGTCAATTCTAGCATATCCCTGACAACTTCCATGTATGTAGAGCTGTCACTACGGATTTGCTGGAGAATAGACTGTAGCTGACACTTGCAGACACCTCTGTATGCATGGATCAGGGGGGGAAAACTATCACCTCCTCAGTACGCTGAATGAGTCAGCCCACATATAGATCACACAAAGCAGACAGGAGCCTTGGTTTTCATGGCTAGCTTCCCAGGATGAGCATAGGACATGTCTCGGAGGGGAAAGGTTTTGCAATTTTTCTGTGAACATTTCCCGTGCTACTGGTTACATGCTGCAACTGGGAGCCTGGAAAGCTGGCGTACATGAGACTGAAGGTCTCTCTAGAGCAGTGTTTCCCAACCTTGGGCCTCCAGCTGTTTTTGAACTACAACTCCCATCATCCCTGACTAGCAAGACCAGTGGCAAGGGATGATGGGAATTGTAGTCCAAAAACAGCTGGAGGCCCAAGGTTGGGAAACACTGCCCTAGAGACTGAAGGTCAAAAACCTGAATGGATTGTGGTTATGTGAGCAAAATAGGTACAGCAGGATAAGTACCTGGGGTTTCCATCCTCCAAGCCAAGGATGGGGAACCTGTGGTCCTCTAGAAGTCCCAGTCCCAGCCAACATGGCCAATGGTCAGGGGTTATGGGATTTGTAGCCCATCTGTGTAGGGCCACAGGTTCCCCATTCTTGCTGTAGGCCAAACGTGTGCATTCATTTTAGATGGTGTTGCCCCCACTCTTCACAGCCTTGTTTTGCAAGCCCCCTTTCCCCTACTACAAGAGATGCTCAGAGTCTGAACAGTCAGATGGAGTGCGGAAGTTCCAGACATCTCCCTAATCCTTTACTTCACTCTACCTCTGGTCTGAATATCATCATTTTTTCATATTTCTGCATAATGCAAAATGGGAAGTGAAGGGGCAGCTTAGCCCAGTTTGATCAAAAGCCATCCTGCTGTGTGCTGGAGTAATTGCTCTGCTGCTTTCACCAAGGTCCACATCCTAGGTTAAGGTTTTTAATCTCTGATGATGTGTTTGCCATGGTACATCCTCTTCCCTAGAGCCATCGTCTTCAACACTTTCTTCCTGTAAAAAACAATGGGTCGTAGTTCCAGAAAAGGCAGGAATTGTGTGGTCTGCAGTAGTAGTGTAGAATGCATCAGTTCTTTATCCTGGCACTCAAATTCTCACATCTTCACCAACGCCAGTTGGGGACCAGAACAGCACACACAGCATTGTGGCTGCCAGGAATCAGATAAGGCTTTAGCAACAAGAGACCACTTTCAGTTGATTTGTCAGGGGGTACAAACAGCAGCAGTTCGAAAGCACCTCCGGGTGCAAGTAGATAAATAGGGACCGCTTACCAGCGGGAAGGTAAACGGCGTTCCGTGTGCTGCGCTGGCTCGCCAGATGCAGCTTGTCACGCTGGCCACGTGACCCGGAAGTGTCTGCAGACAGCGCTGGCTCCCGGCCTATAGAGTGAGATGAGCGCACAACCCTAGAGTCTGTCAAGACTGGCCCGTACGGGCAGGGGTACCTTTACCTTTACCTTTACCTTTTACAAACAGCAGCAGATGTGTCTGCGTAGCCAGAGCGAGGGCAATGAGCCCTGTCCTCACTCTGAATGGGCTTTGTTGTGTAATCATACAGCCAAATCATGATGTCATCCTGTTGATGATATGATTGCCCCAATGGGCTAGGGTCACAATAGTCAGGAAGAAGCACATGGCCAGGAAGGGGAGGAGGGGAACGACACTGGAACAGCTGTAAATAGAAAGCAATCAGATTGTGAAAAGGTGTGAATGTAAGCACAGAACATGTTGGGTCCCTTGGTGGCTGCCCTTATTATGCTGAAAATCCTGCTGTGAACACTGACCTATTGCCTGGAATCAGATGGGCAGAATGGATGTATTTCAGTCTCACCACCCAATAAGCCCACATAGATGTGTCCAAGAAGAGGTACCACCACTTTGGGAGTATGCTGATGACAAATGATTTACACCCTGAAATGCTAATATCCTTTGCACACATAGAAGCAAACCTGTTTTTGTCACCAAGTGCACGCTATGGTTTTCCCAGTAGTGATGTATGGAATTGAGAGCTGGACCATAAAGAAGGCTGATCGCTGAAGAATTGATGCTTTTGAATTATGGTGCTGGAGGAGACTCTTGAGAGTCCCATGGACTTCAAGAAAATTAAACCTATCTATTCTGAAGGAAATCAGCCCTGAGTGCTCACAGGAAGGACAGATCCTAAAGCTGAGGCTCCAAGACTTTGGCCACCTCATAAGAAGAGAAAACTCCCTGGAAAAGACCCTGATGTTGGGAAAGATGGAGGGCACAAGGAGAAGGGGATGACAGAGGACAAGATAGTTGGACAGTGTTCTCAAAGCTACCAGCATGAGTTTGACTAAACTGCGGGAGGCAGTGGAAGACAGGAGTGCTTGGCGTGCTCTGGTCCATGGAGTCACGAAGAATCGGACACAACTAAACAACAACAAGCACGCTCAAGAAGAAACAGAAGCCACTGAGAGTTCACTCCTATGGAGAGTCCTCGCAGGATGCATGCATTTTTTCCATGCATACTTTGAAGTATATACTAAACACCTAAGAATGCAATGTGTGAAGTGGCGCTGAAGTAAGTGAAGACTATATGTTTGAGTTTCTCAAGAGATAATTTAGCATTCCGCCAGCCACAACATATAGCTGAGGGCAGCAGCAGCAGCAGCAGCAGGGCCACATCCAGCCCCTTAGAGAAGTCTACCAGACCCACCTCTGGTTAGAAGCAAAAGAATTCCAGACATTAGATTTCACCACTGACCTCGTGAGTGCCAGGACCTCCAGCCTCCTTCATTCTTGTAAAAATTCCATATTTCAGTGATGCTGACACAGAGTTCAGTGGAAACTCTTCACATATGTTAGTTCATAGGAATGTGGGCTTTATTGTGGCTGATATGCAAATATGCTGCCACCAGCAAAAAGGAATTGGGATGGGGGAACCCTGCAAATACTGCACCAGCTCTGGCTAGGCAGCAGGAGGGAGGCATTAATGTTCTGTCTCTCCTGCCCCATCGCATTCTTTCTGAGCAGGAGCGGAGCTGTGATTTAGCATCCTCTGTTTCATTGATCCTTGTGCTCATAAGAGGGCTGGCCATGCTCAACCTCTGAAAGTCCCACTGCATGCAGATTGAGAACTAGAAACCATCATACAAAAGGAGGTACCTGACACTGCAAAGACCTATCAGGGGACTGAGCCCAATAATTTTTAATTAGGTTTTTAAAATAAAAATAAATCTCATTGCTTTGTTATGCAACAGGGCCTGAACTTGCAAACCAAGATTCTAACGAGTAATTAATTTTAGAAATAAGGAGATTGGGGAGCAGGATTGTCCAGGTGGCCATCTTTGTTGCTTTTAATTTCACCATTGTTGTTGTAATTGTTGTTGTTAAACACATACTCGTGTTTTTCTGTCCATATGCAGTTCTTCCTTGTGGGGATTCAGGTTTATTAATCAATGTATTTCTGCAATTGTTTCCATGCACATGCACTTAATTTGATATAGATTGCCAAAAATTGGCGGGGAGGGAATCTTGAAGAGAATTGGTAGGTAGCCAGCTTTAGCTTCTGCTAAAAGAATTAGCAGGCTACTACTGTTTCCTTCTGAGTAGCTGCACAGGTGCAGTTCTGCAAGTTGCTTGCTCCAAAAATGAAAGGGGGGGGGGGGGAGACAGGAAAGTGACCAAGAAGAGGCACAGCGTGAGTCTTTCTCCAGATTAGTTGTGAAATAACTGGAACCTGCTTGATGAAGTACATAATGGGGGAGGGGGGAGGCTTGAAGTTCCAGACTTTAAAGTGAACATGCTAAATTAGGCCCCTTTTTGTGAGATTGTGTGTGTGTGTGTGTGTGTTTTAAAAACTGCCAATCCAGATGCACTAAAAATAAATAAATAAGTTGTAAAAGAAGGGGAGGTGTGTGTTCTAATTAACTGAAGAAACATTTATGTGACTGAGATTTGTCAGAGGTGAACATTTTCCTCAGTATCCACAAGAATGCATACATGAGGCATTCTATGAATGCGAAAAAACTGAATGAGAACCCGTGTAGCACCGTGGTTGGGCTTGTAAGACCCAGGTTCAAGTCCCCCTCAACCATGAAGCTCACAGATAACCTTGGGCCAGTCCAAGCCACTTGGACACACTCAGATGGACATACAGTGGTACCTCAGGTTACATACGCTTCAGGTTACATACGCTTCAGGTTAAAGACTCCGCTAACCTAGAAATAGTGCTTTAGGTTAAGAACTTTGCTTCAGGATGAGAGCAGAAATCGGGCTCCGGAGGCGCGGCAGCAGCAGGAGGCCACATTAGCTAAAGTGGTGCTTCAGGTTAAGAACAGTTTCAGGTTAAGTACGGACCTCTGGAACAAATTAAGTACTTAACCTGAGGTACCACTGTATTGAGGAATGAGTGTGATTTCTGGGGGGAACCCTTCATGGGGTGGATGAGGAGTTGTAGGATAACAATTCAATGAAGTTTTTATTATAAAAATGCAGGGATTTTTTTCCTTTTTTGTGAGGTTACGTGTGTGGAAGATAAGAGAAACTAAAGATTTCTTTTTTTAACCACGCCTTGATCAATATTTCATGGAGTTCCTGTCGTGTGAGGTGTGTATGCACAGATAAAGCCTGCTGCTTAAATTATGGTTGATAAGGTTGGGAGGCTGTTGATGAAAGAGATTCACCTGAGGGAACAGGGATGGAAAGAGCTTGCCTGACATAATCTAACCACTAATATTGATGCTTCAGGAATCAGATGCAGACCACTGGACCTCATTTGACTCCCATTGATTTGCATCAGTGGAGAATTTGGCCTTGGCTTGCAAAATGAACATACATTCATAGCCCTAAAATTCCAATGACAGGGACCAACAAACCCAGGTATTTTTCAGTGGGGTGAGAAGAGATGCCATTGCTCCTTATATAGATTTTACATGCTGAAGAAATGAGCCAATAAAAAACAACAACACCACAAAGAGGGTTAAAAGGCCCATTATGTTCACTTAGAGAATGCCGAGTAGACACAGGGAGCCTTCAGTCTTCTCACCCAAAGGGAATGTGGCTGAGACTTAGGCTGCTCTTTGACATGCATGTTCATCCTGACTTGAAGTCAAACCACTTCTTGTCAAAGAGTCATTGAATCAAATTTGCATTTGCTGTCTGCTCCTTTTCAGGGGGCCTTAGCTCTCTTGCCTGCCATTGTAATAGTTTCAGGAGTAACACTAGGAATGATAATAAAGTACATGGGTTCCCCCTCCCCTCAAGAATTTCTTTCTCCTCCTCCTAATTTATACATGGAATCTAGTCAAGTACAATAGTCCATTCCATTCATGTGCTTCTCCTCTATTATCTGTTTTGGATGACCATTGGTGCAATTAGCCTGTGGACTGAATCTTAAATTCCTTGTTTTACAGCTCAACTCAGAAAAGTTTTCTTCTGTCACCCCCCCCTTTTTTTTGTGCAGATATGTCTATCACTCTAAGACTGCCCATCTGTTTCTACGTTTATAGCTGTGCGGAGAGAACGATTTTCCAATGCTTGCTCCAAAAACGCACATGTTCTTTTTCCATGATCACTCACTTGTGTATGCGACCGGCACTCAGTTGTGCCAGCTGAATAGGTGCACGCTGTACTCTGCTCTTTACACATGCAGTCAAGTGGCTTTGTTTATGCACACGATCCGTGTTCAAAAAGACGGCAGCCGTGTCCAAAACTTATCTCGTGCTCTCTGCCACTCGGATTACTTTGCTGCACCTGAGTTCAAAACCAGGAGATTAAAACCATATCCACTGGGCAAAAGGGCATTTATCTAAAGCAGTGTTTCCCAAACTTGGGTCTCCAGCTGTTTTTGGACTACAACTCGCATCATCCCTTGCTAGCAAGACCAGTCATTGGAAACTGTAGTCCAGAAACAGCTGGAGACCAAAGTTTGGGAAGAACTAATCTAAAGCACTGCTATGCAGGAGGTATCTGAGGAAGCAGTGATGGGAAGAATCCTGAAAACCTTTAAATATGTGACTAAAGACAATCGAAGAGGTCTAGCATAGATTATTAAAGGGTGTAGGTATTAGGTCAAACAGCACATGAGACAGGAAACCTGTCTCAGAGCATTACCACCGCAGACTGCAGGTGTGAGCTCCTATGATCCTACGTGCCTCAATAAAACATTCCCAGCTGATAGAAAATATATTGATTCATTTCCTTGATGTGTTGTTTTTGTGGGAGCTTATTCCAACAGGCTTCGGGGAAGCGACTGTTTTGAATGAAAGGGCAGGTGACTAAGCGGTGGCATGATAGCAGGTTATAAAATTGTACAGTGGTACCTCTGGTTGCGAATGGGATCCATTCTGGAGCCCCGTTCGCAACATGAGCAGAATGCAACCCGCATTTGCGCTTGCGCGGGTCACTGATTTGCCACTTCTGCGCATGTGTGTGATGTCATTTTGCATGTCTGTGTATGCGCGAGCGGCGAAACCCAGAAGTAACCCTTTCTGGTGCTTCTGGGTTGCCGTGGGACGCAGCCTGAAAAAAAGTAACCTGAAGCAAATGTAACATGAGGTATGACTGTACATGGCATGGATTAAGTGAATAGAGAAAAAAAATTCTCCCTCTCCCATATCACTAGAAGCTGAATGTTGGAAGATTCCAGATAAAAGAAAGCACTCATTCACACAGTTAAACTATGGAACTCTCTGCCACAGGAAGCAGTGATGACTATAAACTTGGATGGGACTCAAGGTGGATTACAGATGAAATAGGAACAGCTAAAAACACAGAAAAGAAATAATAGGAAAAACCATTAAACATTAATATCATTCAACATCTCACACTTGCTCTTTCTGAGGTCTATTAAAAGCATACAGATAATTATAATAAAAACAGCACCAGCTCTTTCATTCAAAGCAGTCAGTTCCCCAATGCCTGTTGGAATAAGAAAGTCTTCGCCTGCCAGCGGAAAGACAACTGGGGTGGGGAGCCAAACTAACTTCTCTAGGGAGGGGGTTTCAAAGTCTGGGAGCAGCCACCAAGAAGGCCCTGCCCCTACCAAGCATGCATACAGGCATCTGGTTCAGGCAGTGTGAGTGTATATTGTTAGTTTCTGTTTGTGCCACTGTGCATTGGTTTGAGTCACAAGACTCTGTTTTGCATTCCAGAGATTCCAGACTGTTGGAAATCTCACAGAAGACGGGAGACGGATGTGATGTTTACTGGTTTCCTGTTTCCTTTGTTTTTTCAGTTGCTCTCTGCACTCACAGAGAGAGGATGTATTTCTTTTCTGTCTACGTAGCTTAGTAATAAAACCCTTAGCATGTAGCTCATATCTCTCGTCACTTCTGCTGCTTTGAAACTCTGCGTAATGGGAACGTGCTTGGAGCCTCATCAAAGGCTCAGGTCGTTAATTATCATCAGAGGAGATTCCGGAAGATGAGCTTTATAGCTCGGTCGTAGCGGAGATTCCGACATATATGTGAGGGAAGAAAAACTGGGTTTCGGGTCACATTTGGATGACCTTTTTATTCAGCAATCATCCTGAACTGTTTGCACAGTTTGTGAGGAGGTTTAGACCATGCCAGCTATTTATTGAACAAGAATTCTGATTAGCTTGGTTAGGAAACATTGTGTCAAGTGCACGTGATCCTACATTTTCCATTCACTTTCCTGATAGCAAAGAGGCTGACTTTTCGGAGAAGCAGGCTAGTTGTGTGAGAACTCCAAAGCAGCATTAATTGTACAAACTTCAGCGGCATGTGACGGAATAGAGACAGTCTGGAAGTGTCCTCAGTCTTGTCCTTTGTGCGTGGATTTGTGTTAACGATGAGAGGCTGAGGATGGAAAGTGCATGTATATTTCCTATATGGCACATACCTTTTTTTATATAATATTTTAAATTAATTTTTAGCATACAAAAAATTTAAAGACATACCACACAAATTATTATACATATGTCCTTGTTTGGACTTCCTTCAGCATCTCTGATAGCCTTCCGTCTTGATGATTTCTCCTGCAATTCTTAACTTAATATTGCCTTTACATTTTCTAGCAAATCATTTCTCCCTTTCCATTTTTACAATATTTCTTAAATTACTCCTCACAGAACTTCTTGTAGTCCTACAAACGTAATCTGATCATCACAAATACTTTTCAGATACCCAGTAAATTTAGTCCAGTCTTTGGTAAACCTCTGGTCTCGCCGGTCTCGGATCCTTCCTGTTAGCTTGTCTAATTCTGCGTAGTCCATCAATTTCATCCTCCATTCTTCTAATGTTGGTAGTTCTTCTTGCTTCCATTTTTGGGTCAATAATGTTCTTGCTGCTGTTACTGCATATAAAAACAACTTGCAATCTTTCCTGTTTATATCATTTCCAACAATACCTAAAAGAAATGCTTCCGGTTTTTTAATAAAAGTGTATTTCAACATTTTTTTCAACTCATTATATATCATCTCCCAGAAGCATTTCACCTTTTTTCATTCCCACCACATATGATAAAATAATCCTTCTTTTTCTTTACATTTCCTATATGGCACATACCTTAGCCATAGAATGCATATGTGTGTTGTGTGAGTTGAAGCATCATCTGTGATTGTTGTCTTGACTTATGCGTTCTGCATGCAAATGGATTGTGTTGTGTTGATCTGTGGGGAGCCGATACCATTCATGTATTGTATGCCTTGATGGCAGGAGACTTGTGAGCACATGTAATAGTTGTGCATCTTGAGAACAACAGGGTATTCTTCTGTGGGCCCCACCCTCTGAGCTCTGCCAAGGTGCCAGGATTTTGAATTTTTCAGGTTTGCAAGCCTATATGTCAGCTATGAAATTAGGCAAGAGGTTGAGAGATCTTTGCCCAAGGATATCCAGGTAGATCCCCGAAGGAACAGAATCTTCCCTGGTTCCAGTTCTGATAGTCTGTCAACACTGTCATACCGGCTGCTTTGTAGTCTAGCTGTTTGCAGATTCCCACAAGAATGACTGCATGGCAGTGAGCTTTGGTCCCGAATGCAGTTGCAGTGACCGTAACGTCTGCAGAATGCATTTTGCAATTCTTAGTAAGTTGATAGGCATTTTTCGAATTTCTTTCAGCACAATGATTTAAGTTTCCTTTCACATCCCTACCGTTGCTGATGCCACCGCAGCCGCCAAAGTAGAACATGCTTTAATTTCATTGTAAAAATAACCCCAAATAGTTGTGGGTAAATCAGAAAGCTTCATCATCAGAAGGGTGGGATGCAAGACACAGTAGCGAGAAAACTGTGCAAGAAGTATGAGTGCAAGATTTATTCCATCTCTGTGGCAAGCATATGCAGCGCTTGCTAATAGCTTCACCACCTGTGAATTATACCTCATAAATGGGTTCCGACTGCTATTTTTGTGTAGAAGCAATAAGCGGTATGTTCCCTGATTCTACACTACATTAATTTTTTGCCGAGTTTCCATTTTTGTCTTTATTACCTACTTGGAAATTCTTCCAAAGCACCCACCATTTATTAGGGTGGTGCACTGAGTGCGGTTTGGGGTTTTTATTATTATTAATAGGAATAGTTTCGCAGTGGAAGGAAGGAGGTGGGCGATAACGTAAGGCATCCTGAGATAAAATTCGGGAGAACTGAAGAAATAAGACCGGAGATTATGTGCAACATGCAATAAATCCAAACTGTCCCATAAAATAAATATAACTCATTTTATTTCTACACAAAAGTACTATTGGGGGGTATTGGATTTCTCCTCCCTGCTTTGTTGGATATAATCTTAACCCCCCTGTTTGAAGTCTGATAGAGTTGTGTTTAATTCCTGTGTTGCATCAATAGAACCATAAATGAAAAGGTATGAAAGAAGTAATAACGGCTTTTATTGTTCTGGTGCTGAAATACAGCCTGGAGAATTTACTTATTTTTCCTTCTTTCACTTTTTCCTACGCGGGCAAATGTCAGCCAATCAATCCACTTAGTTTAAAGAAAGCATGGGGAAGGGTGGGCCTACCCAGCGTTCTCTACAATTGTGGTTTCTCCACAGAACCTGATCTTCAGACTACAGGTCACATTTGCTTGTGTGAATTTTCTCTCCTGGCAGGTGCTCACAGAGAGCTGTTAAACTTTGGGAGGGAGCTGGAAGGAAAGGGGGAAAACTGGAGCTCAAGGGAAGAGGAGATGCCATGGAGGGCAATCAGGACTTTGGGCAGGGATGGACACCTCAGAAAAAAAATTGGTCTTAACAGAGTAGTTGTGAAGTGCGTAAAAGGAAATGCATTGCTTTCTGCTTGGTGAGCAGAAGGGAAAGGTGGTTGGATCGTTCTCTCATTTTTGCAGTGAAAGGACATCTTTTTGAGGCAAAGTGTTAGGAAAACAGTTTAAAAGTTGCTCCCTTGGATTCAGCTTAGCCGTATCACAAATGCTTTTGTTGTAGTAGTAGTAACAACAACTCTGGGTGGCTTCCAACAGAATATTAAAATACAATGATTCAGCAAATATTAAAAGCTTCCCTAAACAGGGCTGCCTTCAGATGTCTTCTAAAAGTCAGATAGTTGTTTATTTCTTTGACATCTGATGGGAGGGTGTTCCACAGGACGGGCGCCACTACCAAAAAGGCCCTCTGCCTGGTTCCCTGTAACCTCACTTCCCAATGGTGAGGGAACTGGCAGAAGGCCCTCAGAGCTGGACCTCAGTGTCCGGGCTGAACGATGGGGGTGGAGACGCTCCTTCAGGTATACTGGGTTCGAACGTGCTGAGAAATAGATTCTCCAATGGACAGATATCACTCTTATGTGATTGTAATAGTGGGGCACCGGAATCGTTGCATCACATAATCTTTGACTGTGCTTTTCACTTACCGGCCAGGAGCAAGTTCCTTGCTCAATATCTTAAGGGAATTGCCGATGATACGATTGAAGCCAAACTGAGATATCTACTAACTGATGACGACCCCCTAAAATCACTCATGGTTGCCAGATTCCTGATCAGCGTCCTATCCCTAAAGAAGAGAAACGGTCTCCTGTGTGACTCGGATAACCCCTTTAAACCATGACCTATGTTTTAGGTGATATCGCCATTGTTTTAAACCATGATCTATGTTTTAGGCGATACCCCCATTGATATCCCTGATATTTATTGTAATGTATGATGGTGGTTTCTGTTTTTGTATGATGGTGGTTTTTGTTTTTGTTTTGCTTCGATTATTGTTTGTCTTTTGTAAGTTTTGGCGATTTTAAATCTGGAGGTTTAAGTATAATATGTTGACATGGGAAACTGTCGTGTAACGGGCCAATGGCCGTAATAAAGATCAATCAATCAGGTATACTGGGCCGAGGCCTTTGAGGGCTTTCAAGGTCAGCACCAACACTTTGAATTGGGCTAGAAATGTACGGGGAGCCAATGTAGGTCTTTCAAGACCGGTGTTATATGGTCTCGGCGGCCACTCCCAGTCACCAGTCTAGCTGCCGCATTCTGGATTAGTTGTAAAATGTTCTGCCTGTTTTATTTTGAAAACTCTACCAATTGTTAATTATCTCTTCCATTGTTTTTAATCAGCCCCGCACCTTCCTGTGGAGGAGTCTGTTGACTCCTTTTTCAAAATTTCAAGCGTTTCTGTAAAAATGTTATGGTGAGCACAACACGCAAACTGTTGAAGTGATATACTCTTGGTTGTATGGTGTGCCAAGCTTCCTTCTTAGTTGTTGTCCCTTTAAAGGGAAGGTGTGACCTCAACCTCGGCTGAGTTTCTTTAGCAATAGAGAGGCAGGAGGTTGCTGTGAACTTAACAGAATTAGGTTCTGTTATGTACTGAAGTTCTCAGCCTGGACCAGCAGGGGGATACTGTAGATAGTTTTCACTCAGGTCCACATATGCAAATAAGGGATTGAAAGTGACGTTCAGTGATTGGATAGTTACAGAAAGTGTTACAGTTGTGTTGTAGTGGAGCTCTGTATAAGCAAGCTGGCTGAACCCTTCAGTTCAGTTCTGTTCTGGCTTGTGAATAATCAAGAGCTGTTTTAAGAATCGCTGTGTCGTCTGATATGTTCACCCACAACTTAACAGGTTCGTTGAGTTAGGTGCCGATGTGATGGGCACCAGATTATAAAACTTCATGGAATCTTGCTCCAAGTAGGGCTGCTGTGACCATCCCCCCCCCCCCTCTTCTTTTCTTTCTACACATTTGTGCAAAGGAGAACCTGACAAAGAAAACACCCAATCAGACGAATTGCTTTGGCAATTTAGCTCTACCTGATCACCTTAAATGGTGCGCTTTGATTTATGCTAGGCACATAATGACACTGAACGAAAAGTTACTTTGCCTTCTGTAGATTTGAGCGAGTCATTATGATTAAGTTCATCTTGTCTTATTTTAACAGATGTGATAGACTGAGCGCAAGGCCTTTTTTCTTGCTGCAACTTCTCTGGAAAAGTGTGTGGGCCCAGCAGAACCCAAACAGACCGGGCATGCCCCTCAGAAGTAGGGCACCAATTTGACCTAGTTCCAGATGCTTGGCCAGTGAAGCGGGGGCAGTGGGGGGGGGGCGGAGAGGCTGTCACTCTCCAGATGTTGCTGGACTCCAACCCCCTTCAGACCTAGGTAGTATGGGCAATGGCCAGAGAAGATGTCCAGCAACATCTGGATAGCCCCAGATTCTTCCCTTCCTCCTTTTCTAGTGTTTGACTACGTTTGAGGAAAGGGTTATGGCTGCTGTTCAGCCTCTTTATCATAGTTCTGAAGAAACAGAGGGATTGCAACATATGGTGAATCACCTTTATCTGCCAACTCCTGCCGGGAATTAGAAAAGTTGAACTATAGCTCTGTAGGTCCATCCCCCAGATGGAAAAAAAGTGTTGGTCATCAGGAATTCAGAGACTCAGTACATGAGCAAGCTACTGTAGCATATGTGTTCTTTTAGCTAGTTGCCCTAATTATTGTCCCCCCATAGAAAAACAAGAAACCACATCCAAATATTTTTCATATATATATATATATAGAAAGTGCTCTGTGATATTTAGAGTTGTTTTGGAACCAATGACATTATTGTGGGTATATAACATGCACCATAAGGCATTTTGCTAATCAGCTGCCTGGAAAATGACTCTTGGATTTTACTGGCAGGAGAAAAAAGATACAATCATTGCTATGTATAACCGTGTCTCTGTCCCGGGAACCCCTGTAATGTGGGGGCCATTGTGTTCCTAATTGCAAGAAGCATGCAACCCGGTGGAGAGGGTGAACCATGTTCAATAAATATTTTATTGATTCCCCTGATGGAACGGGCGGTGGTTTACAGATAAAAACATGGACAAATCAATCATTAAAAAACAATACATTTGTAATATTGGTGAATGTGCGCTTTGACTAGGCCATTTGTGAAATTGCCTGTTCGTGCTGTCAACTTTTGCCACATCCCACCCTGCGTAGAAAAGTGGACTTGCATTACATTTTCTAGTGAACTTGCATTAACATATATACAGTATATATATATGTCTGTGCATGTGTATTACATTTATATATATCCATGAGTGTATACAGTCATTATTTGTGATGTTGGCGACAAATAAATTGAAGTGCTCTGACTGTATGTGAAAAAGCAGACTTACCTTTCTGCCAGTTGATTGCCCGCTACCATCAATTTGCAGGAGTCAATTCCGGATAGTGCCATGTCTGAAACTGGCATTTCTGCTTCTGGGGCAGCCAACAAATGATTGCCAAGTGAGGTAATTCTTCTCCTTTTTTCTTATTTTATATGCAAAAATGGGCATATGCCAACGAGAACTGGAATGAGACCACTAATGTGTTTTGCAGAACAGCAACTTACCATTATGTGTGTGCTGGTATGTTGATGTTCTCTCAGAATATATTCTCTGTGGAGACCTATGACATATATTTTTTGCCACAGCCAATTTACTCATCCGTACAGTATTTCCTTGGGGGATATGAATACTGGAAATGCGAACTGACGAGTCAACCAAATGCCCATTCATAATGTCTATCACTTTGTTCTTTGCTGCTGGAGTTCCTGCTGTCAGATTAACCCTGAACTTTGAGAGGGTTACAAGATTGTGGAAGGATGTTCTTCAAGTAGCTTGTCAGGAAATACAGAGCAGGATTTGTGTGGGGAGCTGGCAGGTGGGACATGGTTAAAGCTGGCAACTCCTGACCTTTATAAGTTCTCGCGTTTCTTAATAGCTGCTTGTCAAGAAGGAGTTCAGCTGCTACAACACTGTGATGGGTGAAATAGCACTAGCTGGGCCGGCTCCTGCTAATCCTGTCCTTCAGGCCGGACCTTGTAGTTGCTGAAGCTGCTCTATTTGATGCTTTGGGGGAAGCTGGATGGCTCTCAGGGCTGGTGGCCTAAAGGGAGGTAGGCGGTTCGGAGGAGAGGCAAGCAGGGAGGTGGCCAGAGCAGTTCAATTTGAATGTGAGTGACAAGTTGCTCAGACTAAGGAGAAAAGGGCTAGAGCTCAATGCGGATAGTGGTGAGGTCCATTTTGGGTCCATGTTTCTCCTGATCCCTGCCATCATTTGCAGTTGAGGTGATGCAGCACAGTGGAGTTCATACCAGTTTGCTAGCTGAATCAGTGGCCCAATGAGTAAGTCACTTGGCATTAGTCACGTGGTTTAAGACCCTCAGCACTCTATGATAGAAAAGACAGAAGAGTAAAGGCCTAGGGATTATCTTTCTCTAGGACTTCCTGCAACTACCATTGTATAGTGATATTGTTGCTGCTTTCACCAGATTTTTCAGCATGCCATTGCCATTACAGTCATACCTCATGTTACGTTTGCTTCAGGTTGCGCCCCGGAAGTACTGGAAAGGGTTACTTCCGGGTTTTGCTGCTTGCACATGTGCAGATGCGCAAGATGACATGCGCAGAAACGGTGAATCGCCACCCGCGCATGCGCAGACATGGAGAGGCAAGCCTTGAGGTATTGTGGCCCTGAGCTGTTTTATAGTTTAATATCAGCACTTTGAATTGTGTGAGCAACCTTACCACCGAATTCTGCACCAGTTGAAGTTTCCGAACTGTCTTCAGAGGTAGCCCTACATAGAATATAGCTCGTCGCAGTAATCTAACCTAGAGGTTACCAGAGCAAAGACAACTGTAGTTAGGCTATCCCTGTCCAGATAGGGGCGCAGCTGGGCCACCAGCCGAACCTGATGGAAGGCACTCTTTTCAAGCATTCAAATGAACACCTGCAGATGGGATGAGGGAGCAGGTTTCCGTTTGCATCCATTCTACATGGAATGAATGTCCGAAAAGGCTTATGTTCAGCTCCGTCTTTGTGCAACTTCAGATTAAGAGCATTGTGGCTTGTGATGTTTCAGACATGCAGCACTCAGGACGCTGCTATCTGAATCATTTGCTTTCTAGGACAGCAAAAAACCAAAAAAAACCACATGCATAAAAAAAAAAAATCCCACTCTGAGCCTGATTCATTTGCCAGGCAAATGTTTTTTAGCAAGGCTCTAGAGATGGGTAATAGAATCTCCATTATTTGACCTGTTCCACGTTATGTAATATGTACATATTTTTCATTATACTGGCAGATTTGGGAGGGTTTTTTTGTTTATGGGGGGGGGTTGCTTTTGCTTTTTACAGATACATGCTATCTGTTCTTCTGTTGTTAAATGCAGCTATACCTAGCGGTATTAACAGGGTCAAGTGAAGGTTAAGTGTGTATTAGGGAACTGAGGACAGGACTGATTCCAAGCAGTTTGGAAAAGCCATTGCGGCTTACATCTGTATTGCTTGGGGTGGGGATTGAGGTCACTTGAGTGAAGCAACGTATGCACCGAACTAAGTGAAATACAATATTTGTGATTCCCAATTCATGTCTGTCCATTCAAATACTGGGATGCTCATGCAAAAAGACAAAACCAAACCAAACAGTAGAAGTAGAATAATTCTTTCTGCCTCAACATACATGTAGAACAGCTGGTTTTCTATTATTTATCTATTTATTTATTCATTTAGCACCTTCTCTTTAGGTCATGGTTGATGTGAATGCACAGGTTGGTTTAGATTCTGAATTAGCTCTTTATTAAAGTATTCTCCTGCTTTATGAATACCATGCTGTTGCACACGTTTGATTAATGATGTGTTTGATTCTTTGAATCTTTGATGCATATTTAATTAAAACCAGGAGATGGGGAATGCAGTCGCCCTAAACATTTTATTGCAGCCACAAACTTCCAGAAATTTTCTTTTACGTTAGTTCCAATAGCTTATCTCAGTCAATGTAAATTTGCACAAATATGGGCAACACACACACACACATACACATAGACGCTTGCTTGCTTGTTTGCTTGATATACCGATATCAAGCAAGCAAGCAAGCAAGCAAGCATGTGTGTGTGTGTGTTGCCCATATTTGTGCAATATTTGTGCAAGCAAGCAAGCAAGCGTTTGAGTGTGTGTGTGTGTGTGTGTGTGTGTGTTGCCCCATATTTGTGCATATTTGTGCAATGAGTCCTGCCACACCAAACAATCGAGTTCTTACCAATGAAGAACAGGTATTGTGGTGTCTTTAGTATTGCCAATTCTGCCAGTCAAAGCTCCTCCCTAATTTCCCTTTCCATCTATAAAGAACACCCTCCTAACCATTTCATTATCGTAATTGGAACAAGAGCATAAAAAGAGGACTTTCTTTCACCCCACAAGCAAAAATCCCCATTTGTCTTGGAAACTCACCAAACTCTAAAGCATGGGCCATTTTTGGAAGCATCCTAAGAGGAAACAGTTATTTAAGCCCAGGTTGGCAGAATATCCAGATTTTAAAATGTATCTTAGCGCATGCATTTTATTTTGTTAGTTAGCTAAGCCTATGAGAGGGGAGTAAGATGCACATTTAAAAGAACAATTTCTCATTAATGGAAAACTGCAAATTTCAATACTGGGGCAGAGAAGATATAACTTGCCTCTACTTTTCTGTTGACCTTTCTTTTTGGCAAGTCATGTTGCTCATTCTTGTCTAATCACTTGATTTGTTGATTTGTGGTACTAGACAACAAACAATTCAAATGCGAATTCACTTTTCTAAGATCTCCTTCCACGGTAATTGTCCAAGGGGGATTTGCTTGATGTTTCTTGGAGCCTTTCTTAAAAAATTCTTTTCTTAAATGTTTATACTACTGTAAATCCTCAAGTGCTAATGCAGCAGTAAACAAAAACAGCTCAGGAAAGTGGCAAAACTGGATTAGACAGGTTGGCTGTTTATATATCAAGGCAGTCTTCAGACTCAGGGTAAATAAACACATTCTTCCTCTAAACCTTTAAATGGCCTTTAAGGCATCACCAGTCAGTTCAGAAGAGGAGGGGAAATCACTTTACTTTCTCCTAACATTAAACATGGCCCAAGTTGAAATGAATTATGTTTATTCCACTTGTTAAAAGGAAACCTGGACCCTGCTCCAGCTGGAGGTCACATGTTTTGGGGGGAAGCGTAGGTCTTATAATGAATTTTGGAATGCAAATAGCAGGCACATGGCTCTTTTCTTGGTGGGCGTGCAAATTTATTTGGGGAAATTTGGACTTCTCGTCCAAATTCAAGTTGCTCTACTGCTTGGAATTTGTGATGAGGTAAGAGCGCTCAGTGATTGTGGCTTCACCTTGTGACCCCTGCTTAATTGCTCTTCAGTCTCAGCTTATTACCATGACTGCTCTAGGTTTCTTTCATGATTTGCAAAAATCTTTGTGGTAAGACAAAACTTCTCTCTCTCTCTCTCTCTCTCTCTCTCTCTCTCTCTCTCTCTCGTACCCCCCGTCCAATTTGAGTTTTGTTTTTTATTTAAGAAAACAATCTGGGAAGCAAGCTGCCATAAAAATATCAGAAACCTGGGATTCGACTATCCTTGCCCAACATGTAAATGATAATGGGATTGCATCTGTTGGATGGAGAACATCTGCACACCCACAGTGTGGGTGATCCTTTGCAGCTGTTGGGATTGGCTGTGGTCAACATTTGATCACTTAACTTGCTTCCTTTTAATTATTATCTTTATCCCAGCAATTACAGGGGTTGGTTCAAAATTAAGCCACGTGGCATTTTAATAAAGATAAGAGAGAATTGAATTTAGTATGCCTAATGAGCGTAATAATTATTTGTGTGCTGGACTGATCTGATATTCTTGTGCTATAAGAATATATTAATTCGGTTTAGGTCCCTGGTCCACCCCACCCCCACCCCGCTAGCCCCTGGATGAAAGCCAAACAATGAAATATTGCATGTTACAGTAGTTAGAATGAGATTCTGTTAACCGTTTAAATTAGAAACGGATCTTTAGAAAGCTACTTTGGCACAGGAGAGGAGGGGAGGCAAGAAGCCCCGGCATCTGTTTCAGATGCGGTTTGAGTCTCCATAAAAGTACAACAGCCTACAGTAGCTTCCCAGTATGCTATAGTTCTGTTCACAAACCAGAACTAGCGTATTTTCGCACTATAAGACGCACCTAGTTTTTGGTGGAGGAAAACAAGGGGGGGGGAATCTGAATCCCAGAAGCCAGAACAGCAAGAGGGATCACTGCACAGCGAAAGCAACAATCCCTCTTGCTGTTCTGGCTTCTGGGATAGCTGCGCAATGTGCATTCGCTCCATAAGATGCACACATATTTCCCCTTACTTTTTAGGAGGGAAAAAGTGCATCTTATAGAGCAAAAAATACGGTATTTGGCAGAGTATTGTCAGTCGAAGAAGGAAAAGTTTCATGAATGGGATGGAATAGAGCCGTTAAGTTCACTGAATAGCTTTCTTGGGAAAGCTTTATCTTCTCTCTTCGTAGTGCGCAGTCCTCCGAGGCTTCTCTGTTTTGCACCAATAGCCTTGCACGATTCCGTTCATCTGGCCGCAGTATTTCCTGACGATGCACCACGTGGCTCTCTGTGGTGTGCCTAGAGGGCAATTTGCTCCTCTCACAGTTTGGTGCATTTGGAACTGGAAATACAGGAAATTAGATTACCATACATTTCCATAAGAAAGAAGTTGTTGAGGGGGGGGGGGGAAGAGGTTGGCACACAATCACAAAGGGACTTTTGCCAAGTGAACTACACAGCCCATATTGGTCCCTGAGTTCTTTCCACCTGCAGTAAAGTTGGAAGGTAAGTGTGAAATGGGGGTCACTAGCACATGTGGACTCTGGAAAGGAGGCTGCACATCCAGTCTCCTCCAGAATGATGTCATTTGGAGATGCTGTAGGATTATCACGAGCCAATTGCCACTACGCTTCTTTATTAACTTGTGCATCTTCTTATGCAAAAAATGGATTGGTTGCTTTAAGTACAAAGTCTTGGATCCAAATATAGGGTTATGCAAGTAGAATCCTCACCCCAGGCTGAAGCCCCTTGCTCCACATCACACACCACCCCAAAGCTTGCCTCAAATCTCTGGAGAAGTTTTCTGGGGCAGTTGGAGCACGGGGTGATAAAATTGGCACAAGAATGAAACCATACATAAATGGAAATGTCTTTCACTTGCAATCCCCCATTCCTGGTGTTTAATTAATAAAAGTCAAGTTGCCACTCAGCAAGTGTCATGTGTAGTTTAGCCTTTGGTGTAAAATTAAGGGCTGTGGGTTAAACCACTGAGCCTAGGACTTGCCGATCAGAAGGTCGGCGGTTCAAATCCCTGCAATGGGGTGAGCTCCCGTTGCTCGGTCCCTGCTCCTGCCAACCTAGCAGTTCGAAATCACGTCAAAGTGCAAGTAGATAAATAGGTACCACTCCAGTGGGAAGGTAAATGGCGTTTCTGTGCGCTGCTCTGGTTCGCCAGAAGTGGCTTAATCATGCTGGCCACATGACCCAGAAGCTGTACGCCGGCTCCCTCGGCCAATAAAGCGAGATGAGCGCCGCAACCCCAGAGTCGGTCATGACTGGACCTAATGGCCAGGGGTCCCTTTACCTTTACCTATAATATTGACAGCCTGTGAACCAGTACTATCCTTCTGACTTCAGCAAGCTGAGCCCTGGTGCAGTCATTCCCACCATTTGGCAGGCAGCTTAGTAATACAGTAACAACGCCCAGTTTCCTGTTCTTCATTCCCATCAGTTGGATGCCTGAAATAGCAGGATGCAGTACTTCTTCACTTTCAACCTGGCGTTGCTATTCTTGGTGCCCTCCTTGTTCCATAGCCAGCAGCTAGCAGAGCTACATGGGCTGAACAAATTACGTGGTTTATTGCAGCAATAACTGCAAGATCAGCTGGTTGTTTATCTTTAAAGGCAAATGAATCTAGCCCTGGATCCTCATTTCCCTTGGTATATATCTCTGTGCTCTGGTTTCTTTCTTTTAAAAAAGGAGCTTCCTGTGCCTTTAAGGGTGATGAGAAGCAGCTGTAGGAATGCTGCCAGTATGTCACTTTGGAAATGTCAAAGGAGCAGCAGGTCAGTGGACACCGGTTTTGTGAATCCCCCTTGTCACCTGCACCTGACCCTTGCCACTCAACCCTTCCTTTAAACTCACAGAACTGCCCTTGGCGTGGCTGCAGGAAATAAGACAACTTGGGTGTTGCTGTTTTTTAGCAGCCACAAATCTGTCTCTAGAGTGCCTCATTTTCTAAGATTAACTTTCTACTGTAAAATGACTTTTAAAAAAGGAAATGGTACACAGGAAGAAACAAAATCTGTGCTCTAAAATCAAGCGCTGGGATTAGTTTTTTAGACTCCTTCCATTCTCAATAACACCTTAATATACCATTTCCACTTAACACAAAGCGAAACACTTTTGAATTCCATTGGCTTGAGTGGGAGATGCTGACAGTCCAACTAAACATATATTTACTCATAATAAAGTTCTATTGAATGCATTAGGGGGACTCTAAGTATTGCACATGGGGCTGGAGCTTTAAGGGTTTAAAATTTAGCTTTGGCTTGATTATGCCAGTTGCAACTTTCCAAACTAGGATTTTATGCCCCAGTCTTGTTAACTCAACATGCTCTAATCTAGGGATAGCCAACATGGTGTTCCCTACATGTTTTGTGGAGTACGGTTCTCATTAGCCCCAGTTTACATGGCCGATAGTCAGGTATTATGGGAGATGTCGTTCGACAACATTGGCTAGCCCTGCTCTAAACTGTGTACCTCTAAATCAGGCATAAGCAAACTCAGCCCTCCAGATGTTTTGGGATTACAACTCTCATCATCCCTAGCTAACAGGACCAGTGGTGAAGTATGATGGGAGTTGTAGTCCGAAAACATCCGGAGGGCCGAGTTTGCCTATGCCTGCTCTAAATCCTCTCTTCACTCAATAGTTTGAAGACTTTGATTGTTGCTGTTGTTTAGTTGTTTAGTCGTATCCGACTCTTCGTGACCCCATGGCCCAGAGCATGCCAGGTACTCCTGTCTTCCACTGCCTCCTGCAGTTTGGTCAAACTCATGTTGGTAGCTTCAAGAACACTGTCCAACCACCTTGTCCTCTGTTGTCCCCTTCTCCTTGTACACTCCATCTTTGCCAACATCAGGGTCCTTTCTTCCCCTTCTGTTTGCCAGGACGTGATGGGACCAGTGGCCATGATCTTAGTTTTTTTTGTATTTTGAGCTTCAGACCATATTTAGTTAGGCTCAGTTTTCTAATAATCTGTGTTAGTGTGATCCTATAGACCACTTTTCACCACAGATGGGCACAATGGGCACCACAGATGGGCACACTACCAGCAATAAAACAACCAAAATAATACTGTGATTAAAACAAACAAAAAACACAAGTGAAAACATGAGTTCAATAAATAGGCATGGTAGAACTTACTTTAAAATGCTTTCTGAAATATAAAAAGGTCTTTGTCAAATATCTGAAGTTCAGTGTTGTAGGGCTTAGAGCAATCAGTTAAATAAAACACATTCAATCCTGGAAGCCTCTTTTAAGAAATTGGATGACGGATTTTGGCACAACAGTAATAAAAATTATGCTACGTGAGTTTGATCTCCCTGATGCCCAGTCACTTCAGTAGCAGCACCGCTGGGTAATGTAGTTGGTATAACATTCCTACTGCTCATTATTACATTAAATGAGAAGTGGGGTTGCGGGAGAACACAACAGTGCATAATACCACATTCCCTCAGCATTACTAATAAATAGATTCTTGGTTGTTTCATTCCCAGTATAAACAACTGTCAACTGTAACGTCAAAGGCTCTCAGCAGCCACATTGGTAGGTCCTACTTGATAAAGAACTTTAAAGAGAGAGGGCCCCAGGCACAGTTCCCAGCTGTTGGTAGATGTTGAGGGTTTGGATTTAGGTCTATGATAAGTTCAAAGGCTTTCCTGAAAAGATATATACCGAACTGTTCACAGTTCCAGCCTTCAGTGAACCCCTTCCCAACCCCCCTACCCAAACTGCCTCTGAATAACTGCATTCAGCACAGAAGACTTTCACTAGGCTTCTGATATCATGACAAAGGTTTCATGCAGCCTTTCAAGATAAGAAAGCTATTTTATGCTTTAAACTGCTGCAGCATCCCAACAGAAACAATCAGTAGTTTAGACCTCAAGTTACTGTATCAGAAGCCAGTTGTTGTGTGTTTTATGTTACTCAGTTTCTTGAGAAGCAGTTTTCATGTTTGTCCTTATTTGTCTCTGACCATCCAATAGCCTTCATCTAAGTGCAACAATTAACACAAGGAATAGCCTAACTCAGACCCAAAATAATAGACTTATTTTGAATGCCGCTGATCATCTCTGAAATGGATCAATAAAAGACAGAGGGCCTTGGAGCATGCACAGAATCAATTTCCTTCACCTTTTAGCAACCAAAACTTTCCCCAGACTTTCCCCCCAATTAAAGCAATCGGGATGAAGTGTTTCCAGTGATGATGATGTGGTGGTGGTGGTGGTGATTATTATTATCCCACCCATCTGGCTGGGTTAACGTCAAACATTCAAAACTTTCCAATACAGGGCTGCCTTCAGATGTCTCCTAAAAATTGTGTAGTTCTTTTATCTCCTTGACATCTGAAGAGAGGGTGTTCCACAAGGTGGGCACCACTCCCAAGAAGGCCTTCTGCCTAGTTTCCTGTAACTTCACTTCTCGCAGTGGGGGAACTGCCAGAAGGCCCTCGGTGCTGGACCTCAGTGTCCGGGATAAATGATGGGGGTGGAGATGCTCCTTCAGGTATACTGTGCCAAGGCCATTCGGGGCTTTAAAGGTCAGCACCAACACTTTAAATTGTGCTTGGAAACATCCTGGGAGCCCGTGTAAGTCTTTCAGAACGGTGTTATATGGTCCTGGTGGCTGCTCCCAGTCACCAGTCTGGCAGCTGCATTCTTAGTTGTCATTTCCAAGTCACCTTGAAAGGTAGCCCCACACAGAGTGCATTGCAGTGGTCCAAGCAGGAGATAACCAGAGCATGTACCACTCTGGTGAGACAGTGCGCGGGCAGGAAGGGTCTCAGCCAGTGAGCCAGATGGAGCAGATGGATTTACACATTAGTGCGAATTATTGTTTTGCAAAAATGCCGTTTCGTTCAAGGAAGCCGATTCATTGGTATAGAATCTGGATGTGAGGATGCATTGTGCGAACAGTCTTGAGGAAGCAAAATGGCTACATCTTAAACCTTTTGTCTTAAACCAATGTCTTCTTTTCTTGACTTCGTTCTTTCTTTCTCTTGTAGAGTTCTCGAACTGCTCGTTCGGAGGAAGACCGAGACACGCTGTGGGATGCCTGGGGCTCGTGGAGCGAATGTTCCCGTACTTGTGGGGGAGGCGCTTCCTACTCCCTCAGGCGCTGCCTGAGCAGCAAGTAAGGAGTTAAATGTCTCTTGAGTCTCTTGAGTCTACAGCATACAGAGCAGTGGGTGTCTCAGAATTGTGCTTGCATTTCGAACTTGGAAGACAAAAGGTCGTGTCTTCTTCAGGCAACCTTCCAGCGGGGTTGATGGCCCAACGCACAGTCCTTAAAATATGCCTGCAGTAACAAAAAACGTGCAGCACAGCGAACAATCCCTACATAGTTCTTACCTGAGTCTAATGCCAAACGGTCCGTTGCCAGCTAATGAAAAATGAAACCACTCATAGACTCTCTCATTCAGAGTGGTAATCCTCTTCACTCCCATGCACTGAACCTGAGATAAACCTCCAGCTTTCGCACCCTAAATCATTTAGTCATATGGGATCTATAAAACCCAAAAAAAGATATCCATATTTGTGTCTATATATAGACACATGCACATGCACACATGTATAATAACATACTGAGCTTTTGCTTTTTTCAGTTTTTTTAATTGATTTTCTAATATTATAACAAACATAACAACAAACAAACAAAGTTACAATATAAAAAAGAAAGAAAGAAAGAAAGAAAGAGAAAGAAAGAAACATTAATCTTAACTGTTATAATCCTACTTTGGTTATCATTGTTAGGTGACTTCCTCAAATCCCCCTGGCTGAGTTTCCATATAGCTCATTGTAGTAGTTTTCCAACACTATTTTCATATAAAATTTACTTGTTCAATTAACATCTTTCTTTCTTTTCATTTTGACTTCTATGCATGATATTATACAATTTCACATATTTAAATCCTAGGCCAATCTGTTACTCACAAGTATTTCTATTTAAGTTATCTTACTGAGCTTTTGCTTTTACAGAATATTTCCTTTAGGTTATAAAGGAGATTCGGGACCAAACTAGACAAGATGCTAAATGAATCACTAGGAAGTTCTTTCCTCTGCCCCGTCCCCATCAATTCTGATACAGGGCATTGACCCTTTCTTTCATGCCACTGTCCCAATGGAAATTCTCCCCCTCCTCTGCCATTTCTGTTAACCCTAGAGATGGGAGAGCAAAAGACTCTGGCACCAATGGAAGGTCCCCATCAGGGACGCCGACTTGCCCCCCCCCCCACACACACACATTGAGAGGGCCCAGTGTCATGTGATTCATCCTTACCCCACCCCACTCCCGAACGCTCACCTGGCGGTGGTGAGGGCTGGGGCATGTGGTGGGTGCTCATGTCCTGAACTCGCCCGGTTCCTGAACACTTGCCCTCTGGCGGCAAGGGAGGATGGCCCCCTCAGTTTTGAGGGATGAGCTCAGCCCCCTGCCCCCCAAATATTGAGGGGGCTGAAGAAGAAGAAGAAGAAGAGGAGTTTGGATTTGATACCCCGCTTTATCACTACCCGGAGGAGTCTCAAAGCGGCTAACATTCTCCTTTCCCTTCCTCTCCCACAACAAACACTCTGTGAGGCGAGTGGGGCTGAGAGACTTCAGAGAAGGGTGACTAGCCCAAGGTCACCCAGCAGCTGCATGTGGAGGAGCGGAGACGCGAACCCGGTTCACCAGATTGCGTGTCTTAACCACAACACCACACTGGCTCTCTGAAGCCCCCTTTGCCCCCTATAGTTGGCATCCCTGGTCCCCATTTTTACTAAAAGTAGTTTTGTAAGAGTGACAGGATGACAGTCCCCCGACTGTGTGTACGGTAGTTCTGTATGTATAGTGGCTCTTTTCTGATGTAAAAACCAAACCAATTCACACACACTCACTCACAAACGGAAATGCAAGTATTAGGATTAGCACCATCATCTCTAGTTTGGCCCTCAGAAAGACCTGTGTGTTATCAGCAGCAGGCCAAACTGTAAATGTGTGTCTTTGTGCCCAAGAAGACCCACACTGTTTTGAAATTTATAGTCTTAAACTAGCCCCACCGGACTCTCAAAACCCCTTATGACAAATATCACTAATATAATAAAATCCATTTTAGAATAACTTCCGAAGCCCACACCTAAAGTACCCGCATGCATGAAAATCTTAAACCAACAGCCCAAGCAAGCAGCCTTAAATTAAAACCAGGTTTATTACTCTACTAGATTTCCAAAAGTACTTCCTAAACAGGAAGATCATAGCATCATAGAATTGCAGAGTTGGAAATGACCATGAAGATCATTTAGTCCAACCCCCTGCAGCGCAGGAAACCTTTGCCCAACATGAGGCTTGAACCCATGGCCCTGAGATTAATGTGCATAAATTGACCTGATGGGTACAGAATTTGGGTTTCTATGAACTGAGAAGAGGGAAGCTACCACAGAGCAGGACTCTGAACATGTCAACAAGTATGAATTTGGCGGGAATAATCGTATATCAATTTCAATGATGCTTTTATTATCTTACACGTTGACGGCACCCAGGTGTAATTTAAAGAGAGCAAAAAAACCTGGCACATGTTTTCTGTACCATGCTGATGAGAATTTAATAGAAACCTGTTGGGAAGGAAATACTGTCCAAAAGTGCTTTCTTAGGTTTGATATTATGACGATGTAAGGAAGCACTGTTCATTTTATAATTGAGTCCAGGCAGCACAAAGATGGAAGCTGAATCTCCTGTTGCTGTTACGTTGAGGCAGGAGTGGGATGTTTATGAGGAGAGGAAAGATTCATGATGGAACCATGAAATCAGTGGGGCAACAATGTGTTTGTTTTAGCTCCCTGTAGAAATGGACAATGGCTTGCCGTTGCCTTGGTCTAGAATTAGCCCAGCTTTTCCACAGGGAACTCATTCATCATTACCAGAGCACAGTAAATCTCTACACCTCCTCTCAAGACAACTAAGCAGCTGAACAATCACTGTGAAGGTCAATCGATTTATTGTGTATAGCCAAAGGCCTTTACAAGGTAAAATAATAGATAAAGGACCCCTGGGCGGTTAAGTCCAGTCAAAGGCAACTATGGGGTTCCGGCGCTCATCTCACTTTTCAGGCCGAGGGAGCCAGCGTTTGTCTGCAGACAGCTTTTCTGGGTCATGTGGCCAGCGGGACTAAACTGCTTCTGGTGCAACAGGACACTGTGACAGAAACCAGAGCACCCAGAAATGTCATTTAACTTCCCACCGCAGTGGTACCTATTTATCTACTTGTACTGGTATGCTTTTGAATTGCTAGGTTGGCAGAAGCTGGGACAGACCAACAGGAACTCACCCTGTTGCGGGGATTTGAACCGTCAACCTTCTGATCGGCAAGCCCAAGAATAGAATAGAATAGAATAGATTCTTTATTGTCATTACACAAGTGCAACATTGCACAAGTGCAACGAAATTGGATGCCATCCCTTAAAAACAACAAAAGCAAAACAACAACAACAACCAAACAAACCACATTCCAGCCACACCCACACCAACACCCATCAAACTCCCAGGTCACACTATCGAGTTACAGCATTCAAAAAGGCCACAGCTCTTGGATAGAAACTGTTTTTCAGTCTATTTGTCCTTGACTTGATGTTTCTATATCTCCTGCCAGAAGGCAGTAGTGCAAACAGACTGTGTCCCGGGTGAGATGAATCCTGCAGGATGTTATTTGCTTTCCTAAGACAACGGGAACCGTACAGTTCTTCCAAAGATGGGAGAGGATGACCAATAATCCTTTGGGCTGTGGTTATGACCTTCTGGAGCACCTTCCTCTCCCTAGCTGTACAACTGGAGAACCAAGCACAAATACAGTATGTAAGAATGCTCTCTATGGAGCCTCGGTAGAAGGACACCAGCAGTCTCTCACTCAGATTGTTCTTCTTTAAAAGTCTGAGGAAATAAATTCTCTGCTGGGCCTTCTTCACCAGAGCAGTGGTATTTGCGCTCCAAGTCATGCCCTGATCGATAGTTACTCCCAAAAACCTGAATTCCGCCACCCTCTCCACCCGTTCCCCGTTGATATACAAGGGCTGAATGTCCGCCTTTTTTCCCCTGTAATCCACCACCAATTCCTTGGTCTTAGCCGTATTAAGAGCCAGATTGTTCTCTCCACACCAAACACAGAGTCGCTCCACCTCGTCCCGATAGGCGGACTCATCCCCTCCTGAAATGAGCCCTACCACCGTAGTGTCATCAGCAAACTTGATGATTTTGTTGCTGGAATAGATGGCTGTACAGTCATACGTATAGAGAGCATAGAGCATGGGACTCAACACACAACCCTGTGGTGAGCCGGTGTTAAGGCTAAGGGCTGTGGACATATGTGACCCTACTCTAACCCTCTGAGAACGTTCTGACAAAAAATCCAAAACCCAGAGACAGGTGGAGTTGGAGAGTCCAATCGCCTCTAGCTTGGACACCACCCGACCTTCAGAAGTTCCTGCCTGCTGTAAATCTTTCTTGCCCGGCCAGACATACTCAGAAGCTCAGTGGTTTAGACCACAGTGCCACCAGCATCCCCTCTACAATCCCCTTTACAATGAAGAGCAGAGAACAAGGGCAAGGCTTTCCTCTGAAATCACACAACATAACCTATGAAAGTTTACAGCATGCAAAATTGACAGGATAAAAAAACTAAAATTAGAAAGCATTAATATAGTTGGAATGGAGCTTCTTAGCTGCCAGAGCAAATTTGACTACCAGATGTGTAATTTGCAGATGTTTATCAGCTAAGAGTTTGACTGTCACTTTCTGGGGGATCAGCCGGAGGACCAGTTAATAGATGATACAAAATTTTCTCTGGGTATTGTATACAAGGGGGATATCAGCAGGTATGTGAAGGTGGTGAAGCAACTCTACCGCAGTGATTATGGTTCATTTTTAAGACCAGGAGCAGCTCCCCCAATGAGATGGAGCCACAACAATAGTGTCCTAGTAGCAGCATCACTGCCGCTCAGTGGGATGTGGAAAGACATGGCGGTGAAAAGGCTTGGATTGTGTGGGCGCAAAGGATTAGTTCTACCAGTGTACTTGCACAGCACTGACCTTGCTGCTGCATCCCTCTCCCTCCCAGTAAGCAGCAAGTTAGCTTAAGATTCATTATCCCAAGAATGGGCAGCTACAGCTCCCTTTAGCTCCAGCCATCATGGCCAATGATGCGAGTTGCTTTGCAGTATTGTGGTTCTGCTACCATTCTGACCCTGGAAGAGGCTGCAGAAAATAGGATTTGCAGGGAAGGGTTGATATACCCACAGTGAGTGGGTATATATGTTAGCGAGAATGGTGGAAATAATAAGACACTTAAATCAAGGATTAGGATGAGGGTTACCTCTACTCTTACTTAATGGCTTCAGCAGAAGCATTCATATGGCCAGTTCATTAGATGCACCAAAGCTACTGTCACTCTCTGCTCTGCTTCTTCCTTGAAGGCAATGCTTGCTTTCACTGTAATTTTCAACATATATTGAACATGGGACAGTATGAATATTTTCAGCAGTAATGCAAAACAATGCTAAACCGAAGCTAAGTTATTTGTTTGGTAGGTAGGTAACTTGTCAGATTTCTGTACTGTTCTTCAACAATTTTTCTAGGGCCTGGAAAAATAAAAAAAAGATTTGTCATGAATGATAACCTAAACAGACTCCCATCTGACAAGCCATGTTTGTTGCAAGTGCATGCCAAACCAGGATCTGAAACTATGGTTTGAAACTGAGTGGCAAACCATAGTTGGCATTAAATCTGAACCACCAAACCATGGTTTGTCAATACATAACAGTTTGCCTCATTGCTTCATCAGTGCAGGCTGCAGTTCATGATAGTATCTGGGGATTCTCAGAGAAGGTAGTCAAAGATGAAGGTGAACAAACTATAATTTGTCTATTTGCCTAGTTATGCTTAGTAAGGTATCTTCTATGACAGGCATGTCCAAAGTTCATTTTGGAGGCCTAATCCAGCCCACTGCTCGGTTTAATCTGACCCCTGTGGCAGTTTATTTCCTGGGGTGAAATCCTAAAAAACCTCAACAACTTCAGCCTTGAAAAAAAGGTCAACAAATTTGGTTGGCCCTTTGGTCTGCCCTCATGGCTCTTCACTTCATCAAATCTGGCCCTCTTTGAAAAAAGTTTGGACACCAGTGTTCTATGAAAACAAGTATTTTGGGTGGTGTGTGTAAAAGCTGTCTATGGCACATATGCAAAAGGGACATACTCCATAGTCGGAATTGTCTTTAAAAGTGTGTTGTCTTTTGCTTCCATATCAAGAGAGTTCAGTTTGATTTATGAAACTAAATGTGAACTTTTGCCTATTCGCAGATTGAGAAAGGGTTATTATGTGCTGATTCTGTTCGCCAGTAACAATATATTCTAAATAGTAAAATTTGACCTTGAACTAGCACTAAATGTGCAATTCATTTTTCCTTTTTCTGGTCTGCATACAATTATGAATATAAAAAAGTGCTAAATGATTATGATTATTATTTTTCCCTGTGATGCTGGACAAGCAGTTTCAAAGCGAAAAGGAAAGAAACCCACCCAAACTTTGGGGATTTAGAAACAAACCCCAAAGCCTGACAGTTTTAAATCTAAGAAGACGAAAATGAACTATCTGTGATTTGTGTTGGTGGTTCACAGTTTTGTGATGTCTGTCATGTTGCAGAGTTGTGTATGCCGTACATAATTCTATAACAGATAAAATGAAGAATGACGCTAGATTTTTGATTGTTAGTTTGATAAATTAAGAACTGGCGCGCTAGTTGAGCACTATAGAACAGACCAACCCACAAACCAAAACTAAATATTTCTCCTCCACTGAGGAATGTTCATGGTGTATTATGCCTTTTCGTTCTCTGTGTGATGGCTTCCAGAACCCGAAGTAAAAGGAGAATGCAGTCCCATTGTGTCAGCTTTGAAGCCATGCAAAGAATACATGTCCTGCTTCTAAATATCTTTGTTCAGCTAAGCAGCTGAATAAATGCAATTAATTTATTTTCCAAGAGTCGCCTGCCAGATCTCCTGATTAGTCCCATTCCTTTAGCTGTTCGGGTCAGGTATGTTTAGCTGTCATGCATTTTCACTGCGTAAATGCAAAGATCCTGCTTAATATGATCTCCATACAGTGCACTGCAAACTTCGTTCATCAAGTAGCATGGAAGACATTAGTAGTTCCAAGCCAGCTGTGCTTAACGTTGAGTTCAATAGGGACAGCAGGACTTGTGGTAGGTTCTGAAAAAGGAAAGTTAGAAGGAAAGGGTTAAGCTGAGGGTTTAGGTGAGGCAACCAGGTGGTAAGAACATAAGAATATAAGTAGCGTCTACTGGATCAGGCCAATGGCTCATCTAGTCCAGCATCCTGTTGTCACAGTGGCCAACCAGATACCTGTGAGAAACCATGAGCCCAAGAGCTCTCTCCCCTCCTGTGGGTTTTGTTGTTGTTTAGTCGTTTAGTCATGTCCAACTCTTTGTGACCCCATGGACAAGAGCATGCCAGGCACTCCTGTCTTCCACTGTCTTCCACTGCCTCCCGCAGCTTGGTCAAACTCATGTTCATAGCTTTGAGAACACTGTCCAACCATCTCATCCTCTGCCATCCCCTTCTCCTTGTGCCCTCCATCTTTCCCAGCACCAGGGTCTTTTCCAGGGAGTCTTCTCTTCTCATGAGGTGGCCAAAGTACTGGAGCCTCAGCTTCAGGATCTGTCCTTCCAGTGAACACTCAGGGCTGATTTCCTTCGGAATGGAGAGGTTTGATCTTCTTGCAGTCCATGGGACTCTCAACTATGGGTTTAGCAACTAGTATTTAGAAGCATTGCAGCCTCCAACTGTGAAGCAAAACTCATACCCCCTGCCCACCCTCAGGGCATCTGCTGGCAGGACTAGTCAGTTCAGTCTGGTCCAAAGTTAGCAAGTGAAGCTCCTTCCCTCAAGATTGAGGCTGAAATTCTCCACATTACTCTTTGGATCAAGTGTCCTTCCGCCCTGAAACTGTTGCCATTGGATTGTGTACCTCCTCTGCCAATTGTTAATAAATGCCACCATCATCCTCACTGCATTACTTCTGGACATCTTCTGGGGAGAAATGGTGCGTTTTTCTCACGATAATCTTCTATAATAATCTTTGAAAATGCGTAATATGGAAAGGGAGGGTACAGGAAGGGAGGAACTCCCAGGACTCTGGAAACAATCTAAGGTGATAATAGGTTAACCAAGAAGCTAAATATTTACCCAGAGATCCTGTCCATTATTGTTGTCATTCTTTCCAGCAAAGGGGCAAAGCATGGGATACTTTGTGTGTGCGCAAACATTAAAAAACACAAGACGTAGCTGACCATGTGTGGTCTCATGGATATTTAATCACTGAAGCCAAGTTTGTGGGCCAACATCTGTTATCATCACCCTTTCCTCTAGGAAATCCTGTATGAATTGTTCATCAGGGTGGAGATCTTGCCTGTGTCTAAAATTTATCCACATCATCCATCCTCAATTAATGAGAAAAGAAATTATATATGAAAAATTATCAAAGGGGAGAGAAAGTTTTGGAGGAATCCTTGTGTTTGGGGTGTGTGGTCCTTGTTGCAGTTACCTTACATGTGGCCTAGAGGTGTTGTTGAGTGCCCTGTTCTGTGTGTGGAACAGGTCTCAGTGTTTCGATTTCTGGGAATTGAGTTGAGAGATGACCTAACCTGGGGAGAAAACAGCAAAGACCTGATGAAGCGAGCACAGCAGAGGTTATATTTTCTGAGAATCCTCCAGAGAAATCATCTCTCAAAGGACCTGTTGATGGCATTTTACCATTGTACCGTTGAGAGTGTATTAAATTATGGTCTGTGTGTGTGGTTTGGGAGCTGCACGGTCAGGGAATAAACAATGCTGTCCAGGTTTGTAAAGACTGCGGAGAGAATAACTGGGTGCACTCTTCCCACCTTGGATCAAATCTACGCTTCCAGGTGTCATAAGAAAGCTGCAGAGATAGTGCAGGATAGCACGCACCCCGGAAATAATCTCTTTCAGCTTCTGCCTTCTGGACGAATGTACATGGTTATAAAAACTAGGACTAGCGGCCTGAGAAACCGTTTCTATCCAAATACGATTTTGGTTTTAAACACAGTGTAAGGAGTCTCTGTGGGAGTATATTGTATTTAATTATGGGGTATCAGAGTTTTTAGGGGGTTAACCAGGCTGGGATAGCAGACTTGTTGGTTTTTGAATGTCTGATGTAGATTTTTTCATTTTCGTTGTTCTGTATGGGACAATGACAATAAAGATTATTGTATTGTATCGTATCATATTCTGCAAATTATCTCTCTTGTGGTCTGTGCTCCACAACCTTCCTAAGTGCCTGTGCTCCCTGAAAGCCTCATGGCAGCCTCAGCTAGGGTTTCATATAGGTGTAGAAGGCAGGTGTGCAGCCTACCATTTACCTGACCATTGCTTTTTTTTAAGTGAAGTCTTTTTACTTTTAAAGAAATAAGATGTGTATGTGTTTTGTTTTGTTTTGAAGGTAAAAGGAAGGACTTCCCTTCTACCATGTCTGCAGCTATTTCATTCTTTCCTTCCTCTTTTTTGAGTACATTTTTTTGGAAATGTTGTCAGGCCATGCCCTGCTTTATCAGTTATGTGACCAAATATTTCACAAAGACAGATTCCTCCTTGTCCTTTGCTTAATTGGTTTTTTTTTTTGGGGGGGGTCCTCCTCCTAAGTAGTGGGGATCCATATTACTAACTTGAAGGGATACCATTTTTATTGCACAGTGATTAATCTAGATCAGCAACCCCCAAACTTGGCCCTCCAGATGTTTTTGGCCTACAACTCCCATCATCCCTAGCTAACAGGACCAGTGGTCAGGGATGATGGGAACTGTAGTCCCAAAACATTCCTGATCAAGATTAAACCTCTTGAATGTTGACATTTTATTTCAAAGCAAACTAGAACCCTGATGTCCATGAGTAGATTCATTGTTGTAGGTGAATGCCAGGAAGGTGTGAGAAATGCGATGAGTGAGTCAGGCCATGGCAAGAAGTGAGCTTGATGGACTACAGTGTGGATTTGTTTTTGTTATTTTACTGTTGGTGTCTGTATTTTCTCCCAATTTGATCTTTCCAGTATTTTTAAAAATTATTTGGCTATTATAGTTGTTTATCTCTCTAACCCTTATACGTGTTGTTGTAATAGGTGCATTATTGTTTGGTTTTATCCCCCATCTCAATATAAGACATGTGGGGATCTGTGTGAATGTAGCAGAGTACATATTGATTTGATGCTATCCTTCCTTACTCACGTTTATGCGTATAGCAGAGTACACCCCCTTTGCAGCGCTAGTGGAAGCTATTGAGAAGCTGGTTTCACCCTTTAGATGAAGCAATCCAGAATGCCCCTAGTGCAGCCTAGATCTTCCTGGTATCGCCCCCCCCCCTTATATTCCCTCTTTAAAAGAATAATCATACAACATAGTCTTCTTAAAATAAGAATAGAGTTTACTCACAGTTCACATTCAGTAGCAGTCTGAAGGCAGGCTTAAGTTGCAGTTATAGGGTACATTTGTAGATTAAAATGAAGAGATGCCTTTAGCTAAGTCTCAGACTTTGTTATGCATGAGGCATCTCAGGAAGCAGATCAACAGACAAAGAGCAGGAGGCGAGAAAGAGAAACGGTGATGTGTCCAGCCTTTAATTTGGGTCCCGCCCACCTCGACCTGGCTGCATCCAAGGGGAAGTGGCTCCCACAAGTCCTCCCTTTTGGAGACCCATTCCCCTGTGTGCCCATTCTAGGAAACAGGAAACGATGGACTTGACAGCTCTGCCTACATATCCCACAGGACACACACACACACACACACACTATCTCAGAGGTCTTACATCACTGAACTTCCCCCATATTGTAACTCTATCACAGGTTATGAGAATAACCGTTCTCCAAAACCACTGTAGAGCCGCATATGGCTCAGGCAGTACCAGCTCCAAAATTTGGGAGCAGCTTGGGCAAGGAACCCTCCAGAGTCCTCTTTAACATAGAACAGGGACAGGGAACCTATGGCCTTCCGAATGTTGTTGATCTCAGGTGCGTGGCATGGCCAGTAGTCAGGGATGGTGGGAGGGATCTGCTGGTCCCAGTGAGTAACCAAACATATTGTAGATACCCTCAGGAACCAGTCCTGGTTCCATGGCCTTACGTTTCATGTTCCGTTTCATTTTTAAAAATGCTTATAACAGCATTTTAAGGAATGCGGGAGGCGCTGTGGGTTAAACCACAGAGCCTAGGACTTGTCGATCAGAAGGCCGGCAGTTCGAATCCCCACGACGGGGTGAGCTCCCATTGCTCGGTCCCTGCTTCTGCCAACCTAGCAGTTCGAAAGCACATCAAAGTGCAAGTAGATAAATAGGTACTGCTTCGGCGGGAAGGTAAACGGCATTTCCGTGCACAGCTCTGGTTCGCCAGAAGTGGCTTAGACTTGCTGGCCACATGACCCGGAAGCTGTACACCGGCTCCCTCGGCCAATAAAGCGAGATGAGCGCCGCAACCCCAGAGCCAGTCACGACTGGACCTAATGGTCAGGGGTCCCTTTACCTTTATATCAGCATTTTAATTGCTTTCTTCTAGTATCAGCTACATACCATAGTAAGCACATCCACTGGATATACAGTGTGCTAATGTAAGAAGTCTCCGTACTTCATCCAGCAATCTTGCTCATGCAGTCAGATGGTGTCCTTTCTGCCCTGCTGGTCTACAAACTGTATTTTATATTACAGTATGGAAGGTTATTTGTAACTGTAAGGAAGCATGCTTGGATGTGCACCTGTAGAAGTTTACCCATGGCTGTTAGCTGCAGTGGCTCTGTTCTACCTCCACTGAGGGAGGCAATATGCCTCTGAATACCAGTTTCAGGGAAACACAGGTGTGGAGAGTGTTCAAATTCTCCTTGTGGCCTTCCTGTGGAAGTCACTGTGAGACCAGAGTGCTAGACTCGATGGGCCTCTTGCCTGATACAGCAGAACTCTTCTTACAGTCTGATATCTTGTCAGGAACCCCCACCCCACCCTTTGACCCATTGTTTAGTACATAAGTTAGGTACTGTACACTTTTATAGGGCGGAAAAATCTGTAAATTTTCATCCCCTTTGAACACCATTCATTTTGTTCTGTTCTAAATTAGCTGTAGGAGAATTGGGCTGGAGATAATGGATCAGCAACCTTTCCTAAGATGACCTATGGTATCCCAGAGTGGTTTTCACCACAGCTTTGAGCCAAAGTTTTCTGTTTCACTTGGCACACTCTGTGACTGTTTGCACACTCCCTTTTGTCATCATCCTTTCCTGTCAAGCTATATTTTGTTTGAGAAGTTTGGCCGAGGATGATGGAGTTGGCCATGATTCCATTGCTCTGTGTTTTACGGTTTCCAGCTTCAGATCAGGATCCTTCTGCCTTGAGCAGCAGATGTTTTTACACACCGAAAAACCCAAATCACAACACTTTATATAATACATACATTTTATTTTGCTTGTTCACCTTTTTTCCCTTCCCTTTGTGACATGGAATTGATATGCACCAATTTGTTCCACGTTGATAGGGCAACTTGCAGTCATGCTCCAAGTTAGAGCAATGTGAAGAAGCCACTTTCTAAAAGTCATTGGAAGAGTAGAAATCATTGTTCGGTGCTTTCTTTGGAATACTCACCTTTCCATTCCCATTTCAGAAAGCATGTGGATTTATATATAGCCAAAACTCATATTCCCTGAAAACAGCTGCCATTGCACAATATACATAGCCAAAATTTTAGTCCTGTCTGAGTTTTTGCTATTTATTGACCTTTTGATGGAATGAATTTAAGACCCCTTGTATACATATTATGCAATTGTGCAGTTAATGTGTATTTCTAAAATTATATTTAATTTAAACTATAGGGGAAATCGGAATTTCAAATCTGTAATACATTTGTATACATGGAGAAAAACCTGCATTCAGTGCATAGCTCTAGTTTTATGTGGATTAAGCCTACTTTGCTGTGGCATGCAAACATAATAGCAGCCACATCTGGTGTAATTCTGGAATGATGGGTTGCGGAGGGCAGCAGCAGATTCCCCTGGTTTGCTCTTTTTCCTCACTCTTGATGATCATATAGGTACTTAGTATACCATTTTCCATCTTGAAAAAAACTTCTGTTGCTCTTTGAATAGCTTGATAGAATGAAACCATTACCATGAATTCACTACCATTGTTGTCTTACTGCATTCCAACCTCCATATCTTTGGAACGGGTGCATTTGTTCTTCAAAGCAAGAGTCGAAATTCAGGAAAGGAGTCTGAAGAAGAGAGGCAAATAGTGCTGACAAGAGAATGAAGTTCTGGGCTTTATCAGAAGATTTTTCAAAAATCAGCAGATAATATCGTATCCACCCAAGAGTTCTTAAAGAACTCGAATGTGAAATTAACGATCTCGTAACAAAAATATGTAACTTGTTCCCTAGATCAGCCTTTGTGGTTGAGCAATGTAACAGCTGTTTTTAAAAAGGAATCCAGGGGTTTGGGATCCAGGAAATTATAGGCTAGTTAGTTTAGATGAACTCAAGGTAAATTCATGGAAAGAATTGTTAAAGATAAAATTATCAAGTTTATAGAAAGAACAAGTCTTTCTGGAGTTATATGAACATGATTTTACAAAAGTAACCCTTGTTCCACTAACTTTTTGGAGTTCTTTCAGAGTGTTAATAAGCAGGTGGATATCGGTAATCCAGTAGCCATTGTGTACGTGGATTTTCCATGAGCTTGGAATAAACTTCATCACCGAAGATTCCAAAGCAAATTTAGCAGTCATAGGATAAAACAACACATCTTGTTATGTATCATAAACCATCTAAGGAACAGGAAGCGTAGAGTAGGAGCAAATAGACCGTTCTTACTGTGGCTGAATATAAGGAGCTGTGTCCCACAAGAATCTGTGCTGAGAATGGTGCTTTAAATTTGTTCCTAAGTGATATGCAGTTGGGGTGAACAATGAAGTGGCCAGGTTCATTCATAGCACCAAATTATCCAGGTTTGTCATACCAAAAAAGATTACAAAGGATATCTCCAAACTGGATGACGGGGGCATTAAAATACTAAATGTGGTTCATTGTAATTTAATGTAGAGTGATGCCCATTGGGCAAAAAAGAAAGCATAACTTCAAATCTACACTAATGGGGTGTGAATGAATTGCTGATGCTTGACCATGGATCTTGGACTGCATAGTGAATGCAGTCATACCTCGGCTCCTGAACGCCTTGGGAGTTGAACGTTTTGGCTCCCGAACGGTCAAAAACCGGAAGTGATTGTTCTGGTTTTCGAACGTTCTTTTGGATGCTGAACGTCCAATGGGGTTTCCGCGGCTTTCCGATTGGCTGCAGGAGCAGCCAATCAGAAGCCATGCTTTGGAAGTCAAACATTTTGGAAGTCAAACGGACTTCCGGAATGGATTCTGTTTGACTTCTGAGGTACGATTATATCTTAATGAAAGCATCCACTTAGTGTGTGGCAACTGCAAAAGAGGAAAGTTATGTGTCATTAGGAAAGGGGTCAAAAATGAACCCCAATCATTGGAGAAGCCATTTCCAAGCTGGTGCAAACGTAACCAGAACAATATGCAAATATTGGCAGGCATCAGGAGTAACAAATACTCTTTAAGTACAATACAAATACTCCTGTTAAAATACTTGCCAACAACTTTTCTAATGGCTTTGTACTTTATTTTTCAAATGTCTTTCTTTGTCACCCATTCTGCTGTGGTTTCAATTTATATCCTGCTTTCCATTCAACAAACACTCACAACACGGTTCACAGTAAAAAGAGTGAATAATAAGCTACTTTGTTATTAAATCACATAAACGCCCCAAAATATAAATACAATCTTTAAAAAAGGAGAGAATTGTTGTTGCAGAAATAGAGGAAAGCCATGGCTTTAGTGGTCTTTGGAGACAAAGGACACAGGGTGCTGCCTTAGGCTGAAGTTAGACCATTGTGGTCCATCTAGGTCAGTACTGTCAACACTGACTGCCAGCAGCCTATCAGGATTCCTGCTAGGGATTGAACCTCAGATCTTTTACATGCAAAGCATATGCCTCTCACTGAGCCTATGGCTTTTCCTGACTATCGTGGAACTCCCAGAACTTTGGCATCCAGGTTCTATTGAAATACAGTGGATAGAATGTTGGGCTTTTGCCTGGATTCATATTTGTACGCATCAGTATCCAACTGTAAGCAAGTCATCATCTGACATGCAGTATTTCCCATCTGTAAAACTGACCTGCTGACCTACCTTCACAGTAGTTTCACGAGGCAGAAACGCAAGCCAAATATATACAATGCTGATGACATCAGCAAACCCAGAGAAAATTTGTTACTTATTTGTGGACGATAAGCTTGTTGAACCATCAAGTTCCAATACTTGTTTTGAATCCAAACCACACGAAGTCACAAACTTCAGACAATTTACAGAGACAGTTTAGTCTGTAGGTTTTGCTAATCGTTCCTTCAGAGATGGCTGGTAACTTGGTTGTGGTTTTCCTAATTTCCGACCGCTACACCATGTTAATTATGAATAATGCATTAAATATCTTCCAAATGGTTTCCCCCGTATAAACAGCTACCGTTGCCTCCAGGATATTATGGGATAGGGGAGGTTAGCATGGTAAAGACTGGGAGGAATGTCTCTGTGTTTTCAAATTGCAGGGTTGACTTTTAACAGATATACTGTACATTGTAAGCTCATTTATGTGGCCGCCTGCAAAATGCATCCAGCTATGCTTGGGATATAAGGAGCTGATTTATGGGAAGTCAGATAATTTGTCCTTCCTGTGAAATACTATCTGCTCTGATTGATAGCAGCTTCAAGGGTCCGCAGCAGAACCAATGCATGCACACATCTCACTCGAGAAAAAGAATGTTGCTCCCTGTAGAAAAATCCCTACCCTGTTTCAAAATTATGCTGCAGTCCTAAGACCAAACTAGTGGTTTGGCAAACAACCCAGCTTGTAAAAAGCAAGGGTCACTGTTAGTAAAGGTAAAGGGACCCCTGACCATTAGGTCCAATTGTGACCGACTCTGGGGTTGCGGCACTCATCTCGCTTTATTGGCCGAGGGAGCCGGCGTACAGCTTCCGGGTCATGTGGCTAGCATGACTAAGCCGCTTCTGGCGAACCAGAGCAGCACACGGAAACGACGTTTACCTTCCCGCCAGAGCGGTACCTATTTATCTACTTGCACTTTGACGTGCTTTCGAACTGCTAGTTTGGCAGGAGCAGGGACCCAGCAACGGGAGCTCACCCCATCACGGGGATTCGAACCACCGACCTTCTGATCAGCAAGTCCTAGGCTCTGTGGTTTAACCCACAGCGCCACCCGCGTCCCAGGGTCACTGTTACACACCTCTTATTTCCTGTACCGCTGTGCCCTATAGCTGTGTATAACTGAAATAATTGTGCACTCTGCCAGTGTTTGTCCCCACCTCCTCTTCAGATGTTGAGATGGCAAGCTCCTTGTTCACTCTGCGAAGTGCCATACACATGGGTGGTTTAATATGCAGCCTGTGCATGTTGTGTATATCACAGGAGAGTTTATGGGTCCCAATATCCACTCATTTATTATGGGGAATGGAGACATGGTCACAGCCAGATTTCTGGAGACTTTCTCTGCTGTCCTCCACCTTCTTAAAAACTAGGGCTTGGCTTGTGGTCATTTTTCTGACTTGCAATGAACCAGCCTGGTTAGCATAGACTGCGAGAGTTCTGCTGGTTCTCCTGGCTTGGGCTTCTACTCTTAATCACCCTCTGCTGTTGCAGATCTCTTTTCCATTACATTTGCATCCTGTGTTACTTCTGGTTATTAAATTTTTGCCATTTTCATTGTTGCATGGAAGTGCAAGCACAGTAGTAATTTTATGACATCTTGTTGATGAATTTGTCTGGGGTCCAAAGCTCATATCAGGAAGAACAAAGACCCAGAGGGGTTGGAGAACTTCTGGTGGCGCAGCACTGCATGTTAAGGTCTGGTTTTCCATCTTGGTTCAAACCATCCAACTAAATCTTGGGCTGCAGGTCTTTACTACTTAACTCTATGAAATGACAGACATTAAGCGGGCAGGGAGACATTCTCAGTAACATTGGGAGTAAATTCAGTGCAGCTTTATTGACTTTTATGAGTGCTCTAGAATTACATTGATGTAATTTGGAGTGTGTTTCATCCCAGGGACATTTATTTGAAGCTCAAATCTACCTCTCCTCCCACACAAAGGCTAGCATTTAGTTCATTTCAGCTATGATAAATTATTTGCATCAGAAACGCTGACTCTCTAAAACCTGAGATTTTGGGAAATGTTATTTATGCTAAAAGTATTAATTCCTAATAGTTTTTGGTCTCCTGCTTTACTACTTCTCGTCTTGCTCTCATTTCGGGTCATTACCCCATATACTGCATCCCATATGTGTGCCTTTGGCAGTCCAAAAGGTATGATTTGTGTTTTGATTTTCCTGGCCAGTTTGCTGACTGCAGTGACTGCCGTTGGCATTTTGCCAGCTGGTTGTTTATTTTGTTACCGCTACAGAAAAAAAAATGTTCCTCAGATATGTTTCGGCGTGTGTGTTTTTTAGGTTGCCAGGGGAAGAAGAAGCCCTATGCTATCTACTCCTTGCCTTCTTTTCTGATCTTAAAGGGTAAAGCGTGGAGCTGAGCTGAAACAACCTCTTTAGTTTCATTTTCACTATGGCTGGTAAAACACTTCAATTTTCCCATGTGATTTCAAACTGCCCATCATCTCCCCCCTCCTTTTTTGTCCAAGTCCTGACCACTAGAAGGAAAGATGGGGAAAGTCCCCAAAGGCCTGTTTCCTAAGCCTCCCTTAGGGCACAGGCTTAGTAGCAAAGGTCAGGAAGGAGTCCCATGTTGAGACAAAGCTTCAAGAGAATCTGTGTCATGGGCAAGGAACCATTTTTAGCCAGAAGACCACATTTCCTTTTAGCTATCCTCCAATGACTACATGCCAGTGGCATAGCATGGGTTGCCTGCACCCGGGGCAGACAAGCCGCTGATGCTGCCAGAACGACCCCTCACCAGAACAAACCTCTACAGGGAAAAAGAAAAGATTCCCATTCCCTGGTCTAGAATCTATAGGGTATTCTGCCAATTGAAGCTTCTACTCTCATTGCAGTATTATAACTCAACGACCCTACGTGGGCAGCAACAAAGACCTAAAAGCAATGCTGGAGGCACTGAATGTCACAGTTTAAACTAACCAGCCTGTTCTTTGGCTGCAGGCTTCTAGCATATTATTGATAGTATAGGGTGTTAAGAAACTTTATACACAACCCTTGCTTCTGTTTGACAAATGAATGGAAAACCCTAACCCAGTCATTTCACTCCAAACCTATTTGCAAGAAATGGGGCCCATGAGGACCTAACTTTGAAGGCAAAGGTTGCTCTGTGCCAAGCCAATCTGTGCCCAAGTTGAACTGTGTGAAAATGCCTGAAGAACTGTATTAGCTCAAGAGAAGCAAAGTCATTTGGACACAATGTTGGCGGGTTTTTTGTTCAGTTGACGGTTTGCACTTTCGCTTCAACCACGCTTTGGGGGAGGATCATCATCAAGCTACTGCAACTCCCAATTAAAACAACAACATGGATTAAAATAGTATCCTAGAATTCAGATACTATGACGCTTCAAATATTGGGCTTCTTATTTTCAAATTTTCTAAAAGCATAATTTTTTTAAACACACACACATATGCATATACACACAGATACTTATTTTCACAAAACCATATTCATATCAATACTTTTATGGGGTTCCCTGAACCCCAGGACTTCCTCCCACCCCTCCACTGGCTTCCAGAATTCTTCCCCTTTTAACTGCCTCTAATAACTTTATCTAACTTTGTTATAATCCATTCTTACCTTTTGTTCATTTAAATTACAAGCGCTATGTATTCCTGCTAATGTTTTTAAACTCTTACAGTGTTCTTTAATATTTGTGAAACATGGACCACTTATAAACACCATCTCCAACTCCTTGATAGATTCCATCAATGGTGTCTCCAAAAAATTTTACACATCACTTGGGAAGACAGGTGAACTAATACCAGTGTACTGGAAGAAGCAAAGATCACCAGTGTCGAAGCAATAATTCTTCAACATCAATTTCACTGGAATGGTCATGTTGTGCGGATGCCTGATTATCATCTTCCAAAGCAACTACTCTATTCCAAACTTAAAAATGGAAAGCATAATGCTGGTGGTCGACAAAAGAGGTTAAAGACTATCTCAAGGCAAATCTTTAAAAATGTAGTATAAACGCCAACAATTAGGAAACACTTGCCTGCGAGCGCTCCAATTGGAGAACAGCCTTTACCAAAGGTGTCATGGGCTTTGAAGACACTCGAACTCAGGATACAAGGGAGAAAAGTTCTAAGAGGAAGGCACGCTTGGCAAATCCACACAGTGATCAACTCCTGCCTGAAAACCTATGTCCCCACTGTAGAAGGAGTTTTGGATCCTGAATTGGCCTCCACAGTCACTTTCAGACTCATTGTTAAAACCATGTTTATGGAAACAATCTTACTCGGCTATGAGGGATCACCAAAGAAGAAGACGATTCTCTACTAAACTTATTGTCCTCTTGGTGCCTGATCTTCCCGGTTAACCATGCCATCTCCGCATATTCCATCATCTTCAATATCCATTCTTCTTTTGATCGAATAATGGGCTTCTTAAGAGAAGTTGCAATAATTACAGGCAATCCCCCATTTTGAGGGGGGTGGTGTTTACGTTCTGAGGCACTGCATGCATCAGTGAAATCACATATATTTGAAACACCATTGAAAAAGCCTGCAAACACCCCATTCTGCCCTGTCCCTCCCCATCCTGCCTCTTTTTGTGACGTTTTCAGGTCACTTCTGCGTTCAGTGAGATGCACAGATGCACACATATTGAACGGGCACACATGGAGGGTTGCCAATATACTGTTCAGATTGTTAGTATGCATGGCTCTCTTTCCTTTTCCTATGTATTATAAAATATATATTTTATGGGGGTTAAGAATACCGATAGTTCTTGTATTGTGCTGCATCAGAACCTATTGCAATACTTCTAAGCGGGATGGACTTGCTCAGGGTGTTCCGTCGTGGCATGGAACTGAAATACATTTTTAATTTCAAAGGTTTGGATTTATTGAACTATGTTAGTTTAATGCTCAACTTCTTAAATTAAGAAAAGTCAGCTTTCCCATGCATGCAACAGCTTAGAAAAGAAACAGATCTTCCGTTAACTCAAGCATTATGTTGGCCGTGCTATAGTTCAGAATGATTGGGCGGAGGGAGAGAAAAAAAGAAAAGCGCTTGGACTTTGTCAGAAACTGGAATGTTTAGGTTGAAATTTTCTTTCTGTTTCTGATCTCCAGATGGCCATCAGTCTTCATCTTGTTCTGTCTTTTATTCCAGTCAGCCTACAGCATTTACAAAATTCTTATCCTGGTCTGGTAACATTTTGCAGTCTCTTTGCACTTACTAAGGTGCCAGGTGGCATAGTCCTATATATAAGGTGTTGTTGTTGCTTTTAAAAAAACTTAAAATCTTTTCAGCCTCCCTCCCATAATCTGGAGAAACCCAATTCAGGAACTTCTGTTGTTGAGTTGTTGTTTTTCCCATTAATGCTATTACATAGCCCTCAAACTGACTTAATTGTTTTAAGAGTCATATATGAGTTTTCATATATTTTGATCCTAATATTGTCCAACCAGCCAAAGTTGCTATAAATGTATATTCTAAAGTTCCCCAGTTCAGAAAGTTGAAACCGAAGAAAGGTTTCCAGTATTTGATATTAGACAGTAAGTAGGCATGATGGTGTAGTTCCAATTTCAGAATTCCAAATCCAGCTTCATTAATTTGTGATTTTTTTTTCTGCAAAGATAATCTTGGGGTTGTTGAACCCCAAATACATTTCCTAGCAATATTCCAATCCTGGCATTGGTCCCCGGAGTGCAAACTTGTTGATCGCTTGGACTGAATGTATAAAGTCAGGGAAATTATATGGGAAGGCAAAACCTGTAGCCTATGAAAGGAAAAAGGATCTACAGGAGACAGAAACTGGAGTACACAGACAGAGCTACTGAAGGCTACAATGATAGGTCATAAAGCAAATATCTCAGTTTGAGACTTTCTTTTGGGGATCCAACAGAGCTATGAATTTTAACTTAACATGCTCATCTTTCAAAAGTGTTAATTTGATTCTCTTTCATGCTGGGAATCTAAGGCAACAAATTCATTTCAGTTTTCTTGCAACATACTTATAGCTTTGACTTTCTCTCCCCCCCCCCCACCTCTACACACAAACACACATGAGGAACAGATTGACCATATGTCAAAATTTACTGTGTTAATTCATCATACCTTTTTTTCATAGTATTGCCTAATGAGTGTTTGTCAGTAACCCTTATGTTAAGTTGCCGCACAATATTCTGAGGTTCTGTATTAGAAAATAGTTTGTAGCAGTCATGCACTAATCTCACTATAATTTGACATGTTGTATGCTGCCTTGTTGTATTTTAATGAAAAGCGTGCTCTGCAAATATTTTACATAAATAAATTGACTATCTTTGAGCAAAGGCGTTTAACCTTCTGAAGACTACCGTCCCTTTTGAGTTCCAAGTTCACTCAGCTTCAGAGAGCTACATGTTATGGAATGTATTTCTTCACATTGCTGCATTTAGGAACATGAAATATATCATGGTGAATGCACATCTTGACAACATTCAGTGGTCGGAATTGTGCATTGTGTCTGATTTATATGACTGGCAAAATACAGATGGAAATGAGTGACTTGTGGATTAGGGTATTGACATGCAGTAATGTGGCTTTTGTTTTTGTTTGGCTACAGGAGCTGTGAGGGTCGAAATATCAGATACCGAACATGCAGCAACGTGGTAAGTGATTATGTGCTGGGGCTATTGCAATCCACATATCTGGAAAGATTTGGGGTTTGTGACAAATGGGTTCTCTGGAAACTATCCCCCAAAAGGATAGGTCTCTGGTAGTGGCGTATGACATTCAAGTAAATGAGGTTTATACACAAATATTTACAGTTGAAATGTTGTTGGTATGAAGAGAGGCACATTTTCCCCATAGAGGCGCAATACTCAGGCCTCCTTGCAGATGTCTTTCCCCTCAATGCAGAAGGAGGGAGAGAATGAAGGGCACCTTTTTCATGCTTGCCCTCTTGCAGACCCTCCAAATGCCCCTGTTTTCCAGATTTAAAGAAGCCATCCTGGTTTCTGTTTTGATCCCAGAATGTCCAGCTTTCCCTTAGGACATCCCTGTATCCATCAGAGAAATGTATGAAGTTTTGAGACCCTCCCGCCAAGCCAAGGAAACAAGTAACTGTACAACCTTTAGAACAGGGGTCAACAACCTTTTTCAGCCATGGGCCGTTCCACCGTCCCTCAGACCATGTGGTGGGACGGACTATGTTTTTGGGGGCGGGGCGGGAATGAACGAATTCCTATGCCCCACAAATAACCCAGAGATGCATTTTAAATAAAAGCACACATTCTACTCATGTCAAAACACCAGGCAGGCCCCACAAATAATGCAGAGATGCATTTTAAATAAAAGCACACATTCTACTCATGTCAAAACACGCTGATTCCCGGACCATCCGTGGGCCGGATTGAGAAGGTGATTGGGACGCATCTGGCCCTCGGGCCTTAGTTTGTCTACCCCTGCTTTAGACGACACCTGAAAGCAGCCCTGTATAGGGAAGTTTTTTAATGTTTAATGTTTTATTTTGTTTTTATACATGTTGGAAGCCGCTCAGAGTAGCTGGGACAACCCAGTCAGATGGGTAGAGTATAAATAATAAAATGATGATGATGAGTGGTGTCCAAACTTTTTTCAAAGAGGGCCAGATTTGATGAAGTGAAGGGCTGTGAGGGCTGACCAAAGGGCCAACCGAAGTTGTTATCCTTTTTTTAGGATTCAAGTTGTTGAGGTTTTTTTTTAGGATTTTACCCCAGGAAATAAACTGCCACAGGGGCTGAATTAAAATGACCAGTGGGCTGGATTAGACCCATGGAACAGCCTTTGGACATGTCCCTGTTTTCATCAGAGAAAAGCTGAAGCTCTTGCTGAAGGGATGGGGAACCTGTGGTGTTCTGGATATTGTTGGACTCTAAATATCATCCACCCCAGTCGTCAAACAACATCTGCAGGGCCGCAAGTGTTAAACCCCTGTGTTAAATAGTCAGAAAACCTTTTAACTGTATCTCTTTCCTTCACTAGAACAACTGCTCCCCATACACTCATGTTTATTCAGTCAGTCATTGAACATGATGGCTAATGGCTCCAATGTTGTGTGTGGTTTGGCTGCATAAATCTCATTGATTTCATGGGCGTTTAAACCACCTTACTGTTCACGGGATTACACTGGGGTCCTCTCCGGGTCGTTGCAATCTCCCTTTAGTCTAGACAGGAGCTGTCCTCATTGACAACAACTGGAGGTAATAGCCAGTCAATAAAGCTGCCCTCTGCTTTGTGGGTTGTCTTCCAGCTGTGAGGCACTTTGGGTACACCAGGAGACTGAAGAGAGCAACAGGCTTAATAATTTGTGTCAAGTCGGGAGACATACGGTGGCTCCACTGAATATAGCATGGGAGAAATGAAAGAGACACTGTCCAAGCTGATAGCTTTCAAAAGACTCTCGCGGGTTTTGATTTGTTTTGCACAATACTGGCCAGCTTGCTCCTTGCCTTGTTCTGCTCCTGCCAGCCCCAAAGGAAGCGGAATGTAACGAGATGCTGCTCTGCATTAGTTTGTTGTTGCTGGATCACCCTGCTGGGAAGCTGGGATTACACCTAAGTTCGGAGCCCTTGTTTATAGGAACAGCTGAACTTTTCCAACACAAAGAATAATCTTTCCTTAATAGAAAAAATAAAAATGTTGTTCTTAGGATAGGTTCGATCTTTTGGCTAATGCACTTGAAATGTGTCTCTTCAAAATAAAAGTTCACATATCTCTGTCCAAAAGCAAGAGTAGAGAATTGAGTGTGTAGAATCAGAGTTATAGAGCAGCCGCTCTCTGCTTCATGGCAAGAAGGTTGGTGTTTCTTGCTGTTCTTTTGCTCAGAAATCTAAGGAAACAGGGGGACTATAATGTAATATTGGGTGCAACTGTGTGGCCTGAGGCTCCAGTGGGCACCTCTACACATGAACGATGTTTTAAAAGGCCGCTAGTAGTACATTTCCAAGCACAATTCAAAGTGTTGGTGCTGACCTAAACGGCCTCAGTCCAGTATATCTGAAGGAGCATCTCCACTCCCATTGTTCTACCCAGACACTGAGGTCCAGCTCTGAGGGCCTTCTGGCGGTTACCTCATTGCGAGAAGTGAGGTTACAGGGAACCAGACAGAGGGCCTTATAGGTAGTGGCACCCGCCCTGTGGAACGCCCTCCCACCAGATGTCAAAGAGAAAAACAACTACCAGACTTTTAGAAGACATCTGAAGGCAACCCTGTTTAGGGAAGCTTTTAATGTTTAATAGGTTATTATATTTTAATATTCTGTTGAAAGCCGCCCAGAGTGGCTGGGGAAACCCAGCCAGATGGGCGGGGTATAAATAATAAATTATTATTATTATATTATATAATGTCATTGGAACTAACAATTGCCTGGTTCAGAATCCAAATAAGTATTTGAGGAGAGTCTCGTTTTAAGTCTTTTTTTCTTTTAGGGAAGCCATTGGTGCTAGTGGTGGTTAGAAGTAGGGGTTTCATGCGGTGGAGCTGAAAATGTGGCGTGCCCTCACTACAAAAGCCCACTTTCTAACATCTTTGTCCAGGAAACTTGGGAGAGCTTTTATAATCCAATTTACCATTGAGTCGTTTTAATGAACGGTGTGGGTTCATTACTGGTTAGCCTGTCTTCCAATTTTTATTTAATCTGTGTTTCAAGGGAGAGGGATGTATGGTTTTATTTAATTTTTTTATCGCCCACTTCCTCGGCTGCTTTTATGTGGGAAAGTGATTTATAGATATGCATCTACATGAAATTCAACACGAGCTCACTCATTGCACAAATCCAAACAGCAAAACAATTTACAAAGAGTAGGAAAGATTGTCTACGCCCCCCTTTAAAAAACAAAACCAAAAACCTCTTTCCAGAAGTTGCCTTCTCAGAATGCATGCTGCAGAGATAGTCTAGCAACTCCTCATTCAGTGTCCAAGGGAGAGATAAATCACCTGTAGGGAAATGGTTTTGTCTTCATGATGAAAGGGATGCCTGCTCCTGGTAAAATATACCTGCATATACATTGCATATATCAAATCAGCAGGAGGGGGAACTGACAAATTAACAGTGAAAATGGGGAGAACTAAGGAAAGATATCCAGCTCTAGTATGCACTGAGGGAGTTTCCAAACAATCATATTTTTGGTGTGATAAGTACACATTTGTTTCTCATTTACTGCATATGGCACACGTATTTTTCTCTCAAGGTTCATCTCATTGCCCCGGCAATCCTATTTTGTGTACCTGGGGAGATGCAACGCTTTCTCTCATAGGGAACATTCAGTGCAGTTACAGTTGCAGAACCATAATAATAACCAAGAAAGCAATCTGAAGAAGTCCAGATAAATCTGACAAGAAACTTTCCCCAGATGCCTCTTGCATTAACTCCACCTCTGTTTTCCCATTACGGTTGGCTTAATCCGGCATCCTTGCTTCCCAGAGTTTTTGATCCTTTCATTGTTCTGGAGTACACACCGCGAATTAGTTTGTTTTAAAGGTGTGTGTGAGAATAGCAGTAACTGCAGCAAGTCTTGTTTCCTCCTTTATCTGTTGTGGGGATGAACATGGATAAATTCATGTGTTGACTACAAGCGTGGAGTAAGGGTTCTGAGCTCTTTTTCTGGCTGTCCTCCTATCACAGCAATTTTATTTTTAGGTGAAGAAAAGCTCCAGCTGCTAAATTCATGTGTGCCAGGCTGCTCTTAGAGGCATGTGAGCAAAGGCCAGTGAAAAAGTTGGCATCCTTCTGGAACTTTTACCTGGACTAGATGGTTGTTTGGTATGATTCTGCCAGCCCAATTCTTATTCTTTAAATGGCTTTAGGGTCCAGCCAGGAAATTTTTATTTTGGAGGCAAGAAAGATCTATTTGTGTTCTGAACTGTGGTAGAAACTTGAGGGGGAGAAAAACCCAGCTAAACATGTCTGAAACCATTCTGGAACTTTGAAGGAAAAATACCCTTTGTTGTTTCTTGGAAAAACGACCCTGAATGCAGTAAAAGAAAAAGACACATTTTTATAACTTGCTATGTTATTATATACCCTTTGGTATGAAAAGTAAACAAAATCTTAAAAAGTGACTCACACATTTCTTGGCTGCATGGAACTTCTAAAGCTGATTTCTCTGCCATATTGTAAACCTATAAAAGATGGATTTTTAAAGCTGTTCTTTCAGCCCTTTTCTTTCCTGGAGATTCACCTTCAGCTGCCAAAGGTTCTTCTATTTTTAGTGACAAGATGTCACTAATTCTCTCCTCCTGAAAATAACCTTTTATTATTTCTTCATCTACAAACAGAACCGCTCAACCATCACATGACCTGAATTTCCATGCTTCTAAATACTCAGATTATACCTTTTTCTAAGTTCATAGAGTCAGAAGCCATCTGGTACAACTCCCTTCTCAGGCGCTGAATCTTCCATGCTGCAGACTTAATTTTGTAAGACAAACCAGATGGCCTAAGCAAGGGAACCATATTATGTCTTAGACCAAAAGTCACCTTTACTTTCCACCTGCCCCCACATTACGGATCCTTCTCAAAATAGATAGCCCAATGCAGTCATGACTAGGAACCGCCAATCTGCTTTATGAAGCACCACACTCCTCCTGCCCCTTCCCACATTCCATGGCAGTTAAACAAATCGTGAAAGAATGATTTAATGCAAGACGGAAGCTGAAGCTGGATCAGGAATATGTCCTCCTCTGCAAATTAGCGAGTATATTGCCCCTCTACAGAATCTTTTGTTTGGAAGGAGCTTATGGGAGAAGAGCACTGGAAATCCTTGGCTTAGAGTTCCTTTGATCACCTTGAAAGGAGCGGTTGCTTCATCTGGGCGCCCCCCTCAAATATCTTTGCTCGCCTCCTAGCGGTGCAGCAATAAAACTGCTAGCACATTTGCAAAGCTAAGCAGGGTCCAGTATGGTTTCAAATTGGATGGGAGGCCCCATGCGTCGAGATTCCTGCATTGCAGGGGGTTGGATGACCCTCACTTCTGTGATTCTGTGAGACGGTTTGCAAGGGATTGTGGAGAAAAACAGAACAGATAATTCTCACAATATTGTTGCCACCACACAACTAATCTCAATACTTGCAGTATTGTAAGTATATTTGATGTTTATTAAGCTTATAGGACTAACCGTAAAAATTGGTGGGAATTAATAAAACGATATATCAATTACATTTAATCCCCTATGAGTGGCTTAGGGCCCTCGTATTTATGGGACTGCCTCTCCTGGTATGCCCAGCAGAGGACCTTAAGGTCCATAAATAATCATAGTTTAGAGGTCCTGGACCCTAAGGAAGTTAGATTATCCTCCACCAGGACCAGGGCCTTCTCAGTGATGGCTCCAACCTGGTGGAATGCTCTGTCCCATGAGACTAGGGCTCTGCAGGATTTAACTTCCTTCCACAGGGTCTGTAAGACAGAGCTATTCCACCTGGCTTTCAATTTGAACTTAGCCTGATCTTTTATTCCCCTTCCTTCCCTCCCTCTCCCCTTTTTATGAAGATTACCTGCTCTGGGGTCCCACAGCTAATTCTCCCCTGGCCTCCTCACTGACCCAAATAGGACTAATTTAGCCAGCTAGGCCTGGTGATCATCTAATGTTTATTGGATGGATTTCCCCCCTAAATTGGTTTTTTAATTCTGAATTTATTGTTATTCACATTTTATACTGTATTTTATGCTGTTTTTTGTTGCATCAATTAAGTGTTTTAAATTTGTTGTTAGCCACCCTGAACCAGGAAGGGCGGGGTATAAATAAAAATTATTATTATTATTATTATTATTATTATTATTATTATTATTATTACAGACCCGCATGTGTGGGTCAGTTAGCAAACTGCCAGCGCCTGTTTTCAAAACAGTGGGGCTAGCACACAGAGAGCCCAAGGAGCAGAGCATTCAGCCCCATCATTAGGCACATGAATGAAGCATAAGAATAGGCTATTAAACCTTTTATTAATTTTGTTCAGCTGCAAGAAGCAACTGACACCCGCTTCTATCCTCATGCAATCAAACGGACCACACTCTGAAGTGAGTTTAAAAATGATTTAGTTGCTTAATTGAGGTCACAGTCATGCATTTTCCTTTAAGCAACAGCTTAAAGATAATGCAGGTAAAATACTTGGTTGAAATACAACAGAGCAGCCTCAGACACATGTCTGAGACAGGGAGCCCAGTTGAGGACCTCCTTGCTTACAGTATGTACTTCCCTACTGTCAGGAGAAGATGGGACATGATCTCATTGAGCCAACTCTAGCAGTTAGAACTCTGTGGTCCTTAACTCCTTCATATACTAACTAGCATTGTGAGCTATGACTGCAAATCTCCCACCAAAATACCATAGACTTCACTCAGAAATCTCCTTTCCTAATCCTATTGGGGATAGTATATAGTTAATCTCTCTTGGAACCTGAAATATACAATATGTATATTTTATAAATTGTTTTAGAGGCTTCTCAACTGCTTCTCTATTATAAAAACCTTGATAAGATCTTTGTATCTAACCTACTAAGTAAACTTTTAATAGCTCGATACTTTCATGTCCCGTGTAATCTGATCTACTTCCATCAAGCACATCTGGGATTCATCTTATCTTTTTCTCTAGCTCATTGATTAATAGAAATTGTTTGAAATGGGATTGGAATATGACAGACCTGTGTTGCCGTTATGAAGCACAGTGAGGGCAAATAAAAGGTCATGGCAAAAATGGTTGTTGTGTATGTGTGGACAAGAGACATTTAGGCAATCTGGGTTTTATGTCTCGAATACGAAGACTTAACATTTTGTGTTTGCATTCAAAGGAAAGGGGTCTGTTCACCTAGGGAACGGCTGGCCACCTTTAAAGTAAAAATTGTTTTTGTAGGAAATATATGCCCAAGAGGATGAGTAATAGTTGATAGTTATTGGCATTAAACAAACGCTCAAGAGAAAGAAAAGACCTGTAGGTTACGAATTCCTCAAATCCACTCAAAAAATTTAATGCTGTAAAAGATATTTCAGTGCTGAGCCAGAGGGTCTCTCATCAAAGAATCAGAAAGACAATGGCCGCATCCACCCCATGTATTTAAAGTACTATTCCACCACTTTAACAGTCATGGCTTTCCCACAAAATCCTGGCAGGTGTGGTCTGTGAAGGGTGCTGAGAGTTGCTGGGATCCCTCACAGAGCAATACGTAATTAAAACAAAAAAAATTCCTTCCAGTAGCACCTTAAAGACCAACTAAGTTAGTTCTTGGTATGAGCTTTCGTGTGCATGCACACTTCTTCAGATACACTGAAACAGAAGTTGCCATATCCTTCTATATAGTGAGAAGGTGGGGAGGGGTATTACTCAGAAGGGTGGTGGGAATGGGTGATTGGCAGATAGCTGTAATTAGCAATAATTGTCATCACCCTTAACAAACTAGAGTTCCTGAGATGTCAGGTGGGCTCAGGTGCAGCGGTTTGGATGCCTTTGCTCTTTACTGAGGATGCAGCTCCTGCTGCATGTTTCCCACCTCTCTCAGGTACAGGAAGTAGGTCCTCTGTTGTGTCTGTACAGGACAGGTAAGGAGGCTCTGGCCAATGAAGCTGGGATAAACCCTGGTTCTAAACCCTGCACCTTCTGTATCATTTATCTGTGTGTATCGAGCCGTTTATTTAAGAAAAGGGGGGAAACTAAAAGAAACCAGAGCCTATGATTGTGGTTGAGAGAAAAATTGCCCACTGGAAACTAAAATTACAAGAGTGAGGCACTGAGACTTTGGGCCCCAAACCCACAAGCTATCCACTTACACGAAAGTGTAATAATTTATGTAGAATGAAATCACTTTTTTTTTCCAGCCCCTTGGAATGAATGTGCAACAGAATCCTGCAGCAGTAATTACAATTGGTAACGTGCATTTTAGTAATGTTTTATGTGCGCTCAACAATTTTATAATTATCTTGTCATTTCTGACAATAAGGTTTGAGAGGCTGTGATTGCAATTCCGGGAAGGGTATGTGTGTATTTTTTTTATTAAAAAAAACAACACACCAAGAGGCTAACACTGAAAGGTGTTTAGTTGCCCAAATACCACCCTGAGTCCACAAGGCCGATAATGTTTGAATCCTGGTATTCCAGCTTTAGTTTCAATAGTTTCTCTACAGGTCAAGCCTCCGCTTCTCTTTTGATGACAGTAAAAGGCATGCAGTGGTACCTCAGGTTAAGTACCGTACTTAATTCGTTCCGGAGTTCCGTTCTTAACCTGAAACTGTTCTTAACCTGAAGCTCCACTTTAGCTAATGGGGCCTCCCGCTGCCGCTGCACCACCGGAGCATGATTTCTGTTCTCATCCTGAAGCAAAGTTCTTAACCTGAAGCACTATTTCTGGGTTAGCAGAGTCTGTAACCTGAAGCGTATGTAACCTGAGGTACCACTGTATTGCCTCTTGCAGAGTCATATCTGAATGAAAGCTACCTAAGGCCAATAAGTCAAACTTCTGTATTAAGATGGTTTCGGTTTCAGCCACTTTTTTGGGTCACCGATTAATTTACTCCCCTTTGAAACTCTTCCTCTCCAAGCAAACCATTTCAGAGGTTTGCTTGTTTTGGTAATTAGAATTCCAGTGCCTTTGAAGCATGAGACTCTTTACAGGAACAACCTTTGTACAATAAAATAAAAATCCCAAATTCTTGCTTTCTGGTCATGGATATCCTGTTGAATTCTGCAGAATCACCTGAATCCATAGGTGCTTCTGCATGGGTGCTTATTGTGCTCCTTATGCATACGTAAAGGTAAAGGGACCCCTGACCATTAGGTCCAGTCGTGGCTGACTCTGGGATGCCGGGGCTCATCTCACTTTATTGGCCGAGGGAGCCGGCGTACAGCTTCCGGGTCATGTGGCCAGCATAACTAAGCCGCTTCTGGCGAACCAGAGCAGCGCACGGAAACGCCGTTTACCTTCCCGCCGGAGCGGTACCTATTTATCTACTTGCACTTTGACGTGCTTTCGAACTGCTAGGTTGGCAGGAGCAGGGACCGAGGAACGGGAGCTCACCCCATCACGGGGATTTGTACCGCCAATCTTCTGATTGGCAAGTCCTAGGCTCTGTGGTTTAACCCACAGTGCCACCCGCGTCCCTATGCATACATACAGCACACTTGTTTTTGCAATATTTATATGACATTGTTGGCTTAAGAATGCCAGCCCATATCCCACGCCATCCCTCTAATCCAGATCTACCTTTTCTGGGGAAGCCCCCAAAGATCCACAGAACCATTTGTGATTTCTCAATGGCCTTTTGCAGATGGGCAAGCCACTCTTTCAAACGCATTTTGCCTGCAGAGCTTCTAAATAATCTGAGTGTCTCTCAACAGTGCTGCATGCCTCATAAAGTAGGGAAGTCACAGAAGGTATTTTGCTGGGCCTGAAGATTTTGACTCTAGCTGGGATTTAGCATTGTATGTTTGTGCTGGCCCTTCACCCTAGAGGTTGAGGTTGAAATCCACTCATTCCTGCCTTAGGGCCCGTGGCATAAGTATGCATGTAGGCTTTTTTGAGTGCTCATATTTATTCTCCGAAGAGCTTCAGGTTTCACAGGAAACTTCTTTAAACACATACTTGGCTATTTAAATCCGTGTTATTATTTTAATCGTGGAAATCAAAGGCAACGTAGCATTTAACTTTTGGTCCTGATCACCTGCAGTGTCCGAGGAACGTGCTAGGTTAACCGTTCGTTTTTTATTCCTTTGGTTTGAGAAAACAAACGGCTCAAACAATCCTATTGGCTTGCGGGTGAACCAAGATTGAGAACTCTGTGTATATATATATATATATCTGTAGGGTTTATTGGACCTTTTATCTCTGTAAAAATAAATCGGCCCAAGCTGGAACATTATGTAGGATGAGCCAAGACAGAACCAAACAAGAGATCTAGCTTGGCTCTGTGAATGCTGGAATAAGCCAAGCTTATTAAACCAGGCTACGTGCCCTTGTGGAACAAAGGAGTGCGAAGGGAACTAGGAGGGAGGTACACTTGTTTTAATAGTTTCTCAGGCTGTTTACATGGAGCGCCCTTTCAGACCAGACCCAGCTGATCTGGGCCAAAGCTCACTGAATGCTCACACAGGGCTTTCGCAGTGTGTTGACTGCTTGTTTCTAAGGGTCAGAGGCTGAACCAGGTTCATTCTAGTTCGGCCAAGAAGAAACAGAATCACCTCTGAGACGTGCTGCTTAGGACACTATGGAAGGACACAACATATAGAGCAGCCTCCCTGCACTGCTGTTCATAGTCCAAAAAAGGAAGTTTTGTATTTCTATTTTGCCACATCTTTCTCGCCTTGTTATGTGCAGAAGTTCTGCTTTCAGTGGTAAAGGAAAGAGGGGACAGGAAGCACTAGAACTTTGCTTTTTCTTTCTGGTGTCGTAGCGACTGCAGGAGGACAGCTTCTTCCATGCAGCCTGGGTGACATCAGAACCATGTGGGAGACATCTATAATGTGGTTTGTTCCCATGTCAGCTTTATTTATTTATTTATTTATTTATTTATTTATTTATTCATTCCCCGCCCATCTGGCTGAGTTTCCCCAGCCACTCTGAGCGGCTTCCAACAGAATATTAAAATACAATAGTCTATTAAACATTAAAAGCTTCCCTAAACAGGGCTGCCTTCAGATGTCTTCTAAAAGTCTGGTAGTTGTTTTTCTCTTTGACATCTGATGGGAGGGCGTTCCACAGGGCGGGCGCCACTACTGAGAAGGCCCTCTGCCTGGTTCCCTGTAGCTTTGCTTCTCGCAGTGAGGGAACCGCCAGAAGGCCCTCGGCGCTGGACCGCAGTGTCCGGGCAGAACAATGGGGGTGGAGACGCTCCTTCAGGTCTACTGGGCTGAGGCCGTTTAGGGCTTTCAAGGTCAGCACCGACACTTTGAATTGTGCTCGGAAACTTACTGGGAGCTAATGTAGGTCTTTCAGGACCGGTGTTATGTGGTCTCAGCAGCTGCTCCCAGTCACCAGTCTAGCTGCCACATTCTGGATTAGTTGCAGTTTCTGGGTCACCTTCAAAGGTAGCCCCACGTAGAGCGCATTGCAGTAGTCCAAGCAGGAGATAACCAGAGCATGCACCACTCTGGCGAGACAGTCTGCGGGCAGGTAGGGTCTCAGCCTGCGTACCAGATGGAGCTGGTAAACAGCTGCCCTGGACACAGAATTGACCTGCGCCTCCGTGGACAGCTGTGAGTCCAAAATAACTCACAGGCTGTGCACCTGCTCCTTCAGGGGCACAGTTACCCCATTCAGGACCAGGGAGTCCCTCACACCTGCCCACTTCCTGTCCCCTAAAAACAATACTTCTGTCTTGTCAGGATTCAACCTCAATCTGTTAGCCGCCATCCATCCTTTTCCTTCAGAAGCAGTGGAGTCTTTCCACATGGTGCACTGCCATTACCCCACATGCTATAGTGACTCTTCAACTGAATCAGACCCCCCGTGACAAAAACGAGATAAAGGAATTGGAGGAAGCAATGTTTGGGATCAGACAAGCTGCTAATACTGGAAGAAACTGTTACATGCTAGGAGATAACTGAAGAGTGGTTTTAATATAACCCATAAGGAAATAGTGAGTTTATTCTAAAAAAAATGTAGCTATTCTGTTAGGCGATGGATACACAAGGATATTATTTACAACTGCAAGTGAAGAAGAAAAGAGTAAGTGGTTTAAACTGATTTATGGCTAAACTGCCAAGAGCAATTTTAAACTATGGAAAATGTGAAAGATTGAATTAATCACCAAAGGAGTGAGCTCTTCTTAAGCTGCCTTCTTAAATTTTCTTACTTTACAGGAAGTCTTAAATATTCTTACTTTACAAAATAAAAAAAATTCTTCCAGTAGCACCTTATGGACCAACTAAGTTTGTTATTGGTATGAGCTTTCGTGTGCATGCACACTTCTTCAGATACACTGAAACAGAAGTCACCATAATTTTTTAATTTTTTTAAAATTTGTTTCGACTACGGCAGACCAACTGGCTACCTACCTATATCTTACTTTACAGTAAGTCTCATTGGACCCAGTGTGACTTCCTTCTTAGCAGATATGCATAGGGTCAGGCTTTAAGAGTTCTTTTGAAGGTTTTGAGAGTGTTTGCCATCAAATTTTGTGTTGGGTGACAAAATAGGATACATCCACAATCTCTCTAGAAACAGCCTCTACGATAATGGGTGTGTTTGACTAAATGCAATGGTCATTGAAGTAGCTCTGGGAGAAGGGGGGATTCAAAGCTACTGAAAGTTGGATAAACCTTTTATCTTGAATGCTACAGAAAATGATTGCCTCTGCTAAGATATCTAGCCAAATATATGATTGGTCTTTAGTAACATTAACAGCTAAACTGGGTTTTTTTTTATTGCTTAGCACAAATTAGAGATACTATGCTTGCACCCAAAACTTGTCTGAAACCTCCCCTGAGAGGTCAACAAGGGGTATTTAATAAATACATAAATAACTCATGATAAGCGGGGGGGGGGGGGGAATCTGAAGAGTTGCTGATTCTGTGGATTGTAAAATCTCTGCTTGCATTAGCCAGGTTGAAGTAATACAAATATACAGAGCATTTTTCTGGCTCACGTTGCTTCACTGACTGATTTAGGTCGTTTTGGAAAGAAACGCTAGCAAAGAATGCTTAAATAAACAAACACTTGAATCAAGCAATTTTCTTGATTCCTCCCCACCCCCCCTTCTCCCTTTTCAAAGGAGAAAGAACAGTTGGCTAGGTCTGCATATGTGCATAAAGTCAGAAGAAATGTTGAACAACAGGCAGTTTTTTGTGAGAGGAGAAAATATATTTCATACACTAAAACACATGGCGCTTTGTCCTCTTCAACTTGCCCCTCAATAACACATAGTTGAAGAATCTCTAGTAATAATGTCATGAGCTACTTCAATTGATGTGTTTGCTTCTGGATGGAGAGACACAATCTTTTCTACTTCTTCAGGACAGTCCCAAAGAGGGATTCATACCCAATGGTTGCCTCTGCAAAACAGATTTTGCAAATTTTCGCGTTAAACCAAGAAAACTAGTCTAACCGATGTCACTAGTGCAATGAAAGGAGTGTGTGTGTCTTTGTGCAGTGCCCACTTTCGACTCCCTTAAAACTGCCGTCTGATTTCTGCCTATGACCACGTTATATATAGACTCGGTTGAGTTCCCCGTGTTGAGAATACAAAACCACTTCCAAACTTGAGAGGAGGTGGAGTTGCGGGCTTCACGCCCTCTCTACGTGCGCAGGGGCTGCCTCTCGGCCTCCGTGCAATTGAGGGGATCCCTGGCCTGGTCATCCCCTGGCCAGCCAATCGGCAGGCCTGGGGGGGCGTGGTTTGCGCGGCCAGGTATCTCCCTCTTTTGCCGCCTCAGCTCATCGGGTTTCCCACCCTCCCGCCCTTTAGGTTTTCCTTTTGACCTTGCTATGGACCTCGGTTGGTCGCCATTAAGGGGCCTGGTAGGAATTTTTTCCACTTGGCAAATTGGCACCAGCCACTTGGTTTTTCACCTACCTCGTAGCAAATCATCACAACTTCCTCGGCATTGGTGGTTAGGCATTGGTAGGGGTATTGTCATGTAGATGAAGGGGGGAGGAAGCGCCATCACCTCCCTGGAATATCGAAGGGTAGTCCGGTAAAGGATTCCCTGGGGCATGCCCCTGTCCGAAGCCTATGGAGGTGAGGGCCTAAGGCACGCCCCCGAGCAGTGACCCCGGGGGAGTTCCTAGTTGATGTGCATCAGCAGGACTCCCCCTACTGGTGGTTAACGCTTCCTGGTCTTCAAGCAATCGGGCTGAAGCCGGATAGTCAGTTAGGACCAATGCCTAAGCCAATACCGCTCATTCCTGTAACCAATAAAGTTGTGGCCATTTTTGGCTCATTAACCTAAATATTTGTGTCATGTGTCTTTATTTCCACCGGGGGGAGGCGGGAACTCGCCACGCAATTATTAGCCCATTTGCAAGTGACCACCTGCCCTTCTTCTCTTTTTCCTTAGGACTGCCCTCCAGAAGCAGGTGATTTTCGTACCCAGCAATGTTCGGCGCACAACGACGTCAAGTACCAGGGGCAGTTTTACGAATGGCTCCCTGTATCAAATGATCCTGACAACCCATGCTCCTTAAAGTGCCAGGCCAAAGGGACAAGCTTTGTTGTGGAATTGGCTCCTAAAGTGCTGGATGGGACCCGATGCTACACTGAATCGCTAGATATGTGCATTAGCGGCTTGTGCCAAGTAAGGACAATACCTTTTTTTTGCTGATTTTCACACACCCCACACATCCTTTTTCTGTGTCTTTTGTCTTTTTGTGTGTCTCGTGTTTTAATCTCTCCCCTCTCCTCCGTGGTGCTTGCTCCTACAGTCTTCTTTAAAGTGTGTGTTCATTTTCAGAGTCACTTACATATTTGCTTCTGAAATGCATTTTATCAACAGTATGGTCCTCCCCCCCCCCCCCCCAGTTTCTTTTAAGTTTGTGCCAGCTCTTCCTGTTGAAACAGCCTGAAAAGGTAACCCTTTCAAGGCAGTCCTTTTAGGTTTTTCATTCCCATTCCCATTTAATTTTTAATTCCTTTTTATTAGAGATTTTATTGTGTTACAAAACAAACCAGCGGTGGAAAGCTCATATAGCATCTCCATTTTTTGTTCAGAGTCTTTTTCACAGTTTGTTTATGTTTTGTATGAGACACTATCATTCTAGATATCATGCCGCTCATGGGGGAAGATAGGAGAAAGATAGAAAGGTGATGTTCTTTCGTTCTGTTGCATAGTGTTTGTATAGACTATTGGGTCAGCATGATGTGAGCAGGCCTTTTATTCATACCTTTATTAAATGTTTATTGGCATTGCGAGAGGTTAGAGGGTCCGGTGCCTGGCTGGTTGAGTTCAGTTGGTTGCATTGTGGTTCCTTGTTTGTTTGTGTGAGAGAGTGGGGGGCTGTTGAATTCCCATTTCCCAACATGTAGGTAATTTATCAATTTAGAGATACTGCTATTCAAAATACTTAGTTGTGTACCCAACTACAGTGGTACCTTGGTTTTCAAACAGCTTAGTTCTCAAATGTTTTGGCTCCCGAAGTGACTGTTCTGGTTTGCAAACTATTTCTGGAAACCGAAATCTGATGGGGCTTCCGTGGCTTCCGATTGGCTGCAGGAGCTTCCTGCAGGCAATTGGAAGCCACACTTTGGTATCCAAATGTTTTGGAAATTGAAAGGACTTCCGGAATGGATTCCATTCAGCTTCCAAGGTATGACTGTACAGTCTACTGAGAATAGATCCATTGAAATGAATGGAGCTAAGTTAGCCATGTCTATGTCCTACACTTGAGTAGGACCCTGGTAGAGACACATGCCTGACTGGCATGTTCTCTCCCTCCTGGCCGTTCGTTCGGGAGCTTCAAAAGCTTTCTTCAGCCCAAACATCACAGCGACCGATGCCAACAGACATCGACATACAAAGGGATCCGCAGAGTCTTCGCAGCTTGCTAAACAGACCTCAGCTACTCAACATTTTGGCTAATCTACTTTATTTACATATAAACACACACGGAGCGCTGCAACATAGCTCCCTCTCTCTCTAGCATCAGACAGCAAAGAGAAAAAGGACAAAGGACAATAGTCCCACTTCACTGAACACAGTAACACAAACATCCTGTCTCCGTCACTTTCCACTCTGTGGAGTCAAAACATACACCATCATGTGAAAGACAACACTCCCATGACTGCAATCATGGAGCAGGAATTCTAAGTCTATTCACTTCAGCAGGTCAACTCTGAGGACAACTAACATTGGATACAACCTTTTCTTTCCGTAATGAACAATGCACTCATTCCAGCTCCATTCAGTTCAATGGTCATGCCCTTGATATCAGTGTTCTATGTTATGGATTAGACACAACAGGCAAAGTCTGAAAGACTGAAATGTATTCTATGGTCTCAATCAGTCCAATGTGCACATGGAGCTACAAAAAAGCCGGGGCTTCCAATACGGTGGTACCTCGGGTTACAGACCCTTCAGGTTACAGATGCTTCAGGTTACAGACTCTGCTAACCCAGAAATAGTACCTCAGGTCAAGAACTTTGCTTCAGGATGAGAACAGAAATCGTGCGGCGGCAGCAGGAGGCCCCATTAGCTAAAGTGGTACCTCAGGTTAAGAACAGTTTCGGGTTAAGAACGGAGCTCCAGAACGAATTAAGTTCTTAACCTGAGGTACCACTGTATTCTTGTCAGTATTAGCAACAGCTATGTGTTTCTCCAGAATGGAAAGGCCCTGCGATTGTTAGGATTTGTATGTCTGTTAGAGTTTCATAATATTAGAGCGACTGCCTGCCCCTCAGTGGGGAAATCTAACAGAGCCCCCATCTTGCGTGAGCCGAAGATGGGGTGTGGGCTCCGTTAGACATCTCAATTGAGATTTGCAGGTTCATCTATAATAATAATAATAATAATAATAATAATAATAATAATAATAATAATAATAATAAACAATAATTTATTATTTATACCCCGCCCAACAGAACACTAAAATACAATAACCTATTAAACATTAAAAGCTTCCCTAAACAGGGCTGCCTTCAGATGTCTTCTATTAATTTCAAAATGCTGAAAGCTTTTCTGTGCCACCAGGCTTGTGTCACAGTTATCCAGTGATTTGTGGGTTAATTTCGTTAAAGAAGGGAGAATGCAGGCCTGCTGCCACTTTACTGATAAGCCCCGATACTTGATTTTTAAAAATACAACACAAACCTTCCTCTCCTCTTCAACCCCTGTTCAGCTCCATCACCCCCATGAAAAAGGGCAGCCATTTCTAACTCAGCATTGGCTAATGGCAGCATAGCCAATCTGAGTACAAGTTCAACATTAGCAACATCAGTTTCAAAAATGTTATTTGCATGCATAATGCTTGTGAGCTCTCAGAGACATCCAGCTGTCCACTGTTGGGGAAAAAACAATGCTGAACTGGAACCAGCCATTGTCTGACCCAACAAGACAATACGTAAGTTCTTATGTGTTTAAATAATACATGCATTTAACACATTATATGTTTATAATGATGCATAATAAAATTACTTCATCTAAACCTCTGGCTCCTAAAGCTTTGGGGTCAAATATGAATCCAGACTGACTCACTGAATTAAAACAAAAACAAAAAAAAAGGATGCAAGCATTTCTGAACTTTACTGTCGTTCCAAATCCAAGTTTCACAGCTCTCCCCATCCATAATCCCATATAATTCCTGACATTTTATTAGCATTTGAACTGAATTTCCTTTCTGTGTCTTATGGTTGTTTTTCCCCTAGCGCTCTTTCTCTTCAGTGTTGCGTTCTGACCTGGCCCACGTCTTTATTGTTGAGGGAGATGTTTAAGCTAAATGGAATGTGATATAAAGCACATAGTTTCACTTATCTCAGCTCTGTAATTAACTGAAACAGGGACATGTCTCTTTATTTCATCAGAGGACACAATGGTCTTTCTGAGAAGTGAGCTTAGTCGAGTCAGAAGACCTTGCTGTTGGCTGTTTCTCAATTTATTAATAAGCGACTCCAGGGGACAATGTGTTTAATTTTCCCCACCCCCTCGCTAGTTGGCTAAAGTGCTTGAGCTCAGGACAAGATGTGGATTTGGAGCATTCTTGAGTCAACTAACAATCTGTTTGCCAGATCGTATTGGACTAAGGCTGGATTGTGTTTTAAGGTCCAAGTTCAGGACACACCTATGTGAGAAAGCCTTCCAGTGTTAATAGATAACATCCACCATTGAAGCATGTGTTCCTTGTTTTCACACACTTGGAAATAGGGAGAAATGGAGCACAGCACTGACAATTATATTGTTATTTAATATTCTTCTTGTTCTTGTATGTTAAAACCCAAATGCCCCCTGGCTTGTTCATCTCTGTAAGTTTCCATCAGGCATGCAGGACATTGAGGAATTACCAGAGAGAAGATGGATCACACCCAAACTGCAAAATGATTCCCAAATCTGGACTCACTTGCTGCCCAGAACTAGCATAACAAATTGGTTTCAAAAGGAGCCGTTTTTGTCACTGCACAGCTGTGTCAGAACAGGATACCATTGCACTTGATGTAAAGGAAGATCAGAATCCTTTCCAGATCATTTACACAACATCTTATGTTGTGGGCCAGCACAATTCTAATTCTAAGAACACTGTTGTGCCTTGTAGAGGTGAATTGTCCATGAAACACAATACAGTGGTACCTCGGGTTAAGTACTTAATTCATTCCGGAGGTCCATACTTAACCTGAAACTGTTCTTAACCTGAAGCACCACTTTAGCTAATGGGGCCTCCTGCTGCCGCCGTGCTGCCGAAGCACGATTTCTGTTCTCATCCTGAAGCAAAGTTCTTAACCTCAAGCACTATTTCTGGGTTACCAGAGTCTGTAACCTGAAGCGTATGTAACCCGAGATACCACTGTAGAGGTAGAAGACTCTACTTTGCTTGCAGGTCACATGATTGAAATTCAGCCACTCTGGTGGCAAAAGTCAGTTCACTACTATAGAGAACACATCGTCTCAGACTACCACCCATAATTAACTCGGCAGTATGCTTGAAGTGAAATTAATCTATTCAGCCAGGACTACCTCAGTGGATGGTGCCCATAATCTGCATGCAGAAGACCTACACTGAACCCATGTTTCTTGCTCAAGGAAGTGAAGCAGAGCTGGCGAAACTCACATCATGTAGTTTCTTGGATGTGTAGTTCAAGTAAAACATCCAACAAACATGGCAGTGTACTGCTAGACCCTGATTTCCTGTTTGAAGTAGCTCTGAATGGCACCGCCCTTGTGTATCTTGCAGGTTAGCTGGGTAGAGTGAGCGGCACTTTTGATGCATTTAAACCTCTTTGTCTGAAAACGACCTAAGCGCCTGTAATCATTGTTTCTTGTTGAGCACTGTCCAGCATTGCATCATTTACCCTTGGCCTATATTTGCAAAAACCTCCCAGAGCATGTACTTTTTCATGAAGATTAAAAAAAAATGCAATCTGTAAACATCTTGTATATTAAGCATGAGTCCAAGACAACTCTCAAAGCAGACCATATATCTGTCAACAAATATGTTGATATTACCACCAGCAATGACACAATATGTATCGTCTCCAAGGGAGTCGGGGGTCTGTTGTTAAGGATGTGCTTGCTTGGTGCCTAAGTTACTCCAAACCCCAAGAAAGTAAGACATCCTATAAATGCTAGTGTGTTCTCAGAGCTACAGCAAACTAGGACTGCCACATTGCCGGCTCCCTTTTAATAGGGAAAGAGATGTTGAACCTTACCTCACAATTTTGAATTGTTTAGTTTCAAGTTGTGAAACAGATACAAAACGTTCTACAAGGGAGCTATAAATCTGCCCAGCTGGGATTGCATTTCAGTTGCAGAATCAACTAAGCTTTACTCCATTAATTGGAATTAATGAACATGAGTACAATAGAGTTACCCTGAGTAAAAGTTAGTTGAAAACCAGCATGATTTTTTAGTGCAGGATGTGGCAAGTTCTTAGAACAGAGCCTACACAGGGAGACTTTTTCTATGTGATTGAGAATCCTGTGAAAAATAAGATCTCTAGTCATGTGTTTGGATATAGCTATGGTCAGACCTTCTGGTGAATTTAAGTAGGCTGGAGAAAGGGACAAGTAAAGGGTTATCCTATTACACTGAACATCTATTACTGTATATTTCCATGTATAAGCCAAGGTTTTTTAAATTATAAAATAATGTTTAAAATTGTGGGTCATCTTATACACCAATTGTGGGTCGTCTTATACACCAATAGTACAGAGGGGGGAACGGGCGATTGGTTGCAGCCGCGAGCAGGAGATTGTCATTGGCAATTGGGCGGGTGATTTGTGGCAGCAGCAAGGGCTGCTATCGATTGGCTGGCGTGCGGAAATAGGGCGGGCAATTGGTGGCGGCTAGCGGCAAGTGGGCAGACGATTGGTGGCTTCGGCGACACGGGCAATATTGCCATTATCGGTCAGGCAGTCAGCGATTTTCAGCAATCCCCCCCTGAAGAAAACTCAACAACTCTTGGAAATCTCCCCCCATTTTCTTAATTTTGAGTCCGAAAAATAGGGGGCATCTTATGCACAGGGACGTGTTATACACAGAAAAATATGATAATCCCAAATGAAGGCTTTGTAGTGTGGCTTCCAGGTCGCTTGTAACTCCATGCTTCTACTGAGCTAACACTCTCTTCTCCTGAACTTTCTGGAACAGTACAGTGGTACCTCGGGTTAAGTACTTAATTCATTCCAGAGGTCCATTCTTAACCTGAAACTGTTCTTAACCTGAAGCACCACTTTAGCTAATGGGGCCTCCTGCTGCTGCCGCGCCACCGGAGCACGATTTCTGTTGTCACCCTGAAGCAAAGTTCTTAACCCGAGGTACTATTTCTGGGTTAGCGGAGTCTGTAGCCTGAAGCGTATGTAACCTGAAGCGTATGCAACCCGAGGTACCACTGTAGTTCCCAAAGTGGGTGGTAGCACACCCGGGGGATGCTGGAGGTGCAAATGACTATCAGATTTTGAAAAGGTGGTATCACTGCATCAAGTTAATCAGTTTTGTTGAACTAATTAAACTAAATAGTTTTGATTGGATTTTGATAAACATGCAGTTAATTGTTAATTGTGGTGAATTTTTGTGTGTGTGTTGTTATCTTCCTGAAGGAAGCCCTGTTTAGGGAAGCTTTTAATGTTTAACAGACCACTGTATTTTAATATTCTGTTGGAAGCCTCCCAGAGTGGCTGGGGAAATCCAGCCAGATTGGCGGGATATAAATAATAAATTATAATTATAATTATTATTATTCCTTTGTGGGTTGTGCAAACTGCTATTCTGAATAATGCTTTCGGTAAGGTAGGGTAGGGGGCACTAGGCGTCCAATAATGGAACCAAGGGGTGGTGACCAAAAAAAAATTTGAAAATCGCTGTCTAGACCCTCTTTCTGGCTTACGTTCAAAGAGGGCCTTCTCGGTGGTGGTGCCCGCCCTGTGGAACGCCCTCCCACCAGATGTCAAGGAAATAAACAACTATCTGACTTTTAGAAGACATCTGAAGGCAGCCCTGTTTAGCGAAGTTTTTAATGTTTGATGTTCTGTTTTTAATCTGTTGGGAAACCCAGCCAGATGGGTGGGGTATAAATTATTATTATTATTATTATTATTATTATTATTATTATTATTATTATATCCTCCACCCTCCTAACCCCAATGTTAATATACTTCATTTTTGCAGCTCCCATTGTGGCACTTCTGTACCCTTTGGCATGAATCTGATTTCTGCTAAGTGTGCCACAATTTCCTCTGTTCTGCCTCACCGGCTCATCGTTTGCCCTAGTTTTTACTGAGATAGTGAATCCCTCTGTTTTCCACCATTTTAAACTGTATGGACAGCTCCTCCGTACTCGTCCCTTCCTTCCCATATAGAACGCTAGATGTCAGGAAGAAAGTAAGACTGGAAGTCTTCCTCCTGTTTTTTTACATCAATTAAACATTCGACCCTGTGATCACAGACCTATCATCACCATGTCAGTGAGAACTGAACCTTTGCTTCCAGGATTCCCTCTCCGAACACCAGACTTTGACACTTCCCTATATTCCCTGCCGGCTGGTGGGGTCACTGGGTTGAGCTCTGGTTCCTATCACAGTGACAAAGGTAGGAGAAAACACAGAAAGAGAGGTGGGGGGTGGAGACCATCATTCCTGTGCAGCTACTTTATTTTGTTGGGCACATTCATAACTTCAAAACAGTTCCATCTCCACCCCACCCTGCCAAAGTAGATGATGAGATTCATTTAAAATTCTACTAGCTTTTATATACAGTGGTACCTCAGGTTAAGTACTTAATTCGTTCCAGAGGTCCGTACTTAACCTGAAACTGTTCTTAACCTGAAGCACCACTTTAGCCTATGGGGCCACCGCGCCGCCGGAGCACGATTTCTGTTCTCATCCTGAAGCAAAGTTCTTAACCTGAAGCACTATTTCTGGGTTAGCGGAGTCTGTAACCTGAAGCGTATGTAACGTGAAGCGTATGTAACCTGAGGTACCACTGTACAGTCTATTCAGCTGACTGTGCCCCCAAATACCCCAGTAATAAGATCAGTAAGTTTGCAGATGATACAACGGTGGTTGGTTTAATCATGACTGAAGAGGGGGAGGCGGCCTATAGGAAGGAAGTTGAGCAATTGGGGGAGTGGTGCAGGGAAAACAACTTACTCCTTAACTTAAGGAAAACAAAAGAGATTATTGTGGACTTTAGGAAATGTAAATTGAATATTCAGCCACTTATTATTGAGGGGAAGTGCGTGGAACAGGTCTCGGTGTTTCGATTTCTGGGAATGGAGTTGAGAGATGACCTAACCTGGGGAGAAAACAGCAAAGACCTGATGATGAGAGCACAGCAGAGGTTATATTTTCTGAGAATCCTCCAGAAAAATCATCTCTCAAAGGACCTATTGATGGCCTTATACCATTGTACTGTTGAGAGTGTATTAACTTATGGTCTGTGTGTGTGGTTTGGGAGCTGCACGGTCAGGGGAAAAACAAGGCTGTCCAAGGTTGTAAAGCCTGCGGAGTATCAGATGGGGTATCAGAGTTTCTAGGGGGCTAAACAGGCTGGGAGAGCTGGGATAGCAGGCTTGTTGGTTTTTGAATGTCTGATGTAGATTTTTTCAGTTTCGTTGCTCTGTATGGGACAATGACAATAAAGATTATCGTACACTAGCAAGCAATTTAAGCTAGCAAATTATACAAAAAAACCCAACGACCTGAGAGCAAGTTATTATGTATTTTCAGTATCAAGGGAAGTTTGGAAGTGTGGTGTGTGATTCTATTGTGGTTAGCACCTTTCAGATGACAAAGTAGGAAAGGTTACCCTCTGCATATTGTGTTTCTCATGAATCCAGCATAGAAAGACGTGTGCTTGAACTCCTGCCTAACTAGGTTGTTTCTTCGTTACATAGCTTGGGTCGTGCTTCGTATGTGTCTTCTGTCTGCAGCTTATCCTCCAAGGTAATCATACAAAGACTAAGAGCTGGCTTACTTCCTCAGTGCATCATTAAGATTGCATTTGCAAGCTTTGTCTGTTTGGGACCCCTTCGGGATGACAACATAAGTGAAATTTATATGACTCTTTTAATCCATATTTGTTTGATGTTGTTCGTGATGCAGGGATGCAAGTAGCTGAGTGACATATTTATGAGGCTTTGTGCAATTGTAAGTTCTCATGGCAAAGCCCTTTTGCTTTACGTATGACCACCCACCAGCTTAGCATAAAATCAACACAGACTTCTGGCTACATTCAGAAGAGGGAAAGCCAGCTTTTTGTGTGGTGTTTTGGAGTCAGAAGCAGCTGTCCTTGGAAATGCTGGCTCTGCAGCAGGATGGGTAGATGGCATGTTGAAAATGCACTGTGCTTCATCAGTGTTTTCATGAGAAGTAATATCCACTTACTGGTGGCAATTTCACACTTCATTTTTTAAACTGCGCTTTTTGAAGAAAAAAATCATGACATTATCTCTATAAACAGAAAAAAAGTTTATTCAATACAGCAGTGGATTTCAACCAGTGTGCTGTGGCACCCTGGGGTGCCTTGAATCATGGCCATGGGTACTGCGGGCAACAAGGGCTTCCATCCCTCTTTCCTTCCCTCTCTCCTCTGACGCCATTTCGCATCTCTGCCTAACTGTTTGTTGCAGCAGTTCTGGCTATAAGCTCCCCAGGTGAATGGTGCCTCTGGGGCTGGCCAGGGGGTGTTTCCCAAGCCCCTGTGGGGCAGTGTGAGGAGGCAGCTCTATTTGTTCCCCGACATTATAATAAAGGTAAAGGTAAAGGTACCCCTGCCCGTACGGGCCAGTCTTGCCAGACTCTAGGGTTGTGCGCTCATCTCACTCTATAGGCCGGGAGCCAGCGCTGTCCGCAGACACTTCCGGGTCACGTGGCCAGCGTGACAAGCTGCATCTGGCGAGCCAGTGCAGCACACGGAACGCCGTTTACCTTCCCGCTGGTAAGCGGTCCCTATTTATCTACTTGCACCCGGGGGTGCTTTCGAACTGCTAAGTTGGCAGGCGCTGGGACCGAACGACGGGAGCGCACCCCGCCGCAGGGATTCGAACCGCCGACCTTTCGATCGGCAAGTCCTAGGCACTGAGGCTTTAACCCACAGCGCCACCTGCGTCCCGACATTATAATACCAGTTCTTAATAATAATTAATATAGCTTTGCAGGTGACAAAATCTTACCCAAGACAAGATGTCTGGTGATAAACCTTTCCCATACATGTCCCCAGTTGTCAGATCTGTGTGGCTTTCCATTTCACTGTTTAATTTCACCTCCTTTATTCTGAAGCAGAACAGAAGGTTTCGCCACCTTTCTGCTAGTGGTGAAATTTGATGCTGGGAGCTTAGTTATGGAAGAGACTACTATCCTTTGATGCCTTCTGCCCCATCCTTGTGCTTTTCCATACACTACTAAAACCATCCCTTTACCAGGGCTGGCTGGGTGGGTGGGTGCGTTCCCCATTGCCCCAATCATGCATATTTTCTTTTTCTGACCTGGGGTAGGGGGCAGCCAGAAGAATATCTGTGGTGAAAGGGTTGGTCTGTAAAATCACTTATTGAGGAATCAGATAGTGCCAATTGGAGCACCATATTTTGTCCACACCTGAAGAACTTGCGAGCTCTTCCTCCTGCTGTAGTGTTTATCCTGTTTGGTTCCTTTGGCTTGGAATCTCTGTGTCCCCTCAAGTTGACTGGAGTTTCAAAAGAATGGCACCTTCTTTGCCCTTCAGTGAGGAGGGAAAGGGTGCGTTGTGAAAGCCCATCCAGATGGCCTGAGCCATAGTTTTAATTGCAGTGCTGCTGATTCTCAATTGCATTCCTAGGTCTAAGAACAGAAAATGGTTTGCCAGCTCTTCATGGGCAAGACATAATTGGTACCCTCAGATTTCTGATTTACTAACCACCTGTGACATTTTCCTTGTGAACTGAGGGAGAAGCACAGCCATAATATTCCTAATCAACTTCAGAAATTGAAACATTAGCTGGAGGCACCATGCCTGGGAAGCTTAAACTTCCCCACACACCCTGTCTTTTTGAAAGGCTAAGTTTTCTTTTTTTTACAGAACAAAGCTCCGTAAGAATAAATGAACCCACAAATAATTTAGCTATCTGGGAAGTAGTGCAGAGGTTTAGGGTGGGGAGTTACAAGAGCCCAGCATGAAAGAAGAAGCAATAGGGGGACCCAAATGAGGTCCCTGAAGACTTGAGGTGGGCAAATGTCCCCATCCTCAAAAAGGGAAGAAAAAACTCAGGTATCTACTGTATTTTTCGCTCCATAAGACACACCAGACCATAAGGCACACCTAGTTTTGGGAGGAGGAAAACAAGAAAAAAAATATTCTGAATCCCAGAAGCCAGAACAGCAAGCGGGATCACTGCGCGAAGCGAAGCGGGAGGAGGACAGGCGGGTTGCTGAAGGGGCGCTGCGCAGTTCTCCCTCTCTGCACAGTGCCATTCGCTCCATAAGACCCACTCACATTTCCCCTTACTTTTTAGGAGGAAAAAATGTGTCTTATGGAGCGAAAAATACGGTACTGCTTGTATTCTTATATGCAAGTGGGAAAAGATCGCTGGGAAGCAAATACCACAGTCTTATCCATTAGTCTACTCCAGTGGTTTTCACCCAGTGTGCAATGGCACCCTGGCGTGCCTTGAAGGATGGTAATGTCGTGGGACACTGGCTTCTGTCCTTCTTTCCTTCCCTCATCCCTCTGATGCCCTCTCACATCTCTGCCTCCCAAAGACTTGAGAACTGTTTGTTGCAGCAGCCCTGGCTACTAGCTCCACAGGCGAATGGTGCCTCTGGGGCTGGGCAGGGCGTGCTTCCCAGGCCCCTGTGGGGCAGTGTGGGGAAGTACCTCTCTTAGGGGTAGGGGGGCAGCTAAGAAAACATGCAGGGGGACATATTCAGCGTAGGTAAGGCTGAGGCAGTGCCGACAAGAATTGATCAGGAAGAGCAGTCTCTCCTGCATTTTGAGGGGTTATTTACTGAAATCTTTCACAATCGCCATAGTAGCTACTGGCGACAACACTGGTACCCATGAATTGAGTGTATTGAGTGCTAGAGAGATTATTTTATCGGTTGGGTGCTAATTGGTGGTCAAATTGTGAGGGAGCAACAGTTGACAACTGCTGGGGTCCTCTTGTAAATAGAGGACTGAGATGTGTTATCAGTTTCATATCCTCCAACATTTCTCCGATGAAAATAGGGATGTAATAATAAATAATAATAATAAATTTTATTTATATCCCGCCCTCCCCAGCCGAAGCTGGGCTCAGGGCGGCTAACAACAATCAAATAACCAAATAGTTGAATAATCACACATTCTAAAATATTTCATTACTAAGGAAAAGCGGGACATTCCGGGTTCAAATCAGAAACTGGGATGGCTTCTGTAAATCCAGGATTGTCCCTTGAAAATAGGGATACTTGGAGGGTCTACGGTTTATCTTAATCCAACAAGAGACTCGATTGGCATGTGAACTTTGTTGAAATCTTCAGCCTTAATCTTTAGACGCTCCAACTCTAGCTTAACCAATTTCCTTCACATTCCTAGAAATGCAAAGTTTCTATCTACTTAGCTGTGCCTCTGTTCCCAATTTGACTGTTACCGTATTGTGTAACTTCTGGAAAAACTAGCTTCACTGAAATCTCACAGCACAGAGTCTTGTCTTCTTTTCTTTCCTCATGGAAAGAAAGGGATCTCCATTTTTGGAATTTTTCATTTGTTTCCTGCCATATAGGTACTAATGGAACGCTCACTTGAAGACTTGTTTTATATACTGAGCCTGCAATGAAAGCCGAAACCAGACCGATTAAGGATTTGTTTTGCATGTTGAGTTGCAGCTGTGGTCAACAGGCGTTGATGAGTTTCAGAAAAGACACATTGAAATCTCATCCTCCAACTTACAACATTTTAGGGCTAAAAGGTCAAGCATTAAAAGCAAAGATAACTACTAAGTTCCCCGTAGGTTAAACATCCAGAGACTCAGGGATGTAAATTATTACATCAAAAGGCAGGCTGTGCTGCTACTTACATCGGAAACAGCTGCTGACTCTATATACAGACCTATGAAAAAGAAAACAGATTTTGTAGGCACTAATTCCTATATTTAAATAGTTGTGAAGATTGCTTTATGTTTTGAAAAATACAATTTTTTAGTTACGCGCTGCTGCCTCAGTACCAGTTGAGGGACAAACAAAGGCCCTGCCAAGATCTTGTAAGATCTTGATCTTGTGATCTTGCGATGACTGTGCTCACTCCAAGATCTTTTCCCCCTGCCCCTGCCCCTGCCCTGGCACACTGCTGTAGCTGAGAAAAACCAGGAGTTGCTTCTCCCTTTGCAAACAGCCCCTCTTCCTGCAGCTGGGCTCAGGGATCACCACATTCTGCTCCTGAGCCCATCAGACACACATTCACATAGAAGTCAACTCCTAGGGGCCGAGGGGTCTTTGGCAGCTCACCTGGCTCCTGTTTGGATGTGGGGCGGAGGGGGTACTGCACTGCAATTTTCAGAAGCATAATTTAGTGTTATAGGCCACCCCAATCTGTATGAGCAGTGTGAGGTTCCAGGAGTCTTGGCACTTGAAATTGAAATTGAAATACTTTATTGTCACTTGTACAACTTGTATACAGTGAGATTGCAGGAGCACCCTCCACTCAGCTCTCTTAGTCTTTTTTTAAAAAATAATTTTTATTAACCGGCCAATCAAATCAAATTAAATCACATCACATGAGTTCCGAATTACAAAGCCTAATTTTAAATTTAGTTGGGGGGACCCATATTTCAAGATCCGAAGGGGGATTCTGATCATCTTCTTGCTACTGCATTAATGTCCAAATCAGACCAAATCAGTCCAAACAGAGTTCATAATTCTATCCAGTCTTATCTTGCTGTTTCCACATCACATCTTGTTCATATATTTTCTCTTTTTTCTTTATGATCTCTTCTGATAGTCTCCTTAAGCCGATAAACACCAATATTAATCCTGTGTGAATTTTTCCGTTCTTCCAGTCCTCAAATCGAGATGGTTTCCATATATCATCACCTTCATAGATAACATCGCTCTTTCCATCATTATCTCGTAAAACTGTCGCTCTTAAGTCCCTCTGAGGAGTTTCACCCACAATATAAAAGCAGCTCTATTTCTCCTCCCAGACTCAAGACCTCCGACAGAGCTTCCCAATATGGCGACGGCATTTTTAACTGCGTCATTCCAGAGCTCTTGTACATTCCACGCTCTTCTCAAAACATGCCTTGGTTCGAAAGTTTATCTCCACACAGTCTTAAATGCACAGCTTAAGTCCTTAAAACGACATTTCTGACTCGTGAGGGGAGGGGATTCTTGCTAAATCACATAAGGAAAGAAAGGAAAGTTTTTTCCCCTCCCCCATCAGTCATTTGCCATACAGTATCTTAGCGTATCTTCTCATGATTTATTCTTGTCTTGTTTTATCAGAGATCTCTTCTGTTAGCAGTCTTTACTCCCCCTCCTTCCTTGAAATATGTGCAATTAGCTTCATTCAAATTGTTTCTTTTGAAGTTCTTGCAGCTAGTGGCGCGGATCAGGGACGGCGTCCAGGAGTGCTGGAATCCCACAGGAGGGCTTTGTGCCTAGTGCCCCCACCCCCACAAATTCGGGGGTGGTGTGGGCAGTCCCCCCACCATCCGGGGGGGGTAAGGAGGCTAATTACCCCCATCATAGCCTCCAAATTACCTCGTGTGGGTCGGAGAGATGTTATTGTCAGCCATCTTCCGATGCGCCCCCTAGTGGCCCCCCTAAGCTCTCTTAGTCTTAATTCCCTCATTTACTGATGCACACCCACCAAACCCAAAAGTCAGTTGCCCTGTTGTTATCTTTTCATTCAGCAGCCTAACAGCCCACGGATAGAAGCTGTTCTTTACCCTGTTGGTGCGACTAATCACGCTTCTATATCTTCTGCCTGAGGGCAGGAGATCAAGAAAGTGCCAGCCAGGGTGTGAATCATCCCTGAGAATTTTCCTCACTCTCCTGAGGCAACGTTCTTCCGCTATTTCATTCAGCGGATTCACAGGACAGCCCATAATATCTTGTGCTGTATTCACCACCCTCTGTAGGTACTTCCTATCAGTTGATGTCAAACCAGCGTACCACACCGTGAAACAGTATGAAAGGACACTTTCTATTGTTGACCGGTAGAAGGAGATCATCAAATGTTGATTGACATCGTTCTTTTGCAATATTCTGAGGAGATGGAGTCTCTGTTGGGCTTTCTTAACCACCTGGGTTGTATTTATTTCCCAAGTAAGGTATTCACTGAGATAAACTCCTAGGAATTTAAAAGAAGAGACTCTCTCCACACAGCCCTCCCCGATGTACAGCAGGGCTAGTTCTCCTCTCTTCCTCCGAAAGTCCAACACTTAAACAGGGGTTGTCTTTCTTTTGGAATGAGGCACAGCAGAGACTGTAGGGTCTTTAAGAAATATGGTTTATTCACACATATTTACACTGGAGTTTTATAGAGATAGAGTTCACAGCATTTGCATCTCAAGAGGCGCTTGTCCTTCCCAGCAACGCAGTGTTGGATTCCAAGAAGAAGAAGAGGAGGAGTTTGGATTTGATATCCCACCTTTCACTCCCTTTAAGGAGTCTCAAAGCGGCTAACATTCTCCTTTCCCTTCCTCCCCCACAACAAACACTCTGTGAGGTGAGTGGGGCTGAGAGACTTCAAAGAAGTGTGACTGGCCCAGGGTCACCCAGCAGCTGCATGTGGAGGAGCGGAGACGCGAACCCGGTTCCCCAGATTACAAGACTACCGCGCTTAACCACTACACCACACTGGCTCTCAGTTAGCCCACTCAAGCCTTATCAGTCTGGAAGCAGAGGGTTAGGTTGGGGAGAATGTGTGTCGCCCAGAGTGGCTGGGAAAACCCAGCCAGATGGGTGGGGTACAAATAAGAATAAAAAATAATTATTATAATTAATTATCAAAGACATCGTAAGCGCCAACCCTATGTCTATTTGTAACTGCCTGCTCCAGCCAGCCAGCGTGGCTGTTGCCCTTCAGTCTCTGCATGGAGTCCTCCACACTTCTTCCTTCTCCTTCCCAGCAGCACTTGCAGAAAACCCCTTCTCCACATCCAGCCCCACCAGCACCATTGGGCACCCCTTCAACCTCTGTTTCTCAAACCCATTGCCAAAGGCACTTTTCCCTGCTGCTTACATCCGGCCAATGGTAATCCTAACCCAAAAGCTTCTAGGCAGAGGGGCTTGTGTTTTGACAGGGGCTTAATGTTATCAAACAAACCATTATCAGCTTTTTGTTTTGTGGCAAACCCATCCCAAGCAAGCCATTGCCAGGCTGGCCCCATGAGAAAGCCAGCCAGTATTATTTCCAGCCCTTGCTAAATTCATGAATTTATGAGTTCGCTCAAATTCTAACCCTTCCCTGAATGTAGAAATTATTAGGGGTGGGGATTTGCCCCCTCCCAAACTCATAACAATGTATAGCACTTTACAGAGGTCCAAAAATACTTGGCTTATGCTATCTTAAAAAGGGGTCCCAGAAAGGATTAATTAGATTTATCTACTTATTAGTTTTCAAATGTCTTGAAAATTTACAGTTAGTCTTAAAAAAAAACACCGCTTAGAGTCACTGAAAAGCAACAAGTACCTCAATGAATACTTGCTATTTTCTTTTCCTTAGAAAAAGGTCCTAACTCTTTGCAAACAGCTGCATCCTCGTCTCTTAATTCCTCTTGTCCTCTCTCATTTTATGCTGCTCATATGGTCTTTCCTTGGCAATACACGGGCTGAGCTGTAATGCAGGATTTGAAGCCTGGAATCCAGCATTTTGCTGATGGCTGAGGTCAGGGTGAACCCATTGAATCTGGTTTCACAAGGGTACAGGCTAATTGTCTGATTACAGCAACAGACCTCCTTTGGCACAGGCGCTGACAATAAGGATGCACTCCAGTGGGACGTCTGTTTGCATCTGGCCAGAAGACCCTTTTCTATCAACAAAAGGAGCTCTGTGTGTTTAGCAGCAAATGTACGTGCCTTGCGGATGGAACGGTTTGATTGGCGATACCCAAATATGTCATGAAGTCATTGCCGCTGACAAAGAATCACAGACTCTCTAATGAGAATCCAGCGGTAGCTCATACAGACTCTTGCTGTTTAGTAATTGGACACATCTGAAAGGGTTAGCAAAGGCTGGCTTTATGTGTATTTAATTCCATCGCTTGCTTTTTTTAAAAAGTTGATTATGCTATTCTGAAAATGCTGGAACAAATATGCCTTGATTGATCATTTTATGACATGTGCTCGACAGTAGGTTCTTTACTTTCTCGAGTGCATATATTTCCCTGCTCTGAGAAACCTGGGAACTTGTGTCAGCTAAATCTCCAGGGGGATCTACATCATGGGACGATATCCATAGCAGCCAATGACAACAGAATTGTCATGTGACACGTCAGGTTGTCAAGTTGTCCGCGTTGTGCCTACTTTGTCACCGCTAACTTTGCTTGCCATCACAAACATAGCTGTTTTACTGAGGGTCAGGAATTTAAAGAGTCCGTTTTTTGCTTCGTTAAAGAACAGTATCATGAATCCAGGTATATTTCATTATACAGAGAAAATTTTTTTAAGAAGAATGAAAGCAATATGTAAGTGAAATACAGGGAAAGGACATAATAAAAACTGTAGGATTCCCTCTTTTCTCTAAAGTTGCATTTCTGTGACTCACTGAGGAATTTGCTCCCTGTTTGCAGAAGTGCCAGGCAGAGAGCATAGTGGACAATATCTCTGACCTCCCCACCGGGGTCAGCTCCAATCTGAGGAGCAGTGGGGCCCCTACCCTCTGTCAGTCGACTCTTGGGGGCTCCTCCACACTTGCCTTTTGCCATGTGCTTTCTGGCCACAGGTCCATGCTTTCCCTATTCGTGTCTGAGCACTTTCCCCAGGCATAGGCACCAACTCTATGGGGCTGAGGACACCTCTCTCACACACCCCTTCCCCCCGATGTATGTGAGGATGGGGCTGAGCATCCCCCAATTTTGAGCCATGGCAGCGAAAGCTTCGTCGGATCTCCCCACAGTGGCAGAGGGCCCTGCCAGGACTCCCCGTGGTGGAGTCTTGTCCTGCTGGGCTTCACAGCCTTCTCCAAACATGCATGATGTCACGTGTGTGTGTGTGTTGCATGTGTGATTTTACATTCACGTCACACACACACACACAATGTTGGGTGGAACTTGGCAAGTATGTCCCCAGGAAAACCTGATCTTTACTGCTGAATCGGAGTACCGCCTCTCCCGGTATGTCCCGTGGGGGACTTTAAGGTCCATATATAGACCTTAAGGTCCCGGTCCCTAAGGAAGTCAGATTAGCCTCAACCAGAGCCAGGGCCTTTTCAACACTGGCTCCGGGCTGGTGGAACGCTCTGTCTCATGAGACCAGGGCCCTGCAGGATCTGATTTCTTTCCTCAGGGCCTGCAAGACAGAGTTGTTCCGCCTGGCCTTCGGCTTGGAATCAATTTGATTCCCTCCCCCTCTTCTTTTTTCCTTTCTCCTCCTGTGATGGAACTCCCATTTGGGGACTTCCCTGGCTTTTTTCTGGCCCATGTAGGACCAGTCTGGAAAGTTAGCCTTGGTGAAGACTTTACGCTTTCATCCCCCAAAAAGTTTTTGATTTGAGTTTCCATTGAAATGAGGCTGCATTTTAATATTTTAATGTTGTATTTTAATCTTGTTTCTAAGTTGCATTTCAATCAATTTGTTTTTGTATCGGGTGTTAGCCGCCCTGAGCCCAGTCTTGGCTGGGAGGGAGGGGGTATAAATAAAAATTTATTATTATTATTTATTATAAATGACACGTTGTGCTTTCTACGGATTGCTGTTTGCTCTGATTCAACTACCTTTAAGGACCGCCTCTCCTATTATGTCCCATGGAGGACCTTATGGTCTTCAAACAAAAACATCTTGGAAATCCCGAGCCACAGGGAGGCCTCAACCAGAGCCAGGGCTTTTTCGGCTGTGGCCCCGATCTGGTGGAACACTCTGTCACAAGAGACTAGGGCCCTGCGGGACTTGACATCTTTCCGCAGGGCCTGCAAGACAGAGCTGTTCCACCAGGCCTTTGGCCAAGGCACAGTCTGACCCCCCTCCTTTGGTAATCCTCACAGAACTCTAGCCCAATGGTTGCCATTAATTTGATTCTGATTTGATTTTAAAATGAATTGATTTTAGAATGCTGTGTTACTTTTATTGTTGGTAGCTGCTATGAGCCCGGCTTCGGCTGGGGAGGGCGGGATATAAATAAAATTTTATTATTGTTATTAATGTGACACCATAGGGCAGGCTTCCTCAAACCTGGCCCTCCAGATGTTTTTGGCCTACAACTCCCATGATCTCTAGCTAGCAGGACCAGTGGTCAGGGATGATGGGAATTGTAGTCTCAAAACATCTGGAGGGCCGAGTTTCAGGAAGCCTGCCCTGGGGTACTGGTGTCACAGGCATTGTGCAAATGTTCCTGGTTGGTGGTTTGCATTTGGGGGTGGCTTGAGGGTAACCTGAATCCCTAGCGTGTCTTCGGAAGAAAGGGACTCGTGATGCTAAATTAGCATTTTGGTACAATTCACTACATCTCTTTTTAGTTTAGCTTACAATGCATATTGGATGGTTTAGTTCAAGTGTTGAAACTAGTGTTGCACAGATATTAACCTGGTAGCACACCGTTCTCACTTTATAATAATTGTAGTAGTTGCTGCAGCAGTATGTTGCTATATAATAATAATAGAAGTATTAATGATAGCGTTTGATGCATTTCTAAGTGAAATAAATCATGCTGATAGGTTTTCCTTGCAACAGTGAGCTTGTTTGTAAGGCAGCTGTTGTCCCTCAATCTGTTTGCAACTCCAGTTCCAATATTTACTGTCACTTGCGCCTTTTTCAAATATCCAGACCAAAGCTCCAGGGCATATCAGCATTCAACTAGATTGTAAAATATGTGCAAGGTTAAATTAAAAGCAAGTGTTTAAGTGGATTAGGGACACCCATTCCAATCTTGGGATCTTTATCCATAAACTCAGTGGCGCAGACAGGGCCTCTGAAAGACCAAAAAAAGAGATTTATCTATACTTGGCTGGAGTTGCCGGTTTGTTTTTATTATACCATTTCCTGGCCAAGTTTCTCAATGCTGAGAAGAAATGATTATGAAAATGTCTTACCCTAGGGCACTTAGGAGCACGCAGAGCTCCCCAGGACTTGTCATTGCTGGTCCAGTTTGTATTCCTGAAGAAATCCCAACGTTCACACATAGTGGGAGAACACGGCTATACCAGAGGGATGCTTTTACTGGTCCACAGAAACTCATTGCCTCACCTTTCCTGCCTCATGTAGTTTCTTGTAAACAATGGCTGATGTATGAGTCTCTATGTTATGGCTGCGTATCCCGATTCTTTGTCCTGCCAGTTCAACTTGGTGTTCGCCCAAATGAAGGGGGTCACACTTAACATGAAATATAAAAGTCAGTTTCTAAACCATAGTATGGTGTTTTTAACTTCAGGACACAGCCATGTTGACTTATGCCAAAGAGCCATATGCCTCAGATGCAGGAAGCAGCTTATCTGAACTAATACTCTGGCCGCTATCTGTGCTAAACCTACAAGCAAAGTTAACAACTCAGCCTAGATATGGGTGTGAGCTATGAGAGGAAGATGTGTCAAATAGATAGATAGATAGATGATAGATAGATAGATAGATAGATAGATAGATAGATAGATAGATTATAGATAGATAGATAGATAGATGATAGATAGATAGATGATAGATAGATAGATAGATATAGATGATAGATGATAGATAGACAGAGATAGATGATAGATAGATAGATAGATAGATGATAGATAGATAGATGATAGATAGATAGATAGATAGATATAGAGATAGATGATAGATGATAGATAGATAGATAGATAGATAGATAGATAGATAGATGATAGATAGATGATAGAGATAGATAGATAGATAGATGATAGATAGATAGATAGATAGATAGATATAGAGATAGATAGATAGATAGATAGATAGATGATAGATAGATGATAGAGATAGATAGTTATAGATAGATAGATAGATAGATAGATAGATAGATAGATAGATGATAGATAGATAGATAGATAGATAGATGATAGATAGATGATAGATAGATAGATAGATAGATAGATAGATAGATAGATAGATGATAGATGATAGATAGATGATAGATAGATGATAGATAGATAGATAGATAGATAGATAGATAGATAGATAGATAGATAGATGATGATGATAGATAGATAGATAGATAGATGATAGATAGATAGATAGATAGATAGATAGATGATAGATAGATAGATAGATAGATATATGAATGTGAAAAACATTGGACAGAGTCATGCAGCATGTGGAGCAGAAACTGGGTTTCATCTTTAGCCTGCCAAGTAATGATATTGCAACGCTACTTAACAATAACTCAGCTGTTATGGTGGCAAGAATGTGATAAGTTCATTATCTCAGGGCAAGGATGCTGGACTACAGCTCCCAAGCCAACATGGTCAGTGGTCAGCAAGGATGGGAGGTGTAGTCCAACAACATTTGGAGGGCATTGTGGTGGGAGAAGCCTCCTCTACTTGAATACCCCCCCTTGAAGTGTCTAACCCCCAACCCCACCCCTATGAGAAATTTGGGTCGCCATATAAATGCTTTCATTTTCTCCCTAAATTTCTACTGTCTCCCCCACCCACCCACCCAAAGTAATCTCCAAAAGTTTCCTTTAAGCAGAAATTTGGTGGTAGCAGTTTGAGAGCCACAAAAAGTTATACCTGTCTTAAGAGAGTCCTGTCAAGTTTATGCAAAATTCCTACAGATGATTTGCCTTAGTAAGATTCGTCAAATTCAACACAAATTTCAGTTTAGGTGAAATTCAGTGGTGTCACTAAGGTTCTTCTGATATTGGAAGCGACAGAAATCACTGTTATGAGTGTTATATGAGTTTGTACATGGGTGTTGGGTGTGATTTTTTTTTAATGAACACCTCTGATCCCTGATGATGTGCTCTACAGACAATTTAAGCTTGGGTACTTCAATGAAAGTGACTTAGTTGGTCATTCTGATGTAAAAAACACACACAAAACACCCTATACCCATTTCGATCAAGGTTCTCTGGCTTATCTGTTTTGCAGATCAGGCTTTATGTATTGGTTTTGAGCTGAGCACTCAAGGTTATATAAATTTTGGAAGAGAAGGCTACCCAATGGCTCCCCCAATGCCTGTTGGGGGGCTGGAAATGGAATCCAGACTTGCTGCTTTTCGAACCCTCGTTTTAAATACAGTCTCTCTTGTGTGTCACCCTGAACATTATCTGGACACGGTTTGCATACGGACCGGGAGGACAGTCAAATGTAATTAATTCCACATGTTACTCTGGAAGTGGGCGTTTTACTGGGACTGCGGCAGAATGCAGACCAATATGTTTGGTCTCCAAGTTGCATGTTTCTGTTTACTGTGGGTTGTATCACTGGCAGCACTGTTCACCGCTGCAAGTGCATTCAGTCTTGCATGTTTAAAATGTGAGTTAAAATAAACTCCGCAGCATGCATGTCAGACTGTACATTCCTCAGTGTTTCTTCCAGGCGTGATTTTTCACGCTCCTATTAGATACAGCAACGTCACCAGAATGCAACTGTTAGGCATTGCTTTTTGTGTATGGTGCATCTCTTCCATGACATGGTAAATCTTAGCTCAGCCTTCACCAACTGGAACGACAAACTCCCATCAGCCCTGCAAGATACCAGGTTGGGTGAAGACTGTCTTAGATAACCTTCTGTTGGCATTAAAGCCTTTGTAGTCTTCCTGTTGCAAGCTAAGTGTGTTAAAAACAATACAGTGGTACCTTGGTTCTCAAACTTAATCCGTTCCGGAAGTCCGTTCCAAAACCAAAGTGCACTTTCCCATAGAAAGTAATGCAAAATGGATTCATCCATTCCAGACGTTTAAAAGCAACCCCTGAAACAGCAATCTAACATGAATTTTACTATCTAATGAGACCATTGATTCATAAAAGGAAAGCAATAAACTGTGCACTGCAGTCACACAATCAATCAACCAACCGGTAGGTGAACTGGGTTCCACACAGTCACAAAAACAAAAAAGAGAGCTGCAAAAACAAAAGCACAAAATAAATAGACAGACCTCAGCGTAACACTCAAAACGGAAGGGTGGCACTCAAATCGGGAGCGTAACACTCAAAATGGAGCACATTCGGTTTCCGAAAACAGTTCACAAACCAGAACACTTACTTCCGCGTTTGCAGTGTTTGGGTTCCAAGTTGTTTGAGTACCAAGGCGTTTGAGAACCAAGGTACCACTGTACCTCATCTTCGGACCCCTGACCAGGAAGCGATCACTACTAAGCCACCACTCCTTTTAAGAAACATTTCCCCCTCCTTTCTTTGCAGCCACAGCACCATCACTTCGTTGCCCAGTTCAGATAGAGCTCTCTCAGCCGAATTCATTTACTCCCCCCCCCTTTCATTGCTAACATGCTTTATGGCCCTCTTGAGACAGTGTGTGTGAGAGAGGGGGGAAAGAAATTGGCGGGAACTAACCACAGAGATGGATCCAGCAGTCAGGAGGTGCTCAATTTGAACTGCACATCTTTCTCTTTTGTCAGATTGTTGGCTGTGACCACCAGCTGGGAAGCACTGTCAAGGAAGATAACTGTGGGGTCTGCAATGGCGATGGTTCCACCTGCCGGCTTGTCCGAGGCCAATATAAATCTCAGCTCTTGGCAAATAAACGTAAGATGTTGATTTGACTTTTTGCCTCAACAGGAATATGAACGCCCTCCAAACAATGATGCGTAAAGGGACCGGTCGCTTCTAAGGGTTTTAATTATAACCCAAACATTTTAAAAAATGTTTCCTTTAACTGTACTGACCCCATGCTGGGAAATCAGGCAGAATTAATCTTCCATCAACAAAAGGCTTGGCGTTTGGATTCTGAAGGCACGCAGATGGAAGATAGGTTTGCCAGATGTCGCAGAGGACATGGCAGCTTTTTCCTGACGCGTCAGAAGGAAACTCCACAGGTGTGTCTGCTCTGGTGTTGCCGTGATGGAGAAATCGGCACCTGCTCAATGGCTTTCCACTTGCTCCCCTGCAGCATAGCCACTACAAATGTATACAAGCCCCATTGGGGTTAGAATCAGGCCACAACTGTGGCACACACACAAACACTGCAATATTTTGTGCCCCCAAAAACATGAGATCATATTTGTAAGCACTTGAAGCAAAAAATGGACTTGGGGAAAGCTATGACATTCTAGAATGATTTACTCATTAAATGTTGCAGATGGGGCCAAACTGCTTTGTAATGTCAGCCTGATGGCCCCTTCTCCATTGCAGTGCACCTTTGGTCAGGAGCTTTCTAGTGGAAAGGGAGTGTGTCTGCTCCCCCTACCCTTAAAAAAGATGTTTTTTCATGCTCTCGTTGACTTCTGCCTATGTAGATGCCCCAGGCACACAATTACTTTGACAAGATGAGTCTAGAACCAATGGGGTGCAGAGCATGAACCCTGCTGGGCGGGGGAAGGGTTAAGCATCTCCCCTTGCTACTAAGTGCCCCTCCATGAGCGCCATGCAATAAAAAAGGGGTAATAATTACATGTGGTTGTGATGTAATGTGTAGCCAGGTACAAATCATCCTGCTGTTAACAGCAAAGGTAAAGGTAAGGGGACCCCTGACCCATTAGGTCCAGTTGTGGCCGACTCTGGGGTTGCGGCGCTCATCTCACTTTATTGGCCGAGGGTCATGTGGCCAGCATGACTAAGCCGCTTCTGGCGAACCAGAGCAGCACACGGAAACGCCGTTTACCTTCCCGGCGGAGCAGTACCTATTTATCTACTTGAACTTTGACTGCTTTAGAACTGCTAGGTTGGCAGGAGCAGGGACCGAGCAACGGGAGCTCACCCCATCGTGGGGATTCGAACCGCCGACCTTCTGATCGGCAAGTCCTAGGCTCTGTGGCCCACAGCGCCACCCGTGTCCCTATTGACAGTTAACAGCTGTTAACAGTAATGCTTAGCTTTTCCTCAACTCTGGTTTGTGTGTGTGTGTGTGTGTGTGTGTGTGTGTGTGTGTGTATTCTGAATTTAGAAAGAAAAACTGGCACATGAACTAAACATCTAGAATAGCATGTAATTTCTGACAAGGGTGTGTGGAGCCATTTCTGCTGAATATCTATCCCACCTATTTATGTTTGGTTTCTGTGGGGAACATGGAAAGGCGTTTGTTTACAGAATCATCCTTACGGTCTCAAAGAATAGCCCGATGGCTAGAAAAGTTTGAGACACACCCTGAGTTTGCACAGCGTGCTTCCGAAAATGAATGCACTAGCTGCGATCTGCCCAGCAGATCAAGGAATAACAATTCACAGAAAAGCTGAATAGTCTTGTGCAAATGCTACATGTTGTAAGACTGAGAGCATACCAAGCCAACCTGCAAATACATTTTGCCGCCTGAAGCAGGACAGCAAATTCCACCCCTCAATATGTCAAAGACAATAGTCCCCCAGTCTTCTCAAGTTATTTTGGCATCTGAGGCAGACAGTTTCACAGGTGCCTTTCCATGGGAGTAAAAATGCAACAATAATAAAATGATGAACAGTTTGCCACCTTTTTAATGGCACCCAGAATGAGCTGCCTGAGGTTCCTGCCTCACTCTGTCCTATGGTAGGGCCAGCTGTGGGCATGGTGTAGGAGCAGGGAATTTGCTGGACCCTCAGCTCCCAGCATTTATTTCTTTTTTAAAAAAATAATAATATTGATTTTCTTTTTTCTCATCACAAATATACTTATATCCATAATGTACAATTTGTGTAACATCTCCCCCTCCCTCCCGTTGGACTTCCCTCAACTTCCATTTCTGATTTATTATCCTCATTATTTTTACAATACATCAGTATTTCCACTTTGTTACAATATTTGTTCCCTGTCCATAAAATTGTGAATGTTTATTTAAATCCTGCCATCGAGTCAATGTTCTTTCTTTATTTCTGCAAATATAATATAAAAGGTTCCTACTCTTTTTCAAAGTCACTATTGTCCTTTTCCCGAAGTCTGTCTTGTCAGCTTTGCCAACTCTGCATAGTTCGTCAGTTTTTCTTGCCATTAATCTTTGGCTGGAATTTCTCCAGTCTTCCAGTTCTGTGCTAACAGTGTTCTCGCCGCCGCCGTAGCATACATGAATAATGTCCTTTTCTCTTTCGGCAGATCTTGCCCTAAGATACCCAACAGGAAGGCTTCTGGCTGCTTAACAAATGTTGTTCTAAACATTTTTTTTCAATTCATTGTACATCTTTTCCCAATATACTTTAACGTTTTTACAATCCCACCACATATGGTAGAAAGTTCCTTCAACTTCTTTACACCTCCAACACTCCTTCTGTTCATTTTTATATATTTTTGCCAATTTAACCGGTGAAATATACTTTCTTTAATACATCATCTTCATGTAATTCTCTTTTAACAACATACCATCTGTGAATTTCAGATTTACTTTCCAAAGTTTTATCCAATCTTCAAATTGTATATTGTGTCCTATATCTTGCTGTCCATGGTGACTGGGGCTATGGGCATCCAGCAACAGGTTCCCCATACATCCTTTGCTTATTGAATAGCGATGCATTTCTGCTGGGGAGAAGCAGGTCCAAATTCCCACCAAACCATTAAGCTCACCAGAAGACTTATTAGCTCTGTCCCTCATCATAACCTGCTTTTAAAGGTGGTTGCGGAAATAAGACAAAAGGGGCATGTATACTGCCTGTAGCTCCTTAGAGAATGGGTAGGATAATATATATATAGTAAATATTTCCAGACCCTTTCTTTAACGGGTTGGTTATATACTACTACAAAGAGTTGGAGATACACTGCAACATTTTGCTGCAGGTTCTACTTATGTGCAACAATTTTCAATCTGAAAGCACTGCTCATGTTTCTGTGCTCTGGAGCTGCAGGCCTTGCATGACTTGGTGTTTAATCTCAGGGTTGCTGCAGTTATTGCTGCTACTACTTCTATATATATCTATATATATTTTTAAAAAAAAACCTTGTCCAAGTATAATTTCATTCCCATACTTCCTCTCCGAACCCATAGCTATCTTCCCACACAGCAAGGCATGGCATAAGGAACATTTGGCTGCTGGAGGGAGTCTGCTTTCATTTCTGGTTTTCCTTCCCTCTTGTACTATCACATAAGGGGGGGGGGGGGAATTGTTGCCTGGGATTGAGCATCTGTGAAGCAGGTAGCTTAGAAGCTCTGAGGAACGCCGCTGTACTTAAGAGATTCCCTTTTTTAGCACTTCACATTAGCAGCTTCTGTGCCAAAAGGAAAAATAAATGCTGGGAATGTTTTCTCTCTCTGAAGCATTCCAAACACACCGCTGCGTCCGTCGTATTGAATTAATTTTCTCTCTGTATCTGTGTTCAGTTCTGTTCCCCCACTCTGCGGACATCGTGGGGTGGGGTGTGGAGGGGGGAGTGGAGGGTTTTTGGAAACAGGGATCAGAAGACAAGGATGTGGATGGAGCAATGCAACTGTTAGCACTTGCAACGGAAACAACTATCTCAGTATTCACAGGGATAGTATATCAGTCCCAGAAGTGTGAGAAACCGGGTGGGGTGGGGACTACCATGGTGGGAAGAGAGATGTGTCCCCCCACTTCCCTCCTACGCTCTTCTGAAGGGGAAACACCTGGTTTGGTGTCCCCTCCTTGCAAATAAAAATGAAAGATTATTTGAAAGATCTGGCGCTTTAGCAATCCAGGCTCTTTCTCTGCATCCACCAAAAGTACTTAATGTGTTTTTATTACTCCTGCTTGTAAAGCTAGTCTGGTTTGTGATTTTTTTTCTTCTGCAGCAAAGCCCCTGCATGCTTGAATCTCTTCCCACTTTGACCCTGCATTGCCTCCGAATCAGAGGCAGCTTTTCAGAATCCACTTTCTCAAAGTAACGGATAAAGTGCTGATCCTGAGCTCCTCTGTCATGTGCACAGTTTCTGTGGGCTGGTTTCTGGGCTGCGCATTCTGTGTGAGCTCTCCACTTATAATAATATAATAATAATTTATTATTTCTACCCCGCCCATCTGGCTGGGTTTCCCCAGCCACTCTGGGCGGCTTCCAACAAAGATTAAAAATACATTAAAATGTCATACATTAAAAACGTCCCTGAATGTCTTCTATATGTTAGGTAGTTGTTTATTGCCTTGAAATCTGTTGGAAGGGCATTCCACAGGGTGAGCACCACTACTGAGAAGGCCCTCTGCCTGGTTCCCTGTAGCTTTGCTTCTCGCAGTGAGGGAACCACCAGAAGGCCCTCAGCGCTGGACCTCAGCGTCCGAGCAGAACAATGGGGGTGGAGACGCTCCTTCAGGTATACAGGACCGAGGCCGTTTAGGACTTTAAAGGTCAACACCAACACTTTGAATTGTGCTCGGAAACGTATTGGGAGCCAATATAGGTCTTTCAAGACCGATGTTATGTGGTCTCAGCGGCCGCTCCCAGTCACCAGTCTAGCTGCCGCATTCTGGATTAGTTGTAGTTTCCAGGTCACCTTCAAAGGTAACCCCACATAGAGCGCATTGCAGTAGTCCAAGCGAGAGATAACCAGAGCATGCACCACTCTGGCAAGACAGTCTGCAGGCAGGGAGGGTCTCATCCTGTGTACCAGATGGAGCTGGTAGACAGCTGCCCTAGATACAGAATTGACCTGCACCTCCATGGACAGCTGTGAGTCCAGAATGACTCCCAGGTTGCACATCTGGTCCTTCAGGGGCACAGTTACCCCATTGAGGACCAGGGAGTCTTCCACACCTGCCTGTCTCCTGTCCCCCAAAAACAGTACATCTGTCTTGTCAGGATTCAACCTCAATCCTTCACTTCAGTCCTGAGCTCTTCAATGTGTGGAAGGCAGCCAAGTCAAGCTGTCAGGATGCAATAGAGGGGACTAGGCCACCAAACACATTTCCACTCCCCTCCTGGGGGTTAGAATGCCTGGAAAATTGAGCTGTTTCACTCAAGGACAGTAGATTTCATGCCATGGGATGGGTGAGCTCAAGGAATTAGATCTTTTGCCAGGAATGTGGGTGGGGCTTCTGAAAGACCCCCACTGCAGAGTAGCTTTGAGAAAGGATTCGCTCCTGTCATGCTTCTGAAGTCTAGAGACTTTGATTCCCTAGCAATGCAATCCTGTGCATGCTTACTCCATAGTAGCTAAAGGGGGAAAAATCAGTGAGGATTATCTCCCAAGTAAGTGTACATTCCAAGGTTTGCAGGCTATCTTTTTGGGAAATTTGTGGGTTTCGGCTGAAATCCTAAATGCACTTACTAGGGGGGGAGTTAAGTGCTGTTGCAGTTGACTTACTTCTGAGACTGTATGGGACTGTGTGTTACTCAAGCCTAATTTGGATAGTCAAACTTAATTGAATAAAATCTCTGAGCTGCTACCATTATTGGATCAAAGGCAACTCCTGTCTTCGCTGCTTTGCACTTCTCAGTTTGCACATGCACACACATGGACAGCACTTATCTGGACCTCTCTCACATAAACACACTGGCATGCGCTGATAAAAGGACAGCTTTGCTGACATTTTCTCTAACTTTGGCTTTATGTCAAGACTAAATGGATTGCTTGCTAGGGATTCCAAGCTACTTTGCCTCAAGTCACAAGTAATTCTTCTTTAGCGGTATTCCAACAGATCACACGTGAAAATTGTTATCTCCTCTGCATGGATACATGCACAAACAAGCAAGCATCACAGTCAAAATGGCACAATTTACCGTACACTTTTATTCATGTATGTATTGTCCAGCTTGGGTGAGCCTAGGATAATGAGAGGCAATTCACCAATTGGCCAGACAGACATTATTTCAAATGTTGGACCTTAGGAAAGTCTAGCCCAGCGTTTCCCAAACTTGGGTCTCCAGCTGTTTTTGAACTACAACTCCCATCATCACTAGCTAGCAGGACCAGTGGTCAAGAATGATGGAAACTGTAGCCTAAAAAGTTTGGGAAACTCTGGTCTAGACCATGATATGACTCAGGGCTTACCCACGTCCGTTTGCTCTACCACTTTCCCCTCCCAAAAACCTGTGGTTTTGCACTGAATCTGAAGATAAAATGGCCATTGAGTTTTCCATGGACTGCTATTCTGATTTAGCGCTAAAGAGCAGGTTTTCAGCAGTAGGGCAAAGGCAGAACCTCTCATGGCACAAGTGGAAGTGTTGGCCAAGCCTTCAGTGAACTGTGTGCTGCTTTGTGGCTTGAGCAACTTGGCTTTGAAAGGGACACCTTCACTCTGCTGCTGGCTTTGGTGGAGTTGAACATTTAAAGTCAAAAGAAGGCTACAGCAGAACTTGCAGTGCGGACAGCAAATCTATTTTCACAACAGAGTAAGAAGAACAGACTGTGGCTGTGTTGAGCTTACTGGATTTTTAAAAAAATTAAAGCTCACATAGAAAGGTTGCTGTTACTTGCACTTCAGATGACCTGTGGGTAAACATAGACTTTCTATTTTCAGCAGCCCCATTCCATTAAGTTTTTATTAACCAATTTTTTGTACTACAAGGGTAGGCAGCAAAGGTTTCACTGACCTTTCCTAATGTTCGAGGCAGGTAAAATATGCTTGCTAAGAATTAAAAAAATGCATTAAAATAGTTTTCCTGTTGGTTTCTGAGGCTGTGATAATGTTTTAGTGCGTGAGAATGGGGGGGGGGGGGAGGCTGAGCTGGCATCCAATATGTATTTTAATTTAAAGTGGTGGGATGATTGGGATAAAGAGTTTCAAGTATTTGAGTTTGGCACCTAATTTTGTTTTCTCTGCCTACAAATGTCAGTTACGGAGCTGCTCCAGCCAGCACCAAAATGGGAGATCTTAAAAAGATTAAAAGTTGGGGGGTTTGTTTTGTTTAGTAGATCCTGTGTGATATTTCCTCTCCATTCCGTCCTACTACCTCGCCCCCATCATCTGAGCAATGTGACCACCAAACCCCCCAATTCCCAGTTCCCACATCCCAACACCCCAACCAAGTAAATATTTCATCCCCCCTCCCAAAGAAAGATCAAGTTCTCATTGCTTGCCAATGAAATATCTCTTTGCCTTCTGCCATAAAAATGTTGATAACTGTTTAATGACAATACAGATGCACAGTCAAATTTCTGAGGGGACTCACAAGAAAGTCAGTAAACAGCTGGTTTGTAGCCTAATATCTGCAAGAGCAGCTGTTGCTGTGGACGTGTAATAAGTGTTTATTTTACAAAGCAACCCTGTATAATTAAAGTGATAGCTTTCTCTTGAAAACAAGGGCATTTGTCTAGCAGCGCAGCACACACAAAGTCTGTGAGACGGTAGAGCAGAGCATAATTGTTTCATATATAGCTGTTCTTCAGGGTTCATTGGGTTTGAATGTTTGTCTTTTTAGGTGGCCCAAAACTTGGCTTGCCATTTTCCCATGAAGAACTGTTTTCACTGCTTGTTTGGCCACTTCCTTTGCTTGTTGATCATGTATGTTTTTTTGCCTCCCTCTTCCCCCACCCAGCGGATGATACCGTGGTTGTTATTCCCTACGGAAGTCGACACGTTCGCCTGGTGCTGAAAGGTCCTGATCATCTCTGTGAGTAAAAGTACACTTTATCGTTGGTCTCCCGTTTTTAATTGCTGTCTTGTTTTAACAGGGCTGTTTAATCGTGTGTTTTAATTGCATATATTTCCAATTGAATGCCTTGCATGAACTTGGTTTTTGCACTATGAAAAATGCTTCAAAGCCTATTTCGGCATTGCGTGTGTGTTAATTACACAATAATAGTCAAATGCTCATAATATGCTGTGGAGCTGTATTTACCAAAAAACCAAAACAACTCTACAGCTTCTCTGCCCCTGCCCTCCTGCCCAATATGAGAGTCAGCCCTATCCTCAAACGCCACTCCCAAGAGCATCAGGTAGCTGCACAATTATATGAAGCTATAATGTAACCCAGGGATGCGGGTGGCGCTGTGGGTTAAACCACAGAGCCTAGGACTTGCCAATCAGAAGATCGGCGGTTCGAATCCCCGCGACGGGGTGAGCTCCCGTTGCTCGGTCCCTGCTCCTGCCAACCTAGCAGTTCAAAAGCACGTCAAAGTGCAAGTAGATAAATAGGTACCGCTCTGGTGGGAAGGTAAGCGGCGTTTCCGTGCGCTTCTCTGGTTCGCCAGAAGTGGCTTAGTCATGCTGGCCACATGACCTGGAAGCTGTACGCCGGCTCCCTTGGCCAGTAAAGCAAGATGAGTGCCGCAACCCCAGAGTCGGTCACGACTGGACCTAATGGTCAGGAGTCCCTTTACCTTTACCTATAATTTAACCCATAAATAAAACACTAATTTTCCAGCCTGCTTGATGCACAGGACCGCTGTAGAAAAGATTGTGCTGGTTGATGAGAATACAGTGAAGGCTTTCCTGCTGCTCTGCTGAAGCACCACACTGCTCATGAGCTTAACACATGTTCTTGTTCATATGTTTTCTTTGGTATTTCTGGACTTTGGAGACATGTGCATTTTGTACTGGCTTGTGCTGTTAAAGGATGTTGCCCAAAGAAAGCATACCAGTGCCCAAGATAGTGGAGCAGAGATTATGGTTTGCTAAGGGTGGGATGTAAGGAACGCAGATGCACTGGAGATCCCCAAGGAGCTTGTAGTATATCATACCACGAGCTCAGCTTAAGATATCTGAGCGGACTGGCAACAGATATGGAAGGCAAATATTCCAATGAGGTCCTGACTTGCAGAGTCTCCAGTTGGCTTCTTTTCATGAGCTCAAATGAGGGAGCCAAAATCTTTAACAGCCATATATGTTCTTGAGGGCCTAGAGCAGGCTTCCTCAACCTCGGCCCTCCAGATGTTTGGAGACTACAATTCCCATCATTCCTAACCACTGGTCCTGCTAGCTAGGGATCATGGGAGTTGTAGGCCAAAAACATCTGGAGGGCCAAGGTTGAGGAAGCGTGGCCTAGAGATACAGATTGAATTAGATGGTGAAATACAGAGATGGAAGACAAGAGTTCAGAGTACACCCAAATAGAGTTGGTTCACTTGGAGGATAACATGGTTGAAACATGGGTTTTATCCCCTCCCCAAAGAACAGGTAATTCATGATGAGATGATGCTGGATTTTTAAAGGGGCAACCCCTATTTGTCTTGCTTTTAGCCTACAATTTCTTGCATCTCATGAAGCCGAAGTCGCTGTGTGAGTCATGCAGTCCTCAGCCATATCCCACAGTAATAAAAGTCGGGGGGAAGCTCATTGCATTATGGTCCTGCCGACTTAACATCTTGAGTTGTGTTTCATGATGACACAGTAAGAAGGTGGGGAATTCACTATAAGAAGTTCGTCCTCGTGGTGAAAGTAGCATCTAGATCAGCTTAGTTTATTGCCAGTGACACATTGGATGATCAGGACAGTGTCCCTTTTACCTGCTGTGAACACGCACACACAGAGAGAGAGAGAGAGAGCCCAGTAATTGAACCAAACAAAATACACACCAGGGAAGAGATGTTGAAAGCAGGTGAAAAGATGCGTATTAACTGAATTCATCATGACCGTTAAAATGGTGCAGTTCTCCCTTGTTTTCAGGGAACAATATAACATGATTTTCAAGATTCTAGAAAGCCCACAGAAGAAATCTGCAATAAATTCTGGTTAGATGCATAGTCACTTAAAAGTTACAATGTGAGAACTGGATCTCCATAAATCTCTAAACACCAGACCAGGGTTAATAGTTTATGGGTGTTTGGTACAGCCATATAATATTAACTGGTTTATCAAAGGTTCTATATGTGCATAATAATTATCCCGTCCCCCTCACCAATCCTATCTAGTGCTATGTGAGGCTATGTAGCAGTCAAGAGAAATGAAAAGTGCAAATATGTGAAATGGAGGATCAGACAGAAAGCGAAACACGCACACCCATGCTTTCACAAGCATAGCTGAGATATCATAAATATTGTGCATCGCAAAGAGTTGTAGAATAGAGGCAGATCAGCTCCATGTAAGCAGTGCCTTGGATGAGCTCATTCAAAGTGAGCCGAAGGACCGATATGACTCCTAAGCAATAGGCAGATGGTGAATGTCATCCTGGAGTAAACTTTACACAAGATCATGATCTTGTCATGTGTTTGCAATAAATGTGTTCTCCTGGCAAGAAACCAGTGTGCTCTGTTACGCTGAGCCTGGTTCAGCTTCGGTAATGTGAAGATACTGAAAGAAATTCCCTAACAAGCCTAGCTGATTGACACCTAAGGCAGTTTTCATTTAACAGGTCATATTTCTGTGCTGCACCATGACTTGTCATGCCCTTGTCTTACTGCATCATGGATTATATACCCTGGGGGAATGGGGATGAGCCCTTGGGCACTGAGCTAACAATTTGGTTCTGTAAGGAATATCTTCCCTGTCCCTGATCCTATCCATGACTCTCCCAGGCACTGTTCTTTTATTCCTTCTTTTTTGTTCTCCTTTCTCCTCCCTCTGCTATGCATTTCCATGTTCTCAAAACATTCTGGGGCTATCAACGCAACCTAAGTCCAAGGAAGGGGTTGGTGCTGGTGAACCAGTTAGGTAATTCGTTTAACTGCCTGGTGCAGAATCGTGTGTGTTTTGCATGAAATGTAGAAGGGGATTTTGCATCGCAGTGGAAAATGCATTATTAAAACAGAGTTCATCCTGGCCGACCTGCGGAGCTTTTTTGGCTGGAGCTTTCTGTTCTCCTTGGCTAGCTCTGGAATAAAAGCCTTTATATATACTTCTGTATCTCATTCTGAAAGAGGCCAGGAAGGAGTACAACTTCCTCTTGGAATCTCAGCACACACACACAAACACAAACACAAACAGAGAGAGAGAGAGATATACGCAACACCTTAGTTCTACTGGGAATTTTTCTGGCTCCCAAATAGATAAATAAATAGAAAAAAAGAGAGGAGACCAAAATACACTGGAATAAAGACCTGTGCAGGTCTTAACAGAGATGTTCACAAGCATAGGCATTAGTGAGAGCAACTTAAATGATTGGCTGCTCCTTATTAACGGAGGGAAAATCCATCTCACTCAGCAAAAAGGACATTTCCTTAAAACGTAGTATTTCCTTCAAATGTGCTTTGACATTCCCGGTACTAATCGTTTTGCTTGCTTGTTTTCTCTCTGCGAGCTGCCGAAACAAGCGCACCCTCCTCTTAAATGTGTTGTGTTTGCCAGATTTAGAAACCAAGACGCTGCAAGGTTTGAAAGGCGAAAACAGTCTCGGCTCCACAGGTTCGTTCCTCGTGGACAATTCCAGCGTGGACTTGCAGAAGTTTCCAGACAAAGAGATCCTGAGAATGCCTGGCCCCCTCACTGCAGATTTCACTGTCAAGGTGAGAAGCTATGACTAAACAATGCTTTTCTTTTTAAGGAAAGGGGAATGCGAAACAACGGGGAGTTCACTTCAAAAGCAGTGTATCAAAAGGCCACTTATCCTTCCAGTTCTCTGCCAAGATTGACATAGAGATGGGGTATCTCCTATGAAATCAGGTGGGGAGAAAGTCCCTGTTGACCCTCAATGCTCATAGTATGGGATTAAAGGAGAGGAGTGATTGCCCCTCTGCATGTAGCACGCCAAAAATTTGAAGCAAATTTCATCCCCGTCCAACAAATCCTGGGTTGTTGTTGTTTAGTTGTTTAGTCATGTCCGACTCTTCGTGACCCCATGGACCAGAGCACGCCAGGCACTCCTGTCTTCCACTGCCTCCCGCAGCTTGGTCAAACTCATGCTGGTAGCTTCGAGAACACTGTCCAACCATCTCGTCCTCCGTCGTCCCCTTCTCCTTGTGCCCTCAATCTTACCCAACACCAGGGTCTTTTCCAGGGAGTCTTCTCTTCTCTTCTCATGAGGTGGCCAAAGTCTTGGAGCCTCAGTTTCAGGATCTGTCCTTCCAATGAGCACTCAGAGCTGATTTCCTTCAGAATGGATAGGTTTGATCTTCTTGCAGTCCATGGGACTCTCAAGAGCACCATAATTCAAAAGCGTCAATTCTTCGGCGATCAGCCTTCTTGATGGTCCAGCTCTCACTTCCATACATCGCTACTGGGAAAACCATAGCTTTAAATATACGGACCTTTGTCGGCAAGGTGATGTCTCTGCTTTTGAAGATGCTGTCTAGGTTTGTCATTGCTTTTCTCCCAAGAAGCAGGCATCTTTTAGTTTTGTAACTGCTGTCACCATCTGCAGTGATCATGGAGCCCAAGAAAGTAAAATCTCTCATTGCCTGGGAACTAGCTTCAATTTGCAGCACCCTTAACAAACTGCGGTTCCCAGAATTCTTTGGGAGGTAGTGAAATGGGCTTTAAATTTATGTTGCATATGCTGCCTATATCTCTGCTCCTGCACGCCTCTGAGGAATCAGAGCTGTGAGCCCTCCAAAAGGGCTTTCGTTCAGCATTGGGTAGTGGGTGGGAGGGTGGGTCGTTAGGAAGATAGCTATACAGTGGTACCTCTGGTTACGTACTTAATTTGTTCCGGAGGTCCGTTCTTAACCTGAAACTGTTCTTAACCTGAAGCACCACTTTAGCTAATGGGGTCTCCCACAGCTGCCGCACCGCCACCGCCCAATTTCTGTTCTCATCCTGAAGCAAAGTTCTTAACCTGAGATACTATTTCTGGGTTGGCAGAGTCTGTAACCTGAAGTGTATGTAACCCGAGGTACCACTGTACAAAGAGTTGCAAACTTTTATTGGAAATATGTCGTTGCAGGCTATTGCTAGTGCTGCGTGTGTCGTTTCTTAATGAATAAATTGCCAAGTTAAATAGAGTAGAATCAAAGCTCTTAGGGATGAACACATTCATGGAGTGGAGGAGGAAACACTTGTGGAAAAGGCAGGTCGGTTATGAGATCCCAGCTAAAATAAGAGTCAGTATAAAATGAAGCTGAAGTGGGCAAATTAGACTCTGATTCAGGCTCATCATTCACTGGTTTTTATGCTTTTGCAGTCTCACAGAAGGTGTAAAACGCATATAAAACTAAACCCCAAGCCTCTCAAGATGAGCAGGCTGGCTTTGGTCAAGAAGTCATTTGTATAATTTTGAAGTTCTGCTCTGAGCAGTGCTGGCTGTAAGAATCAAGTTGTTTCCTCACATTAGTGCTTTCCTATTCTTCCAGGTAATATAAAACACATTGCTGGAGGCAGTGTGCACATTCTGTAGGGGAAGGGGGTGAAATTGCAGAGACAAATGTGAGCATTTGGGAATTACAATAAAATAAAACCCCTTTTGGGGGGAGGCGGGGAGGTAGGTCAAGAGGGCCTGAAGGATTTCAGCTGTAAAGCTGTAAAAATTGCATTGTGTCCAGGATACCATAAATTTTTCATTGTGGGATACAGTGTCAGAGGGTGTTTGATGTGAGCTGATTCTGATGACCTTGTGGCAGATGGAAATGCAGATGGTTGCGTGGAAAGCAGAATATGGGATCAAATCGAACTGAAGAAAATAGAATAAAGTCTGTGGACTTTGTGTGTATGTGTGGTACCTGCCCTTCATAACCCTCTCCAGATGTAGCAATCTGGTCCAGCTGATAAAATGTTCCCAATGCAAAAACAGTTTTTGTTGTTGTTGTTGTTGTTAAATTTGCATTCCTCACTATACCTGTATATCTCAGGTTAGTTCACACAAGGTACCAAAAGAGGTGTTTATTAAAACTGGGGATGCCAATAGGATTTTCTGGGTCCTCCTTGTAGAAGAGGACATATGTTTGCATGAAGATTGGATATGCTTTGTGTGAGATGGGGAAAAAATGTGGCGTTTTGAAGGTAGGGTGGGAGGCTCAAAATCACATCCGTGGCCACACGCCAAATAAAATGCCTGACAGGCAGGATGTTAAACATTTTCAGCTACTCTTCATCAAAATCCACACATGTTCATAGGTCATCGGCTGTTCTTCAGTACAGCAGAATGAACCACTTGTCCTCTGTCTTTTCTTAACTTTTTTTTCTTAAGAGTTCTTGGTAGTCAAACTATGGTACCTGCATCTTTTCTTGCCCTTTGTGCAAGTTTCCCAAACTTGGGTCTCCATCTGTTTTTGGACTACAACTCCCATCATCCCTAGCTAGCAAGACTAGTGGTCAGGGGTGATGGGAATTGTATTCCCAAAAACACAGCTGGAGTCCCAAGTTCGGGAAACCCTGCCTTAGTGTTCTGACTGTTTTAAACTTACAACAGCTCCTTTATTCAGTGCTATTGCTAAGTCCAAAAGTAAAATTTAAAGAGCCATTGCGGTTTATTGCCATCAGTCTTGGCTGAATTGTGTTCTCATCAGAGTGTCCTGATTTACTTTTCCAGAAAAGCAATTCTGGACCAAACAGAACTAAGCAAAAATGTAATAAAAAGGTTGATCGTTGAAGGGGGGGTGTCCTTTCTCTCTAAAAGCACTTACTATGAATGTTTCCATTTAGAAAAGTGAAATGACCTAACTAGATGTAATCTCAATTATGCAAACATTTCATTCGTTTCAGCTGAGAATTTGCTGATCAGAATGTAGGTGCCAAAGATTTCCTTTTTCCCCCTAATACAGGTTCCTTTAGCTGTGAATTGCAGAATGCAATGTATCTGAAAACAATCCTTAGAGTATATAGTACTTTTAACAATAGTATGTGTGATCAGGCCAGCAACTGAAAGAATTTTCCATACACTTGGTGAATACATTTAAAGCAATGTTGTATTATATCATGGTGGCCTTTACTACAAAGATATATTGGTTTTATATCCCTGTCACTGTCATGGCTTCCCTCAGTGAATTATTGAAATTGTAGTCAGGTGACGTACTCATAATTTTCTGCTTGCAATTCCTTGCCACCTCCCAGTTACGGTTCCTAGGATCCTCTAGAATAATTATTAACAGTGCAGCCTTAACATTTTACTTTTATTAACAACTAAAAACTAGCCTTGTGTACAGGTGCAGCAAAAATTAAAAGGCAGAATAGCAGCCATATAGCATTGGGCATTTGGTGTTTATATGGTATTCCGTGGCGCTTGTAGTGGCAGCCTTATTAATTGCTCGGAGACAAGAGTGCTTGCAGTGTGAGGAGCCCAGAAACTCAAATGCAGATGGATATAATTGCTTTGTGGGCGGGGGCAGTGTTGTAGTACCATGTCCTAGGAATTCCTCACTTATATGCTTCTCAAACAAAAAAACAAGCACATGTCCTCCAACATTTCTCTGATTAAAACAGGGCAACACTCTGTCCATCTGGGCAGCTTCCAGCACATATAAAAACACAATAAAACATTCAACATTAAAAAAAACCTTCCCTATACAGGGCTGCCTTCAGATGTCTTCTAAACATTGTATAGTTACTTATCTCCTTGGCTCAGGGGTCGCATAAAAGCGGGACATTCTGGGATCAAAATCAGAAACTGGGATGACTTCTGTAAATCCGGGACTGTCCCTGGGAAACAGGGGCACTTGGAGGGTCCGTAAGCATATATCCCACACTTGCATATTTATCTAGTAATAGTGATTAATCCTTGTTTCCTTATTTTCTGAGGAACAGACCCTTAGAAAAACTAGGAGAACTTACTTGCTGTACTTTTCCATCCATAAGACGCCCCCATGTATAAGATGCCCCCTATTTTTGTGGACTGTAATTTCATAAAATGGGGAGAGGTGGCAAAAAGTTGTTGAGCTTTTTTTAGGGGGGAATACTGAAAATCACTTACCAGCATGCATCACAAAATCCGCCTCCAGTCTGTTCCCTCGCTGGCAGATGCTGCCAATCGCCCGCCCAATTGTCGCAGCGTTGGCCAATCAACAACACCCATTGATGCAGCAACCAATAACACGCACAATAGCCATTGACAGCTGCGGCAGCAACCAATCAAACAGGCACCCTATGCACTACCCATGTGTAAGATGACCCCCACTTTTTTGCATGATTTTAAAGGGGGGGAAACCTAGTCTTATACACAGAAAAGTACGGTATTTAGTGTCAGTCCGCTATGTCTTTTCCCCTTATCTTTGAAAGGGTGCTGATGGCAGACATTTTCAACTCATTTTCAACATTCTTAGATGCACAAAACTAAATCCAAACATGGGTTTCAAGTTCAGAGCTTGGGTCTGTGTGCATGTGAAAATGGGATATGAGTATTCTAAATCAACCGATTCTTTGGGACTGCTCTGGAGATGCGGCCAGTCAGGAGTGAGGAATGATGCAGCCAGTGGTTGCTGAACTCTGACTCCATCATGCACCTGAAATCTTCCACCCCACCAATTTAATACATCTATGGACCTGAGTCTGCAGCTATCCCTTCTCCAAGCCTAACCTGCTAGGTATTCACCATACTAAAACACGTAAGAAAGCAATTTCAAGTTCCTTAGAAGTGTGTTTTCCTTTGTGGAAACTTCTTCCTTCTTAACCTGACCGTACCCCTTTTGCAGATGGCTATTTGGTGATGACCTAGCGAAACTCGATTAATATGTCATTTTGATTAAACCAGACAGCAGCAGATGTAACCTTAGAACGTGCATCTTAGGTCAGGCTACTGTAAACTCCAACAGGCAGGAGTAAATTGATGGGACCCACGTTGCCAAAATCCAAACAGTTCTGTTTAGCAACAAGGAAGTGAACTTATCTGATTAAAACCGAAAAGTTTTTCAGTGGGACTAACTGCCAGAGAGATGTTTCAAATCACCATTTCCTATCATAGCTTCAAGCGTAAGATTATTTATTGCGTTTATCACAAAGAGCCCTGTTATTTATGGATCTGTGTGAAGTTTGATCAAAGCGGACATATATTAGCTCACAAGGGAATGGAGGAATAGCTGGTGCCTAGGCATACAGTTGTTTTCGGCATCTGCGGTAAACGGATAAATCATTTAGAAACAAAGGGGAAGACATTGATTGCTTCGGGTGCTTCCTTCCTTTCCTCCTTTCCTGGATCATTCATATATACATATATATTATATCATGTGGTTTTGATACCAAAGCAATCACAGGGCTAAGTGGACCCATTTGTGTTATTTAAGTTTCCTGACATCGTCAGTGATCCTAAGCAAGTTCATCAAGAAGTCTCGCCAAATTCAGATGCTTATTTCCATATGAAAATGCTTCCATATAAAAAAATTACTTACTGGGTCTTGAACATGCCCCAGAAATCCTGAGCTCCTCTCAGCTTCCACTGTGTACCTTCAGATTCAAAGAAACTTCATTTTTCAAATGTGGTGGGTGTTAAGCACATAACATGTGTGGTTTCGATAAACTGAGCAGAGTAATACTCTTTGGTGTTTTCCATGGTACAATGCATTTAACAGATATATTTAGAACCTGTACTTTCCCTTGAACTTGGGTTTCTGAAACCAATGTTGGGATGGCCAATAGTGCAACTAGCCACACACACAAAAAAATAGGCAGAACAATTTAGGAACATTGGTGGATATTATTTGTGGTGGTGTAATAATAATAATAAAAAAGCAGAGACATCACCTTGCCAACAAAGGTCCATATAGTTAAAGCTATGGTTTTCCCAGTAGTGATGTCTGGAAGTGAGCGCTGGACCATAAAGAAAGCTGATCACCGAAGAATTGATGCTTTTGAATTATGGTGCTGGAGGAGACATAAGCAAAAGCTTTACACAAAACGGAAGTTCCCAGCAAGCTGTGCTGGAATGTAAACAGACATGTGACATACAACAACTCCACACATCTGTTAAGGTGGAAAGGAATATCGTAACAAAGGCCTCTCAGGCTTGCTGAGGTGGCCCAAAGGAAAGCATAGCAAGACGTTTGGCACCAGCTTGGCTGCAGGAGTTGAGAGAAGTTGGCGTACCCAGCACCAATCCAGCCGTTTTAGGGACTCCACTCTGGATTTGCTTTGAGTTTATTCCTTAGCCTTTTATTCCCCTGAGTCATGATGAATGCTCAATAAATGGGGTGTCTGGAGAAACCCATTCTGTTTTGGTATCATCTCAGCAATTGCCTGGTTTTATTTATTTCTATCAGTTCTTTATTCCCTTTAGCCCGGAGGTATTCTGGACTGGGTGCAAAACAACAAATTTAATTCAAAATACCTTTAAAACAGATAAAAAGTCATCCAACTAATCATAAGACTAACATGAGGAGGCAGCCCCTTGATCCATTTTACTAATTCACAAGAGAAGTGAGCACCACTTACGTTTGAGAGACATCGTGAGTCAGAATGTGGAATTGAGAAGAGATGCTTCCCTTTTCAACATGGGGACACGGCTTCCTGGCTTGTGGATTCTCCCCCCAGCTTTTAGAGGTAGTCCAAAGTTTTAAAATGGGTGTGCAGGCAGGATACAGCATTTAGCTTTCAGCAGAATCAACATGTGTGCCTAGTCAACAGCTGAACCTGCCTCCGGGCTGCAGAACCCAGGTCTAACCTCTTGTCAAACAACACGGTAATCATAATAGTCTCTTCTTCTCCCAAAGCCTATCCAGCTTTTATGAAACAATAAACACTATCTTTTCTTTTCTTTTTTTACTGATTTCTTTTGCCTCGTTCACCTAGTAATGTTATTTTTCCATCTGTGATTAATTGCAGTGTATTCCTGGCTGTCTGAATAACTTCCCACTTATTTCAGGAGATTGATCTGCATCTGCCTTTTCTCTGTGTCAGAGAAGACAGATAATCAAGCAGACAACACGACAAGAATCCTTGGGGATCTGGGTTGTTATGTCTTCCCAACTTGGGATGTGGAACCTACTCAACCCTTTCAACTAGTCCCTGTGTAATCTCTCTCCTCATTTATCACGCTCTGGCTAGGACCTCACACATGAGACCTTTCAGGTCCAGGCAACGTAGTTGGTCCTTCTCTCTCTCTCTCTCTCTCTCTCTCTCTCTCTCTAAGCTACAAAAGCTTTCATTGCTGCGCATTCCAGTAAGAGATTTCAAATAGCATCTCACATGATACCATTCTGGTTCCCAAGAGTCAGCGGGGCTTTTCGTTAAGTTCAGATCCATACTTGATTAATGTACCACCCTACTTCAAGGAATTGGACATCCTGTTTATGGCATGTTCAACAAAATGATATTAATCCATACAAGAGGCCTCCTCCATTGCTACAGCTGTATATATATATTTTCCAATGGGGAATTTGACATCACTGTTTATCTTGGTTTTAAAAAGACCAGCTTTCCCTCAGTAGAGTGCAACTCTTATATCTTTCAACGTATCCTGAAGCATTTCTGCCTTGGTTCCCCCATTCCCCCCCCCCAGCTAAAATGCTATTTTATTAGTACTTACGTTCCTCTTCCTTCCTGAAGAAATAAGTAATTCAAATATAATGCAATTGGTTTTGTATCTGTCCCCCACCCCATTCGTCGCTGGTAGTGTACTTCCACTGTGCCGACTTCCCTGTTGCCTTCCATGTTTCCCCTTTACTGCTAGGGAAATGGAAAAGTGCATTTAATTATTATTATTATTATTATTATTATTTATACCCTGCCCTCCCTGGCCAAGACCGGGCTCAGGGTGGCTAACACTGAATATAAATACAGTAAAAACATTTTTTAAAAAACCACAAAAAGTTGATTAAAATGTAAGTTAGAATACAGTTTAAAATGCAGCCTTGTTTTAGTGGTAGCCATAAGGGGAGAAAACGTCAAATATTCACCGGGGCCAACTATCCATGCTGGACCTACATGGGCCGGCAAAAAGAGCCGAGGGAAAATTTATATACAAATCACATATAAGGGGTTCCATTAAAAAAAGAAGAAGAAGGGGGGGTTAAACTGAGTCCAGCCCAAAGGCCAGGCAGAACAGCTCCGTCTTGCAGGCCCATTTGGAAAGATGTCAAATCCTGCAGGGTCCTGATCTCCAGCAGTAGGGCGTTCCACCAGGCCGGGGCCAGAGCTGAAAAGGCCCTGGCCCTGGTTGAGACCAATCTAACCTCCTCAGGGCTCCGGACTTCCAAAGTGTTGCTATTTATGGATCTTAAGGTCCTCTGTGGGGCATACCAGGAGAGGCGGTCCCATAGGTACGAGGGTCCTAGGCCGCATAGGGCTTTAAGATTCTCAAAGTATATACACAAAGTACCAAATATAGTAACAGTAATAATAATGCAACAAAACAACAACACCATAAACTGGCTTATAAGTATAAAACCAAATTTACTAGAATAGTAGCTAGAATAGAGATAGACTTTCAAGCAACAAACATACTAAGGTGTCATGTGCAAAACAAAGCCTGGAGATACTGTAAACATGGAGTGGATAAATGTACAACTGTATATTAACAAGGCAGCTTAGTATGTTTGTTGCTTGAATGGTCACAAGTCTATCTCTATTCTAGCTATTATTCTAGTAAATTTGGTTTTATTCTTATAAGCCAGTTTGTGGTGGTGTTGTTTTGTTGCTTTAGGATTCGAAGCTTGCCTAATTTACTTTGATATGCATCCCTTGTTTAGTACTTCTGTACAGTGGTACCTCAGGTTACATACGCTTCAGGTTACAGACTCTGCTAACCCAGAAATAGTGCTTCAGGTTAAGAATTTTGCTTCAGGATGAGAACAGAAATCGTGCTCCGGTGGCGTGGCAGCAGTGGGAGGCCCCATTAGCTAAAGTGGTGCTTCAGGTTAAGAACAGTTTCATGTTAAGAATGGACCTCCGGAACGAATTAAGTACTTAACCCGAGGTACCACTGTATATACATTTTGACATAGTTCCAGCAGAAGGTGTAATATGTTTCTCCTGCTCTGAATATTACCAGCCGTGTTTTTTATTATATTTTGTGAACTGTACAGGTGTTTGATACCTGCGCTACATACCTTTCAACTTTACCCTGCAGCGTTTCTCCTTTTCAGATCCGTTACGCTGGTGCTGCCGACAGTACGGTTCAGTTCATTTTCTACCAACCTATTATTCACCGATGGAGAGAAACTGATTTCTTTCCTTGTTCCGCTTCTTGTGGTGGAGGTAATAAATTTAACATTGTTTATAGCGATTTGCATTCTGTACCAATATACATAAGGTTAAGTTGTTGTTGCTTAAAAAAAGGGGATGAGTTTCGCTCATTCTGAATTAACTCTTGTTGACTCTTCATCTTGGAATGGATTTCACCTGTTAGGAATTGCTTGGGTGGGGGGGAGTGTTGATTTGTATTTGATTAGTACTTCTGTACAGTACAGCTACCTCTAGGAAAGGTGCCTGGAAAATGCCATTCACACCCAATTAGCATGGGAGCTAGGGACGCGGGTGGCGCTGTGGGTTAAACCACAGAGCCTAGGACTTGCCGATCGGAAGGTCGGCGGTTCGAATCCCCGTGATGGGGTGAGCTCCTGTTGCTTGGTCCCTGCTCCTGCCAACCTAGCAGTTCAAAAGCACATGCAAGTAGATAAATAGGTACCGCTCTGGCAGGAAGGTAAACAGCGTTTCTGTGTGCTGCTCTGGTTCGCCAGAAGCGGCTTAGTCCTGCTGGCCGCATGACCCGGAAGCTGTCTGCGGACAAACGCCGGCTCCCTCGGCCAATAAAGTGAGATGAGTGCCACAACCCCAGAGTCAGTCACGACTGGACCTAATGTTCAGGGGTCCCTTTACCTTTTTAGCATGGGAGCTGATTTGCCACATCTTAGTTCCCCCAGGAAAAAAACTTCCTTGTTTTGCCCCAGAATTGTGGCTTTTGCTGCCAATCAGAGAGGGGAGGAGAACTTGCCTTATGAGCTCCCTCCACTCCCTAAATATTGTAGTTACCTTTTTTCTGCACCCAACCCACCTCCCTATGCAGTATGGACTCCGCTAGTTGCCTGTTAAAGGGGCAAAGTAGAAATTGGGGGGGGGGGGCAAGAAGCCCTTTCAACTGCCCTTGGGCTCTTCTTTTTTGCCTGCTTCATGCTGCTGCGAGTCTTGTTTGGAGTAGCGCTGTTTGCTTGTCGAGGTCCCCAAGCCACCCCAAATAAAAACACAATTGACGCATAATTTTTGCTTAAGGTTTCTGTCATAATTTTGGCCACAACTTTATTAAAATACAGAAAATGTGGGCGGTTGCTTAGGCATTGGTTGTGGCTATCTGACCCCGCATGGGGACAGACTGACATTCGCACGTGAAGTCAGAAATGGAAAACATTTTGGGGAGAGAGACGGAGCTGGGAATCATGCCCTCACCTCTCCCCAAATGCTCCCAGGGGCTCTTGCATGGCCCTAGCCCCTTGACAGGGGTTCGGACAAAAGCATGGCGAGCCCCTGGATTCCTTTAACGGAAAACCCTTGCAGCAGCATTGGAGGGGCAGGCACAGCCAATCCATACCCCTCCACAAATCAATTCCTAAACCAATGCCTTACCACAACCTTACAAGTTGTGATTATTTGCTACGCAGTAGGCAAAAACCAAATGGCACCAGCAATCAGCCAAATAGACAAAAATCCTACCTGGCCCCTGCCCCAAAAGCAGACGACCCCATCACAGGCATAGCAAGGTCAAGCAAACAACCCTAAATTAGGGAGGGTGGGTGGCTGATCCGATGTGTGCAGCGAAAAGAGGAAGCTCAATGCTGCGCACAGGGCTTTTATCAACCTAGGCTGTCAATCACGAAATGGCAACCTATAAATCTCCCCAGCAACAAGAATCTCATTGAAAATGGTGGCCAACTCCCTTATTTCCCACCCAGCAACAGTGGGGTGTCTTGCTAGCCCCCACTGCAACACATGCTCTCCATGAGGGAGAACACACTTTATTTGGTCTAATTGGCGATTAGCCTGGGCAAGAGTTAAGGTGTAATCAAATGAGGCAGTGCTGGGTTAAGGATGCTCTGAGTCACCTTTTGCTCTGCTGGGGTAATTGGGGGCTCCCTTTTTCTTGGCATGCATCCTGGGGTGAACGCTGAACCACACCACAGTGTGCATGCAGACCCCAGATTTCCAGGGCCTTCTGAGCATGAGGAAGGGTTCCTTTGAATCCTTTTCTCCAGCTCCATCACAGGCAAGGCCTCTCATCCTGCCCATTGGGCGTGAGGGAGTTTAACCCTCAGGGAGCTTCCCCGTCCTGAATATATTTTGATGTGGTGAATCAGCTTGTTGGTTTGCAGATCCTCGAATTTTGTTAAGTTTCAATAAATATAACCTTTCTCCAAGTTGCTGGTGTGTGAGTCTTTTCCCAGGTGTGCTGGCAAAAACACTGCATCTCATTTGCAGCATTCTGTCCCAAGGGAAGTGTATTTCTGTGGAGGATAATTATAGAAGGTGGTTCATTGCTATTTATAACTCCAGTGTGGTCCACAAGGATGCATCAGTACCACTGATTAATGACTTGCTTTTCACTCTTATACTGTAAACCATCTCTCCTTCTCTGTTTAGAAAGTCAGTTCCTGTATCCCAAGTTAAATATAGAGATAGATATATATGCATGTTCTGAAAGTATTTGCAGTTGCCAAAGAAGGACTGAAGTCATGGCTTTCACTAATTTCGGAAATGTTCAATATGAATATGAGGAAACATCTCACAAAGCTTTTCTGACTATCTTCAGATTATGTGCATGGCACAATTCCTTTGGGAGATTCCAGGTTTACAAAGATGCATATCAGCGATGTTCTGCCCATTTCACCCCTACGTGTTTTCCAAATCCTGTTTGAAAAGTATAATCTTGAAAGTTGCCCTGAAGAGAGAATTAAGTTCAGTACTGTTACAACTACTGAACGTGTTCATTTGTCTAACTGCTCCTTTTACAAAAAAAAAAAAAAAAAATGCACCTAAATTTCACCCTATAGGTGAAGTTAGCCATATTACAGAAACAGGGTCTATTTATTTGCATGCTTTTTGGAGCTATATTTTTGTTTTTACTTTTAATGTATCCAGCATGTGCTTTTGATTCCATAACTCATCATCAGCTCTGCAATTTGATTGGAGGAAGAGATCCAATTTATTGGACTCAGTAAGGCAAATGAAAGGGCAAAGTTAGCAACTTGAGGTGTGATATTGGGTACTACGTATGTGATGCAGGCGTACTGAATCCTAGTGCACTGGGAAGAAGCCTGCTATTTGAACTTCCCCTTGCCTCTTCCAACGATTTTCAAACAATTTCATTAAAGGAATTGTCACAGTGACTTGTCATGACAGCCTCCGGGGGAGTTATGCAATCTTTGTGGTCAAGGATAGCAGCACCTAGAGAGAACTGGTATCTGGTAATTGAAATTAGGTCACAACAGTCGATACTCCCATATGGGAAATTACAGGGGGAAAGGGAGGAAATGCTCAGAAGGAGACTCGTAATGCAGAATGCAAAAGCTGGACTTTAAGGGGAAAGATAAATCAACCCGAAAGATACAAGCAGTTGGGGGAAGTTTGCACTTTCCTTTACTACTTTATCATTTTAGATTTCTGTAGCACCAAGCTTAAGAATCTGAGGTTGTTGTACAGAAATCAGCCTAGGGCATTAACCCTCTATAAAAGAGAACCGTATAATATTGCAGTTGACATCAGCATGCAGCTAACCAAGAAGAGGCAAAAGGAATCAATTTCCACCTTAAGAAAAGCAAGGGCCAACGACAAGCATTCTATAAACTTCTTGTTCCTCTCAAGGAAACTGCCATCGACAGTATCCACCAACCTTTGTTAACTCTGAATTATACTTTATATACAGCAGTGACTTTGAATTAAATAAAATCCCCAGAATAAAACAATAGCTGGGAAGCTGATACTTTCGAATGTTTCTTTTTGAAAGGCTTCGGCAATAGGCGAAATCCAATACTGCTGTTATACGTGCAGAATAGCTCTTGATCCAGTGAAGGTGTCTGTCAATGCAAGAGAAGGGGAAGAAATTCTTGCCGGTTCTCCTTTCCCCACTGCAGGACTCCCTGGAAATCTGTTTCAGAGGGTTGAGGGGGGGGACCCTCCGAAACATTGTGGGCGAGAGTCAAGGGCCTGTAGGGAAATGAGAATAAGAGAAAATCATCTCTTCTCATCCATTAGGGAATGACTCTCTTGGATCAACAGCCATTTCATGAGCAAAACAGCAGAACAGGATTTCACCTATTGTCTTGATAAATTGTTCAGGCCTCAAGATATGTGACAATGTAATAGTTAAAGTTATTGCAAGGCAATGGGCCACCTGTCCTTTTTAATTTCGTGTGTGTAAATAATTATTGGGGGAACGTGTTTACATGAAATGTTCACAGATAGCTGAGAAATTAACAGTGACTTCCAGTCACATTTTTGGAAACCACGTGGAGGGAAGCCGCTTAGGGTGGCTGTTACGATTGGATGCATGTGAGAAAGGCCTTAAGCATCTTCTCCATGACTGCTTCTCCTCCCTAAATAATGGTTTCCCAAAGTTGTGTTTCATACCTTTAAAAAACTCCATCACGACTCAGCCACATAGGTTTGTTAATTTGTACCTAGCCTCTTAGCTCTAGTGATACATGTGACCAAAAGAACGTTTGGAACAAACCTATATTTACATTCTTAAGACCCACTTGCAAGGTCTTTTTAGGCTAGCAAGTACATTCTGGTTAGTATTTTAGCCCAGTATCACAAACCTTAGCACTGCAAGTTAATTCAGAGTTGTGTAGTTGTCTTTGTCTTTTCTGAGTCTAGATTTTTTTTAAGGTTACCAGCTGACTTCTGCCGAGTGCTATGATCTGAGAAGCAATAGAGTGGTCTCTGACCAATACTGCCACTACTACCCTGAAAACATCAAGCCAAAGCCAAAACTCCAGGAGTGCAACCTGGATCCTTGCCCTGCCAGGTAAGTCCGTTCACGATTTTGAGATAGTTTACGCTGAGCAAAATCAGACCAGTTAATTTATTGTTTAGATATTGAGAGGATTGCAAATAGCTTGTTATCCAGCCGGCATGTACAAATTAATGTAACCACATTGATTGGAACATCTTAAATTGAGGGGGGGGGGGAATCCTAGGACATTTTCTGTTCTGGTATAGTAAATTAACTGGGATCTGATTCAGCATTTTTGAGGTAGATGTGGTGGACAACTCTTGAAAGAGTTGTTAATGTAGCTGATGTCTCTGAGTAGGCATGTTTTTTAGGATTGCACTGAAAAGTGGGATATTCAAAGTAATTTAGTTATGCACTTGGAAATTATATTTATTGAATATATATATATATATGTATGAGAGAGAGAGATCAATAGCATACTGTACGTGTCCTTATGTTGTCGAAAGTTTAAGAAAGAATGAAGTCACTGAAAACTGAAGATATGCTCATTTTAGCACGGAGAAGGAGCTCCGCAGTTAAACTTAACTATATATGCTTTCTAGGGATGGTTACCTGGGAACAAAAACTAATTCACAACTTTGCAATTGCCCCAATTTTGCATGGTCTTCTTCCAGTCATTATGAAGCTGCATTTTCAGAAAAAGATAATTTTCTTTTGAGCAAGGGGGCGTGGGGGGGGGGGAGATATATAACTGTGGAAACATTTCTGGAGAAATGCCCATCCCATATCACTGGCATTTATCCACAACTTTATCAATGAGGAGAAGGTTTGTTGGTTTGTGTTTTCATCAAGCGTTTCTGACGGTTGAAAGGAGAAAAATACTGATAGCATTAGAATGATAATATAGATGAAATTCCAGCCACCTTGTATTATTGAACGTTATATTCTTCCAATTTGAAAAGGGCACTTCATGAAAATTAAGTATTGACCAGGGCTTTATTGCTTGTCACCTTTGACCTTTGATTAAATGTTCCCACTCCTTCTGCTCGGAACCTTATGGTGTGTTTCTAGTTTTGGTTTTTTTAAAAAAAAATAATCAATTGCCAACACAGAAAAATAACGTGAATTGGGTCTTGTTAGACCAGGGGAGAGACAGACTTCAGGCTTGTTGGATCTACTTTGGTTTTATTTTCTAGAACCTCAAGGTCTAACTGCCAGAATGAGATACAAAAGACATGTGGTTAGAATCAAAGACGTGGTGCCTCTGAGCATATTCTGAGCTTAGGAATTTGTCTCCAGGACCAGACCTGAGCTCACATCTTTTTAACACAAAAGTCCACTTCTGATAGCTTTCTTTAACTCAGCCACGGGTGCCATCTAGGAGGGACTGAGGGGCCAAGGGCCCCCCCAAAAAACAGATAAAATAAGAGCTCTGAGAATACAATGAGCGGGGCATTTAACATTCAGTGATGTTAAACGTTTGCCTGAAAAGGATAAGCAATATGGAAAGAGATTGCACAAAATAGAAGTTAACAATTAAGGCAGAATTGGCCTCCAGCAAAGAACATGACCACAAACCAGATTTATAATAAACCGTAGCACTAACAGGAGCAAGGAAAGCAAACTGTAATCGGCTAGCTATGGCCTGCCTAAGATATTGGTTGCAGGTAGCATGATAGCTCTGTGCCCTGGCCTGCCCAGAGCAACAGAAACAGGCATTATTGAGCACAAGATACAACTGATGTGCTGCGTACAGGTACAACCCAGTGTCTACATGTTGTGCCAGCCTGAATTATCAGGGTAAATAGAAAAGTGCATTTTCACAAATTTGCAAGTTGCAGTGTACCATAAGCAGAGGGAGACACACGGCAGGCTGCTCAAAATGTCAGTGGTGCCTGCAAAATAAAGATTAAACATGCCTAGGTATTTATTTTTGCCATTCATTTTTAAATGTTTGCCTTTCTTGATGTTTATTATATTAGAGCTCACACACGCCATTTGTTTCTGGGAACTGATTTCAAAGCTGTTTTCCAGTTTGATATATATAACCTGACACTACATATACATAAATGTTAAGGCAGGTGGCTGCATGGTGCATGCATATCAAAAGAAAGAGAAAACTAACTTCTGGGCAGATGTCAGGGAAGTAATTTTTGCTGTTATACAAGACGGATCAACGTGAGGCTGCTGACATACGGATCCTGAAGGGCAGCAGTCCTTTAGATGCAAGAGTCTTCTCTTCCACTTACGGGACCTACCAGAATGAAGTTGGCTTAGTCAGTAATGTGACTGTAGTATAGGACCTTTCTCATGATTGCATTTGCTCTTGGAAGCAATATATATATCCTCAGCAGGAAACCTGCTCTAAAAGAGCACTGCAGAATAGCCCCCCCACCACCAGCTAATTGGTTTAATTAGTCCATTTTCAACAATATTAAGAATAAGCTTCACTCAGGCCCTTGATCTGAGTGGGTTTCTCATGTGTTTGCACTATCCATCTTTCCGCTATTCGCACTGCAGGCTACAGACAGGCGTCTGGGAGGTTGTGTATGATAGACAAATCACCTGTTTTTCCCCCCCTTTTCACATTAATTATAGCCTTTATGCTAATGTTACTTAACTGTGCATACCTTTTAACACCCAGAATGACACTCTGTTACCCACCCTATCTCTGCTTGTCCTAACAAAGTCATCTTGTGGCTTTTATTTCAAATTCCTTCCATTGTACAGACAATGCTGAAAAAATCCCACCTACACATTTGACAAACGAAAATGATTCCTTCTAGCCTTTACATGCATAGGTTTGGTTCATCCATTTCCTGGCATAGGTTTGGTTCATCCATTTCCCCCACTGCCCCGCTGAGTATCCATATTTGGCACGATCACAATGGCAGAGAGAAGACATTTGACCCACTAAACACTAATGACAACAGTCACCAAAAAAATGATGGCGCTTCTCACTTGGTCACCACTGCAAAGCAGAGTTGGGAGCATGGGATTTGTAGTGGAGAAGCAATGTGGGGGGGTATGCAATGTACTTGTGCCTAACCCTTTCCCCTGAATTCCTCACAGCCAGTTTTCCTCTACATGGGTTCTTGCGTTTGTGCTGGAAACACAATCTAGTGGGAAAGTGGCTGAAAGGATGACTTTTGGAAGTGATGGGGTTGAAAAGAGGTGCAGGGGGAAAGGCTAACAAACACAACCCACAACTGTTCTTCTGCTGATACTGTTTTCCGTGTCAAAACCCCCAAGCCACCCCCATGAGAATAAAGACACAAGGACACAGAATTTTAGGTTAATGTTTAACGTGCAAAATTTAGGCCACAACTTTATTGGTTACAGAATGTGAGCGGTATTGGCTTAGGCATTGGCATCAACAGACTATATCTGACTCCTGCCCACCTTGCAGGGAGTCTGGTAAGGGTAAACCTCCAGTAGGGGAACCCCGCCGATGCGGATCGACCCCTGGGTTCCCACTGGGGTTGTGGCATGGCCCTAGCCCCTCCCCAGGCTTTGGACAATATCCACACCCCCAGATTCCTTTAACGGAATACTCTTGAGCACAGAGGGGTATTCCAGTGCCTAACCCAACGCTATTCCAATGCCTAACCACCAAACCTTACAAAGTTGCGATGATTGCCACGAGGTAGGTGAAAACCAAATGGCGAGTGCCAATTTGCCAAGTGGAAAAAGTCCTACCAGGCCCCGCAATGGCAACAAACCGAAGTCCATAGCGAGGCCAATGACGCAACCTGAACAAAGGGTGAGAGGACAGGAAATCTGCGGTGCAAGGCTGAAAAGGGCCAGTTCAAGGTCATGCTGTGGGTTAAATTGGTCCCAGCCACACTCCCCAAGCCGCCTGATTGGCCGCTTGGCTAACTGGCGTGGCTGGGCCTCCCCAGCGTAAGGTGGGACACAGTCCCGCCCCCCACACTAAGGGGGGGAGGCTTGGTGGCTCGCCCACAACGTGTCCCCACAAAGAGGTGGAGCCAATTTGCAGGAAAGCAGCATCTGTAACTATTGGTTACAGTGGTACCTCGGGTTAAGTACTTAATTTGTTCCAGAAGTCCGTACTTAACCTGAAACTGTTCTTAACCTGAAGCATCACTTTAGCTAATGGGGCCTCCTGCTGCCGCCGTGCCGCCGAAGCCCAATTTCTGTTCTTATCCTGAAGCAAAGTTCTTAACCTGAAGCACTATTTATAGGTTAGCGGAGTGTGTAACCTGAAGCATATGTAACCTGAAGCGTATGTAACCTGAAGCGTATGTAACCTGAAGCGTATGTAACCCGAGGTACCACTGTATTTGCAGATTAGTTTGGCTGCAGAAGGTGTGCTGGGGAGACCACACATTCAAGAAACGCAAAAGTAACTTTGGCTTGGTTTAATAACAAATAACAAAAACAAAAACTCCTTTTACACTAAATTACATTATATCAATAAGTGTGACCCATCCACCAGGGTACTGAGAGAGCTACTTGCTGCTCTTTATATACTATACCCAACATAATTATATACTATACCCAGCTTAATTAACATATCTTAACAGCACCTGCTATACTGCTTCACAGATGTAAAACTAGGTCATGTTATTTGCTCTGGCCCCTAAAAACATACACATCTTGTGGAACAATAATGAAACCTAAAATTTAAAGAAACCATTCAACAGTAGCACGCAGTACAGACCCACTGCCCTCCAGATTGAATTCTGCTGCTTAATTATTGACTGGCAGTCTGAGGTCTCATGTGGGAGCTCGCTTGCCTTATGAGTCCCAGTTGCAGGGCAGCTAGCACAGCGGAAAGCATTCTACCGCTAACCGAGACTGCTAAGGACTCATATCTTGCAGGCATTGACAAAGAGGCCCTTCCCGTATGCACAATGTGCCAAAATACTTGTCTCGTTGCTCTTCTGATCACGAATTTAGTGGAAACAGGAATACAGATTGACTGTGATATTTGCCTCATAATTGCTATCTATTTAAATACTTTTCAGCAACGTGATGACAGAATAAGAGCAAGGCAGTTAAGAAATTTCCAGCGTAACTTGCCAATTTGAAATGAACTGAAAAGACCTCTCTAATTAGTTAAGAAAACATCCTGTCAGGACTCTCTTCCAGCTTTACGTCCTTATCCGTAATGCAGTCTAATATGCAAGGCCCTTCCTCCTCAGACTTGCTGAAAGAGCCTCAAACCCCAACAGAGGGGAGCAGCTGGGGTGGGTGTGTAGGTTGATCTTGAGCAGACAGCCACAGAAGAAGGGGTTAAGCACCTCATTTCCTCTTGCTTTTCTTCTGCTTGGAAAACTGCAGCCTCCCAGGACTGCTTCTGCTTAAGAAAAAGTCATTGAGCTCTCATACGCATTGGGGTGGAACATCTGGGGTGTACTGGGGCTTTCAGACGAAGAATCTGGAAGCACAGAGTGGGCCCATGTTGAGTAGCCCTGGATGGTGTGCACGCCTCCCTTGAGGTCCATCTGTACAACACAAAACATCTGCAGCAAGGGGGTCTGGTTGCATGTGCAGAGTTGTTTCCCTGGAATCTGCACCCCTGACCTTTCAGGAATGCTGCTGCAGCCCTGTGTTTAAGAGCCCCACCAAGGAGCAGTGTATATAACCTGCACCTGGATGCAGCCTAAATTCAGGGTTCGACAGACAGCACACAAAGATGAACAGCTCTATTTTAAATGTATTTCTGAGCCCCCTAACCTTTCATCACGTGCCCAGTGGTCCGGATGTTGCCTTCAAGGAAATTTGTGGCATCTCACGCTCCCCGCACACTTCTCAGGTAGTTCTGCAAACTCAGGTTTGCTGTGGCCTTTACTGAATTAGGCTCTGGGCTCTTGCTGTTGCCAAAACAATTAACCCTGTGTTTTGGTCTTGGGCTCTGGGTTCTTGGCTGACAACATGGCGGAGCGAAGGATTGGTCTCCAGCAGCAATGTGGTTCCTCACTAGCCATCTAGAATTTAGGATGCCAATATGCTGCCACCTTAGTGTCTAACAAACCCATTTTTTACATTCAGCCTCCTCTCATGCAGCAGTACACATAGATGCAAACTAAAAGCACCGAAGAGCCAAACAAGTACTTAAAGAAAACTGATGCTTTCCTGTTATTCATCCGTATTGTTTGCTTGCTTTATAATTTCTTGGGAAGTGATCCATTAGAAGACGTACTTTTGCCTCACAGGCTATGTAGCCTTGTTGCAGATTCGCTTCACTTGGCCCAGTCTTTGGTTTATCAATGCTTAGTTCGTAAGCTAATGAGCTATGATGTCGTAAAGGGGCATCCCTGTAAATGTGGGGGATTCATAATGTAAATTATAGCACTGGTGACCTGGAAACCATATTGAACAAGGAGTGATCCAAGTTGTGATGGATGCTAGACCATGTGGACTAGCAGGATCGCTATCATGCAAGAGAAGCATGAGTAGCCTGAATCCCCAACAAAAAGACGCTCCAGTGAGGTACTTCCTGTTTGTGCTTCCTGTTTTCCTGTTAACTTTGATGTGTGGAAGCATCCTTCAACATTATGGTTAGTACAAAGATGGCAACATTTCTCCCACCTTGTTGAGATGTTAAAATCGAATCCTACTGATCGACAGAGTCCTTTTATTTGTCAACAAGTAATGGTGAATATGTCTCTTTTCGCAGCACAAAATCCCTACTTTTTAGGTTGACCTTTAAAATTTGGTGGTGGGCTTTGTTTTTAATGAGACAGAATAACTCCTTGCTGTTTGTGATTTGTAAGAGTGGAGAAACTCTTCTTTTCCACGCACCAGGAATGGGGAATCTCTGGCTATCTGAATGTTGTTGAATTCCAACTCCCATCAGCCCTGGCCAGCATGGCCCACAGTCAGTGAGGATGGGAACTGAACTCCCAGCACATCTGGAGGCTCACAAGTTCTGCGCCCCTTCCCCACAGATGCAAAACACATCATTCTCTCCCTCACTTACTCATTAACTCTGTTGAGTTCAGTTTAAGAACATAACTGTTCTGCATTTAATAAATAAATCACTTTACATTGTGGGAGCCATATGAACTAATAGGTTAAAAAAAATGGTTCATGAAATATTTTGCAAAGTGAAATGTTGAGTGCCAATGTCAATTTTTGCTTGCCTCCTTAGTCTTTGAAGCTAGATTTTTAGCCGCATGAGTAAAATGACATAATAATCTATTTAATGCTATGTCTCTGTATAATGTAATCATTTAGTGTTTATTTTATTGTGTGTACCTTCTACTCAGAGGGTTGGCATTATTGTTCCTAACAGTGATGGATACAAGCAGATCATGCCCTATGACCTCTACCATCCTCTTCCTCGGTATGTAAACCAGCTTCTCTATTTAACAAACATGCAGATATGTGCTTGTGGTTGATTGATACTCTTAACAGAGTGTGGTAGTGATCTGCAAACACGCTCTGGGCCTGCGGTCTTGTGTTTTGTTTTCATTGCTTCCTGCTTTTCTGTACACGTGAGATACTGAAATCTGGATTTCTCGTGTCCTGGAGCTCTTGCAAAGAATGATAATCGCCTATCACACAAACCAAAGAATCTTGTCACTGAAATATCCAATTGAGACTGAGATTAAAATGTTGAGCTGTTGCCCTCCCTTTCTTTTCCCCATGTGGGCACATGTTTGGCACTTTGAGAGGCAGAGTTTTAACTGGATCTTTCTCAAAATGGCAATTACAGTCTGTTGATTGAAGGCAGTTCATTTAAGGTAAAGGTTTATAGCAACAGAGAGTGTTTGTGTTCTCCAGAATTATTAATTTCACGTAATATGTTAAAAGTCAAAATACTGCCATTCAACTTGTTATATAATCAGCTATAAACAAGACCAATTAATTGAAAACAAATTCTGACATCTCTAGTTTTAACATAGCAATCCAGGTTATTACAGTTTAATTGCTAATGGGGCCAATAAAAGCCATTGTCTCAATCCATATTTCTTGACAGATTTTGGCATTTTTGCATGACTATATTACATTATTTCTCGCATATTCATCTTTTAAGCAACATAAATGAGTCTTAATTGGCTAGAAGCTTGTTATTTTAGAATTTTGCGACTAAGGCCTTACTCTTTAACAATTGCCAAATTGAAGCAGAATCTATTTAATTCTCTTTGGCTTATTGATGTGACTTATGCAAGTATTTTCTTCCGTGTGTTTATTCTGAGGCAACCTTGAGCCCAATTATTGAAGCATTCAGCCGATTACAAGCTTGATTGGGGAGAAACATCTGTGTGCGTTTGTGTTTGTGTGTCTGTAAGGCATATATTATGCTATTAAGGTTAAAGTGACTGTGAAGGATGAATGGCTTGGTGAATTGCGCAGCACCTAATTGCATTTCTCATTGGAATGCAAATGAATGGTAAATGCAAAAAGTATGCCGCTGTAGTTTTGTTCAGAAACTAGAATGGCTGGGCTTTGGTGGGCTAAGTTGGCTGAGGGCCCCCACTTGAGACCGGCTGCCCTTTTGTTTGAGTTTACAGCTTTATTCGAACAATATACCTGGCCTCAGACAAGGTCTGCATAGTCCTGATCTCAGAGGTGCCAACTTCTCAAGAAGATTGAGGGGGCCCAATGTGATGTTCTCACATCATGCGTGTGACATCACAAGGAGCCAGAGGGTGGAGCCAAGTGTCCCATGAACATTGAGGGGACCTGGTCCCCTAAAACAAAAAACCAACAACAGAGCCTCGGCCCTGTGGGAATGTTCAGGGTGGCAGGAGAGGATATATTATTTATTGATATCCTTCCTAACTTGTGCTAGCAAGTTCCTTTACTTAGCAGAGTGCATTCCCCTTTACACAGCAGAAAACTAGTTGCAAACTTGTGTGAGTTTCTTAAGACAATACACGATTCAATCTGGCTTGTCCAGATTGAAATGTGTTCTAATATTTTCCTGGTAAGACCCCTTGAATCCCTCCTAAAAGAACAATGACACCACAGTCTTACTCATAAGCAATAAAAAGAAAGTTTACTCACGATCAGGCAGAGCACAGTGTGATCCCTGAAGGCAGGCTTTAGGCTTAAATTTACAAATGTATAAAAACGGTTTACCCCATAAGGGAGATTCACCTAGTGACTGCAGGCTAGCAGTCCAGCAGTTCACAGGATGAAAGGAAGATGGAAAAGAAGGAGAGTGGCAGCATGCCTTGGCCTTTTACCAGGTCGGGAAAGGTCATGCCCACCTACTAGTCACATGCAAGAAGAAGGATGCTCCAGGCTAGGAGGAACAGGAAGTTTCGATTGGCTGGACCAAACATTCCCTTGCATGTCCACTCTAGCAAAACAAGGAATGCTGTACTTGACTGCTCCCAGTGGATTGCATCCCACAGGCCCCTAGGAGCTGGCAACTATGCCTGATCTAGATGCTAAGTTCAAAGTATAGCCCAACCACACTGTAGCCTATGCAGACCTGCCTTGCAAACTTTTATCCACAATCACTAGCATGATGCCCAGGCCTACACTTAACGGAAGAGGAAATTAATTGTGCTGTGAGAGATGGTGTCTCTCCCTCCATCAGTTTGCTTCTATTGCTTCTCAGTCAACAAAGAACTTCACCCACAAAGAGTGGTCTTGCATGGGAACTGGAACTGATGTAGGGAAGGGGAGGAATTAATTTCAGTTTCCACGTAAAGGCAATCTTACCTAAAACCAACTTTCCAAAATAATAAGCAAGCCCAAACAGAGCCATCCTTTCATGGTAAGAATTCACCTGTACAACACCTTGTTCGTTACCCAGGTGAGGAACAACCACATATTGAACAGACAACAGAACCAATGAGTGAATTCTGTCCTATTACAATAGCCATAATAAATGCTGGGTCCCTAAATCTGGATGCTGGACTTGGAAATAGTTTCCTTGGCTCTGTGGTTTATTCAAAAGGTGGTTATTCCTCATCTGGGTAACAAAAAAGGTGGTGTAGAGATGAATTCTTACCACACTTTGAAATTTGCACTTCTGCAAATTTTTCAATGCAGTGCTCTAGCCAAGCAATGTATACAAAAACCTATATACTAAACTAAGCATTAAAATGCATATATGTATGTTAAAAATCACATACAGCAATGCATTACATTAGGGGAGATTGCATTGCAAAAATTGTATATTGGGCAAAATAGCGTATGGAAAGTTGTTTATTAAAATAAATTTGTGCTAAAATGCTGATGGCCTTTTGTGAGGACTTTAAACAAGAAATCACAAACTATTGTGGGAATATAGAGAACCGGATTTAAGTTTGGAAAAATTAGGAGCTTGAGAGAAACTGAAATTGAAAGATCCATGTATCCCTAACCAGAAGTAGGTCCTATTGAATTCGGTGAGGCTTACTTGCAGGTAAGTGGTGTTAGGATTGTAGCCTAAGTCCTTTGTTGGTTTCACATTAACAATAGCCCTGTTCAGATAGTCGTCACGTTCGTCCACTCGGTGTGTGGACAGGGAGGTGGGACTGTGCTACAGGCCATTGCCACCAATGTTGCACATTCAATGAAATGTCTGAAGAGGGAAGCCTCTGCATTTACAACTTTGTGTACATAGGCTCTCCATCAGATAGGAAACCCTGTGTCATCAAAATTCACACTAACATGGGGACTCTGCTGCAAATGTCCTGCTCACTGCATAGATGTCAGTGCTAGTGGTTTGGGCTGTAAGCATGCCCCATGCATTGAGTGTACATGTGACCTGGGAAATTGCTTGAATAGCATGACTGGGTCTACCTAATGTAGGAATTAGCAACTATATAGGCTGCTGGGCCAAATCCAGACCCAGCATTGAGGGAATGCTGTCTGTTCCTTCTTCCCACCTGCTTGCCAACACAAAAAGGATAGCTGGATGTGGTGGGAGTCGTAGCTGCATCCGTAATAACTGTACTTGCCCACTGGCTGCATGGAAGGGGTTAAAGACTGAAGGCTTAGCACACTAGCACCCAGGGCAGCCCTCTAATTGCTGACCATTGATTCAAAGACTTACCTTATTTTTCACCCTATAGGACTCACTTTTCCCCCTCCAAAAATGAAGGGGAAATGTGTGTGCGTCCTATGGGGCAAATGCAGGCTTTCGCTGAAGTCTGGAGAGCAAGAGGGGTCGGTGCGCACCGACCCCTCTCGCTCTCCAGGCTTCAGGAAGCTATCCGCAAGCCTTGGGCTGCGGATAGCAGCCTGGACCCATGCTGGGGGCTGGGGTCAGGGGAAGCTCAGGCTTCCCCCGCCCCCAGCCCTGCAAGCTCCGGTAGCGATGGCGAGGTTGCCCAACCTCGCCTTCGCTCCTGGACCCCCAGCCCCGAGGCTAAAAACGAAGCCAGGACAGCTAGCAGGATCCATCCCGCTCGCTGTCATGGCTTCTTTGCTCTTTGGGGCTCGGGAGGGAAATAATTTTTTTTTTCTTTATTCTCCCCCCCCAAAAAAAAAAAAATAAGTGCGACCTATGGGCCGGTGCTCCCTATAGGGTGAAAAATACGGTAACTGGAAACCCCTCTGCCAGGAAAGAAACTGACAAATGTACTTTGCCTTGAGACCGTTCCCTTTCAGCTCCATCGCTGAGCACTCTGAGCATGGCACATACAATGTGGTGTAGCTGCGCTTGGTGTCTCAGGCAGAATCTAGTAGGTGCCTCTGACATGCACACCACTGCCACATTCCAGACTGCAGGAACTGCATTCTCCCAGCAGTAATATCTCACCATTCGAATATTGCGGAAATGCGCTGCTCCTGAGAAATGGCGATTCAGGGAAGATGCCTAGGCGCTGATCAGTACGCAACGTTGCAATGTGTTCTTGGTTGTTTGCAACAGTTTCTCCCATTTTCAAATGTGTCCGCAGACCCATAAAGGTGGGTGACCCCCTGCCAAGGCATACTGAACCCACAGATTACTTCCGTTCATGTCATGCTGCGAATTCTTTCACCAGCTAAATAATTTTGTCCTTCTTAGGCAGTAATGGGTGAAATACTGACTGATGTAATTGTTCCAGCAACCGACATGGTTGTGCTTTGCTGCTGCTGCTGCTGCTGCTGCTGCTGCTGCTGCTGCTGCTGCTAGAGAAATGCCAATATATCATAAGATGCATGCAGTGAGAAAGCGCGGATGCTCAGCCTTTTCCCTGACTGGAATCTTGTTTTGCAGGTGGGAAAGCACCCCGTGGACCGCCTGCTCTTCTTCTTGCGGCGGAGGCATTCAGAGCCGCACAATCTCGTGTGTGGAAGAGGACATCCAGGGGCTCGTCAGCTCTGTGGAAGAATGGAAGTGCATGTACACTCCCAAGATGCCCATTGTCCAGCCTTGCAACATCTTCGATTGCCCCAAGTGGTTGGCTCAGGAGTGGTCTCCGGTAACCGTTTTCTTAAAATACGTATATATTACAGTCATACCTTGTGTTGCGTTTGCTTCAGGTTGAGTGTTTTCAGGTTGCGTCCTGCGGTGACCCGGAAGTACTGGAAAGGGTTACTTCCGGGTTTCGCCGCATGCGCAGACGCTCAAAATGACGTCATGCACATGAGCAGAAGCGGTGAATCGCGACCTGTGCACGCGCAGACGCGGGTTGCGTTCCGCTCAGCTTGCGAACGGGGCTCCGGAATGGATCCCGTTCGCAACCAGAGGTACCACTGTATATTGCAGCATTGCTTATTAGCCCTCTCAGTTCTATAAAGCCCTGTGGTGCATTTCACGAATGTGCCCAACAAGGAATGAACAAGGGTAGATTGCTATTATGATAGGCTATTATTATGAAAAGTGGGATACAGCCTCTCTTTAGACTACCGTGGCTGATGGCAGCGAGAGCTTAAATGCTCAGCAGAAGTTAACCATGCAGAAACCCCCCTGGAGGAACATACAGTTGTACCTCGGTTTAAGAAGAGTCTGGTTTCAGAACGATTTGGTTTACAAACTCCACAAAACCGGAAATAGTGTCTTGGTTTGAGAACTTTACCTTGGTCTAAGAGCAGAATCTGAACAGTGGAAGGGCACCGGCGACGGGAGGCCTCATTAGGGAAAGGGTGCCTCGGTTTAAGAACAGTTTTGGTTTAAGAACGGACTTCCAGAACGGATTAAGTTCATAAACTGAGGTACCACTGTACTTGACACACACACACACACACACACACACACACACACACCCCGGAGAAGCACATTGAGATTCTGAGTTTGTAAAATAAATAAATAAAAATCTGTGTTTATAACTTGATTGGAGAGATCCCCAGTTCTAGCTAATTTGCTTGCATCTCAGATGGAGAGAGATCCAAGCGTCCCTCTGGTCACAAGGGAGGCATGGAGAAGAAGGGAGAGGAAGTGAGGTTAGGTCAGCCTAAGAGTATCAGTATAACACTGAAGGAATGTCAAGAGATCAGCACAGGAACGGCAGTCTAGGAATCTTGGAGGTTGCTCTTTTATCTTCCATTTCCATGCAAGTATATCAGCCCACAGGGGAAGCAGGACAGCACCTGGCCCCTCCAACTCCATATCATTATCCGAGGACACCTTTCTGTAGAGAGGCTCTGATCTCTCCTGGACTTCTTAAAAAAAAAACCCACAGCTCAGAACCTGTGTGTTAGCTCTATGAGTTTTTAAATAGCAAATTGTGAAGCGTTTGTAAATAGCTGAAGGCAGCTCAGTATAAAGAATAGAATGACTGCACATGCGAAACACAGTGTAGATCAGTGATAGGTCATGTCCAGCCAGCATGGCGAGTGGTTTGAGATGATGGGAGTTGTAGTCCAATGACATCTGGAGGGCAGCATGTTGGCACTTGTGTAGGGTTTGGAGGCACAGGGCAATTTCAGTCATCATGTTGCCTCAGTGTGCCTTGTCCATACAATAAATCAGTGGGAAAGTTACCTTTTCCCTGTGCCTCAACAGCATAAGATTTCAAAATTTGGTTCTTTAGCCCAGTTATACCTCGATTGTGAAATGAGTAGTGATTACTATACAAGATCGGTTTATTGTATAGGACGCTGACAAAGCCTTTGCTTTTATATAATGCTGAGGATAACGAGAACATAAAACTATCCCAAGGAGGGATAGTTTTAAAATCGGGGTGCAAGTTTAGGATAATACACATAGTGAAATGTATTCAGGCTGCAAATATAAGATCCTAGTGTGTTTCCTACAAGTAACCCAACAAAATCACCATGGGAGAACATTCATAAAGAATATCCTTCACTACATGTGGGTTTAAAATATAATTTAGAAAGTAGTTGAAGGAGCAGAGCCTACTGTATGTAGTTCACCATTCACCATTCCAAAAAAGCTTGACATCGCACTGATTACCACATAACATTAAGTGCTTTGCCTTTGTACTAAGCCAAAGTGACTACAAATGAAAGTGATGATGTGTTAGTAAGCACAACAACTTGTGGCTGCAAGCCAAATAGCCGGTACTGAGATAGCGAGAGAGAGAGAGAGAGAGAGAGAGAGAGAGAGAGAGAGAGAGAGAAAGGAAGGAAGGAAGGAAGGAAGGAAGGAAGGAAGGAAGGAAGGAAGGAAGGAAGGAAGGAGACGACCTATCTACCAAATAATTATGAACAATCCAAACCATCATATTCTCTTCTTCCTTCCTCTTAACTCAGAATGCCAGTCACACACCAAGCACACATTGGGAACTATAAACCAGTGCTTGTGGCCAGTGGTGTAGCATGGGTTGCCAGTGTCCAAGGCCATGAGGTGCAGGGTGGGAGGGAGAGAAATGGACAGAGTATGCATGCACATTCAACTGCCTAATGGTGTCCACATCACCCAGCAGATCATAGCCGTAGACATAAGAAAAGAAGTCATTCCATTGTCTGGAGAGGTCACTTGCTGGTTTGCATGGAGAAGCTGTTTTCAATGGAGCCCAGCAACGGAAGCGCACGGCTGTATTGAGGCAGCACCGGGTGCTGAATTTTTGCACCCCTAACAATTTTGTGCCCAGGGCAATCACCTCTGTGGGCCCCCCATGCAACGCTACCATTAACGGCTAATTGGGATTAAGCAGCATGCTAGCGTATTCTGCCCTGTTGCTCTTGCCCAGGTATGAGCAGAAGAAATAAACTGTATGTACATGGTTTGTTGTTACGCATAAACCAGAGTTGTGGTTTGCTTCTTCCTAACAAACCATGATCAGAAAGCCAGGATGGGTGGATGGTGTTGTTCTGGTTCGGATTGCTAATTGTCCATATGGGCAAGCAGGGTTAGAAAAGGAAGGCAGAGTCTGGCTATTCAGGAATATACTTTTTTCATTGTTTTTCCTTTCAGTGCACAGTGACATGTGGCCAAGGCCTAAGATACCGGGTGGTTCTGTGCATTGACCACAGAGGGATGCATACCGGTGGCTGCACTGCTAAAACAAAGCCTCACATCAAAGAAGAATGCATCGTCCCCACTCCTTGCTACAAGCCCAAAGGTAAAACACAGGGCAGAAGAATCCTTGCCTGCTTTTCTCTCTCTCTCCCTCTAAATACATGTACTCCCTGCCACCCCGGTAGCAGGAAATTTCCACCAATAAGTCAGATGTCTGAGAGGTGATGCCTTAGGTTTAATTTCAGCCAATATAGTGGTAGGAGAGCTGCAGGGGGGGTTCACATCTGGCAACCAATGCACCCCTTGGGTTTCAGATAGTACATGGGTAAAAGGTAAGGTAAAGGTAAAGGAACCCTGGACAAAAAAAATTCCTTCCAGTAGCACCTTAAAGACCAACTAAGTTAGTTCTTGGTATGAGCTTTCGTGTGCATGCACACTTCTTCAGATACACTGAAACAGAAGTTGCCAGATCCTTCTATATAGTGAGAAGGTGGGGAGGGGTATTACTCAGAGGAGGGTGGGGATGGGTGATTGGCAGATAGCTGTGATGAGCCTGTTGACGACTATTAACGACTGCAGTAGGTCTTACAGGAAAAAGCAAGGGGTGAGAAGGTGAAAAATGGCTTTGTCATGTATAGTGAGATGGCAGACCAACACGGCTACCCATCTGTAACTGGAACCCTGGACAGTTACATCCAGTGAAAGGCAACTAGGGGGCTGCGGTGCTCATCTCGCTTTCAGGCCAAGGGAGCCGGCGTTTGTCCACAGACAGCTTTTCGGGTGACTAAACCGCTTCTGGCGCAATGGAACACCGTGATGGAAACCAGAGTGCACGGAAATGCCGTTTACCTTCCCGCTGGAGCGGTACCTATTTATCTACTTGCACTTTGCCGTGCTATTGAACTACTAGGTTGCCAGGAGCAGGGGCCGAGCAACAGGAGCTCACCCCGTCGCGGGGATTCGAACTGCCAACCTTCTGATCGGCAAGTCCTAGGCTCTGTGGTTTAACCCACAGCACCACCCGTGTCCCTCAGTACATGGGTAGAGGGGTCTAAAAAGCCCAGGACACAAATTTTCACAGTCCTCTAGCAGCTATAGTGGCTTATTTACCAGAAGTATTATTTAGCATTAACTCTGAAAGTGTGTATATTCTGTTCTGACTGCGCTTAGCTTCCTAGAGCAACATCAGGGTCTGAGATGATACCGTATCATGTCATCTCCAAACAAGTTGCAAATGCCATGATAATTGTATTGTGTCAGACCAAAGTTAAGATCAGCTCAACAGCTTGCAAAGTCAGCAAGTTTGCTTTGTTTTATTTATTGTAGCATTGTTATTGTGTTTTTACACCCTGCTTCTGGGATTGGCTGCCTCAGATGCTAAAGTCGAATCATAGAGTTGGAAAGGACAGCGGAATGCCTTGGGCTGGCCTTGAGGATTTGTAAACAGAATGTGACTTAATATGTCTCTTTCCCTCTAACCCACCAAGGCATATACACATCATATTTTACAGGCATCACACAGGCATCTGTACAGGAAAGCACCATCTGTGGTGGTGGGGGGGGGTTGTTTTTGTTTTACAAGGCTGTACAGTTTTTTTAAAGGGCGAAAGAAAAGCAGTAAGACCTGACTTTCCATTACCATAAAAATAAGTATACGGTGTATAAACAGAAATATCTCTTTACATATTAGAGTTAATGAACATGGTAAAATACAGATTAAGCTAAGAGCTGCATTTCCACATATATAACATCAAGTGGTACCACTAAATATATCTGAGTAGAAATCTGGCAAGTAATGGTCGGGGAGGAATCAGGGCATAATAACTTCATTATCCTCTTCCTCTTGTCCTCATGCCCATAAATCTACTCCAGGAAAATTCATCACAGGAGATGTGAAATAGGATTACAGGTTATAGTCACTGTGTGTTGCCAGAATTGCAACGGATAGTTCAGTCAATGTGAAAGACTGTATGAAAAATGTTGAATGCACAATCTATTGGGGAGGTTGTTGGTGGGGGGGGTGTTGTTGGGTTTTTTGCATCTTTATTTTAAAGCTTGTGTGAAAATCGTTCAGCCTGGTTGTGCATTTTAAAACATTTTATCTACAGTTTATTACTACTTTGTCATGTTGTAGTTATGCATATTTTCATGTTGTAAGTCGCCTTGAGCATGATTTGAACTGTGGGAAGGAAGCATGGAATAAAAGTATGTATGTATGTATTAATTTCCTGTTCTGCTCTGTGGCAGTCTTCTGTGCCTGGAAGAAAACTTGGGGCCCTAAGCAGCAGGGAATGCCCTTATTGAATCCTTAGGCTGGGTATAGTAGATCCATCATCAAAAGATTTCATCTAAATTTTGTGTCTTGCAGCATCTAAAGCTTCACCCGCCCAGTCCATACACAAGCAGAAAGGGGAGGGTTAATAGAGTTCACTCCAGATTGCATTCCCTGCATATGTTAAATTCCACTTTTGAAGTTCTCTCAACCTTCAAGAGAAGGTTTTTTTTGGGGAAGTGCAATGAGCTATTGGTGGGAGGTTCAGAAAAGCCGTATTCCATATGGACCCAGGGCTCTTAATTCTAGGATTAAACACAAAACAGATTGGGCTTACTCAGAAACAACTGCATGAATTGGAGACTCTAATCAGAGCAATGTTGCTCATAAGTAGCAACTATCTACAGCTGCTGTTTTTCTAGCTAGTTTGAATATGAGAACTGTAAACTGTTGTTCAAGTGGTTTTGAAAGGAAAAAAGGGCCCATGTAGGGTTGTTTCTGGGTCATGAATTTCAGGGAGTAAATGGTCATGTAGGCGGATCACATATTTCCAGCAGCCTGCTGTAGTCAGAGAGCTTGGGAGCAGCGCTGTAGCATCCAGTGATCTCCGCAAAGATCCGTAAGTCCCTGAGGATGGTTTTCTGTTCCTTCAGGGTGAAGTCACCCATTTGTCATGGGCTCAGGACCTCAGGTCTAGCCTTGAAGGGCCATTGCAAGTCTGGTTTGCTCCAGTTTACTCTAGCCAAATCCAGATTTATGTTCCCAAGGGAGTGTATTTTGGCTCCTAAAGTGAGTATTTTATTAGATACTTCTAATGTATATTTTTGGTACTGATTTTGGCGGGGAAGGGAGAGGTCGGGATATAGAGCAGCGCTGTTTTGTATCAAAAATGACAGGGAAAGTATTCGGCTCATTCTTCGAATTCACATATTGATGAACTGATAAGCTCAAACTGGAAAGGGCATCACTGAACTATTTTTGCATTTGCCTGTTTCTTCAACTATCACTCATCACATCTGGATTTTCTTGAATGTCATAATAAACCATCAGAGTGGAGTTTAGTATATATTTTGTTTTTCAGGTTATTAAAGTGAGGGTGCAATGGCTATAACTACACACACATCTTTGACTAAGCAATGCAGGAATCTTCAGATCTGTTAACGTGAACTTGGGGCTAAAAGGCACATTAAAAGGAACAGGGGGAAATGTGTGCACCTGTGTATTTTCACTTCCTGCCATTGCTTATAAGTGAAAACAAAACCTCATGTCTCCCACAAGGGGAGATCCATGACTTCTGCGCCATGAAGCCCACACATCCCTCTGGCAGAAATGTGCAGGGCACACACACACAGAGAGAGAGCTATTGCAGACGTAATACTAAACCAATGTTTAGTGTAATGAAACTGAGCTTCAGACTCCAGCTCATTGGTCTCCTCCAATACGTCTGCAAGGAGGAGTTTGGAAACTTCGGCTTGCGTTTTAGATCAGCTGCATCTTAACCAGAGTTCAGATTAACCAGAGTTTAGGATTTGGATGACACACTAAACCAGGGTGGCTATCCTGTGACTCTCCAGATGTTGTTCACCTCCTGTCACATCCCTATTGACCATGCTGTCTGGGAATGATAGGAGCTGCAGTTTTGCATTGTTTGCAAATGAGGCCGCAGAGACTTACTGCACCCTGTCCCCAGAGACAGAATGTGCTCTCCACAAACACTGTGGTCATAGTGACTAGTATGAAATAAATGCAGCACACACAAAATCGGTGGATTGATTTACAAAAAAAATGTGCATGATATTACAGCGGCATAATTCCTATTTACCTGTAATTATTCCCGCAGAAAAACTTCCTGTTGAAGCTAAATTGCCATGGTACAAGCAAGCCCAGGAATTGGAAGAAGGAGCAATAGTATCAGAAGAACCAACGTGAGTATGGTTTTCTGAAACTGGGATGAGGTCAGGAGTTGATCAGTGCTTTGAAACTGTATTTTACTTTAAGACTATGTGTGGTGCATTTTGTTACATTCTGGAATGGAGTTAAACCCCATTGAAGTTAGGATATTTTCCATACCCCATAATCCTGCCCTTAACTTGAAAGTCTTCCTGGCTGATTTGTGTCTTCTTGCAAGGAGTTAAACCACAATTAACATGATGTAGCTCTAACAACCGAGTAAGTTGATTCACAGAGGGCTTATTTTTATGACCCTCTAAGCTTGTAGCAGCTGAGGTTTTTAATCAAGTTGTGCTGATTTTCACTCGTAGCTGAAGTGGTTTTGTGCATGCTGATTGAGTTTATTTATTTTGGTTCGTGTAAACTGGTGAATAAGAGCTGACTCAAACTCTCCGTTGCGGAAGCAGTGCAAAACCTCTCGCATAACTGTACAGTTCAGGCTTCGCATGAGTTTCAAAGCACACACAAACATCAAAACTTGCCGCTTCCAGCCTATGCTAGCTCAGACCCAGCCTAGATATCACATTCATCACAGAAATGCCATGTTTACAGCAGTTCATCTTGTGAACTCTGGCCATCGGATCTGAGATTTCCACACACCCTGCACTCCCAAGGTTCATGGGGTGCTTTTACCAAGTAAATTTTCATTTCAGAAAATGTTTCTCACTTAAACATTTAGAGCAGCCTTTCTCAACCTGTAGGTCCCCAGATGTTGTTGGACTACAACTCCCATCACCCCTAGCTAGCAAGGCCAGAGCTCAGGGATGATGGGAGTTGTAGTCCAACAACATCTGGCGACCCACATGTTGAGAACCACTGATTTAGAGGTTCCCACCTTGAAATATGACATTTTACTTAACATATTTTTTCGTGTTTAACACGCCCCCTATTTTGGGGGACTACATTTTAAGAAAATGGGGGGAAATGGCCCTGAGTTGTTGAGCTTTTTTGGGGGGGGGAATGCCGAAAATCACTCACCTGACTCACAAACACCAGCAATTGCCCGCCCAATTGTCACAGAAGAAGCCAATCCAAAACAGCCCTTGCCGCAGCCACCAATCACCCACCCAGTCACCAGTGATAAGCTGCTGCTCACGGCCAAAACAAATCACCCGTCTCCCCTCTGCGCTATCCGTGTATAAGACGAACCCCGATTTTTAACATTCTTTTTGTGTAAAAAAAAACGCCCCTCATCTTATACATGGAAAAGTACTAAAGCATTAAAGACTAAAGAATGTTATTGATTCACCAAGCTAAAATATTACAACTTACCCAGGGTGGGGTGGGGATTAAAGAACAAGCCCTGTAAGACTTTTTCATAAGGTTCCCTTTCGTTCTTACTGTATTGAAATGGGAAGTGGTTTTTCACGGGATGCTGATAAATGCCAAAATACAGTGGTGCCTCGCAAGACGAAATTAATTCGTTCCGCGAGTTTTGTCATCTTGTGATTTTTTTCGTCTTGCGAAGCACGGTGTCGGGAAAGTTTTGGAAAAGCTTCAAAAATGACCAAAGTCTTTAAAAACCTCAAAAAAGGCTACCACACCGCGTGCTATGAGTTGCCCCTCGAAGTCAAGTCGCAACTGCATTAACGGTGTTAAGAAAAAGGAAACAAACTTGCAAGACGTTTCCATCTTGCGAAGCAAGCCCATGGGGAAAATCGTCTTGCGAAGCAGCTCAAAAAACAAAAAACCCTTTCGTCTAGCGAGTTTTTTGTCTTGCGAGGCATTCGTCTTGCGAGGTACCACTGTAGATGTGAAGTATGGTATATTCTTTCATGTGAAAGGCTGGGCTGGGTGAATCGCAAGCCGGAATTAATATTGCCGGAAGAAATGTCAACAACCTCAGATATGCAGATGACACAACCTTGATGGCAGAAAGTGAGGAGGAATTAAAGAACCTTTTAATGAGGGTGAAAGAGGAGAGCGCAAAATATGGTCTGAAGCTCAACATCAAAAAAACGAAGATCATGGCCACTGGTCCCATCACCTCCTAGCAAATAGAAGGGGAAGAAATGGAGGCAGTGAGAGATTTTACTTTCTTGGGTTCCATGATCACTGCAGATGGTGACAGCAGCCACGAAATTAAAAGACACCTGCTTCTTGGGAGAAAAGCAATGACAAACCTAGACAGCATCTTAAAAAGCAGAGACATCACCTTGCTGACAAAGGTCCGTATAGTAGTTCAAGCTATGGTTTTCCCAGTAGTGATGTATGGAAGTAAGAGCTGGGCCATAAAGAAAGCTGATCGCCGAAGAATTGATGCTTTTGAATTATGGTGCTGCAAATCAGTCCTGAGAGCTCACTGGAAGGACAGATCCTGAAGCTGAGGCTCCAAGACTTTGGGCACCTCATGAGAAGAGAAGACTCCCGGGAGAAGGGGACGACAGAGGACGAGATGGTTGGACAGTGTTCTCGAAGCTACCAGCATGAGTTTGATCAAACTGGGGGAGGCAGTGGAAGACAGGAGTGCCTGGCGTGACCTAAATGGGGTCATGAAGAGTTGGACACGACTAAACAACAACATATTTTTTCTTTGTTTAAAAGCAGCCACAGGGGAGAAGGGCCACCTAAGCATTTTCCTTGATGCTACTTTTTCAGTCACTATCACCTTTTCTGAAAACTGCTGCTGCTGTGAAAGGGACAAGGCCGGCCCTAATATTAGGCAGAGTAAGGCAACTGACTCTGTTGCCACTTCTCCCTCCTGTGGCCCCTAATCTGGACAGCTGTCCCAGATGTGGCGCAGGATTCTACTCCTATCATCAACATTGAAGTAAAATTCAAACATCAGCCCAGTTGGGTTCTGAACATTGAATTAGGATGGAGTGCCATCTTCTCCTTTGCCTCAGGTGGCCAAATGTCTTGAGCCGGCTCTGGGATTGGGGGAAAAATTAACGTCTTCCTCATGGTGTCAGAAAAGCAGCAGGATTTGTGCAAGCTGCTTCAGCTGTCCTTTAGACTCTGAACCTTTCACATTCCAAAACACCTTTAGCTGAAACATATCTAGCCTTCCTAGAGACAATTTTTGGTTTTGATTGATGTTAGAGCCATATTTTCATCTCATAAAATTTGTCTTTGAGATAGTAAAGCTGCCATGCTGGCATGGCTGACCTGAAATCGCGCAAATTTTAATTGAAGCCATGGGGAAACAGTGAGGAAATGTACAATATTATACTCAAGATCATAGTTATGTTTATATTTATATGTATCGTATGTAAATATATATTTGTCAGCTGTTACATGTTATGATGAAGTTATACTTCAGAGCTATTATATATTTCATATGTGCCTTTTGTTCATTTATAGCCAAGTGCCAGATACACGTTTGAATCTGTTTTTATTTATTTTAATTTGGAAGCCCAGTTTTTGGATTTCTGCAGTTTTCTGTCTACTAGTAAACCACTTTTCTAAATACATATTTAACAAACTATAATTACCCTTCAGTTGTATAATGGGAACTGGGCAGTGTCGGGGGGGGGTGTCAAACAGGGATCACGTTGCTTACACTGGAAAGGGATGATTTGAATCATAGCCCATATTTCTGCTGCAGAGCACTAAAAAAATAAGCTAGGAGAAGCCACAACTCCAGAAGAAGTCATGATCATGGACTTATTGACAAATTTCTGGATCTGAATGTTGAGAATTAATGTTGGCGTTGCTTCGGGAGGGGGGGGGAACCTCCCCAAATGCTTGGTGTTGAATAGTTATTGCATTCTTTTAAAAACGACAGCACAACAGATTTCTGAATAGTGGTACAAATGGATTTTTGTAAGGATTCTGGGATAAGGTACAACAGAAAATATGGAATATAATTATAAAGTATTTTGGACAAATGGTAAAGGCCATGATTGAAGGAATTATATACAGCCTTGGACGGGGGTGGGAGGTGGGGAATGAAAGGAATCCCAAGAACTTAAGCAGAGATTTTATTTGTACTTATCAGCACCTTTTTATTCAGCAGGTCTGTTTGCTTTACAGAGTTGTTTCCCCAGCTGTAAAATGGAGAAACAGCTCTTCTGTAAAATAACATCACAATGTTTGGGTGGATTAAGGGTTCTTTGATAGAAAATGAGATATTTGTTATCTTTCATTCTTTCTTTGGTCTGTTGCGAAATACCTTCTTCACAATTACTACCCCATTGTAGGGGGTGAACTGAGGAGAGCATTTCGTCAATTTTGAGGGTGGGGCCAAAAATATTCAAAGTGGTTCCAGTTGTGTATTTATCCTAGGTAGGTTATATAGTGTGGCATGGAGCAGCAGTGGTTTTCTATTCCCTTCCGCTGTCCTTGTGTGGTTCTAAGGAGCATTGGTGTACAGTGGGGGGACCACAGGGGCAGTTGCCCCAGGTGCAAATTTATTAGGGGCACAAAACTTCAACACCCGGTGCTGCCTCAATACAGCTGTGCACTTTCATTGCTGGGCTCCATTGCTGGGCTCTATTAGTATTAGTATTAGTATTAATTTATATGCCACTCTGGGCAGCTCCCATCAAAGTAATAAAAGCACAATAAAATAGAAGGGGAAGAAATGGAGGCAGTGAGAGATTTTACTTTCTTGGGCTCCATGATCACTGCAGATGGTGACAGCAGCCACGAAATTAAAAGACGCCTGCTTCTTGGGAGAACAGCAATGACAAACCATCTTAAAAAGCAGAGACATCACCTTGCCAACAAAGGTCCGTATAGTAGTTAAAGCCATGGTTTTCCCAGTAGTGGTGTATGGAAATGAGAGCTGGACCATAAAGAAGGCTGATCGCCGAAGAACTGATGATTTGAATGATGGTGCTGGAGGAGACTCTTGAGAGTCCCATGGACTGCAAGAAGATCAAACCTATCCATTCTGAAGGAAATCAGCCCTGAGTGCTCACTGGAAGGACAAATCATAAAGCTGAGGCTCCAATACTTTGGCCACCTCATGAGACGAGAAGACTCCCTGGAAAAGACCCTGATGTTCGGAAAGAGGAGAAGGGGACGAGATGGTTGGATAGTGTTCTCGAAGCTACCAGCATGAGTTTGACCAAATTGCAGAAGGCAGTGCAAGACAGGAGTGCCTGGCGTGCTCTGGTCCATGGGGTCACAAGAAGTCGGACACGACTAAACGACTAAACAACTAAACAACAACAACCTCCAGTTAAGGACAGGTAACTCGAGATTTCCGCAACTGGAGGTGTCTGTTCTGCTCATGCGTGCGTCATGGTAGAGTGCTTCTGTGCATGCGTACGGCGAGGAAGAGCACTTCTGCGGATGCGTGTGCATCGAAACCCAGAAAAATACTTCCAGGTTTGCCGTGTGTGTATCCCAAAGGATACGTAACCAGAGGTGCATGTAAGTAGAGGTACCACTGTATCAGAAACTTCCTTGAACATAGCTTCTCCATGCGAACCAGGAAGTGACCTCTCCAGGCAACAGAACAACTCCTCTTTTCCTATCTTCAACCACAATCTCCTGGGTGATGAGGACACCGTTACGCAGCTGAATGTGCATGCGTATTCCGCCTGTTTCCCTCCATTCCACAAATCCCCTCCACACAGCTCTGGGCACTGACAACCCACACTATGCCACTGCGTAGGAGTACTGTAGAAGGTCTTGTTTGGTTAGCAGGGGGATCTTTCCCACAAATACAAGAAAGAGGAGAATAAGAAACTGCCACTCAGCACACTTTATTCATCTAGCTGAGATAAACTAGTCGCTTTCCATCTGCCTGAACTAGATAGGATATCCTCCTCTATCATAAAACAAATTTCAGAGGGCTAAATTCTATGACCCACCTATGACCCACCCTGCAGTTGTGAAAACAGCCCTTTTTGACAAGCCGAAACACAAACCTACCGTCTGCTAACCTTCCAAGGGCAACAAAATCTTATGAGAATGATCAGTAATATGATCTCTATGGAGAACAGCTAAATTGAGGGTTGACTCTATTGCCAATTACTATTAGAAATGAGACAGATGACTCGTATTAAAATTTCTCTATAGGGCTGTGTACTGCAAGGATCCTCTAACTTAGCCCTACTTTAAGTGAAGATTAAAGAATGCCTCCTAACAACATTTCTTAGACCCTTTGGCTGCAATCATCTGTGCAGTTACTAGTGAAAACAGTGTCACTTGCTTCTGAGTAAACTTATAAGATTGCTCTGTTAATGCTGGTACATTGAATAGATAGGGCGCCACAATTCAAGAAGGATGTTGACAAGCAGGAATGTGTGCAGAGGAGGGTGACCAAGATGATCAAGGGTCTGGAAACCAAGCCTGATGAGGAACGGTTGAAGGAGCTGAGTGGCCTGGGACTTGGGCTCGGACTCGGAACCAGAGGAATCTCAGTCTGCACTGGATCCTTTGCCTCAGGCATCATCTGAACCAAGTCTGGGGCCTGATCCTGAAGAGTCCCAGCCTGCACAGGTTCCCTTGCAACAAACACCAGCTGGGCCGAGTCAGGGGCCTGAGCCTGCTCTGGCTCCAGATGCAGGGATGACCTCGTTGCCTTCAGCTGGGCCATCACTTACAGCTGCTCCTCTACCAGTTGGGTCAGGGGAGACTGAGGCGGCCCCCGGGTCTAGTAACCCACCGACGTCTCCCGAGCTGCAGAGACTAAGGTCTGAGAGAAGGAAAGACCTGAGTACTCGCAGAAGCAGTGCTCGCCTTTGGGCGAATCAGGGAGGTGAGTCACTGGGGGATCAGGACCAGCCGCTACCCCAACAAGGTTGCGGGAGCAACATTGCTGTATGCCAGACCCTGCCTGAGATCCTGTACCTGTCCTAGCCTGGTATCCTGCCTTGGACCTGTTGGACTGACTCCTAGTGGAACCTTCGGATTCTGGACCGGACCAGGACCGCGTTTCATGGGTTACCCCCGGGACCAGCACACTGAGTATCCTTAGCCTGGAAAAGAGGAGACTGAGAGCAGAGATGCTAGCCATCTGCAAATATCTAAAGAGCTGTCAAATGGAAGATGGAGGAAGCTTGTTTTCTCCTGCTCTGGAGGGCAGGACTTGAACCAATGACTTCATGTTACAAGGAAGGAGATTCCGACTAAACACCAGGAAGAACTTTCTGACACAAAGAGCCGTACGACAGTGGAACAGTTTCCCTTGGAATGCGGTTGACTCTCTTTCCTTGGAGGTTTCTAAGCAGAGGTTGGATGGCCATCTGTCATGAATGCTTTAGCTGAGATTCCTGCATTGCAGGGGGTTGAAATAGATGACTTTTGGGGTCCCATCCAATTCTACAATTCTGTGAGTCTATGTCTAAAATCTCTAGCATTATATCAGGGGGAGGGCAAGGAAAATGAGGCGCCCTTGTTTTCCCTCACCCCTCCTTCAATCCCATCTCTTGAGCGGTCTGGAGAGTGCACTGTTCCGGGCTGAATGGAGCTCTGAACTTGAACCATCCCACAAATGGAAATACACTGCAACATTATGTTGCAGCTCCCACTCATCAGTTTATAATCTCAACTGGGCCTGATGGACTCATACATCGTTCCATCTATAGATGCAGGCAAAATGTTGCATGCAACTGCGGTTGCTAAAAGCACTATCTAAACCAGTATGAAAGCTCCGTACTGTGATACCCTGTTTTCATTTTTAATTAGAGTACGGTACGATATGATACAATATGATGCAATACTATAATTTTTATTGTCATTGTCCCATACAGAACAATGAAATTGAAAATCTACATCAGACATTCAGAAACCAAGAAGCCTGCTATCCCAGCTATCCCAGCCTGGTTAGCCCCCTAAAAACTTTGATACCCTGTAATTAAATACAATATACTCCCATAGAGACTACCTTACACTGCGTTTAAAACCCAAATCGCATTTGAATAGAAACTGTTTCTCAGGCAGCTAGTCCTAATCTTTATAACCTGGTACCTTCTTCAAGAGATCATTTCCGGGGTGTGCACTATCCTGCTCTTTTCACAACCTAAAGTTCATTCCTATGCATTAATATCTGACCTCTGTGTCATTTTTTTAAAGGAATCCAGTAATTTAAGAAGAGGTTTAAAAGCACCATTCAACAGAGCTGTCGACAACACAGCTGTTTCTTCAGCTGTAAAATGGGAGTGATAATATATTTTGCAGTGTTGCGAATTGCCTGAGGCAATGCCTTATGATTCTAGATTGGAAAGTGTGTTCACTTAAACCTCAGCCAGGTCCTTTTAATCCTCCAGTGACCATATAGCCATATAATAAACATGCAGGAAAGAGAGACCCCATTGATGGCATTATATACGGCCCTCTAGGTAGGAACTGTGTTCCTTGGAATGCTACCTTCAAAAGCAAGTGTAGGAAATATAGATGTAAATTACCATATTTTTCGCTCTATAACACGCACCCGACCATAACACGCACATAGTTTTTAGAGGAGGAAAACAAGAAAAAAAATATTCTAAACAAAACAGTGGATGTATGATTTTTGTGGTTCAGACATGTGATCTGACGGTGAGTTTGGGGTAGTCCAATGCAAAAAATCCTGAGGATCCATGTGGATCCATGCTTTGTAACCACGTTTTTGCACCACTGCGGCCCCAGGCAACAGTGGGTGCGTGATTTTTTTGGTGCAAGCTGTAGCCATGGACATGCTATGTGATGGTGAATTTGGGGTGACCCAGTGCAAAAATCCTGAGGATCCATGTGGATCCATGCTTTGTAACCACGTTTTAAGTGGAGGGAAGGAAAAGCACTCAAGGGACAAGGAACACACGTGGGGTGGGTGGAGAAGGATGCTGTTAATAATGCAGAAGAGGGGTATAAGAGGAGAAGGCTCCTCTCCTCTCCCGCTTTGCTCCTTTAAAGGCTCTGCTTCTCTCCCTCCTCCCCGGCTCGCTGAAAAAAAAAACAGCTCCGGACTCGTGTAAGCAGCTCTTCTCCTCTCCCGCTTTGCTCCTTTAAAGCAAGCAGGCTCTCTGTCCCTCTCTCCTCCCCACTCAGCGGCTCTTTTCCCGCTTTGCTGTTTCAAAGCGAGCCACAGAGGAGGGAAGGAAGGGGAACCATGGATCCTCTGCTCAGGACTGCAGCAGATCCCCCCACCATCTGTAGGCATTCGCTCCATAACACGCACAGACATTTCCCCTTACTTTCTAGGAGGAAAAAAGTGAGTGTTATGGTGCAAAAAATACGGTATAAAAGTAGCTGAAAACAATAAATCCACCAGTGAGTAAAAGATAGTTATAAACTCCTTATGTCCTGTTCCTTGCCATTTTATCACACTGATGTTTGGGAAAGTATAGTCTGTGAAAGAGACCGTTCAGAACTTGGCTAGCCTCATCCTTCCCTTCTTCATGGAGGCCTGATTTCATAGCCCACTACACAACCTGAACACAGTCCACTACCCAGTCATCGCGGCTGAAAAAGTCAGGGGCCTATTAGTTTTCATCTGACTTGTTTCGTTGGAGAGTTTGCCGAGTTGGGGGGAGGTTTTTTCTAAAAGATTTGCAACTCTTGAAAAACACTTTTGTATGTTAACACGATATCCAGCTTTTAACATTTTGCCATAAATAACCTGGTGTGAGCTGTAAAAATAAAATAAAAAAGCAAAAGGGGGGTGGGCAAACTGTAATATCTGGATGCCAGATGGCACTGGCTAAGTGATGGGGCTGATTCAATAAGAAACAAAAGGAAATTCCTGACATGCATCTATTTGAATAGAACCCACAGGGAACAACTTAGCTGCAGAAAGGCCAGTAGTATGCAATCGCCCAGTCATAATTCCTAAATGTTAAGCCACGCTTGCTTAGAGCCAGTCTTCTAGAGGTGAGATTTTCTACCAAAAGGGCTTAAGGAACTAGACAGGTGATGTGTTTTCAGAACTTTTCCCTGCATCTTAATGTACTTGATCTGAGCGTTCATTCTACACGGAATTGCTCCAGTAAGTAGCAACATAGCAAAAACATGGATTTATATGTTTGTTTGTTTGTTTAAATTAGTATACTGCCATTCATCTGAAGATCAGTTCACAACATAGAAATACAAAATGAAAACACGGAATACATAATAAAACAGAAACAAACCAATTACACGCCTCCCACAAACACATTTAAAAGGCCCTAGAATGTTAATCAGCCGAAAGCTACGGTTATAGAGAAATGTTTTCACCTTGTGCCTAAGGATTTGAAATAAAGGAACCAGAGTGGCTGGGGCATCCCAGTCAGAAGGGCTGGGTAAAAACATATTATTATTATTATTACTATTATTATTATTATTTAATTATTTATTTATTTATTTCACAAACGGGGGCCACTGCAGAAAAGTCCCGTTCTCATGTTGCCACCCTCCAGAATTCTCATGGAGGAGCCTCAGGATCTGAATTGATTCATATGGGGGGGGGGGGTCCTTGAGTTATTCCAGTCCTGAACCATTTAAGGCAGGGGTCAGCAAGGTTTACCTTGCCTGGGCCAGTTCACTCCAGCAGAGATCCCTCCATGGGCCGGATTGTGCACGCATGTAAGCACACAGGCCTGTGATTTCCGGTGCCGGCGCTGGCGCAGACGCGATTTCTGGCGCTGCGGAAGCGAATCACCATGCTGCGCCAGTTTAGCGCAGCACACGGGGACTCGCTGAGTGGGCGGCTCTGTTTGGGGACAACTCGTGGGCCAGTTAAATGACTCCCATGGGCCTTAGGTTGCCGACCCCTGATTTAAGGTTTTATAAGCCAAAACCAGCACTTTGAATTGGGCCAGGAAATTAATTGGCAGCCAGTGCAGTTGGGCTGGGATCAGGGTAATATACTCAAACCGTCTTGCTCTGGTGAGCAGCCTCGCCACTGAATTCTGTGCCATCTGAAGTTTCTGAGCTGTCTTCAGAGGCAGCCCAAGGTTACCAGAGCATAGACAACAGAGGTTAGGCTATCTGTGTCCAGATAGGGGCAGAGCTGGGTCACAACCCAAATAGAAATTATTAGGCCTATGTCAGCCATGGCCATTATTCTCATTGGGCCTGCTCCATGTTAAAATGAGTTGAGTGCAACATAATAATAAATAAATAATATTAGAACAAAAAAAACCCCCACAAATTGCTTTCAGTTGGAAACACTTTCGAAACTGATTTTTGAATGCTGTGAAGAATGGGAGCTTTGCTTCAATCAAGAAATGTTGAATGTTGCGAGGAGCCAGTATGCTGGTTCTCAAGAGTGTGGTTTGGAAAGCCCTAGGTCATTTAACTTCTGTTGTGTATTGAGCAGCTCGCTTGCTTTTTGCGTGTCGAGGTCCCCAAGCCACCCCAAATAACTCACACCTCACACATAATTTTTGTTTAAGGTTTTTGGCATGATTATTGGCCACAACGTTATTTAAATACACAAATGTGAGTGGTTGTTTAGGCATTGGTTACGACTATCTGTCCCCGTCTAGGGACAGAAGTGACTTCCGGATTCCAGCGAAAGCCAGTAAGGGAAAACAATATTGGGGAGAAAATGGAGCCAGACACCCAGACCCTCACCTCTCCCTGCATGCTTCCGGGGGCTTGCGCGGCCCAAGCCCTACTCCAGGGATTTGGACGAAAGCATGGCAAGCCCCTGGATTCCTTTAACGGATCTCCCTTGCAGCAGCAGCATTGGAGGGGTAGGCACTTACCCCTCCACAAACCAATTTGAACCAATGCCTAACCACAAACCTTACAAGTTGTGACAATTTGCTATGCAGTAGGCAAAAACCAAATGGCACCAGCCAACCAGCCAAATGGACAAAATTCCTACCAGGCCCCTGCCCCAACAGCAGGCGACCCCATGACAGGCATAGCAAGGTCAAAGCAAGAACCCCCCCCCCCAGTTCAGGGAGGGTGGGTGGGTGATCTGGTGCACGCAGCAAAAGAGGACGCCCAAAGCTGCGTGTCCAGTATTTAAAACCTTTGAGCCCACCCCCAAAATGGCAACATCGAAATCTCCCTAGAAACTCAATTCCCCAATCACTGCCTGTGGCCATCCAAAGAGATCTGCCCAGCAACAGTGGGGTGGCCTCTTGGACCCCACCACAACACATGCTCTCTGTTAGAGAGAACATACTTAAGCAGTATCTCTCAAACCCAGTTCTTATTCTTCTTCTCCCTCCTCCTCTTCGACTCAGACATGGGCGACCAGGGTTCAAATTCCCACTCAGCCATGAAGCTCCCTGGGTAACCTCAGGCCTGTCCTTAGTTGTGGTGAGGTTACAATGGAGAGGAGAGCTATGAAGACCACCTTGACTGCCTTGGAGTAAAGGCGTGATATGGATGTAATGAATAAGATAACTTTTTTAAAAATATATGGTTCCGACTTCTTTTGTAGGGTTGTGACAAGCATTGGCTCCCAGTACGTTTCCGAGCACAATTCAAAGTGTTGGTGCTGACCTTTAAAGCCCTAAACGGCCTCAGTCCTGTATACCTGAAGGAGCGTCTCCACCCCCATTGTTCAGCCCGGACACTGAGATCCAGTGCCGAGGGCCTTCTGGCAGTTCCCTCATTGCGAGAAGTGAGGTTACAGGGAACCAGACAGAGGGCCTTCTCGGTGGTGGCGCCCACCCTGTGGAATACCCTCCCTTCAGATGTGAAGGAAATAAGCAGCTATTCTATCTTTAAAAGACATCTGAAGGCTCATGGAAGTTTTTAATATTTAATTCTGTACTGTTTTTAACACTTGATTGGGAGCCGCCCAGAGTGGCTGGGGAAACTCAGCCAGATGGGCGGGGTATAAATAATAAATTATTATTATTATTATTATTATTATTATTATTATTATTATTATTATTATTATTATTATTATTATTGCAACTCAGGATAACACTCCATGCATCTAATGAAGTAGACTGCAATTGACAAAACCTTATCCCATAGTAAACTTGTTGGTCTTCAAGGATGCCTCATGGCTTTTTGCTTTGCAAAGGCTCGCATGACTGCCTCTCTGGAAATGGTTACAAGGAGATGATGTATCCTGAAGCCTTTTGAACATTCCATATTTAGATGAAAGAGGAGATGAAAATTGGTTGTTAGAGGTGCCCTGGAGGATCTGAGGCTGTCAGCGAGGATGTTAGTTATGTATATATTGCTCTTGATATTATCTACGAATACTTTTTTCCCTTTAGTTTTTGCATTGCTTTCTGTCGGCCAAAATATCTCTTTGGAGCTGTATTTCCTATGGTTGCAGTCCATTCCGTTTTGAAACAGTTGGGAAAATTCCCTCTCAGCTGCCAGGGCATTGGATCAACTTGTACGATTTCTTCCCTTTGTCTTTCTCCATTTCTCTTGCCACTGCTCTCTCAAAGCTTTGACTACAAACCACCCCACTTCGCTCTAGAGGATTTTAACGATAAATGAATGTGATTGTTCCATGCCAAAACAAAATGTGGACCTTCTCACTGCTAATATCTGTTTAAAATAGTAGGGCCCCTTTACATTGCTGTTTTTATAAACGAGGCGATCTTTATCTCAGGAGCAATATTCCTTAACCGCAAATGTTGAATTTGAAGCATGTTCATTTTTATAAGTTAAAAGAACTCAGACCTTCCTGCCTGAAGGAAGAAGGGTTTGTCAAACGATTGCACAGAGCTTCACATCAAACAGGGGCGTGATTTGGCATTTTATTTTGCAACTCGAGAATTTAATTTTAAATGTTAATTTTAATTAGGGACATTGCTTATTTGTTTGCTTTGGGGGGGGGGGAAGATTTGTGAACTTATTTGCTAGGCATGGTTATTTTTGCATTAGCCATGGTCTGGAGATACATGCATTGTTAACAAAACTGGGTATATCAGGCAGTTACTCCTCTAGCTGGTAACCCAAGATTACAAGGCAGTTGGGGAGCTTGTGGAAGGAGCAGAAGAAATTGCATGCCCAGGCATAATGACCCTGCAACATGCATGTGCTTGAATGACAACTCGTGACAACATTCTTTGATTCAAATCACGCCACCACTTTATTTATTACAAATGTAAGGTGTTTGCCTGGCTATCCAGTTCTGGATATATTGAATTTTTGTTGTTGGTTTCTACAGTCCAGGCTAGCTTTATAGCTTTGTTCTTTCAAACAAACAATGTGTTGATTTGAGTTTTAATGTGAAAGAATTGAGAATGTGGCAATTAATCTTTCTGCTAATTATTGTGTGCACTTAAATCCAAGGTACCGTCCCAAGTTTCTGTTGGGAAAGCCAAAATGGTTTGGGTGGGAGTGCACATTTCATAGCAATAAATAGCTAACTGTTTGGGTTAATTGAGCATAAGTCATGTAGATCAGGTCTATCAGAGTTGTTCTACCAGTGTTTTTTCCCGAAGCATCAGGAGAAGCAATACTGTGGGTTTGAATGCTTCCCACTCACCGCTCCTCAAAAGCTTCCTGCACATAAGATCATAATTGCCTTGCAAATATGTTTCCAAATGCCTCAGGAAGTTCACAAGCAGGGCGTGAATGTGACTGTTGTCCCAAATGTATCCAGCAGCAAAAATATCATCACCATCATCATCACTTTTAATTTGTATACCATATTTCTATCTTACAATACCCAAGGCGGTTTACAAGCTGAAGAAACAAAGAATGTACACCTTATAACAATCTAATGCAATACAAAAATGTGATAATAAAACATAGCTTTAAAATAAGCAACCTACATCAAATACAGTAACATTCGACAGTCATTAGAATAGTATAGAAGAATAATATCAGCATATAAAAAAATCAAACAGAAATCCATTCTTAACAATTACAATAAATACCAGGGTTTTTTTGCTCCATAAGACTCACTTTTTCCCTCCTAAATGTAAGGGGAAATGTGTGTGCATCTTATGGAGCGAATGCAGGCTGCGCAGCTATCACAGAAGCCAGAACAGTGAGAGGGCTTGCTGCTTTCACTGTGCAGCGATCCCTCTTGCTGTTCTGGCTTCTGAGATTCAGAATATTTTTTTCTTGTTTTCCTCCTTCAAAAACTAGGTGCGTCTTGTGGTCTGGTGAGTCTTATAGAGCAAAAAATACGGTAATTTCTAAACTTCAATCAGTAAAACAACGGCAAGCTACAGATACAAAATAATAATGTGATACAAAACGATACAATACAATATGATACAATACAATACAATATGATACAATAAAATAATACGATACAAACTGAGAAGCAGGGACTGGAGGGTGGAGCAAGGCAAGTGGAAGAAGGCCTTGCCTGGTGAAGTCTCTCCCCTCACTCTGCATGCAAGTTGGACCTGAAACAAAATGTCGCAATCCAGAAGAAACACTTTTCAAAATCCAAGCCACCCCATTCCATCCCCTTTCCCCCCACCTGTTTTATATTTCTGTTCCTAAAAGTCAGCATTCTGTGACTATTCAGTAGGCTTGGTCCTCACTGGGTTCTTTCCTCACCTTAAGTAGTTTTCCTTTTTTAAAAAAAAGTACTTCTGCAAATGGAGTCCCCCCCCCTCCAAGTCTACTGATAATAATTGCATTGTTACAATTATTGTAATAATTATTTGTGGGTGGTGCCGTTGTAGTTGCATAATCAATGGCACTCATAACCTGAATATCAGAAATATATAGGATTATTAGCTCAATGTATGGAACTGCCATTTGATCCAGTTACTATTTCAGTGCTAAGTTCCGTTCTGAGCTAATTCACTGAGATTCAAATAATCAAGACCATGCTAAGCACAGTGATCCTGATTATATTAATTCACAGGATATTAATTCTGTTATTGCTCTAACCCTGTGCAAGTAGTGCTTTGATTTACTGCAACTCTGACTAGTCAAGTGTCGCTCGTTCCAAATAGATGAATAAGCTTGGAATATATCCCTTACAGTTTTGTACTACAGAGTAACTCATAAGCATATATTAAGAATTTATTTCACAGCAAAGTAGCACTATCACCAAACTCAGAAATATGGTTGTTATTAGTAAATGTTGACTTTCTAATGGCAACCTTGTATGTTTTATTGCTCTCAGCTCCACAGGTTCTCTTTATGCCTTTGAAGCAAGTTATTACATAGCATAAACCTACCCTACTAGGCTCATAACTCAAAATGCAAAGTATCTGTTTAGGAAGCAGGAAAAAATATAACTTCCTGATGTTATTTCCTGCTTTTCAGTTATGAATTACTGTGCACAGTGAAATGATTAATAATGAGTAGATTATAGTTTATGCAGCAATTTTCATTCACTAGAAGAGTTTCCTTACAGGCTATACATTTCTCTTTTCTGCTGTTGCTCCGAGCATGTGGTTTATGCACATCTCCATTATTTCATTTAACAGGGTGTGCTGCATGAACTTAACATGCTTTTTTAATAGTAGAGCCATTTTGCCCTGCATTAATTTGCGGTCATGTTTTTGGTAAGAGGAATCTGTGGAATTATAAAATTATGAAGCTAGACTTTCCTTAAAGTCATCTGGCCCATTTCCTTCGCACTGCGAAGGGACCATCTTTCTTTACTTAAATTGAATCCACTCACAGGATGCTCACACTAAAAAAGGGGGGTGCAGTTTTCACCGATTCCCCTTTAGCCTGCATGCAGCCTCCTCAAACCTGCCTTCTTCAACAGGAGCTTCCATTGGACCTGAGTCCCTTCCATGAATGGAAGGAGCCCTTTGAACTTCTCAAATAATACTGGTTTCAAGTTACAGTTTTGGCATCTCTGGCAGAGAGGCCCAGACACCTTAGAGTAGGCATAGGCAAACTCGGCCCAGATGTTTTGGGACTACAATTCCCATCATCCCTGACCACCAGTCCTGATAGCTAGGGATGATGGGAGTTGTAGTCCCAAAACATCTGGAGGGCTGAGTTTGCCTGTGCCTGCCTTAGAGCAAAGGTTTTCAGTCTTTTTGAGTCCACAGCTCCCTTGAGGTGTGGGGAGAGACTTCGTCTGGCAAGGCCTCCTTTCACCTGCCTTGCCCCACCCTCTAGTCTCTGCTTCTTAATTTGTATTGTATTATTTTATGTACTTTGTCTTGTCTGGAGAACTACTGCCTTGCAATCCACCTGGCCACCATTCAAGGTGCCCTGACTGAAAACCACTGTCTTAGGGAGATGATTCGTATGTTTGCTTTTCCTTGTAGGTTTATTCCAGAGACCTGGTCTGCCTGCAGCGTGACCTGTGGGGTCGGAATCCAAGTCCGCTTAGTGAAGTGCCAAGTTCTGCTCTCCTTCTCTCAATCTGTGGCTGATTTACCCATTGATGAATGTGAAGGGCCCAAACCAGCCTCCGAACGAGCTTGTTATGGCGGCCCTTGCAATGGGGAGACCAGTGAATATAGTCCCGAAGAGGCCGATGTGTTTTATGGCGGCTCGCAGGATTTTGACGAACTCCATGACTGGGAGTATGAAGGCTTCACAGAGTGCTCTGAGTCTTGTGCAGGAGGTGAGTTGCATTTTTCCCCCCAACTTGTTTGTTTTGCTTGTTTTAAATATTGCCTACCCACAGGCAAAAAATGGATGGGTATTAAGTCATGACTACCTTAAGTGCCTTGGGATGCGGGTGGCACTGTGGTCTAAACCACAGAACCTAGGGATTGCCAATCAGAAGGTCGGCGGTTCGAATCCCCTCGATAGAGTGAGCTCCCATTGTTCGGTCCCTGCTCCTGCCAACCTAGCAGTTCAAAAGCACATCAAGTGCAAGTAGATAAATAGGTACCGCTCTGGTGGGAAGGTAAACAGTGTTTCCATGCGCTGCTCTGGTTCGCCAGAAGCGGCTTAGTCATGCTGGCTACATGACCTGGAAGCTGTACACCGGCTCCCTCAGCCAATAAAGTGGGATGAGCACAGCAACCCCAGAGTCGTCTGCAACTGGACCTAACGGTCAGGGGTCCCTTACATGCCTCATTGATTATAATCAGACTTAATTTGAACTAACTGCATCCACACTGTCACCCGACTCACATTTTGATCTTATTGTGTACTGATTAATCCTTCCCTCTGCCCAAGAGCTATTCTCATTGTTCTACAGCGGTGCCTTGCAAAAACACAACCTTACCCACTAAATTAGTTCTTATCAGATGTGTGGAAAATCTGAAGAGGGGTTTTTGTCCAACCGAGCTTTTCAATTCAACGGATTAGAGCCGATTTTCACAAGGCACACAGCTGGCTAATGGGAAATGTGGATAAATGTGGCATATAAAGCGACTCCGTCTATCCATCAATAACCCATGAAATGAGCACCTTCTGCACATTTTGGGTACTGTGTGGATGGTCCCACCAGCTCGACTGTGGCAGCCGAAATGTGAGAATCAGACCTCGGTCTTCTGTTTTCTCTGTTTGAAATGGAAGAGTGGCTCTGTGAGGGAACTATCGAAATAAAGTCCAGATGTAATACCATTTTGGATCTAGAAGGTATCAGAATTCACAGCTGGGGTCTTTCATATGACTAATGCAGTAGTCTGGTTGTTTACATTTCCTGCTGACCACTTACATTTGGGCCAGGGAAGCGTATTTTTAAAGAGCAAGATTAAGTCAGGAAGCATCAGGTGTCATTAGCTTTGCATTGCCTGACTTCTGCTTTGTAAGCAGAGACATGTGGATCCCAAGCGTTGGGCTGTTGCATATGTATTTCTTTACTGAATCTACTGGAGACTCAGCTGGTTTTGATAGCTTTTACTAGCAAATGACATTAGCTTGGATCTCGGTGCAGGGTAAAGGAGAGAGAGAGAAAACATATGGCAAAAATAACCAGCGAAAAGATTGCCTGGAGCTAGTAAGTTTGGCACTTAGGTTAAAAGTTAAGGAGGGTCACCATTTATGCATATTATGAGAATTGTTTAATGTACATGGTGTCTAATCCATTTGGGTCTACTCAGTCATTTTCTGCTAATTGCTTATGAAAATCACGCCCATTAGAAACGTCCCGTTCCTAAAATTCCTTAGCTCCGCTGAAGCTGGGGGTTTTCCACACAGGAATTGTAACAAATGGCTTGCATTTCATGGGTTCTGAGTACCGTATTTTTTCCTCTAGAAGACTTACTTTTTCCCTCCTAAAAAGTAGGGGGAAATGTGTGTGCGTCTTATGGAGCGAATGCAGGCTGCGCAGCTATCCCAGAAGCCAGAACAGCAAGAGGGATCGCTGCTTTCGCTGCGCAGCAATCCCTCTTGCTGTTCTGGCTTCTGAGATTCAGAATATATTTTTTTTCTTGTTTTCCTCCTCCAAAAACTAGGTGCGTCTTATGGTCTGGTGTGCGTCTTATAGAACGAAAAATGCGGTAACTTGTGCATGATAGAAAAAGAACATTTTTATCACGAAGTGAATGTTTCATAATTATTCCTTTCTTCCTTTGGTTATCCCACTTCCTGTACCCTATCAGAACAAAACATCGCTTTCCCTTACTACCTCATTCTCAGGTAAATATAGGGAAGTGGGTTTAAAAATGGCACAGAAAGCATTTATCTCTGCAGCGTCGCTCAAATCTGACACATACACAGTTTACATAGGGTTGCCATATTTCAAAAAGTAAAAATCCAGACACAAACGTTGTTGAGCCTTTGCGGGGGGCAAAGTTCTTGAGCTATCCCCTCCCCCAAAAGTTGTTGCACCAAAAACTAGACTTTCAACCTGGGTTGCCATGTGTCTGGGTTTTCCTGGACATTTCAGCTATTTCCTCCCAGACACTGTTTCCGAAGGCCGTATTCCGGCTGGGTCTGGGAAATTCTGGACGTATGGCAACCCTAATTTACAGAGCTCTGAAAGCAGGTCAACATGCTTTCTTGAATCCAGAAGAAGCCCCAGGCGTAGTCTTTCGCGCCAAACCCAGGTCAAAACTCAAAGTGGAATGAGTACAGGGATGGAATGAGTGCATGCCTAGAGATGGACCATTAGGTAGCTGGAGAATCATCATCATCATTTTTTATTTGTATGCCACCTTTCCATGGAAGTGAGAGCTGAACCATAAAGAAGGCTGATCGCAGAAGAATTGATGCTTTTGAATTATTGTGCTGGAGGAGACTCTTGAGAGTCCCATGGACTGCAAGAAGTTTAGACCTCTCCATTCTGAAGGAAATCAGCCCTGAGTGCTCACTGGAAGGACAGATCATGAAGCTGAGGCTCCAAGACTTTGGCCACCTTATGAGAAGAGAAGACTCCCTGGAAAAGACCCTGATGTTGGGAACGATGGAGGGCACAAGGAGAAGGGGGCGACAGAGGTCAAGATGGTTGGACAGTGTTCTTAAAGCTACCAGCATGAGTTTGACCAAACTGCAGGAGGCAGTGGAAGACAGGAGTGTCTGGTGTGCTCTGGTCCATGGGGTCATGAAGAGACTAAATGACTAAACAACAACAACATGCCACCTTTCCACAGTTAAAAAAACAATGCTTAAGGCGGCTTACAGCATAACAAGATTTACATCATTCCAAAAGTCATAAACAATAAATAAACCACATCAAAAAAATACACAACCAAATGGGAAACAATTTCCACATAAATCTAAATTTAAAACTAAGAATACAGCATTAATATCACAGTTTAAAATGACATAGGTAAAAAATAACAGCAATTTAAACAAAAAGCACTAAACTAAACTAAACGGAGCCCTCTCTGTCCAGCAGCGGCGGCGGCAGCAGTCCTTTATAGAGCCCATCAGGCCCCACCCTGGGCCAGGTGGTGAGTGGCAGGATTGGGGCCCTCAGGTGCTGAGCAGGGGAGTCCTCCTGGGTCTATCACAGTCAATTTTGCACCAGAGGTTATGAGGGCTGGAAGCTCCATTCCCATTTAGGAAAGAGGCTCCACCATGACCTCCTTGGCACCCAATGCCACCTGCGGAGCCACGCATTGATTCCCGGACTGTCCGAGGGCCGGATCCAGAAAGCAATTGAGCTGAATCCAGCCCCCGGGCCTTAGTTTGCCGACCCATGGTTTAGGGCTTCAAAGTGTTTGTCAGGTGTGCGTGCAGGAGCCGGGCCCTGTTACCAATAGGACTTTGCAAGACTGGGGCCTTCCTAAGTTTGTTCTGAAGAGGCAAGGCGCAGCCGCACAGGTGAGGCAGATTGGTAACTCACAGCACCTGGTGGCAAGAGCCAGGAAGGGATATAAGGTCAGCATTTCCCTTTGGCTCTTTGCCACAGCAACACACTCCCTGCCTTGCAGTGTTTGGCTCCTTGACTCCTTGCTTTTTGATCCTCGGACCCCTGACTTCGTGACTCCTTGCTTCCTGACCCTCGGACCCTTGGCTTCTTGACTCCCGGCTCCCTGACCCTCGGATTCTTGGCTCCTGACTTCTGGCTTCTGGACCCCCATTCCTGCTCCCACCCCGCCATCTTGCCCCCGGTCCTGACATCCCCAGCAGGACTTTGATCACCCGTGAACCAGACCGTGACAGTGTTGGTGCTTGGAAATGTACTGGGAGTCAATGTAGGTCTTTCAGGACCGGTGTTATATGGTCCCGGCAGCTACTCCTAGTCTAGCTGCTGGTTTTTTTTGCATTAGCTTAGAAAAGTGAGGGATCGGGTCAACACAGTACCGCAGCATCTTTTAAAATAAGATAGCCAATTAAAATAGAGAGCTTCTGACATGCACTGATTGAAAAAGAAATGTTTGTCCTCTCGTTCCTGACCCCAGTCCACATTTGTTCTGAACTGGGAAGCAGTGTGCTTGCCGCACACCGCTTTACGGGGGCCCATAACACACATTGTGAGAACCGCGGGCTCTACATTGCAGCATTCCTACTCCATATCAAAGTGCAGTGGTTTGTCGGAAATAAAGACCTTTGTATGGCAACCACTTGTTTCCATGAGTTAAATTCACATCCAGCACTCGGTCTGCTGAACAGCATTGCCACAGAGAACTTGGGAGCGGCATCTCTTGTTACATTTATTGTACCTGATAATATGTGGCTGTAGCAGGAACCATTTCTTTGATCCATTCAATGCCATCTGATTGTTTGCGAAATGACTGGCATGCAGAATGTTTTGGGGGAAAACGTTTTCTGTTAAGCAAATTAAAATGGAATAAATAGGTTCCAAATAATCATTTTGTTTCCACAGTTGCATGACAGATCAAGTTAATTTTATTGTTCTTGTGCTCTCTGGAGATGAAATTTGATTCATGCAGAAGTAGCCCTTCACCCTTGAAGGAGTAGCAGCCAGAAGGAACCAGTTAACAATTTAGTCTTCATGAAGTGGCTGCGTCTTCCACTGCTGTCATCAAGTATCATGTAACAATTATGCTATTCTGGTAGATATAAACACAGCAAATCCTATTTGATGGTATATTGAAAGTGAACTGAAAGCTACTTAGATTCATGTCCTCCCCTTGCTCCGTGTAGCAGTTTAATTTCCCAGCCATAAACTTCAGGGATTTTCAAGGAAAAACAAACCCAGCTTCATTATGTTAAAATTGTGAGCAATAATTTTTAAAACTCGAGCCTCAAATACCCTGGAAAGTGGAAATCCCAGGGCTTTTCTGCGTCCCATTTTGAGCAGCTTATTTTCTCATTAGAAAGGAATGTACAGCTTCTTCGTTATATATATATATTTTCCAGTTTCTGAATGCATCTGTGTTGGAAGCTGCAAGATCTAATCCTAAAATTGCAAGAGGGATCACCACAGCCAATCACAAGCAAACAATCACACCCTAGGCCAACCCCAACCTCTCTCACCACCAAAGGAACACAAGTGAACAACACAAGCACGCTGACACCAAACTCTACACACATTAAACATAATAGAAACACCGCCACCCAATCCCACCCTTATCCATCTTCCCTCTCTCCACCCCCCTTTCTCTTTTCTCTCCTTTTTTTTATTTTTATTTTTATTTTCTTCTCCCCCTAATGCCTCAACAAATGAAACGGATTTGTAAAAATGTTACATGGGGAAAAATATATATGAGGCACTACACTTCTGTAAAACAAGAAAATCCTTAATAAAATATTTAAAAAAAAAAAAAAAAAAAAATTGCAAGAGGGACAAATCTCTATCATGCTACTTGGTCCTGTGCTGCATCTCGAATGTTTTACTAGCTATTGAAAAATGTCTGAAACACAAGCAAACGTTTTTTAGAATGGAAATGCACCGTTGCCATTTCATATAGGAGGTCCCCACCTTTACTTATCTATCTCTTCCTGCCACTTTCTAGTTTTGTCTGAGGACAAGGGAGAATATGGGCTCACCTATCATTTCTAAAACTGCATAAAGGAGCACATAGTTCAGAGCAGTGCTTTCTGCCAGAGAATGGTCTGAGGTCACAGGATGCTACAAAAAAACCTGTCTTCCTCTTGAAATGAATGGGCACAATAGTTCATTGGTTTAGTTCTGACTTCATTATGAATTCACAAGGAAGTCTGCTTGAAAACGTTCGTAACTACGGCAGACTGGAGTTGCTAAGGAGGTTTTCGCATGCTGTGATGGGTGAATAGTGATCTGAAACTTCCATTTTCTATTTTTTTTTTTTTAATATAATTTTTATTAGATTTTCACATTTTTTACCAACAAAAATACATCAGAAATCACATTTCTTTAACCTTGTTCCCTGGACTCCCCCCCACCCCCCTTCATACATCCCTACTTCCATAATTGGCTCAGCAAGTTCAAATTTCTCCTCCTTAAGTTAACATATAAATATATATTTTTGATGTAACTCCTCCTAGTTTACCCCATTTCTCCTAATCCCATTTCTTATAAACATTTAGATTCTTTCCTAAGGTCGGCCCAATTTCCCTTCCGCAGATTCCCCATTTTTATATTAAGTAAAGTCCTCATTAACACAACCCCAAGTTCGTAAACATTCCTACCATTCTGCTTCCCCCTCCCCCTGCCCCAGTTCTGGTCCCTTTCCAAATAAAAGTCAACATTGATATTTAGCCTGGGTTTCTGACGTCCGAGGCCTTTAAGTCCCTTTCCGCTCCTCTCCGTCGATTTTGTTGGAAATCTCTTTTATTGGTCATCAACTCTCGAATCAGTCCAGTCTCCATCACTCCAATTTTTCTTCCCACCAGGATACTTGGTAACCACTGCTGCCACAAACCAACCAGTCTTTCATATTCAAAGGAGGTGCCCCAATCATATTTGTTGTTTCTTATTAGTTCCTGTATTCCAAGTGTTTCAGGGGCCCCCTCCTTCCTCTTTAACATCTTTTGCAGAGTTGTAATCCATATATCCCAGCAATCTTCTTCTTTGTGTTCCGGCATTGTAGACATTTGCTTGGTATTTTCCATCTGTGATTTGTCCTCTATTTGCTCACCTTCCTCCAATTCTTGAAATGTTCCTTCTGTTTCAGCTGCAGATTCCTTTCCTGTTAGGTCATTCATGCATTCAGCAGAGTTGCTTATTCCAGAAGTCAAGGTCATAAGTTGTTTGTTCATAGTCGAACTCTGCTTCTGCAATATTCCCACGAGAAAAAACATCCTGTCTATCTCTGCCAGTAACTTCCCCTCTGCAGCCATTGTAATGACTCAAGAATCCCCCTAGAGGGATTCTAGTTACTTTGTATACTTTTCCACCAGTCCAAATCTTTTTTTTTTGTTTGTTTCTTTCTTTCTTTCGGATTTCCAATACTTTGTTACAATTTCTGATACTTTAATTTCAGAAAGATATCATGCACTTTTAATTTGTTCTGTCCCTTTGACAGCTCTTTTGACAGCTGTCAAAACTCCTTTTTCCTCTCCAACAGGCTCCAATTCGGGACTCCCCCTGGTCGGGGGGGGGGGGGATTTCACGAAAAAATTCCCCAACTTTCAAACTCCTCTCCAGCACAACACTTCTTTTAATAAATCGCGGAAGTTAGATTCTTTTATAAAAGTAAAAATGCCTCTCAGCCTTAGTTCTCCAGCCCTTGCTTAAAATTGTCTGTAATTAGAGGGGGTGCGGACTCCCTTTTAGCACACCCCCCGGTCGTCTCAAATTCAAGGAAATCTTTTCTTAAAGCCGAATTCCGTATTACTCACGGGTTCTTCTTTTTCAGTCCAAATTTCAGGGTAGAAAGTCAGCGCTCTCTGGTCATGGCTCGCGGCTTCGCTCCACCGAGGTGTCGATCGACTCTCAGCACCACGCCACCCTCCGTACCCTTTTTGTGGGTCGGGGGGGGCGCTTAAAGGTGCCCACCGAGTCCTCCAGTCCGCAGGCTTCAGCGCCTGCGGTTTCTGAGGGTCCCCGCGTCGCCGGCGCGGCAAGACCCGTCCTCAGTGGAGCCGATTCCCCCCGGAGCTCGGGGGGAATCCGCCATTTCCATATCGCGCCAACCCGGAAGTCCTGAAACTTCCATTTTCTAACCACTTGGAAGTTTACAGTACAAAAAAGTCACTTCCGAGCGAGGGACGAGGTGGGGATGCGGGCTTCACGCCCCTCCCCCCACACGCGGGGGCCGGCTTTCAGGGGAATCCTCGGACGCGTCATTCCGTCGGCCAGCCAATCGGCTGGCCCAGGAGGCATGGCCTGCCTAATTTAGGGCTGGCTGAGGATCTCCCTCTTTCCAGCACCTCAGCTGACCAGGTTTTTTCAGGGGGGCGTGGCCTTGTCCTAAGCCTATGGAGGTGTGGGCCCACGGCACACCCCCGAGCAGTGGCCCCGGGGGAGCTCCTAGTTGATGTGCATCAGTGGGACTTCCCCTACTGGTGGTTAACCCTTACCGGTCTTCAAGCAAGCAGGCTGCAGCTGGTTAGTTGATAGGACCAATGCCTAAGCCAATACCACTCAATTCCTGTAATCAATAAAGTTGTGGCCTAATTTGACCCATTAACTCGAATTCTCGTGTCTCGTGTCTTTATTTCTGAGCTGGGAGGCGGGAACTCGCCACGCAACACAAAAATGTGTAACACAATGACAAACGAGACAATAACCTCATCACCATGGGCTTCAGCCTGTCACTGTGAACTTGTTAGGAAGACTGCTGCTTTAATAATAGCATCTCCCATTATTACCACACCTCTGAGTGTATCCTCACCGTATCTTCTTCTTCACTCTCATAGACCTTACCGTCCGCAGTTAGCCTGGGCAAAAAACCACCCTGGATTTTCTCCAGTGCTGCCTCTAACCCTTCCCCACACTTGTGCTTTCCAGAGCTTTCGGCTGCAACTCCCATCACTCCTGACCATTGACCATACTGGCTGGGGCTGATGGGAGTTGTAGTCTACAGGGCACAGATTAAGATATTAGAGATAAGAGAAATTATGTTTATTAAAAAAGTGTTTCGTGTTTGCAAGCATGTGTCTGTGGCATTCACACTTTATAATTTTAACCGTATATCTAGTAATCACATATCCTTCTGTGAACTGCCCTGAGATCTTTGGATGAAGGGCGGTATACAAATAATAATAATAATAATAATAATAATAATAATAATAATAATAATAATGCTTTAAGGAGGAAAGTCCTCTATCTGAAAGCATCCTTATTCTGAAGAAGGGCTTTCTGGGCCAAATCCTAAGAAGGGAGAGTGGTGACCTTCAAATTGCCCATCAACCTTTAGTTTCTAGACAGCAAGCACAACGGTCATGTGTCCACATCATGACCAGCTATAGTTGATTTATGTTTAGCATATGCATATGTGGAGCTGGACAAGTGGATTGGCAAGGCAGCTGCAGCAATGGCTCACCTCTCCGAAAGGGTCTGCTGGAGGAGGAGCAGAAAGCTCCCACTTCCTGGATCTGCTACCGAGGATTCGGACGCATGAAGCTATGTTCTGTACCCTGTAAATTTGTATGTAAATAAAGACTGTAAATATATCTGTGAGTGAACAGAGGCATTCCTTGAGAAAGGCTTCCAGACCCATCACACCCGGCTGCAACAAAACATGTCTCTCCTGTATTAGACTCTCCAGCCACAGCAGGCACTGCTACCTTCCAACAGCTTGACCTAGGCATATTCCTCCATTGTCTCACGAAACAGACAGGTGCCAATGTGCATATTTCATGCAAATGGTTGTTCTCTTTTGCCCTTCCTTTTGGAGCTGTGTTTCCTCCTAGGTGTCAGTTTCTTGGTGGCCACCACAGAAAGACACCTAAAAATGTAGTGCATGGAGTGCCCTGAAGCTCGGATCTCATTCTGCTTCTAGTCCCTTGCATCTGTCCCTGGCCGTTTATTTTGGAAGACTAGAATTTTTTGCATTGCCTATGAGTACCTGCCCATGTTTACGGGCCAACATTGCAGCTCAGAGTGAGGTGCTGGTGGTGCAACGGTGCGATAGTGCTTTGCATTATCCGGCGAGCGGCCCGTAGGGAATAAAACCAGGCAAGGGCTGTGGGTCCTCACAGCTCTGTGACTCTGATGAAAAGCAAAGGAGCGTTTTGAAGAGCAGTGCTTTGATTCATCACTATAAAAAGAGGCGGTATGTTTCTTTTTAAGCTTTGGCGTTAAAAACAAAAATAAATCAAGGCATTGTAGCTTCCATGCATGTGGCAGTGTTGTTTTTGCTCATTCAGCATGGCTTCTCAGGCTTGCTTGATGCTTTTGTAAATATGCTGTCATCTTCAAAAGAGTTTGGTGCTTTGGTGGGTGAACCTCTACATTGCTGCTGCTGCTGCTGCTGCTTTTACTGTTGTGGTGGAGGTGATGCCAAAGGTTTCGCTTAAGCTAAACATTGCCATCCCATAAAGCCTTGTAATCACAACTGGATGACCCCTGAATTACCCAGAGACAGTCTAGCCACATGGGCGAAGGCGGCCCATTCGCCTCGCATCACAGAGAAAACAATGCCTTGCATCTGGTTTCCTGAGGCCTGGGGCCGGCTACTTTATGTCAACACACCGAGAGCAACACTGGAAACATATTAGAGGGCTGCAGTTAATTTGCATATTTTAGCTTCACTTAATTAACATATCTGGCCCAGCATTTGTGTGTGCTTTGTGGATGCCAAGACATAGGCAACGGATGCATTACACTTGTCACGGCCTTTTTCTGGCATTGCTTATGCAAATGTGCGGGAAATCTCAACATGTGCTGCAAAACCCGTTTGGGAATGGGGCAGAATGATAGTTTGGGGATTTTTAACCTGCCCTGAGTTCTGAGATATAACTGCACTGTCAGTAGCTTTTCAGAACTGTATACAGAACCACACTAGCTGAAGAAGGGAGGATGAAATGAATGGACTATGCAGAATTAGACAAACTAACAGGAAGGATCTGAAATCTGCGGGACCAGAAATTCACAGAAGACTGGTGTAAATTTACAGACTATTTGAAAAGTAATAGTGATAATCAAACTACATTTGTAGGTTTGCAAGAAGTTTTGTGAGGTGAATTATTGGAGCTATTGCAAAAATGGATAAAGGGGAGGATGATTAGTTAAGATAATTAAAGGCAATATGAATTTAAGAAATGCATAAGAAGTGGTTAAAACGGGGGATCATCAGAGGTGCTGATGGAAGTCCAAAAAAAGATTGTATAAGTGGTGAAGTTTTGTGGTATGTATTATAATTCATATGTTAAAATTAATAAAAAATATTATTATAAAAAAGGAAATATCTATCATCTATCTGTCATCTATATCTCCTATGGAAAGGGCTGTATAATAATAGTTAGGAAGTGTCCTCTCTCTCTCTCTCTCTCTCTCTCTCTCTCTCTCTCACACACACACACACACACACACACACACACACACACACCCCTCACAATATTCATGTTTGCAGGGTGTGTTAAACCTTCCTTTCCCATGTCCTGTGGCTCTGATGAGAAGTTCCCCCACCATAAAAATTAAATAACATAGCTGCTCGCTGCAGAATGAAAGTACCTGGTTTGGCCCTAAGACTGCAATCCTATGTCTGGTTATCTGAAGGGAAACCCTATTGAACTCAGTTGTGAAGACAGGTACAGGGTTGCACTGTGAATATAATTTTTGTAAATAGGATTTTTAAAAACTTATTCTTTTTTTGCATTGGTCTTATAGTTGTCGAAATACACTGCAGACGTCTGGTCTCCCTGGGGACCAAGAGATGTGACGATTGACTGCTCTGCCTCCTTTCTTTTAACAAATGTTTTGTGCCGCTGAGGAAGTGGTAATTCTGTATTGATTTGTTTTCGATGTTTGTATGTGTTGCCAATAAAAGGTTTTGATGATGATTTACCGGACCTTAGTTTGTGTAGATAGGCTTAGAACCTGAATTCCCAATACCTGCACCTTATTCCAGGTGTTCTGAGAACAGGGCCATGCTGCTGTCGGTGTCACCTGGTGCACAGACCATTTGCTCCATAGCTAGAAACTTTAAAAAGTGTGGGCACTCAACTTTCAGCGACAGGAGGTAATGGTTCCATAGCTGTGTTTCTTTGCAGAAAGAATGAACCGAGTAAACCAAGAACTGTAATGTGAATAGATTGAGATGTTTTCTTAATCAGAAAAGAATTCGAAAGCTGTGGGGTTTTGTTTTGTTTTTTTATTTGCCACTTGCCGGTGAAGAAATTCCAGTTCCTTTGCAACCCTAATACAGGTACAGGATGTAACAAGGAACAGATCTCCCAACATCTGACACTATGCTTTCCCTTCCTGTTCCATGGGTGGCAGCATGGTGTGATCCTGCCCTGTCGACAGCAAGGAGTATCAGATTCATCTCCCAGAGGCAATGAACTCCACAACAACTCAGAAGGACCCCTGCCGATGCCATGTCCGCACTTTCCTCTCCTGGCGCTGACTGTGATTTTTCCGCCCTGATTCTGTTACATTAAATTTTATTTTGACGTAATTGTGTGTGTGTGTGTCTGTGTGTTTGCAGGTGTTCAAGAGGCAGTAGTGGCTTGCCTGAATAAACAGACAAGAGAGTTTGCCGATGAAAATCTATGTGTGAGCAGCCGGCGTCCCCCACAGTTGCTGAAAGCTTGTAACCTGGAGCCTTGTCCCCCAAGGTAGGCTGCTCTTTGCTCTTTTCTTCAGTTAGGCATACAGAAGTCACAGAATCATAATGTCTCAGAATTGTAGAGTTGGAAGGGACCCCTGAGGTCATTTATTCCAACCCCCTTCAATGCAGGAATATTTTTTGCCCAACGTCTGGCTTGAACCCACAACCCTCTGCCGACTGAGCTAGCCAGTCCCTATATAGAAGAAGCAGAACTATTGGCCTACAGTGTCTTGAAACTAAATTTTCACTATACCAAATAGTATTTGAAGTGGGCCACTGAATCTAGCAAAATTGGGACAACACATGCTGGGATATGGGACGCGGGTGGCTCTGTGACTTAAACCACAGAGCCTAGGACTTGCCAATCAGAAGGTCGGCAGTTCAAATCCCCATGATGGAGTGAGCTCCCGTTGCTTAGTCCCTGCTCCTGCCCACCTAGCAGTTCAAAAGCATGTCAAAGTGCAAGTAGATAAATAGGTACCGCTCTGGCGGGGAGGTAAACAGCGTTTCTGTGTGCTGCTCTGGTTCGCCAGAAGCGGCTTAGTCATGCTGGCCACATGACCCAGAAGCTGTACGCCGGTTTCCTCGGCCATTAAAGCAAGATGAGCGCCGCAACTCCAGAGTCAGCCACGACTGGACCTAATGGTCAGGGGTCCCTTTACTTTATGCTGGCATATATCACTGATTTATGATTGAATTATTTCACCTGAATCTATTCAGGGTTGTTAGTATGTAGGTAGCTGGGGGCTCAGAAATTCCAGTGAATTTAGGGTGGATTCCAAAGCAAGCCCTCTCATCTATTTCCTTGCCAGAGGCCTCACTCATTTTCCTGCCTGCCCATCTGCCTGTGCCTTAAACGCTGTAGGCTTGCAGAGGAGGCTGCCTTATACTGTGTAAGATCATTGGTCAATGTAGCTCAGTATCATCAACACTGTCTAGCAATGGCCGTACAAGATTGCAGACACTTCTCTCCCAGCCCTAAGTTAGCCAGCAAACATTGCAGCCAAGTGTACACTTGACCCAGGGGCTGCATACATAACATACATTTAAAGCACCCACCCACACTTAGATAATCTTGGGAACTATCGTTCAATTAAGCTTGCTGGAAATGATAGCTTTGTGAGGGGCAAGTTACAGTTCCCAGGATTTGCCGAGAATGTTTTCCTTTCCTACCAAGTGCTCAGCCTTGGTATCTTCAGTACCATATTGGCTGGTCTCCCCAGTTAGGAAGGAAAGTGGGAAGAAATAGGGGCAAGGAAAACAGTCCTGCTTTTATTTGCTCTGTCACTTTCTTGGGTTCTGTTTGAAACAGAGAACATTTGAGTGTGAGAACTCGGAGGCCTGCTTAATACAGAACGCTTGCGGAATTAAATATATTTAAACATAAGAGCGTTATGCAGGTGTCAGCTTCAACTTTTGCTGAGACGTTGGTTCAGCAATCAGATTTTCATCTTCTGTGATCCCTTAAATGTGCCGCAACAAAATTGGATCAATATATATTCAATAGCAAACCAACTAGTCTGTCTCCCTTTTGAGACCACTGTAACATGTGGAGGAGGGGTGCGCTTGTGAAAATACACAGGAACCACAGTTTTCTGAAGCTCCTGTACATTTTCCCAACACATACCTCCCTTCCACATATAATTATTATTTTCTGCTGCAAAGTCCACATAGTGTGTGAAATTGTCCACACGTGAAAAGTTCGCACAAGTGTTTGTTTTTTTAAAAAATTCAGACATTTGCTGGGTGAGGGATGCATCTGATTCTCATGTTACCACATGGATATCTTTCGGCCATATATCTACTAATGCTGCATTTCCTGCAAGTCAGGAGTAAACTATAGAATCATAGTTTCCTTGCCCTAGAAATGAGGCAATGAATGTTCTGATCCACTGGTTTACAAGCTGCATTTCAAGGAACTCTGGGATTTCTTCAAGTTTCCCTAGAAGCAAATGTTGTTGGGTGCATTCTAGGCTCACATTAATTTAGTGTACACCTCTGAACCCCAGAATCCTGTGCACAGTGCTGGCATATGCTCAGAGGTCCCTTTGCAGATGCATCAGTGCAGAGAGGATTACCTGCAGGCAGGCAACAGACAAATCCCCTTCCCCTTGAGATAGGATATTCTCTTTCTGAAGCATCTCTGGCAGATGACTTCATAAGCTAAAGCATGCCATCAATGAAACTGAAACAATTTCCCTCTTCAACAGAAGAGGAATTTGTACTGACCAGAAACATATTATTCCACTCGCTTGGATTTTCGAAGCACTCTAAGGGGGTACTTTGGTGAGTTCATACCCTAGGAGGGTTACACCAAGGAAAGTTGCAACTGGGTTTGGGACCGCCAGTGGTAATTCCAGCTCTGCCTGTACTTTTGGTGGGTGGGAGAGGGAAGTCAATGGCAGCAGAAGATAAGGCTGTTCTAGTCTAGGATACCCATCACCATCCTAGCATGGCAGATCAGGGATTTCAGTTGCACCCTTAAAAGATTTTTAGAGTTTTTTGTGGTGTCCATGCAACTTAACCAGCACTGCCATTTGAAATAAGAGATGTCCCTTGAATCTTTATAGTTCTGTAAAAAGGTGCATTAACTTAATATAAGCAGCATTTGACACCTTTCTTAAATGCATGGCTTATAACATAATCTTGTTTCTTGACAACCGTGAAGGCATGAGTAGTCTTTGGAAAGACAGGGAGTGCTACCAAGTGCATGAAAGATTTCCACGGTGGGTGTTATGAATTATATTTTTTTGAAATATCCCCCCTGCATCTTGGTCAGCATGTGCTAAAAAGATTTGGGTGGGTGGGTGAGTAGGAGGAAAGAGGAGCAGGCAATGAAAGCCAGATGGATGAAAATGAAGGAAATTCCAGTCAATTTCTGCCGCTTTGTTCTTAACATACTTTCAGAACTAAACGTTTATTCCTGTGCAAATAACTGAATAGCAGAGAACAGACACACACAGGGGAAACAGCTCACAAAGTTCCAGGAACAGCAAAAAAGGGGGAAAGGAAAGATTTCCCTTCTGTACACAACTCTTTCTCAAACTTTATGGTTCTTCTGAGAACAGGGAGAAAGAGTCTGCAACAGCAGTTTGATAATTCCAGGACAGGACTGATAAATCTCAGAACTCTGACAAGGTCAACCCCAGAGTAGTAAACACCTGACCTCCTCCATTATAAGACTGATTTGTGTTGGGGAACATCAGTTCCTTATTCTTAAAGCAAGGGGTTTTTTTGTGGTTCTGGTTGCTTGTGTCTTCAGAATTGAGACTTTCCCCCATTCTCCTCTGATTTATCAAGAGAAAGCTATGAGAAAACATGGACTATTTATCAAGTATTTTCTCTCAACAGTTGGATAATAGACACAGAATTATGTACATAAATATGAAGCCAGTGGTGACTGATGCCGACTGGAACTGGGAGGGCAGAGAACCAGTATTAGTTGGAGCCAGAGCCAATGAGAAGCAGAGCCGCCCCGCCCTCACCTCGGCTGGTTGCAAGTAAAATTGCAGGTGGATTGGCAGGTGTCCTATTCCATCATCATCGTCATCATTTTATTATTTATACCCCACCCACCTGACTGAGTTGCCGCAGCCACTCTGGGCAGCTTCCAACATATATAAAAACAATATAAAACACTCAGGTAGGTAGCCATGTTGGTCTGACACAGTCGAAATAATTAAAAAATTGTCCAGTAGCACGTTAGAGACCAACCACGTTTGTTCTGGGTATAAGCTTTCATGTGCATGGTATCTGAAGAAGTGTGCATGCACACGAAAGCTTATACCCAGAACAAACTTAGTTGGTCTTTAAGGTGCTACTGGACAATTTTTTAATTTATAATTAAACATTAAACATTAAAAAAAAACTTCCCCATACAGGGCTGCCTTCAGATGTCTTCTAAAGGTTGTATACTTATGTCCTTTTCTCGGGGGTCGCATAACTCTATACCCTCCAACATTTCTCCGATCAAAATAGGGACGTCCTAAGGAAAAGCGGGACATTCTGGGATCAAAGCAGAAACCAGGTTGGTTTCTGTAAATCTGGGGCTATCCCTGAGAAATAGGGGCACATGGAGGGTCTGAGGTTGGCTTGACAGCACCATTCTGCAGGCATTGCCCCCCCCCCAAAAAAATAAGGATAACACAGACTCGTGTCTTAAGATGTATTCAAACACACAGGTAGAAAACTCTGCCTACTGGGACAGAGACAAATGAAGTTTGCACACATCTTGTGTGGATTTACTGGCCTAATACAATTTTTTACCTGAGGTAGAGCAACAGAGGGCATTCCTCCTCATGGTTACAGATTTGCGTTTATGCAAGTAAAAGAGGAGCGAAAGGAGCTTTGGAAAGCGAATTAGAACAACAGAAGGCAAGACCTCTGGTAATTCTGGACACAGAGGATTCACCATAAGGATCAGCTGGAAACCTTAGGCTGAGGCTCTCCCTGTGGGGCTGCAAGGAGTGTGGGTGGGTGGGTGTGAAATCCTGTAGCTTCAAATGCCAAAATGGCTTTTTCCCCTCCTCACCCCCTGCTTGCTTCCTGTCTGTGGTGGAACAAACACACTGTGGTGGAACGAAAATAATGAGGTGTTGGAAGAGACAAATGCTGTTTTGTTAACCTTAATGCCTGCAAAAAAAAAAAATCAAATTTGTATGTCAAGGGTGTCATTCCATTATTAGGCTGAAAAGGGATACCTTTTGGGGGAAAACCTGTTTTAGTTTAACTACATATGAATCATACCTTTCATCAACAAGCTCAGGAATGTACATGTTTGCTTGCATTGTACACATCCTCTCAATAACCTTGTGAGGTACATTAGTTTGTCACGTGGTAAGGGACCCCCCCCCCACCCACACCAAGATTACCAGCCATGAATATCCGCTACACCCCACTGACACTCTCAATTGCTGCCTTAGGTTTTTTGGCTCTCATCACAGTAGAGCTGATAGTGGAACAAATAATATTATTTGCAATTATGCAAAATACGTACCGTATGGAATATTTCTTAAACAATGAGTCCTGGGTGGCATACACACCCTACAACCCATTTTTTATCCTCGCAACAACTCTGTGAGGGAGGATAGGCTAAGAAACAATTACTAGCCCAAGGTCACGTGGTGAGCTTCATGAATTCAGGGTCCCCGGTTCCTAGTGTGGCCCTCTGACCAATAATCCACAGTTGCTTACCTTTTTATGTAGGAGTTCCAGCCCTCTTAATCTAAACTCATTCACAATTAAGCACCTGTCCATTGTAGCTCTGTAATCGCATTCACAGCTTTTGCTGTCTTTGTAATCGCATTCACAGCTTTTGCTGTCTTGTAGTTAGTCATAAGTGATTGTCGTTTAGTCGTATCCGACTATTCGTGACCCCATGGACCAGAGCATGCCAGGCACTCCTGTCTTCCGCTGCCTCCCACAGCTTGGACAAACTCATGTTCGTAGCTTTGAGAAGACTGTCCAGCCATCTCATCCTCTGTCGTCCCCTTCTCCTTGTGCCCTCCATCTTTCCCAACATCAGGGTCTTTTCCAAGGAGTCTTCTCTTCTCATGAGGTGGCCAAAGTCTTGGAGCCTCAGCTTCAGGATCTGTCCTTCCAGTAAGCACTCAGGGCTGATTTCCTTCAGAATGGATAGGTCTGAACTTCTTGCAGTCCATGGGACTCTCAAGAGTCTCCTCCAGCACAATAATTCAAAAGCATCAATTCTTTTGCGATCTGTCTTCTTTATGGTCCAGCTCTTGCTTCCATACATCACTACTAGGAAAACCATCTGCTTTTTAAGATGCTATCTAGGTTTGTCATTGCTTTTCTCCCAAGAAGCAGGCGTCTTTTAATTTCATGGCTGCTGTCACCATCTGCAGTGATCATGGAGCCCAAGAAAGTGATACTCTCTTTTAAAAATAAGTAGCGGATTTTTGGAGAACGCTGAAGAACTTGGTGCATTTCTCATGTCTGCACCACAAGGATGAATGGTTAAGGGAACTGGGCATGTAAAGAGGAAAATGAGAGGAGATATGACAGCCTTCTTCAAATATCTCAAGAGCTGTCACATGGAAGAGGGAGCAAGCTTGTTTTCTCCTGCTCAGGAGAGCAGGACCACCAAACCAAAGGCTTCAAGTTACAAGGAAGGAGATTCCAATTAAACATCAGGAAGAACGTTCTAGCTGTAAGAGCTGTTCAACAGTGGAACCAACTCCTACAAGAGGACTCTCTTTCCTTGCAGGTTTTTAAGCAGAGTTTGGGTGGCCATCTGTCATGTGCGATCTAGCTGAGATTCCTGCATTGCAGAGGGTTGGACTAGATTATCCTCTGGAGTCTTTCCAATTCTACAAGTCTAGGATTCCAGGATTCTCAAAGGAGGAACCCTGATGGGCTAGAATTAAAGCTGCTGTGTGTGTGTGTGTGTGTGTGTGTGTGTGAAGTCAGGTGGGCATGGAGTGTTCAGCGTAGGCTTAGCTGTGGGCAGGTGTCATTTGTGGTGCTGAGATGTGCTGAATGAGCCAAGTGGAAAAACCCTCCCCAGCGTTTACTCACGTCTTCTTCTAGCCTGTGTCCGGTTGGATTTGATTTTAAATAAATGTTTAAAATATATATGCTAAAAAGTCACTCCAGCTATATTACCCAGATTTGTACATGTAGATGTTTTAATCTTCACTGGATTTGGTGCATGTTAAATTCCTTGTCAATGTGTTCGCAAAATATTGGAGCACATCTGTAAATGATTTATTATAGGAATGACTTCTAGGCACTCTTTTTTCTTCTCGCTTCAAAAGGCATCATATCGCTCATCTTTGTTGATGATCCTTGTGCACACAGGTACCTGTCTGGTGATAAACTTGTAGTGCTGAGGCATGAAGAAAACGTTGTGTTTTCCTTGCAGTGTAATTTGACTTCATCCCCCTCCACCCGCTTCTCCCTCTTTGATTGGCAGCATATATGATCACGAGTTGAAAGCCAAACTAAGAACTATACAGTGACCAATTTTCCTTCATTTTACTTGTCTTGGAACGGATGGTTTTCTTGTCCCCGCACCTTGCTTCAATCTGTCTCTGTTTCCTAATGCCCTTTCTAAAGAGAACCTAATACTCACTGCCACCTAATATTTTCAAATATTTGGAAGGCTGTCTCCCCTCCATATATTGTACCTCTACCTCTTATTCTTTGTTTCCTCTTTAAATATGTTCTCAGTTTCCCCGAGTATAAATTTACTCTCTTGGCAGAAGGAATTTGTTCTTCTGAACACAAAAGGAAATATTTTTCTGCCAGTGCTGAAGAAGTGGGGGGGAGACACTTTTTGCAAAACCAAGCCAATAATAAAATCAGTTTTAAAAGTCTGGGTATATCCTGAAACAGTGATAGTCTTTATTCATTTGAATCTGGTTTCAGCATTCTGCAAGCTGTCTTGAACAGTCTCGCAACTGAGTAATCTTGCTATGAACAATGATTGGTTTGTGTTAAAATGATTACTCTTTAATAAGAATAATTATATTATTTATACCTCACCCATCTGGCTAGGTTTCCCCAGCCACTCTGGGTGGCTTACAGCATATCTAAAAACATTATAAAAACATCAATCCCTAAAAAACTTCCCCAAACAGGGCTGCCTTCAGATGTCTTCTAAAAGTCAGATAGCTGCTTATTTCATTGACATCTGATGGGAGGGTGTTCCACAGGGTGGGTGCCACCACCAAGAAGGCCCTCTACTTGGTTCCCTGTAACTTTGCTTCTCGCGGTGAGGGAGCCACCAGAAGACCCTCAGAGGAGGACCTCAGTGTCTGGGCTGAACAATGGGGGTGGAGACGCTCCTTCAAGCATACAGAGTGGAGGCCATTTAGGGCTTTCAAGGTCAGCACCAACGCTTTGAATTGTGCTCAGAAACATACTGGGAGCCAATGAAGATCCTTTAGGATCAGTGTTATATGGTCCCGGCGGCCGCTCCCAGTCACTCCCATGCAAGATGCAGAAAGTAAGTCACGAATAGCAGACTCACAAAAGAGCACTTAAGAATCTCAACCTCGCCACCCAGCTACTGCTGACACAGTCACAGTGTTTAATCTCCTACATCCACATGGAAAGATTGGGGACGGTGGATTGCCTCTGGATCCAGTGTGCAGATACAACACTGCACAGGATTCAGAAGGGGTATAGGGGAACCCGGAAGTAAGCCCCACTGAGTTTGTGGAGAGTTAGGCCTCCTCCAAACAATCTGTTTATTCTGCATTCATCCTGATTTGCTTGCAGAAAGCTTATGCAGTAGTTAGACTATGCCTGGTCTTTTTTTTTTTTTTTTTTAGCATTCATTCTGATATGTTTATGAGTCAGTTATATGAAAATGAGCATTCATCCTGATTTGCTTGTGCGATGTTAACACATCTTCACACTAGTCGTCCATTGATCTCTCACTTTCCAATTTCTCACTCTCCATCACGTCAAATGGCAAAGGTCCAGCTTGTGTGGTTTTTTTTTAATGGATTGGTTGCACCAAGGCAACAGGGTGCTTTAATTCACTTTGAACGCACAAACCTAAAGTTATGATATGCACTTGAACACACCCACAACCACACCTGCCCTGCAAAATACTAATAACCTGGAAGCACTGATGGGAAAATTCCTTAGATATTAGTCCAGATTTTGGTGCATACAAACCAAAGGTTGTATTCTACTAACTCCTACTTAGAGCAAACCCATTGTAATTTAAGAACCTAAGTTGGCCATGCGTATTAACTTTAATGGGTCTGTTCTGAGTAGGACTAGTACTGAAAACCACCCCAAAATTATAAATGCAATATCTACAGAAGGGATTACAGGGAAAGGGTGGACATCTTCTCTGCTCTCCAAATTACTTACTTCTCCCTCCTTTTTGCCTTTCCATCCACTCTAGAGCATCACTTCCCTTCCTTATATGTAATATACAAACCATCATTTATTTATGTATGCTATACAGAGATTCAACAAGACAGCCAGTGCTGGCATTTTCATCTTGCATATTCACTAGCCGTCACTGCGTATCCACGTCCGCATTTAAAACTGGAAGAGCTGTCTGGAACCAGGATACCAAACAAGGCTTCGGTACTTAACCTATGTTCCCACGTGTCCAAGTTTAAGTGATCTACCATGGCTGTGGCCCCGTGTCAGGCAGGATCCTGTGTGAATAGTATACAGGTGCTTCCCCTCTTGAATCTCAGCACAAAACCCCAAACTTCCTAAGGAGCTTCTGTTTGAAATCTGAGAGTGACAGGCAGTTTTACAGCCTTTAAGTGTAAAAGTATGTTGTCTGTGTTACAGAAAGATACAGTATTTAAATAGCAAGGCTCTGGGGAGTTCATGAATGATTGCCCTAATCTGCCCCAAGTCTTTGGGAATGGGGCAGGCCGTAAATAATTAGGCTAACATTTCAGAGCTGCTTTGGATTGCAGCTGGATGTTGCGAGACCCTCCTGAAAGCTGCTGCTTTCCTACTATTGCATTATGAGCGCCTTGAATCCCACCTGCCCATATGAGTGCTTGTTTCACACCGATTGCCAACAATGAATTGCTGCTGCTCATCGCCCACAGATATACTTGAGCAGATGTGATGAGCAGGCCCAAATATGGCTGGGGAGCACTCACAATATGTATTGATTTCAACAGGACATGTTCGGTATTTTGTGCAACGCCCTGTAAAACTTTAGTAGACTAGCCTTATCCTTTGTGCTTCCATTGAAATTCCTCAGGTACCTTGCCCAGGCAGGAATCTCTGCAATTCCTCTTGAAATCAAGTTTGCGGTTGACCTGGGGGTTAAATAAGTTTGTTGGGTGCCCACTTTGAAATCCAGTTTGTTTACATTTGGTATGAGACGTTACTGTCATAGACTTTAGAGGAAGCGGGGGAGAGAAAGAGAGGGTTGGGGGTGTGATTATCTTTTCATTCTATTGCATAGTGTTTCTGCAGGGTTTTTATGCCAGTATCTCATGGCTAGGTCCCTTATTTATATATCTATTTGTTTCTATTGGCATTGTGAGAGATTGGAGGGTCCAGGGTTTGGTTGGTTGTATTCAGTTGGTTACAGTATGGTTTGTTTGTATGGGGGGGTGTTGTTGTGTCAGGTTAGCCCTATTGATTATTATGTTGTTGGGGGGTAGGTCATTGACCTGTGCTGTATATGTGACAAAGGGGAACTGCACACATGGCAAGGAACTCATAAGTCACTTGCTAGAAATATTGCTGTTGTTTTTTTAAAAAAGGTAAAGGATCCCTGGATGGTTAAGTCCAGTCAAAGGTGACTCTGGGGTTGTGGTGCTCATCTCACTTTCAGGCTGAGGGAGACGGTGTTTGTCCTCAGACAGCTTTCTGGGTCATGTGGCCAGCAGAACTAAACCACTTCTGGCACAATGGGACACCATGACGGAAACCAGAGTGCATAGAAACGCTGTTTACCTTCCCGCTGCAGTAGTACCTATTTATCTACTTGCACTGGCATGCTTTCGAACTGCTAGGTTGGCAGGAGCTGGGACAGAGCAACGGGAGCTCACCCCATCGCAGGGATTCGAACTGCCGACCTTCTGGTCAGCAAGCCCTAGGCTCAGTGGTTTAGACCACAGCACCGCCCGCTGTGTCTATTGTAACTAGACACTGGAAGGACCTACCAGGAGTGAACATAGACCACTGGTACCAAAATGTATGGGAAACCTCGCTGCTGGAAAATTAACCAACAAACACAGGGAGAAGCAGAGTACACATTTTTCAAATTAATCTCTTGTGTCAGCCAATCAGGATCTTTTGTACCAAAGGTGATACTTCCTGGTATGCAATCAGGCTTCTTTTTGTTAACTTGCCTTCCTTTCTTCAGCCGCTTTGTAAAGTTCCTCCTCCGCCTTGTTACCTAAAAGCTGGCTTTGTGCCTTTTTGATTCACTGTGAGCTATAAAATTCTGATTGATACCAATCAGAGCACAGAGCCAAAGCAGACCGCAGCTCTTGATCCCAAACCTTTCTTATGAAGCCTTTGATCTGTCTGCGATCAGGCTTAATGATGCAGAATAACTGTACAATAGTCTCTTTTCATGGATTCTTCTAAGTTGGGAGACAGCCGCTTTTTTAGCCGAGGGGGAGCAGAATCACCATGCCTCTCTACTCAGAAAACCCACCGAGTGGGTCTGATCTGTTGCCAAGCTGGCAATGCTGAAATAGCAAGCTTATGAAACAATAGCTTCTGAGCTTGCAAAATTAGTTGAGAGCTGTAAGGAAGCATAAGTGCTTAAAATGGCCTGTGTTACACTTGCACAGCTTCACACATTCACAAGTCAAAGCGAGTCGTGCATTGTCATATATTTTCATGTAACATGGTAAAGGTAAAGGGACCCCTGACCATTAGGTCCAGTCGTGGCTGACTCTGGGGTTGCGGTGCTCATCTCGCTTTATTGGCCGAGGGAGCCAGTGTACAGCTTCCGGGTCATGTGGCCAGCATGACTAAGCCACTTCTGGCGGACCAGAGCAGCGCACGGAAACACCGTTTACCTTCCCGCCAGAGCGGTGCCTATTTATCTACTTGCACTTTGACGTGCTTTTGAACTGCTAGGTTGGCAGGAGCAGGGACCGAGCAACAGGAGCTCACCCCGTCACGGGGATTCAAACCGCCGACCTTCTGATCAGCAATCCCTAGGCTCTGTGGTTTAACTCACAGCGCCACCCGCGTCCCGTTTATGTAACATGGAGAGAAATCCAAATTGAGTTAATGGGACTTAAGGTGTATCAGGCAGTGTGAGATAATGGAATATTACAGAAAGGCAAGAAATGATTAGTTAACTTAGTTTATTAATTAGTTTTACCATCATAGGGTTTGCATTTGGATTTTCTGCTTCAAACACCAAAATGTATTGGGGTATTTCACTCTTTGGTGATGTTGTGGTCCCAGACACACTCAATTGCAGTTGCAATCCTAGTGCAATTGACTTGAGGAAGCAATCTTTTCAGAGTACCATTGAAGAAACATGTGATCAGAGAGTTCTGTCCCAGCATGCAGTGCAGTGCAGCATGGAATCCACACCTGATACAGCCACTCAAAGCAGCAAAATATCTTGGAATATCCTGGAGAGCATCTGTGCTGGTGGCACCAAACTGCATTTTTTTTTGCAGGAAGGAAATGATATTTGAACAACCCGTATTGCTAATGTCTGGCTCCAGAATGGAGCTTTTATTTCTGCCATTCAGCACAATAGATCTGGCCAGCACTCTGTCACCAAGCTAGGAAGGAAAGAAGCCACAAAGAAGGAAATGGGTCTCTCTTCTGAGCCACCACCATGCTGGTACCTTGAAGATAGCAGTGAAGGCAGCACAGCTTGCACCAGATCAAAGTCTCCCCCAACTGCTGTACGAATGGGGAAAACATGAGTGTGGGCTGATGCATCCATGCATCTGAATGAGAGGAAGTGGATTTGCCCTGGCTCTTTAAGCCTCTGCTGAGCTATTGACTTTATCTACACAAGCTTCCAAAGTTCACCACAATTTCCATTTTTCCCACATGCCACTATATCCAGTCCCAAGGTGACTGCTTTACTAGGAGCTCTGCGATTTTACTCTTCTTCTTCTTTGGCAATCACTCATAGCTGAGTAAGAGTGTCTTCCATAAACACGGCTTTAATAGTGGGTCAGTAAGTGACTGTGGAGGCCAGTTCTGGATCCATACATCCTTCCACAGTTGGGACATTGGTTTCCGGGCTGAAGTTGATCACGGTTTGGATTTGCCAAGCGTGCCTTCCTCTTAGCACGTTTCTCCCTTGCATCCCGAGTCTTCAAAGTCCATGACACCTTTGGTGTCACCTTTGATGTTCTCCAACTGGAGCACTCGCAGGCCAGTGTTTCCCAATTGTCAGTGTTTATACTACATTTTGAAAAATTTGCCTTGAGACAGTCTTTAAACCTCTTTTGTTGACCACCAGCATTACGCTTTCCATTTTTAAGTTTGAAATAGAGTAGTTGCTTTGGAAGACGATAATCAGGCATCCGCACCAATGAAGTTGATGTTGAAGAATCATTGCTTCAATACTGATGAAGAATCATTGCTTCTTCCAGTACACCGACATTAGTTCACCTGTCTTCCCATGCTATCAAAAGCAAAGAAGCAAAATCTACCGTTTCTTCTTCCTTCAGAGAAGTGTGTTGCAATGCTACAAACACGGAATACCCTGCCTCCCTAAAACCTACAGAAATGGGACAAACAGCTCTGTGAAATGGTGTGGAATTGCTGTAGGAGGTATTTGGATTTTGAGACCTGAGTTAAGCTGACACAAGACCTACAGGGAGCCAGATGGATAAAGGCATTTGAATCTTGCCATGCAGCAGTTTCCAAACTTGAAATGTAGCAGGTGTATCAGCTAGCTCAGTGGCATGGAATTAATTTTCCTCCACAATCACCACTGCTCAGAGCAGATTCAGCCAGACATTTTAGTCTCAGCTCTTGGCCAATCTGGCTAGCTCTCCCAGCTGTACATCTGTTGAAAACACAACCCAGCGATGCAAGTGGCCAAGTGATGCTTGGCACCGTTTTGCATTTCTGTGCAAATTATCATTGGCGGTGCACTTGTTGAAGTGCAGTTCTTGCAACATCCCATTCATTCATCCCATATGAACTGCTTAAACTAATCTCAGCATGGGGTACACTAGTTGCTACTAACTATGTACTCTTAGTTACTAATTATTCTGGACTAGGGATTAGTACAAAGAGGACTGCTTCCCCAGCAGTTAGAAAACAATGCCACCCTTTCCATTCTGTTCATATATGTTTAAAATAAATCCCATAAATGAAGTCAACATCGAAACAAGAAAGACTTTTGAAGTTTTATACATCTCACATGCTCATAGTTTCACCATAAATATAATTTAAACAATAGAAAAAGCAACAGGTGGGATGGTCTTGAGTGTATTTGCAAGTCTCCACTTCACCTTCTCTCCAGCAGAGATGGGGGAGAAATTAGTTCAGTTTGCATTGAAAGCTAAATTCATACTTTGTGAAACTATATGAGAAGCTTGTCAGACTCAACGATAGCGCTTGTCATTCTCAACGGCGCCATGCATGTGAAATCAACTCTTACCTCAAAATATTATTTTACGTATTGTATTGAGCTGCTATGAGGCAGCGGGGTCAGCTGCACATTTGACATGACTGGTGCCTAAACAATACTTAGAAGTTTAAAAGCCAGTGTGGTGTAGTGGTTAAGAGTGGTGGACTCGTAATCTGGTGAACCGGGTTCACTTCCCTGCTCCTCCACATGCAACTGCTGGGTGACCTTGGGCCAGTCACACTTCTCTGAAGTCTCTCAGCCCCACTCACCTCACAGAGTGTTTGTTTTGGGGGAGGATGGGAAAGGAGAATGTTAGCTGCTTTGAGACTCCTTCAGGTAGTGATAAAGCGGGATATCAAATCCAAACTCTTCTAAGTGTGGTGGTGTTAATTTGGAGGCTAACCTAAATTTGGGGGCGCTGGGCAGATCTTTGCACCCTGGCGGCGCATATGCTAAAGACTCCCCAGTAAGAGACATTTATATTTTGGGAATGATTCATGTTCTTATGTAGCTGCATTGTTTTACACTTTCTGCATGTTCCACGATCGTATTATAAAGTGCTTGTGTTCTATATTATAAATCAAGCACTCCTAGGTGTTGTTTCTTTTTGTTTTCCAATGTATTTATTATTGATAAGAAATTCAGTGTAGCGCAAGCAAATTTTCATTCTGAAAGTGTGGGCCAGAGGGGAAAAAAGCTTGAGAACCACTACTTTAACTTCACACACCTGCAAGCGCAGAGGTGCAGCGCGTCTTTGGTAAATGAGCGCACAAAGTCGAAAAGTCCTTTAGTGAAACAGTAGGTATACATTTTGGTAATACCTAGGTATATAAATATTTTGTTTTTCTAGCTTGATCAAAATTATTTATTATTTCATAACAGGTAGATAGTTAAGAGCTTAGGCGGCTTCAGCGGTGGGCGCCAGGCACCCCCACCCCCATAATTTGGCATCCAGGTGCCCTGCACCCCCGGGTGAAGACAGCCCTGTCTTTTACTTATGTACCTTAAGTGTGAATATAAACCCAATGAGAGATGTGAGCTTGCTTTTACTGGGCAATCTCCTTTATATTAGGCCTAATCTGAAACAAACAAACTCTCACCTCCTCATCGGCACAAAGAAGCCTTTCTCTTTTCCAATCTTTCATATTTATCAGCGTTGATAATCCCTGTTCACAAGAATAGGTCATGGAGAGCAGTCGAAGCTATTCTCCAGCACTCTGTTCGAACGGCAATTATAGATCACAACTAGCCATTGCCTCCAAAACCACTTAATGCTCTTGCTCTCATTTTGGAAAGATATCTATCCATATTCTGCGAATAAATAAGTAAGATACTATACTATACTACAATGTACTGTTTAAATGTTTCTATGATTGCCCTTGAATCTTCACACCAAACTTGCCATCCTCTTCTGCCACACCCTTTCAGAACCACTGAGTTAATCCATAGGATGCTTAGCCGACCAAATTCTATCCAAGTGGCAAAAATATTTCTTTCAGAAATAATAACAATAAGCAATATTGCTTCACTTTAAGATGGCTTAACAATGTAATAATTAGAAGGTTCGTCACAGACACTTTTTTTTTACCACAATGGAAGGCATTTGTATAGAAAGCTGTTTGCTTTTCCTTTGCAATACAGAATTCACAAATAGTTGGTGATTTAATAGGACCACCTACCCCCACCCCACTGCCCCACTGGTACTTTCCTCTGTTTTTAAAACTCTGTTTCAAAAGGTTACTCAATCATTTCCATTTATATAGAAGCATTTGTAAAAACTCTCTCTTTAAAACTGTATGTCGACATTTTTGAGTGTGTTGGGAGGAGAAAAGACTGGGAGAATCATGAAATGGTTACCGAATTTGCAAAAATAGCTCAGTTTATTTATAAAGCAGTCAATAAAAGGAAGTTTGGACTGCTTGGCAGCACCTTTTTATTTTATTTTTATTTTTTTGAGGGGGCGATCTTAAACATCCAGGTTTTCATTAAATACTTTACTCCTGAAAGTATTTACCATATACCTTAAATTATGGAGGTTTCATTTTTAGGGTGGGAGAGCTGTAGGATCCATCCAAACCCTTATTCAGCAATTCTCCATTATACAGCTCAGTATGGTTTATATATAGAAGTCTTCCTGTTTGGAAACTATTGACCCTGAGCATCTTTTCGGTCACTAAAATGATTAAACAAACGCCCCCTGCATAATTGCATTGATTTCAGTGAGACCCAGGCTGTGCTCATATTCACAGTGGGTGAGGCTTACATCAGAAGTCCAACCATGTCTACTCAGAAGTAAGGTCTAAGGAATTCAAGGGGACTCACCCCCAGCTAAGTAGGAATAGGACTGCAGCCTTAGAGTTGCAGCCAGTGCTAGTGCCACTCAGAGTATACCCACTGACGTAATTAGTACTAACTTGGATTCAGTAATTTCAAACTCTGAGTTGGACTCGCGTTGGAAACAATCCGTAGTTAGGAGCAAAGATCTAAAGGATTGGGTTGAATGAGCACGTAGTCAGAAGCACGATTGCAATCCATAGCCTGGGTCTAAGGATGTTCATGACTTGTTCTATTTGCCCTAAGGCAGTGGTTCTCAAGCTGTGGGTCCCCAGATGTTGTTGGACTACAACTCCCATCATCCCTGAGCTCTGGCCTTGCTAGCTAGGGGTGATGGGAGTTGTAGTCCAACAACATCTGGGGGACCCACAGGGTGAGAAAGGCTGGCCTAAAAGAATTTGGGGCATCTGTTTCTCAAACAGCACAGCACACACCACGCCCAACGAAGGGAATGTCACAGGTAGCTTGAGATATGCAATGCAGACCAATCATTTAGAGCAGGGATGGTGAACTGTGGCCTTCCATATACTGTTGGATGAGAACTCTCAACATCTCTGGCCATTGGCCATGCCAGCTGAGGCCCCAGGTACCTCATCCCAATTTAAAAGGAAAAGGTAAACCATTCTGTAAAACACATCCAGGACTTTAAATACTAAATTAGCCCCATAGATCTTGACCGTAATATCCAAAGTATCAATGAGAATGTGTAAAAAGAAAACCTGATCTGGAACTAGTTTTATGTAAATATGTTGTTGTGTTGCCAGAACTTGCGCATGGTGGCAGGGAACTGCAGTCCAAGCCTGGTTGTTGTTTAGTCGTTTAGTTGTGTCCGACTCTTTGTGATCCCATGGACCAGAGCACGCCAGGCACTCCTGTCTTCCACTGCCTCCCGCAGTTTGGTCAAACTCATGCTGGTAGTTTCGAGAACACTGTCCAACCATCTCGTCCTCTGTCGTCCCCTTCTCCTTGTGCCCTCCATCTTTCCCAACATCAGGGTCTTTTCCAGGGAGTCTTCTCTTCTCATGAGGTGGCCAAAGTCTTGGAGCCTCAGCTTCAGGATCTGTCCTTCCAGTGAGCACTCAGGGCTGATTTCCTTAAGAATGGAGAGGTTTGATCTTCTTGCAGTCCATGGGACTCTCAAGAGTCTCCTCCAGCACCATAATTCAAAAGCATCAATTCAAGCCTGGTTACAGCTTGTGATTAGTGAGGAGAGGGCTTAACCAGGAATCACTGTTCAGACGAGTCAGTAAGCTGAACCTTAGCTCAGGGCGGTACAGCAGCGAAAAGTTTGGGGGAAGATTAGCATGGCTACAAATTCCTCTCTGGGAGCCCACAAATTTGCACAGTTCTGCAAAGGCAAAGATTGGTATTGTGTGTCATGTGAGCCAGTCATTGAGAATAACTCGCATAGTAAAAATAGCATTCTACCTTATTGGTTTATTCATTAAGCAAATGGACATAGTATTTTTTTATGGCTTTTTCATGGACAATTGCAAGTGGGGAAAATCTAATTTGTCAACCGGGTGATTTATTGTAGATTATTTGTCCAACTCTTAACAGGATGTGACACCTGGTTTTCCACAATGGGTCATTTTTCTCTGGGTGATCCTGATGGAAATTGTAATTCCTCATCCTTCACAACATCCATCATGCCATATATCACTGCCTCCTTTTTATTCGTTTATAATTACTAAATCTTCATGGCACATACTGGCTTCATTCTAAAGTGTTTTGCACAAACGAGTTCTCTTCATTCTTATTCCCATTTTTTGCACACATGGATGTTCACCTCTTCACCTGAAACCTCTAAGGCAAAATTTATTTATAAAAGGCTATCTGAAACAATTTAATTGAAAGACGATAAATCAGTCAGCAGGGGCTGTCTGTCTGTCTATCTCTCTGTCTCATATCCCTGCTCTGATTGCACCCGCGGCAATTTAAAAAGCCGTGAGTGAAACTGCCTTAGAATGCAATAACTGCAGCGATCATCATTGTGTGGTGAGTTCCCGCCCCGCCCCCAGTGGAAATAAAGACACATGACACAATTATTAAGGTTAATGGGCTAAATAAGGCCACAACTTTATTGGTTATAGGTGATGAGCGGTATTAGCTTATTGCATTGGTCCTAACTGACTATATCTGACTCCAGCCCGTCTGCTTGAAGTCTGGGAAGGGTTAACCACCAGTAGGGGGAGTCCTGCTGATGCACATCAACTAGGAACTCCCCTGGGGTCACTGATTGGGGGCATGCCTTAGGCCCTCACCTCCCCAGGCTTCGGACAGGGCCACGCCCCCCAGAATCCTTTATTGGACTACCCTTCAATATGCGGGGCAGGTGATGGCGTTTCCTCCCCTCTTCCATCTACAGAACTATACCAATGCCTAACTTCCAATACCAAGAAAGTTGTGACGATTTGCTACGAGGTAGGTGAAAACCAAGTGGCTGGTGCCAATTTGCCAAGTGGAAAAATTCCTACTAGGCCCCTCAATGGCGACCAACCAAGGTCCATAGCAAGGTCAAGGAACGAAACCTTATAGGGCGGGAGGGTGAGAAACAGGAACAGCTGGTAGGCGGCAAAAGAGGGAAATCCCCAGCAGCGCCTACTTAAATAGGGCAGGCCACGCCCCCAGAGCCAGCCGATTGGCTGGCCAGGGGGTGACACAACCTGGGATTCCCCCAATCGTGTGGGGACTGGGCCATGAAGCCTGCAATCCCACCTCCTCTGCAGGGCGGAAGTGGCTTTGCCAAGTTTCTTCACATTTTGGCTTCCCATTAGTCATAGTTTCAGGAACTCCTGATCTCTGCCCCACGCAGTGAGTTCCATAACTGCAACCTCAGGTAGCAGTGGCCTGTGTGTGGCGGAGTGGACCCATGGAGCCATCTTCCTGACACCAGCATTGCTGCAGCTTACCTGGGCAGGTTGGGAGGCAAGGAAGCAGTCAGGGATGTGTGGCCATACCACCAGAGCCAGCCTAGTAGCCCTGCCCAGGCAAACCAAACCTCACTGTTACCCTGCCTCTCCCCATTCTGGAAGCTGCAGCAAGAGGGTGGCTCCACATCTCTGGGCCAGCAGGGGGATACTGTAGATAGTTCAGGTCCACATATGCAAATAAGGGATCGAAAGTGATGTTCAGTGATTGGATAGTTACAGAAAATGATTACTGTTGTGTTCTAGTGGAGCTCTATATAAGCAGGCTGGCTGAACCCTTCAGTTCAGTTCTGTTCTGGCCTGCGAATAAACAAGAGCTGTTTGAATAATCACTGTGTTGTCTGATATGTTCGCCCACAACTTAACAGGGGCCTTCCTAAGTTTGTTCTAAAGAGGCAAGGTGTGGCCACACAGGAGAGGCCGATTGGTAACTCACAGCACCTGGTGGCAAGATCTGGGAAGGGATATAAGGTCAGCATTTCCCTTCAGCTCTTTGCCACAGCAACACGCTCCTTGCAGCAAGGTTCCTTGGTTCCTTGACTCCTTGCTCCTCGGACCCCTGCCTTCTTGACTCCTTGATTCTCAGACCCCTGCCTTTGTGATTCCTTGCTTCTTGACCCTCGGACCCTTGGTTTCTTGACTCCTAGCTCTCTGATACTCAGACTCTTGGCTTCCCTACTCCTGCCTTCTGGACTCCTGTTCCTGCTCCCCACCATCTTGCCCCCAGTCCCGACGTCCCCAGCCAGGACTTCGATCGCCCATGAACCAGACCATGACAATCTCTGCCTGGCCATGCAATCTGCTCCAGTTCTCAGGGAAGAAGCTTCTGGATCTAGACTGCTTCCACCCACTGAGGCAGGCCGCTGGCTCATCTGGATAGGAAGGAAGATGAGAAGGTTTGCTTTGCTTGAGCAACTAGGTCTATTTGAGCTTTAGCATGCCTAGTGCAGGCATAGGCGAACTCGGCCCTCCAGATGTTTTTGGCCTACAACTCCCATGATCCCTAACTAACAAGACCAGTGGTCAGGGAAGATGGGAATAGTAGTCCCAAGACATCTGGAGGGCCGAGTTTGCCTATGCCTGGTCTAGTGTTTCTGCTCCTCTTCTCATCCTAGCTCCTGGGATGTTCTCCAGCCAGGCCTTTCTGGTGTGCCTTTTCCCAACTGCTCTTTGCCTGATTGCTCTCTGGTCATGATTCCCTGTCCCAAACTCCAGACTCTCCCCAGGCTGCTGCCTACAGCCCAGAGCTGACCTATAGCAATGAGTATTCAAGATGCCTTGGGTCTTTGTGTCATAGCTACAATTCTATGGGAAGGAGCCAAATGCAGGATACAAGCAATCCTTGTAGAGATGCTCAGGACAGAACTAGCACAGCAGCTTGGAAGACATTTGACTGCTGCTTTAAACGGAATTCCAGTGTCTAGTTATCTGACTTTTCCCCATAAGGGCTAGAGAAACATTCTGTATGATAGCACTCCGGCATACGGCAAGTTTCTCCTCTTCTACATGTGATTTAGAATCAGTAGAGGGAACTTGCAGTCCCATGATAACATCGGTTCACACCACGAGTTTCACTTGACCTTATGGCAGAGAAGAGAGTTTGCCCCTCTGCCTTCCTCTCCTCTTGGAACAGAAGATTGAGCGCATTTCTGTTTTTCAACCATCTAAAGACTCCTGCTCTTGGCCTTTTGCACGCTTGTAGAAGCTGAAACCCTTTTAGATAGCTGCTTGTGGTTAAAAGACATAATCGCATTCCTGCAGTTATGTGGCAGGTCTGGAGATGTGCTTAGTGCTTTCAACAGTTGCCCTTGGGGGGTAAATGAGTGGGCTTCTAGCCAGCTCCTCCTGCAGGTTTGATTTATCTGCATGCCAAATTTCCATAGGAAACAATGGCAAAGAACCACCGTGCTGCTGCTGCTGCTGTTCCTGGTGCTTCTTTGGGTAGCAAAGAGACTGTTGCAGACCACAATTCAGCAGCTGTTCGTTGTGGGTTTATAAATTGACAATTTGGAAACAGAGGTCAGAGCCAAGAATTTTATGTTGGTCTTTCATCTAGAGAAGGGCTAGAGTTCCCTATGCTTTTGCAAAGTTTTAACTACGACCACTTGCTAAAGGTAGCGTCATACCACCTGATCATCTGCTTCCTCCTCCTCCTCCAGTCACTTTGCATCAGATAATCTCTCTTGCACACTTGGTTCTGAAACATGCTAGGCTTGCACAACCAAACTTATATGCCTGCGACCATTCAGAAGATGGGAGCTTACTGTGCAAAAAAACACGATTTTGTGAGTCCTCCCTTTCACTCCAGTTTCAGTCGAACACAATTTTTGTTCCAAGATTCGCTCCTAAAAATCCTCATTCATGTGCATGTTTATGATGGAAACAGAGGAAAAACTGGTCACGATGCCTTACAGTCATGCCTACTACTTCACTAAATCAGGAAACTGTTTAAAAGTCCCCCTTTCTTTCTTCAATTTCAGCTCTACTTAGAAAAATCAGGGGGAAAACCGAACATTTTAAAAGGCTACAGGATTTATTTTCATCCAAAGTTAAAAAATAGGATTTTTTAAAAAAACTTGCGAACTTTTATTATTATTATTATTATTAAAGAAGCCAAATAAAGGATGCATTCCTTCTTATGGCCTGCTAGGCTGCTCATTGCCAACATGAATGCTGAGCATTTATTCCACGGATAAACAATGAGCTGCGGGAGGTAACTGGAAAACCTCCCACTCCAGAAGAATAAACTTTGGCAAGTGTTGCAATAAGCTCTGCATTGAAATAGACCTCCAAAGAAGAGACAAAAGGCAGGGTTTTATTTTGGGTTTTGGGTCTTGGTTTGTTTTTTACCACCAAGTACTCTGAATACCTCTAAGGTGTGCCAAGCACGAAGGGTAGCCGATATGTCATTATTAATTCCGACTGACAACTTCGTGGGACCTGTAATTCAAGGTTCGTGTATTAAGGAGACTTGCCCTGAATTAGATTAAATGGCAGCCGGGTGACATTGCTGTCCCACAGAAAAGCGGTGATAGCAGCCCCCTCGTTTATCATAACTTAGGCAATGCTCATAAAGTCCCTTGGCCTTCAAATAGCCTTATTAAGGTCTAAGGTCAGTAAATAAGATTCTGGGAGAGAGCCGGTGTATATTCACAGGGCTGCCTCTCCAGGATACCCTGACGTGTGCTGGGTCCAGTGCTATTTTTCTAGAAAAAGAGGTGCCGGAAGTCACCCTGAACGCCTCCCTTGTCCTCATATACAGTCGTACCTCAGGTTACAGCTGCTTCAGGTTGCGTTTTTTCGGATTGTGGACTGCCGAAACCCAGAAGTACCGGAATGGGTTACATCCAGGTTTTGGCGGTCACGCATGCGCAGAAGTGCTAAATCACTCTTTGCGCATGTGCAGAAGCACCAAATCGCAACCCGCATGTGCCAATGTAGGGAGCCAATGATGAACAGAAAGTCTCTCTCCCCTCACAGTTCTTCCTCTGGAGCATCTCTCTTATGAAGACTCCCAGTCCGATGGCACAGTAATACCATCCCCTGGGGAGCTGCACATGTACCACCTTCCCAGATTCCACAGCCTTTCTCAAATAACTAGTAGGCTCCTTTTTGTGTTTGCCTCTGTAAACGGCCATCCTGGGTTTGTGTAAAAACTTCTGCATGACTGGCTGGCTGTGACCATTTCTTTTTTGACTCTGGCCTTGCCCACCGGGGGCAGAGGTGCCCAGAAGGGAACACAGCCTCTTATAAAGATGCCCCACTCCTGGTGTATAGGATTGTAGGCTGGATCCATTCCAGAGTTTCTCACGCAGAGCGAAAAGAAAAGGCAGACAGATTGGTAGGAGGTTTGGGAAACTTGTTTTGATGCAGCGGTTTCCTCTTCTCGGCTTTTCCCCCTCAGGTGGGAGACGGGGCAGTGGAGCTCCTGTAGCCTCACCTGCGGTGTAGGACTGCAGACCCGAGACGTCTTCTGCTCTCACCTCCTCTCGCGAGAAACCAACGAGACGGTGATCTTGGCAGACGGGCTGTGCCACAAGCCCCAGCCCATCCAGGTGCAAGCCTGCAATCGTTTTGACTGCCCCCCGTCCTGGTACCTCTCAGAGTGGCAACAAGTAAGTAATGTCTTTCATTCAGTGAACCAAGGCATGAAGTTTCCTCCACTTGCGCAACAAACAGGGAAGATGCAAATTCTGAACCCCATCAAAGATCAACACCAGGGGTAGGCAACCTAAGGCCCATGGGCTGGATGCGGCCCAATCGCCTTCTCAATCCGGCCCACGGATGGTCCGGGAATCAGCGTGTTTTTATATGAGTAGAATGTGTCCTTTTATTTAAAATGCATCTCTGGGTTATTTGTGGAGCCTGCCTGGTGTTTTTGTCAGGAGCTCGGCCTACACTCAAGTGGGACCCTGCCAGAGACACGTGCCCGACTGGCATGTTCTCTCCCTCCCGGTCTTTCATTTGGGAGCTTCAAAAGCTTTCTTCAGCCCAAACATCACAGCGACTGATGCCAACCGACACCGGCACACTTAGGGATCCACAGAGTTTGCGCATCATGCGTGACAGACCTCAGCAACTCAGCATTTGGGCTAATCTACTTTATTTACATATAAACACACACAGAGCACTGCAACATGGCTCCCTCCCTCTCTAGCATCAGACAGCAAAGAGGGGGGGAAACAGGACAATAGTCCCACTTCACGGAACACAATAACACAAACATCCTGTCTCCGTCACTTCGCACTTTGTGGAGTCAAAATATACACTGTCATGTGAAAGACAACAATCCCATGACTGCAATCATGGAGCAGGAATTCTAACAGTTTCTACATGAGTAGAATGTGTGCTTTTATTTAAAATGCATCTCTGGGTTATTTGTGGGGCATAGGAATTCATTATTTTTTTCAAAATATAGTCTGGCCCACCACATGGTCTGAGGGACGGTGGACCGGCCCATGACTGAAAAAGGTTGCTGACCCCTGGTCAACACCGTCTCTCATTTTTGCTTTGATTTTGAGGCAAGCCCACTGCCCCCATAGACACCCTCTTTGGTTGCCCCACTAACATGGGGTAAACCTCACTCTGGGAAGTTCATTGTATCTACTGCAGCTTTTTACATGAATACAATATTTTAGCTATAAGCGTTACCACTCTTCTTCGCTGTGGCTTTTGAGTTCTCATAAGGAAAGATGGTCCAAATTAGATTTTTATTTATTTATTTAATAAAGCTTTAATGTTCTTGGCAGAAGAACTCCTGAGATAACGATCAGCATGTTTAACATTTTGAGTGATTAAAAATACATCCTTATAAATTCAAGTCTTTATTTTTAAAATGTTCCATATTTGGGATAAAGCTGTGAGGGTGTTTACCTTGTTTTGAGGGGTGATCTCCTCTCCTCGCCTCCCACCCCAAAGAAAATGGTATCAGAATTCATTTTTATAAGCCCCGGTAAACATCTCTTTTGCAGAAAGTGGCTGCAAAGGGTTGCATCAATAAATCTTTTTCTATCTTCGCTTTATTGCTGAAGGGAAGGGACTTTTAACAGAACAAACCGTGGCTCACTTTTCAGAATATCTATTAAAGTTCCTTGGGCTGACATGTCCCAGAACATTTTTAAAGGCTTCTTTCCCCTCTCCTGACCCTTCAAAACTGTTTCTCCCAGGAGGTGGGAGTGGGGAACCTTGCTGATTGCAGCCAATTAGTATGCTTTAGGATCCAACAGCAACCATTAAAGTTTTGGAAAGCGTGATTCCTTTTTCCTTCTGCATCTGTTTGGTCTCACTGCCTAACAATGTAAGTGAACAATTCCAAGAGTGAATGTAGAAAATAACTGCTTACCAGATATTAACTTGTCCATAGAAGGGAGTTATAATCGCTGTTAATTTCGGAACATTTCAGACAACCGGTGAATTGGTGCTCCGTGAATGACAGTCCACATAATGCAGCATTTCAGTAGCAAGGCTCTCGCCCTGCTGTATACAATATGTTGTTACTGTCATTGTTTTTTAGTTGCTTTGCTTACAAAAGTTCAAAGTTGTAAAGCTGTTGTGTGTTTGTTTACCTTTTGCTGTTGCGAATACAGTGGAACCTCGGCTCCTGAACGCCTTGGGAGCCAAACGTTCCGGCTCCTGAATGATCGAAAACTGGAAGCGATTGTTCCGGTTTTTTAACGTTCTTTGGAAGCCGAGCATCTGGCACGGCTTCTGATTGGCTTCAGGAAGCTCCTGCAGCCAATTGGAAGCCACGCCTTGGTTCCCGAACCGTTTCAGGAGTCAAACAGACTCCAGGAACGGATTCCTTTTGAGAACCAAGGTTCCACTGTAGTTTGTTGAGGTTTTCTTTTTCACAAAATTATGCTGCAGTCGACAGCCCCCTCCTTCATTTCTCCCTCCCGTTACCCCTCCTCACATACCCAAACATACTGATGCACCCACCTGATAATTCTAGTTAATACATATGCTACAGATACAAACAGTACAGGGGAGCAGGAAAAAGGGGATAAATAAATGTGTAAAAAATACATTAATAATCGCTACAACAATATAAATAATGCAGCTGCAATTCATAATAATGCAATGGCAAAGAAAGAAAAGAAATCTCATCGGTGTGCCTCCTTTTGTTTACTGCTCTAGGTACTACTCAGTGAATAATTCTAAAAACTAGCCCCAAATAATTTGAAAGCTCCTTTTGTGTTTCACAAAGCAGAACCTCTTTGTGTGTTGTATGTGTGTTTTGTCTGGTAGATTGGATAGTGAAGTACCTATGCACACACACCTGTGCATTAAAACACCTTTATGGGAGACTTTAGCATCCTAAAGCATCAGAAAGAGCCCGTTGTTGTGGGTAGGTCTATCCCTCATATCATGTCAGCCCTCGTCAGACATTTTGTAAATGGTTTAGCTATAATGTCAAAGGGACTGTAGGGACAAGCACACAACACGACTTCTCCTTCACGCCTGTTTTCATTGCCTTCCAACTCACGGTTCATTCTGCACATTGTCATATGTGGGACATAGAGCTAGTTCACAAGTACAGGCTTAGGCATCACTTTTATTTATCACTGCTTGCTAACCTTGCAATTGAATATGTGAACGGACTCCATTGAGTAGTTCTCTCACTCGCTTGATCTCACGCTCTTTAATTGGGAACCAAAAGGGATAATACCATGTGAAACCAAGATTGTAGGAAGTTTTTTATCAGAGGAAATATGAATGTGATAAGTCTTCCCGAGGATTAACATACAAGACACTAATTGGTATTAGCCAACTGACAGGTGCAAATAGAATTATTATTATTATTATTATTATTATTATTATTATTATTATTATTAATATCCCGCCCTCCCCAGCCGAAGCCGGGCTCAGAGCGGCTAACAACATTAAAATGATACAACATTCTAAAATCATTTCATTGTAAAATCAATTCAAATCAGATTAATGGCAACCATTGGGCTAGAGTTCTGTGAGGATTGCCAAAGAAGGGGGTCAGGCTGTGCCCTGGCCAAAGGCCTGGTGGAACAGCTCTGTCTTGCAGGCCCTGTGGAAAGATGTCAAGTCCCGCAGGGCCCTAGTCTCTTGTGACAGAGCATTCCACCAGATCGGAGCCACAGCCGAAAAACCCCTTGCTCTGGTTGAAGCCAGCCTAACCTCTCTGTGGCCTGGGACCTCCAAGATGTTTTTGTTTGAAGACCGTAAGGTCCTCTGTGGGACATACCAGGAGAGTATGGAACCAGTTTCAACTTACTTTTGGGAACCTAACATGGTACCTTGGATTTTGGACTCCAACTCCCATCAGCCCCAGCCAGTATGGTGGAAGTTGCAGTCCACAACATGGGTACCATGTTCTTTAACCTGGTGGTTTCTGCATAAAAAGAAATGCTAGAAGCAGGGCCTCACTGGCCTCATTGGGTCAAGTGAATCTCTATACAAGTTTATAATCTAGTTCCTGGCCTGCATGAATGTATGCAGGAGAAGATTTAGCTTAAAGAGGGAGGGAGATGTGGTTCATTAGAAATTAATCTAACATACTTACATTGACTCCAATAATCCTCCCCTTTTATTTTTGGAAGCAGTGCTCACAGCAGTCACCAAGAGTCATAAAAATAAAGGACTATGTGGTTTAGTAGTTTATTATATTAACCTTGCAAACCAATTATTTAGGGAGCTGCGGATTGAAGACCCAGGGTGTAGCTTTCCCATGAATTAAAATTTGGTGGGAGTGGTGGATTAGACTGTGGAGTTAGGTTGGGCCTGGTGTTGAACAGAGGGTTTTCTGAGCAAAGAGAGCGCCAAAGGACAGCTCCGCTTCTGCTGTTTGTTTAACTTGCACTCTTCTCACAAGTAGGCTGTATGTAATGGCTGCCATCTCACACGCAGTCACTTCAGTTGCGATTCAAGCGACCTGACGCATGGCAGTTGCTGCAAATGTCAGCAAGCTCTGAAGCCTCTGCCACTTCTGTTGTCCTCCAGTGTTCACAGACGTGCGGGGGTGGCCTTGAGAAGCGGGAAGTGCTCTGCAAGCAGCGCATGGCCGATGGGAGTTTCCTGGAGCTTCCAGAAACATTCTGCTCCACTTTGAGGCCCGCCTCCCAACAAGCCTGCCAAAATGAGGACTGCCCCCCAGAGTGGCTTCTTTCAGACTGGACGCAGGTATGAGGTAGCAGTAGAAAACAAAAACAAACAAACCGCAGCCTTGGGTGTCTCTAGCATTGGGTAGCCAATGTGGTACCCTCCAGATGTTTGGGACTGTGAATACCACTATATCTGAAGGAGCGTCGCCACCCCCATCCTTCTACCCAGACACTGAGGTCCAGCTCCGGGGGCCTTCTGGCAGTTCCCTCACTGCGAGAAGCCTGGGAACCAGGCAGAGGGCCTTCTCGGTGGTGGCACCCGCCCTGTGGAATGCCCTCCCACCAAATGTCAAAGAGAACAACAACTACCAGACTTTTAGAAGACATCTGAAGGCAGCCCTGTTTAGGGAGGCTTTTAATGTTTGATATACTATGATATTTTAATCTTTTGTTGGAAGCCACCCAGAGTGGCTGGGGAAGCCCAGCCAGATGGGCGGGGTATAAATAATATATTATTATTATTATTATTATTATTATTATTACTACTACTACTACTACTACTACTACTACTACTACCATCAGCTCTAGGCAGGATAACACAGGAAGTCATGGGCATCTAATGAAGCAGAATGCTGGAAGATTCAGGATGGATTAAAAAAACGTGGTTTTCATGCATTGCATAGTTGAACAATGGCACTCGCTTCTCCACAAGGACACCAACTTCAGGGGGTCCTGGGGGCCCAGACACCCACAGAAAAAAAATTCTGTGGGTGCCCAGCCTCCATCCCCACCCCCGCTGGCCACCAGGTGCGCTGGCCACCAGGTTTGAAGTCGTCTTTTTCTGTGTCCTCTCTGTGGGGCTCTTGGGCAGTTGGCTCCCACCACTCTCACTCATCCAGCCAGCTTCTTACATCTAGTTTTGCCCCCATCCTCTTCCCTGCTGAGTTCTACAAGGGCAACACTGAAACTAAGGAGAAGGGAGCTGACTGGCAGTGCCACGCTCTCAGCAGGTTGTAAGGAGAAAAGCAGGTAGGTTGGGGCTGACCGAAGGCAGGCTGAGGTTGGTTGGGCAGTGCCCCATTTGCCCTCAGTGACCAGCCTGAATGGATGGGGTCAGATAGGTCTCCCTTTTCCCATGATGTTCTTCCTGAAAGTTGTGAGGTGTATTCTCCTAGTAGCCCTATTACACCTGGCTGGTGGTAGAGACCCCAGTGTGCTTTGCTGAAGGGATGCTCTATTTTGACATTTCCATTTGGAACATCTCTGCAAAACCTCCATAATAAGAGTTGGAGATGATGGCTTGTAAATTCAGAACTTCATCATGCGCATTCTAGGTGGGTTTGGGGGCAGGCAAGGGAGTGAGTGATAGTTCGTCCTGGTGCTCAGGTTATTTCCACAGAGGTACAAATTCATTGGTTGCTAGTTCATTGGCTCTATACTTATGGAAAACCAGCCTCGATCCAGTATACCTGAAGGAGCGTCTCCACCTCCATTGTTCTGCCCGGACACTGAGGTCCAGCGCTGAGGGCCTTCTGGTGGTTCCCTACTCTGCGAGAAGCCAAGTTACAGGGAACCAGGTAGAGGGCCTTCTTGGTGGTGGCACCCACCCTGTGGAACGCCCTCCCACCAGATGTCAAAGAGAAAAACAACTACCAAACTTTTAGAAGACACCTGAAGGCAGCCCTGTTTAGGGAAGCTTTTAATGTTTAATAGGTTATTGTATTTTAGTGTTCTGTTGGAAACCACCCAGAGTGGCTGGGGAAACCCAGCCAGATGGGTGGGGTATAAATAAATTATTATTATTATTATTATTATTATTATTATTATTATTATTATTATTATGGGGTCTGCCTTTCATCGGTACCAGGTGCGCTCTGAGCAGCTAGAGGAAACAAAAGCAACAACTGGGATGAAGTTTGCTACAGCTGCCTTTCCGCATTGCCTTGTCTGCAGCAGAACACCTGTGTGTGCTGCAGGAGGGTTCAGAGCGTGTTTCAGGGAATGCAATCCATTGTAGAAAAGCTTTGTGGGCCACACAGTTGTGCTGTGCGAACTTAGAGCACACTTTGGAGAGGGCCTAACCAGCACCTCCCCTGTAACACTGCAGAGGAAGACTTTTCTGTCCTTTCTGAGGTTGCGTACACATTACCAGTTTAAATGCAGAGAAGTCCTTTTTTCAGTTCTGATCAAAGCTGGTTTGAGGGGAATGAATCAAAATGCAGTATTTCATTTGAAAATGTAGGCTAGATACAGGTGGTGGCGAATACCATGAGTGCATGGCTTCCTAGACCAGCAGATGCAGAGGAAACGAACATGTGTACACAGCCTTATCTTCTCTCTAAGGAACCACCTGACAAGCCTCGTAATATAGAATACTCAGGCTGCAAAAAGGCCCTTGCCAACTTCAATAAACACTTTGTAGGAGAGCATTTGCGTAAAGCACTGCTCTAGTCTTTAATGATCCACGACCGAATACATGTGCACTTTGGGTTTGACATTATCGAGTGATTGCAGAGAGAGAGAGGCTTTCAGGTAAGGGATGTCTGGAGCACCTAATAATAATAATAATAATAATAATAATATTTTTTTAAAAAAATAATAATATTTGCAACCCACCCAACTGCCTGGGTTGCCCCAGCCACTCTGGGCGGCTTCCAACATATATAAAAGCATATTGCTTAATCCTAAAACCAAGTAGGTGTTCTTCTCCTCGCCATTGCCAACCCCTCTTTCACTCAACGAGAAAGTTAATAGCTTTGTCGATGAAAGAAACCCGTCGTGCCAGGATGTGTTTGTGTGTGCGTGTGTTGTAGAGGAAGCTTAACTAATTGATAATGATCTATCCTGCCAAATAAATAGATTGTATAATGCAATCAGCTGCTAGGACATGCACCCATTATGGGGCTAAAGCAGGCATTCTACCCCCTCCTCAGGCAGTCATTTTGCTCATCAAAATGTACGAAAAAAGCTACACAACTTTCTGCATAACAGCATTTATATTATTTTTTCAAAAGGGGGCTGTTTTCTTCTACACCAGAGAACGTTTTGGCGTGTCTCTCCCCACCCCCTTTTCTGCACCCATAACCATCCTTGCACGAATATTAGAAAGTTATATTTCATAGCCCTGATTCAACAAGAGCCATTTATTTATGTGGTGCACACACAGCAAGGGCAAGCAGAGCAAACCTGGACCCAGATACTCGCAGCTGCTACTGGATCTGTACATAGAGTTTATAATACTGCACCTGTAACCATGTGCACAGGGCCCAAAGGAAGGAGACACCTTTGCTCAAGAATGTAGGTCCTTCATTGGAGATGGAGCGGGCCCATCCATCTGTCTTACGATTTAGATAGCTCTTGGTTATCTGGGGCCACAGCTTTTGATAATTATTAATGTCCGTGCCTTACTTGCCACATGCCCACCCTGCCTTGTGTAAAGCTGAATCTGAACTGGGGTCCATGTGAGCATCATGTCTGCTTCTCCCTCCCTCCCTCCCTCCCACTCGCTGTTGCCATGTTAGTCATCAGCCGCTTCCAGGAACAGCACCGCAAGCAAAAAACATAAGAGTTGGAGTTCTTTGCAGATGTTGGCAAGAGTGCAGGCCTGTTAAGTTGCCTGCATATGAGTTACACCAAAGCGATCCTGTGTATTCCGTAGCCTGCCCGCTGGAGTACCTAACTTTTCCTGAAGACAGGATGGTGAAAAGTGAAGGAATGGGAACCTGTCTTCTTATGCTGGCATGGGTAGGACTTCCCATGTTCAGACGGCTGCAGGAAGGCAGCTGTGACTATGCGTGCTTGGTTTGAACAATAGCCACATTATGTCTTCCCATATTATTTCCCCATTTAACCCATGTTTATGGCTTCCATGGAAAATCCAATTGTTATGTACTGAGCTTGGATCCTAGAACAATAGGCAGGTAGGATCCTAGAATGCAACAACTGGATTGGCCTGCAGGAGTAGCCCAGTCAGGCCCCAGGAGGAAGTTAATCAGCCTATTAGGTCAGTAGGATCCTAGAATGCAACAACCGATTGGCTCGCAGGAACAGCCCTATCAGGCTCCAGGAGGGAAGCATCATCAGCCAGTCACACGGGACCCATTGTGTAAATAATGTATATAAAGCCTGAGGTTTGGGGGGAAATTCATTCACTGTTTACGAGCTGCAATAAAGAGCATGAAATCACTACGCGACTCCAAGTATATTTCACCAATTAAAACAAACAACCAAAACCATGAACAGTGCATCTGGATTAAAGTGGTGGGTGGAGACAGAGAACACCATTATCACGAGGTTGATGTTTTGTGGATATTGTGAAAACCTTACATGTATGAGCATTACCGAATCCACAAAAATCTGCAAAGGGGAGTTCCCTTCTGTACAGAGTAATGCACCCTAATATTTTAAAGCATAGTGGTCACGGGAAGAGATTACAGTCCATGCACCCTTTTCTCTGTACCTCTTTGTCTTTTAACATGTGACCTTCCTAATCAGTTCCTGTTTCTGCCTAGTGTTCTGTGAGCTGTGGTGAGGGAACCCAGAAGCGAAATGCTATTTGCAGGAAAATGCTAAACACCGGGCTTTCTGCCATCATCAATTCATCGCTGTGCCCGCCCTTGCCGTTCTCATCCTTGGTCAGGCCATGTGCAGTAGCAACCTGTGCAAGTGAGTATAGAAAAGCAACTGGGGCGAGTGGGAATTCTGAGGGTTTGTGGCATCTCCGTGACCAAACAGGAGTTTGTAGAGCCCTTTAAGGTAAAGGGTAAAGGGACCCCTGACCATTAGGTCCAGTCGTGACCGACTCTGGGGTTGCAGCGCTCATCTCGTTTTACTGGCTGAGGGAGCCGGCGTACAGCTTCCGGGTCATGTGGACAGCATGACTAAGCTGCTTCTGGCAAGCCAGAGCAGCACACAGAAACACCCTTTACCTTCCCGCCGGAGCGGTACCTATTTATCTACTTGCACTTTGATGTGCTTTCGAACTGCTAGGTTGGCAGGAGCAGGGACCGAGCAACGGGAGCTCACCCTGTCGCGGGGATTCAAACCGCCGACCTTCTGATCGGCAAGTCATAGGCTCTGTGGTTTAACCCACAGCGCCACCCGCGTCCTGTAGAGCCCTTTACTCAGTAACAATTTACTGCAAAGCACCTGGAAGTTCAGCAGGGGCTGAACTCAACCAGCACAGTGGATTATTTGCCCTCTAGATCCCATTCATAAGACTTTCCTATAATAGTTTGCCTGTGTTCCTTAAAAATCAGGCAACAAGTTGAGAAAAGGCCTTAATGACTAGTTGATGCACACACAGAAATCTGAATCAATGGCAAAGTGGCTTGTGACACAGTCCATGGTCTACCCTGGGAGTCTGCAAGTATAGACATGGGTGAATTATGGACCAAAAAAAGAGAGAGACCTTATTGTGGCTATTGCTGGACTATAGCTCTCACCATCCCTGACATTTGGTTGAAACCCTGTCTCGGGGTTTGATTCAGCAAGAAAAGGCCCCCTAATCACTTTGAGGCAAATGGATTCCATGTTTTCAAAATGATAAAACTTTCATAACATTGCAGTTGTATTCAATTGTGCCTGAAATTCCCAGGGCTTGTTTGTTTTCCGTGAAGAAGATATAGAAGGGTGGGGGTCCCTTTCCAAACAGTAATAATCGGGTTCAGCGTTCCAGAGGTTTGTGGGTGATGTTTAACAGTGTCCCTCATTGGCAGAACTGTTCCACCCATCCCTTGTACCCTCAGTGCACCCCCCCCAAAAAAAAATATGGGAGGGGGGAATCAGGAAATGGTGGGTGTCGCCCTGTGTGTTTAGTATAATGTCATTTAAGATTAGTACGCTACTCATGTATCATAACTTTTGCCTGAAAAATGGAGAAGTACAGTGAGAAGGAAAGAATTGGGGGCCTTGTTTGTATAAGTTTGCAACAGCTGTGATTTATACATGGATGGGCCATTCATAAATGCTACATTGGGATTTGATTTCTAAGTGCAAAATGTAACATTATTTTCAAAATCCATGACCCAGTCCTCATATTCTTTTCAGTTGTCTGGCACAGAGATCTGAACTGCAGGGACCCACATAACTAATGAAGTCTAATATTATCCACCGTGGGGTTTTCAACCCGCTCAAACTAGATTTGTTCTGCTTCACATTACACCCTCGAGACTCCACTGCATTTATTCCTCCTTGCTGCTCTCAGCTGTGGGGCCTCACAGGGCTGAAACGATGAACATTTAACAAGGGGAGTTCCCCTTTTTTCTTTCGCACCTTCCTTGTATTCATTAGATGGGCTCCTTCACGGAAAGACCTTAAGCAATGGGACGTGCATTGCTGTTTTCTGATTTGGGGGAGGGGCTGCAGCTGCCACCCACCTATTCGCTGTAAATCATAATAGCTAAAATAACAGCCAGTGCCGAAAAGAAGCTGTTTATTTTGTTTGATGAGGTGCAAATGACATTTCTGGACAACACTGAGGTGCTACTGAAAATGATATCTCGTGCTGATTTTCCTTCCTCTCTCCTAGATTAGAGTGTAGTGCCCCGTGCCATGATATAGTGCAGGCATCCCCACACCCAGCCCTCCAGCTGTTTTGGGACTACAACTCCCATCATCCCTAGCTAACAGGACTGGTGGTCAGGGATGATGGGAATTGTAGCCCCAAAACAGCTGGCGGGCCGAGTTTGGGGATGCCTGATATAGTGTATTACCCCATGATATGTCATTCGAGCTCTTGTTGCTCTGTCCCAGCTCCTGCCAACCCAGCAGTTCAAAAGCACACCAGTGCAAGTAGATAAATAGGTGCCACTGCAACAGGAAGGTAAACGGTGTTTCTGTGCGCTGCTCTGGTTTCACCAGAAGTGGCATAGTCATGCTGGCCACATGACCTGGAAAGCTATCTGTGGACAAACTCTGGCTCCCTTGGCCTGAAAGTGAGATGAGCACCGCAACCCCATAGTCACCTTTGACTGGACTTAACAGTCCTTTCCCTTTACCTTTACCTTTATCATGTCATGTCATGCTCTCTTTGGCCCTCCCTGCCTCCTGCCACAGCAGCAGCCGATGTTGTGGAAGTAGAACAGGAAGTGCGCAATCTGATCACAGCATATCACAGATGAACTGGAACAAAATGGGAGAGAGGGAATAACCCAATTCTAGTTTCCACCCGAACTTGCTAGGCTGAGAATGGAGAGATGATGTGGTTCCATTTCCAAACATTATTAATTACATTTCAGGACACCAGAGGCCATCTCACAAGCAAACCCCTCTGATCATGGCTCAAAAGAAAGTCTTCATCCAAACAAGGAAACAGAGAAAGCTGCACTTCGTTGTCGGCGGGTACGCCTACCTTCTCCCCAAAACCTCCGTCATCCTCAGGTGCCCCGTGAGAAGGTTCCGGAAGCCAATGATCACATGGGAGAAAGATGGCAAGCGGCTCATCAGTTCGGCTCACGTGACTATTGCTCCGTATGGATATATGAAAATTCATCGGTTGAAGCCCTCCGATACGGGGACTTACACCTGCACAGCAGGGCTGGCTCGGGAGCATTTTGTGATTAAGCTCATAGGAGGCCACAACAAGCGCATGGCTGCCTTGTCACTTGGGATGATGAAAGAAGAAGAAGCCACAAGGAAGGCCAGCTTGAACGAAGCTTTGCACGCCCAGGAGAAGCATCAGAACGGAATCCTCTTCAACGGGAGCAAAACTGAGAAACGGGGGCTTCTTACTGACCCTAGCAGCCGGTACGATGATATTGTCTCCAGGCTTTTGGAGTACAGAGGATGGCCTCACGACCACCCAGAGCCATGGGAAGCTCAGGACTCTGCGGAGAGAAACATCTCTTCCGAGGAAGATCAAGGCCAGGAGTACACCCTTCCTTTCACCATGGTCGCCAGCCAGGATCGTTTGGACGACATCCTGAGAAACTTGTCCCAACAGCCAGAGGAAGTTCAGGATGTCTATAGCAAGCAGCTGGTTGCGCAGTTGGCCCACGAAATTTTCAAGAGCCATTTGGAACACCAGGAGTCCCTTTTCAAAACTCAAGGGAGCAGGGTCAGTTCTGCGTCGGTGGAGGTCCCGTTCAGCAAGTATTTTTCCGAGTTCACCAGCTCCTTGAGAACGTCTTCGGCTGAAGCCCACTTGTCCTCATCACCGGAGCTGACAAACGGCTCGCGGGGGCCTCATAGAAAGCCTGCCATTCTCAAGAAGATTTCTGCGGCACAGCAGCTCTCCGCCTCCGAAGTGGTCACCCATCTCGGACATACTGTCGTTTTAGCTAGCGGGACGCTAAGTGTGCTTCTTCACTGCGAGGCGGTTGGGAACCCAAAGCCCACCATTAGCTGGGCGAAGAATGGAGAGGTGGTGCAGTTCAGCAAAAGGTAACAAATTCTGTTGATTTTACCTTCCCAAGGATTAACCTATTCACTTTTCTGTTTTAGTATTTGTCCTTTGATGTTCACAGTTCCTGTTCTGGGGGCACATTTTGCAAGCATGCACACACAGTGTGGAGTGGTACTGTCCATGTGACGACCCCAGGAAATGTACAGGCTCATAGTGATTAAAACCTGCCTTTGTTATTCAGTGCATGGATCAATACCTTCCCCTATGGAGAGATCAATGGGGAGATCCCCACTGTAGCGCAAGAAAACCTGGGGAGCTAAAGCCTACCCCCACTCCTTGGGGTAACAGGGTCATTTCTGGGAGGGGTTACATTTCTGCCACCACAGTATTTCCTGAGGATCCATGTTCCTTGTTTCATGCCTCCTCTATGATTCCTACAGCACTCATCCCAGAACAGTAAATTCTGCCCTTGCAAAAAAACAAAAACCCACTGCAGCTATCATTCTGCAGCTATAAATTCTAAAATTTGACACACTTCACTCAGATGGAAGTAGCCAGTCCTGCAAATTCTGGCAGAAAATGAAAAAGTTATAGACTGTTAATATGAATTTAACTTTAAAGATTCCCTGCATGAAATACCTACAACTTAGCAGTTTTAATATATTCTGAAGGGACTCTTGTGACTGTAAATTTCATCCACTTTGGCCAAAAGCAGGGGAAATTACAGCCTTTTTAAAATAGATTCCCGAGTACAGTAAATGGGGAACACAGAACTTTGTCTAATAAAGAGCAACTCAGAACCCATTATTTTTCAAAAAAAAGCACCCTGACGCCACCTGCCTTCTTTCTGATAGCCTGTCTCTGGCTGATTTTTATTTTTTATTTAAAAATGTAGTTTGAAACATACTTAGCATAGAATCTTTTTAGCAAGATTTTTAGCAAGATTGATGATGCAGAGTGAAAAGGAACTGTTTAATTGTTCGGAGGGCTTAGGGGGTTGTCAAGAACACGAGGGGGGGGGCGGATTTCAATCAAGACATGTTCCCTCTCCTATGTTGGCAGGGAGAGAATTGCTGCTCCAAGAACACTACTTCTTCATTTCCGAACTCTTCATGGGCAATAAAACCTGTAGCCTGAACTGTCAAACACCCATCTGTAATAAATTCCTCCGAGTCCTCTGAATGATCAGCATATAGTGATGATTATTTACACACCCAAGTGAAAAATAATACCATTTTAGGTTTGGGTCAAATTGGCTCCGGTGAAGTGAGCAGTCATTATTAACAGCAGCTGCAGCTATATATGGGAAAGTTTCACATGTGGTAAAAGATACGGCCCCATCATTTACAATTGCTAAAGTTTCTTCCAGGCCAAGTCCAACCCCCTGTCCGCTATATAACACAGGCACAACAGAGTAGCACATCTTATGCATTAGCTTTGACTTGTGGCATCCTTGCCAAAACGTTTGCTTTCCATTGTTTTAAGGGGGCTTGAGTCGTTGGGAGAGAACCCAGTACAAGGCAGCTTCTAATTTGTGCAGAAAACAGGGGATGTTTTTGTTTTTTAAGCAAAACTCCTTTCTGTGTCGTTTTCTTACGGCTGGCGATATTTGATCATGTATCTGGAGCCTTGTATCCTCGCTATGCGTTCAGCTGTGTGTTAACTTGTGGCACTACGCATGCACAGGGTTGGGTGGCCATACGAGAGAGCGGCTTAAGACCTGCTAGTGTGCTCAGAGGCATCTGCAATAGTTGACGTATTTACAAGGCAGCCATCCAAGAATCTGCTGCCAGTACATGTTTCCTCTATGCGTAAGTTATGGGCCCGAGGTTAAATATCCGAGTCCGGTCACCGGGGTCAGCCTAGGAAATGAGAAGGCACACAAGAGTCAACTCTCAGAGCTAAAATTAATTTTAAATGGCTGTTTCTGTCGAGGATCTAGCAAGTTGGTGATTTATCCAAGGTGCAGTTCATCGCTTGCGGTTTAGATACAGAATTAGCTTGCTTGCTGCTCTCCCTTTTCTGCGGCTAGAAGCTCTCCAAGTGCAACGATTTCTGCAATTTGCTAGCATTTGCAGCATCGTTGCTTTTTAAAACAGCATTTTCCTTCATTATTATTGTTGTTAGTTCCCTGGCAGATGATACATTTGATTTTTACCACTAAAAGCAAAACGTGTGTGACTCTCCCACCCTCAATGTAAGAACAGGAATGTATTTGTTATGAAAAGCACATGCAGTCTTAATCAAGAATAGGGCCTATGGTATATATATTTGATTGGACATCGTCCTGTAAAAATATCTTTCTGGCCTGTAGAGAGTTGCATGCACAGATTTGCATAGCCAGTGGTTACATCCTTTTGGGAAAGTGCCCATAAAGTGATTAATAATAATAATAATAATAATAATAATAATAATAATAATACACACATTCTGTTTGAACTTACTGTGGTGTGGTGTATAGGTATTTGTGTGTGTGTCATGCTTTTAAAAATAAATTGATATTCATTAAGTCCACACAAGGATTAAGCTTGATATCAAGCAAGAGAAAATTGTATCTTGATGCCACGCTCAAGTAAATGTGCTTGAGCAGTATATGTGCACCAGTATAGTGCTTTGTTGTTAGGGAGCAAATAGTTGGTTCCAGGTTTTGGCAACTTCTTGGGTGAGGTGCTCTCAATAGAGTGGAATGAGTCCTGTGAGGAGATACGTGCAACGCAGGGGGTTGGACTTGGTGACCTTGAGGTCCCGTCTAACTCTACAATTCTATGATTCTGAATTTAGATAAATAATGTATTTTCCCTCTCGGTATCATCCATAGTAAGGGATGCGGGTGGCACTGTGGGTTAAACCACAGAGCCTAGAGCTTGCCGATCCCCGCGACGGGGTGAGCTCCCATTGCTCGGTCCCTGCTCCTGCCCACATAGCAGTTCGAAAGCACATCAAAGTGCAAGTAGATAAATAAGTACCGCTCCGGCGGGAAGGTAAACGGCGTTTCCATGCGCTGCTCTGGTTTGCTAGAAGTGGCTTAGTCATGCTGGCCACATGACCCGGAAGCTGTATGCCGGCTCCCTCAGCCAGTAAAGCAAGATGAGCACCGCAACCCCAGAGTCGGCCACGACTGGACCTAATGGTCAGGGGTCCCTTTACCTTTACTTATCATCCATGGTACCATTTCATACCTTTCTTATTCTTTTTGTAGAGGCAAACTTGGGGTTACTACAAAGAGTACAGTCAAGTTGGAGGTGCAGTCAGTTTACAAATGATTTATCCCATTCAAGTTGTGCATTTTTAGGTGTGTGCCTAAAGCATCTCAGATGTACACCTCAAAATGCAACGTGCGAAGCAGTCCTAACTATTTGAGTACTCATTTTCAAGACCTTGGTCATGACCGTGCAATGCTATTCAGATGCTGAACCAGCAGACACTTACCTGTGTACTAAAAGGGTATTTTGTCCACACAAGTGTGAGTTTTGCAGAGGCTGGTTTCTAAATAGACGTGTAGCGTCTTGAAGGCTACACTTTCTGGAGGAAGGAATGACCCTCTTCTTTATGGTCTACTTAAGAAGACCCCGGGCCTCTTTCGATGAAGTCAAAAGCCTTCCTAAATATGTAAGGTGAGATCCTTTTTGCCTCCTACATGTTGCAGAGCAGTAGGGAGGTCAACATAGCTTTTGGTGGGACAGAACCTTGCCTGTGTACACACTATACATTTGAAGCACATTTTTACTCCTCAGAGAATTCTGGCCACTGTAGTTTATTAAGGGTGGCTGGGAATTGTTACTCTATGAGGGTGCCGAGAATTCTTTGAGGAGTAAAATGTGCTTCAAATGTGTTTTAAAGGTAGAGTGTGTGCGCTGCCCTTCCCTAGTTTGCTCCCCACCCCCCCAAAAAAAGTTTTTGATGGGTGGCCTTAATCTGGTTTGTTTTAGAGTGTTGCCACCCATGGAGCTGTGGGTGAGATCAAATATCCTTAACTTTGTGGTTCATGAGGCAGTAGTTTTCATTCAAGGGGAAAACAAAAAAAAAAATCTCATCAGCGCATGGTAAGCAACTAGACTTTGATTGCACTCGGATGAGCTTTCTCATTCCAGCTTTTGCATCCTCTTTTACTCCCCCCAATTTCTTTTTCTGTCACCATCCTGGCAAAACGATTTATGTGAAACAGCTGCTGCAATTTTCTTCTGAGAAAAGCAACCTTGCCTATAGTACCCCAGCCCCATTAATTCAACTTAAGAACGGGTTGAGGAAGTTTCTAGTATTAGCTTTTTTGGAGGGGGGGGGGAGAGGTGTTAGGGCCACCTATAGATTTTCAGAGTCCCAAGCTTGGAAACCCTTTGGCCCAAGTCCAGCATACCTGTGTATATTTATGTGTGATTATGAATGATACAGAGGCACCATTGATAACACAAGGTCTGTGGCATATTATCTCCTAAATCTCCATGCCACAGTGACTCCTATGAGTGATATAGACTCTATACTTGGCTCCTACCCTCTGCTCCACAAGCATGATCTCATACAGCCCTAAGTTCTTGCATATCCTCCAACACTTTCCCAATTAAAACAAGGACGACGACAATTTCATTACAGTCATACCTTGGCTTTCGAACAGCTTAGTTCACGAACAACTCAGAACTTGAATGTTGCAAACCCGGAAGTAGGTGTTCCAGTTTGAGAACTTTGTGAATGTCCAGCACAGCTTCCGATTGGCTGCAGGACTCTCCTGCAGCCAATCGGGAGCCACGCCTTGGTTTCCAAACGTTTCAGAAGTCGAACAGACTTCCGGAACGCATTCTGTTTGAAAACCAAAGTACGACTGTACTGTACTTATATCCTGCCCATCTGACTGGGTTTCCCTAGCCACTCTGGGCAGTTTCCAACCTGTATAAAAACATAATAAAACATTAAACATTTAAAAAGTTTCCCTATGCAGGGGCTGCCTTCAGATGTCTTCTAAAGGTTGTGGAGTTACTTATCTCCTTGGCTTGGGGGGGGGCAACTCCATATCCTGCAACATTTTTCCAATCAAATTAGGGATGTCCTAAGGAAAGTGGGACATTGCAGGATCAAATCAGACCCTGGATGCATGGGCGCAGCCGTGGGGGGCAAGGGGGCATCTGGGGGCCCCCAATCAAGTAAATAAACAAAAATACATTAACTAAATGACCAATTGCACCTCGGATAACTTGGTACTTCCCCCTTAATAACATAAAGCCTGTCCCCCTCCTAAAATAAATCCTGGCTATGCCTCCCCAGCTTCTGTAAATTCGGGATTAAAACAAGTAAAGGGAAAGGGACCCCTGACCGTTAAGTCTAGCCACGGACGACTCTGGGGTTGTGGCGCTCATCTCGCTTTACTGGCCAAGGAAGCAGGCATTTGTCCACAGGCAGTTTTTCTAGGTCATGTGGCCAGCAGGACTAAGCCGCTTCTGGCGAACCAGAGCAGCGCATGGAAATGCCGTTTACCTTCCCGCTGGAGTGGTACCTATTTATCTACTTGCACTTTGACGTGCTTTCGAACTGCTAGGTGGGCAGGAGCAGGGACCGAACAACGGGAGCTCACCCCGTCGCGGGGATTCGAACTGCCGACCTTCCGATTGGCAAGCCCTAGGCTCCGCGGGATTAACTCTGGAAAATAGGGACACTTGGAGGGTCTGTTTCTGAGTGCACCCCCACCTATTTTTTATGCATTTCCCTCTCTCAAAGGGATCCCCCTGATCTCTGTAGTCTTGGGATTGGGGTGCTTTTGCTTTGCATATATGACTGTTGTAGAAGCTTCCCCTGTTTTGCAAATGCCAGATATTCCCTTGAGTTAAAACAGGAGACTATTGCTAGAGAAGCCTGGAACAGAGGATAATTTCTAAAGATGATGGATATGTAATACGCTACAAATGTTTTTAATAGATAATAATGATTTTGTCCACTTAGTGGGATGTGGGGATTTTTCCCAGCTGCTTGGGAAGAAGCCTGGGGCCCTCTTCTGAAGTTACATTTTCCTACTTTCCCTTTGGAACAGTATTAACAGACGTGGCCAGGAAAAGTCCCAAAATGTTTGGAGGTCCAGTCTTTACACTACTTTACTGCAAAGGGGCTGCGTATGAGTTGAGTCACAGGCTCCTTCCCATCTCCCACTTTGCAAATAGCTGCATCATTGTTATTATTACCATCTTTTTCCTGGCTGCTTCCTTTTATGCCATTTCGAAACGCAAGTAGGCAAGATTAACGTTGGAATTGGCCCATGGGATGTGAAAGATGAGAGATCGCTGCTACTAGCTTCCTTGTGTGGTCTTGGAAAAGTCAACTAGACTCCCTGGATCTTAGTTGTCTGCTTGTCACTTGCAAAGTATGGTTTATCCCAGTGATCTCTCGAGTTTGAATAAACTGTATTGCTGTTGTTTACACAGGCTTGCAATTACGCAGGATCACATAGGTGGCAGACACAGAATTCAGATAGTCAGCAAATCAGATAATGAAGAATTCAGGGCTAAACTAGAAATGGCATGCCTTTTTCTCCCAGTGTGTGGTGTTGCTGTTTTAAATGAAAAGCAGCCTAAGACATTCTTCAGGCAAAAGGAACAGGAAGAGGCTGCTTAACGCTTTTCCTCCCTGCCATCTGTCAACTCACAATCTCACTCCCTTCCAGTTTATTTCCAGTTTGTGAATGTTTCCAGGGACAGTGCTTTTACCCTTCTTCATTCCTGGTGCTAAGCAGATATATCCTCAGGAATCACAAAAGAGTTTTCCATAGAAAGGAAGGCAACACACACACACCCCAGAAACCTGCTACCAATGTGTCCTCAACTGCACACAATAAAGTTTTTCAAGCTGGGGGGTCCTCAGAAATTTATCAGGTTCATCTATGAGAAAGTGTTAAATGGTAGAAAATCTTCCCTGAAAGAGTTTGTCTGGCATAATCATGCACAGTGTGAAGCTGCCTTCTAATGCTGTCCACATGCTAGGGGCACAAAATCTCAGTTCATACAGAGTTAACAGTGAGGAACAGTAGGACTTGCCTCCTGTTTTACGTGAGCTGAGTTTGCACTTTAGTACGTGCCCCAGAATTCTCTGCAGCACACAGCAGTTCCTGGCAAGTATGCAGAATTCTGCTGATAGACAAGAAGGCAACGTAGAAAGATTCCACTGGAAGCAGAAAGCATGAAATTCAGTAATCTGATTGCTAATTTTGCAGCAGCAAAAAAAAATCAGAATCAAAATTCAAATGTGCAGTTGTGACAGACCAAGAGCATATTGTGCCATGAACTTTGGTAGAGAAAAATCTACTTCATCAGATGAAAGAAGGGAGGTTCTGGCCAGCTTCGAGCGCCTTTCTTTAGTGTCAACCAGATTTCAGATTTAATTCCTTTACCCAGAGGTCACCCAAGTGGCTCCAGGGACGTGGGTGGCGCTGGGGTCTAAACCACTGAGCCTCTTGGGCTTACCGATTGGTAGCTTGGCAGTTCGAATCCCCATGACGGGGTTAGCTCCCATTGCTCTGTCCCAGCTCCTGCCACCTAGCAGTTTGAAAGCACGCCAGTGCAAGTAGATAAATAGGTATCGCCGTAGCGGAAAGGTAAATGGCGTTTCCATGCACTCTGGTTTCCGTCATGGTGTTCTGTTGCACCAGAAGCAGTTTAGTCCTGCTGGCCACATGACCTGGAAAGCTGTCTGTGGACAAAAGCCGGCTCCCTCGGCCTGAAAGTGAGATGAGTGCCGCAACCCCAGAGTCGCCTTTGACTGGACTTAACCGTCCAGGGGTCCTTTACCTTTTACCTTAAAGTGGCACCTTTAGGCACACCTGCGCCACCTGCAGAGGCCTGACTTGTTGCCTGTAGGGTCTCATCCCCACCCTTCTCCTACTGATATTAGGTTTGGGAGAAGCCTGTTGCTGCAGCCAAAAGAATAGGATGCTGTGTGTGTGTGTGTGTGTGTGTGTGTGTGTGTGTGTGTGTGTGTGATGCCCACAACAGTTTTTCTGGTTTGTAAACATGCCCATGGGCTCAGAAAAGTTGGCAACCCCTGCCTTGTGCAATATTAAGAGGCTCGAAGTTGAAGCAGCCAGTGGGGCTGCCATCTCAGAACAACCAACAGTGGCAGCGTGGTTTTCAGCAAATGATGGAGTCCTGCTCTGGGAGAAATTATTCAAAAGAATGTATAGGTATTCGAAGTAGCATTGTCTATGAAAAACAAGAGGTTGTTAATGGGCTGTTTCCAGTAGTTCCCACAGGAGAGATCGTGATGCTACTTGTGCTGAAGTCGGTGGAATTTGCTCCTTAAAAATTGGCAGCCCCCTAGTCTTCAAGATTCACACGATAATGACATTTGAAAGAGGATTTCCCTAATCCAATATTTTGCTCCCCCTTGCATCAAATTTAGTCACATAGTTGGAGAAGCCTTGGAATATGAACATCCCAGACTGGGAAGGGAGGAAACTTACCTAAGGCAACCTCAGATATTTGGAGGCCTGGCAACAAATATATGCATGTTTTCTGGGGAAAGGTGAAATGGAAGAATGTTGTGGAGCTTTGAGGTGACCGTATTGACCAAAATGATGGTTAGGCAGAGGACTGGCACAGGTGGAGGTAGTCACCAGGTCCTGGGGCTTGGGGAGCTTTTCCTGCCTTGGGACATGGTCGTGAAGACTATGTCTTTGTATCGGAGTCCTAGAGATTGCAATTAACAGGCGCTATGAAGCTGCAGTGGGGAGGCTGCAAGTCACTGAGACATGCAGTAGGGCTTGAACAAGTCAACGCCGTTCACCTCTGCTTTGGAAGCCAATGCACACAGCAGTGTGTCGTATCAAGGTAGAACCTGAAAAGTTAATGTGTGCGTAGTTTAAAAAACAGAAGGCTACAGATGCCTTATGCGGTTTGTTATTGCTGGATTTAAAAACTTGTTATTTAATTAAACAGAATCTGCAAAACTGGAATGTATGAGGCCTTGTAACTTGTCATTCTGCATATATATTTATTTAAATAGCTAGTGCTGAGTAATAGCATACTTGGCAAGGGATCTTAGACTTACATATTGGTCTGTCGCTGCAGGATACTTCTTCAGCCAGATGACTCCTTGCAAATTCTGGAGCCTGTCGAAGAAGACGTCGGGTTCTATACCTGCAATGCAACGAATGCGTTGGGATCTGACTCTGTTTCCATTGCCGTCACGTTAGCAGGTAATATGTTCCTAGCAGTCATCACAGAAATACTTCCTTTTTCCTCTTCTGTTTTTGAAAAGTTAAGCCCAAATGTGGAGCAGGCCTGGCTCTGAGGTGCAAAGCCCTTGCAGATATTGTAAAGTTTCTACTCAGAGCATCAGCAGTTGAAATAGTTTAGCAATGCTTTTGCACCCAGCAAAAAATTACACCTCCAGTGAAAATTCGGTATTCCTTTGCAATCCAGAGAAGAATTAAAAAACAAAGCCAAAAAAAGAGAAAAGGCTAAACCTGAGTCGTTGTAGGACGATTGCTAAAACGAGTAAGCACATAATACAATAGCTTTTCTTTCTGACAGGGTTATTATCCATCACTCATGTGCATTCGGTGACATTAAAGCCTCAGTAAATTGTGTGTCGAGGTCCCCAAGCCACCCCAATAAATCACAATTCACACAGAATTTTTGTTTAAGGTTTTTGGCATAATTTTGGCCACAACTTTATTAAAACACAAAAATTGTGAGTGGTTGCTTAGGCATTGGTTGTGGCTATCTGACCCCGCATGCCCGCGGGGACAGACTGACATTCGCACGCCCGCGAAAGTCAGAAAGGGAAAACATTTTGGGGAGAAAGATGGAGCTGGGTACCATGCCCTCACCTCTCCCCAAATGCTCCCAGGGGCTCTTGCGTGGCCCTAGCCCCTTGACAGGGGTGCATACAAAAGCATGGTGAGCCCCTGGGTTCCTTTAACGGAATACCCTTGCAGCAACAGCATTGGAGGGGCAGGCACAGCCAATCCATGACCCTCCACCAACCAATTCATAAAACCAATGCCTAACCGCAACCTTATAAGTTGTGACGATTTGCTACGCAGTAGGCAAAAACCAAATGGCACCAGCCAATCTGCCAAATGGACAAAATTCCTACCGGGCCCCTGCCCCAAAAGCAGACGACCCCATGACAGGCATAGCAAGGTCAATACGAACAACCCTAAATATAGGGAGGGTGGGCGGGTGATCCGATGCGTGCAGCGAAAAGAGGAAGCTCAATGCTGCACAGGGAATATACAGTATACTTTTTGGCTGTCAATCACAAAATGGCAACATCAAATTCCTCCCAACTGCAAGGGGAGCCCTATCGCAATGGTGGCCAGCTATCTGTACCCGCCCAGCAACAGTGGGATGTCTTGTTAGACCCTACCGCAACACATGCTCTCCATGAAAGAGAACACGCTGTGTACCACAAGATTTCAGGTGTGTGGATATCTTTTAAAAAAGGTCACCTTCCCCTGATATACAACATGATGCTTATCTTGTTTGGATGTAATGCTAAACCATAGTTCACATTCCATGCAGCAAACGCCTCCCCAGCTGCAACGAGGGGATCAGAAGCAACTGCTTCGATGTAAACTAACAGCAGTATGTTGTTTTCTTTGATGGAAACTGTGGTTAGGGCTATAGAGAGAGACTTGGAGGGCTGCCTTTGGCCCCTGGTCTGAGGTTTCCCAACCCAGGTTTTGTGTTATGTCCAAACGCATCCCTTCCTTCCTTCCTTCCTTCCTTCCTCCCCCCCCCCCCTCTCTCTCTCTGCGTGCTTCGTGCCTACTTTTGGAACATTTCCATTGAAAATCAGTACAGTTATGTCTCCTTGAAAAACTAATGCAATTAGGAGAATGTAGACTCTTTTAAAAAAAACTTCACTGTAATATAAAACACTGGAATAATTCATCTGTTATGGAACTCTCCTATCAACAATGGAATGGTATCAAAAATGGATTTAACATGGGAGTTTTCAGGCTTAGCATTTTGTGGCGGGACATAACAATCCATTCTGCAGAGAGCCTTTGCAGCCAGTTATGCTCCTGATGGGCAAGTTTCAAAGGCTATAAGTATAGAATACAGATTTGGAAGAAAGCCTCTTCATTCAAGTCACAGTTTTCATCCAACGGAGGCTAATCAATCACTGTCTCCCGAAAAAGCCGGGAGAGGGGAGTACACGAAACAGATAGATATGCCTTTGGGTTTTCAGCAACCAGCAATCATTTTTCTAATAAAATGCTCCATGTCTTGATTTCATTTTCTCATGCAAACAAATTAGCAAATGCAAGGCCCTCTGGGTCATATTTTCAAGAGACAACACTACTTGAAGGAAGGTTCTGAATAGCCTCATCCATCAAGCAGGAGTTGAAAGTGCCCAGTCACTCAGCTGCTGGAAATCTGGACACCAAGTTTGAGATAATGAAAATGCAATTAACCAAAAGAAGGAGGAGGAAAATAAACCACACACATTTTCTTTCAAAAGTGGAGCCCAGAACTTTTCTGTAGAGGAAGTGGGTAAGCTTTGTGCAGTCTAAATGAAACACTCAGCCTCTTTGATTAATTTAGCACATGAGGGCCCAGAGAGAAAATGTGGTTCCATTTTTGGAGTAGTTTGCTACTTTTTATGGGCTGAGCAGCTGACAGATATTTAATCTAACGAAGAGATCGTGAAAGAAGAAGAAGAAGAAACCACCAGGAAAAATTAAAAGGCCAATTGCCATTTGAGGTCTCTCTTTCCTCCTCCTTGATTTAGGAGCACCCTGTAAAACATCAGAACTTGGTGAACTTTCCATGACTGAATGGAACATGTTTGTGCTTGTATATCCTGCTCTATATTGATGTCTCAGGGACACTAGAGTCCTGCCCCTGGACAAAAAGTGCTACTGAAAGTGAAGCTACACAGCATCAGGGCTTCATGGCATCCTCTCAAAATACATGGATTAGCTTGCTGCCTATTCCACATGAGTCCATTTCAGCTGTCAGGGCAGTTTATGGATTTAATTCGCAGCAGCGGGATCTGCGGAGAGGCAGGAGGACAGGAACAAAACCAGATTTCAACCATTTTGGTTGCCGCCGCCAACTAAAGCACCCATAATTCTTCCTCCTTCTCCTCCCTCTTCCACCCATCCTTTCTTAGCCAGCTTTCCCCCTCTTAGTGCCACTGTTGATTTATAGCTGGATTAATTCATAGGCCTTGTAGGCTCCTGTTTTGGGCCCAAGCCCATGGAATTACACGACGGCATCCATTCTGTCTTCTGCTGGCCCATGAACAATCCCACTTCTGGGAGATAAGCATGCAGCCGGCCAGCACTGAGAAGCTCTCTCACAAACATTAATGCCTTCGGAAGTGGGCTGGCCCCAATACAAGAAGATAACGTAAGCTAGATGGAGTCTCACTTGGGCTGGGGCGTTTTGAGCTCTTCCCTCTCTCCCTCCCCAGCAGCATGGAACGTTTTCTGTGGTTCATCTGGCTTTGCAGCAGTTAACCCTTTGATGCACAAGTTAATTTCTCCAGCTTCTGGGGCCCTACCCTAGAGACATGCAAATAAAGGCACAAGGAGAATGAAACTTAACTTTATGGAGGAAGCCCTGAATGTATATACAGATACTTGAGACATCAGGATTGTGGCAATAGTCAAGCAAATATCAGCTTCGGTTACATTTTCGTTTATTGTTGCAACTGGCTTTCTATTTGTCTAGTTTGCTCTCCTGTTCAAGAGGATTTTTGACTTAGAGAATAATTTTTGACTAAGATTTTTTATCTTAGAGAATAAAGACTTAGCTAGGATTTGACATGTAAATGAGCAGTTATCATGCTCCAGTCTACACACCACCATATTGTTTTCAATCGTATAAGAGCTGCCAAGATTCTCGGGGCATGTTTTACCATGCCAGGGGCTACTGGTTCCATTTTATTCCATTTCATTTCTTTTTGTCTTTTGCTGCCCCCAAAATTATCTCTATGCATCCTCCATTTGTGTACATGCTCCCCTCTCTCCCAATTGTATGCTTCGAATTGTTTCCAAAATAGTGCTGCCTTTGCACACCTGTATCCATGCACATAGCTGTCAGACGGGGAATGTGGGGGAAAGAGATGACATTGAGATGAAGTTTGCAAGTACATAAGGTTGTGCATGATCAGGAGCAATTCCTTCCAAAAGAGGAAGGGTCTAGTCTGAGTGGGCTACTTTGTACAAAGCAGGTTAAAAGGTTTTACATGCCAAGACCCCGTGACCCCACAGTTCCCTAGGGGAAATGAATAACCACACAGGACAACAGCATTTTGGGTTTTGGGCTTGAATATGGCCACAACTTTATTGGTTGCAGTAGAGAATGGTTTGGGATAGGCATTGGGTAAAACCGTTGCTATTCCACTCCAGCCCATCTGCTGGGAGTGCATCTAAGGGTAAACCACAACAGGCCGCAATTTAACAACTCCTGGGAGTGAGCCCAACCATCCCCACTTGCTGGTTGGGCCTTCTGCCAGGGGAACGCCCTGTCTAAGGGCTGATGGCGTTGGCCAATAGCCAGCAGCCAAGCGATCCGGCCTGCCATTTGTCGGATCACTTGTGGGTCCGGGGCCTGGCCGCAACACTGCCCACCAATGAGGGTGACCGGACTTAAGGGAGAGAGAAAATTGAAGAAGAAAGTGACAGTTTGTAAGATGAAAGATATAGCAGAACATCTGAAGGCTTGCAACTCTTTAAAAAGGTAAAGGTAAAGGACCCCTGACAGTTAAGTCCAGTCGCAAATGACTCTGGGGTTGCAGAGCTCATCTCGCTTTACTGGTCGAAGGAGCCAATGTTTGTCTGCAGACAGCTTCTAGGTCATGTGGCCAGCAGGACTAAGCCACTTATGGCGCAACAAGACACCGTGATGGAAACTAGAGCGCATGGAAACACCGTTTACCTTCCCGCCAGAGCAGTACCTACCGTATTTTTCGCCCTATAGGACGCACCGTCCCATAAGGCGCACCTAGTTTTTTGGGGGGGGAATAAAGGGGGGGAAATGTATTCCCCCCCCCCCCAGGCACGGGGCTGGGGCGGGGGAAGCCCGAGCTTCCCCCGACCCAAGCCCCCAGAACAGGCAACTCTCTGCAAGCCGTGAGAGCCCAGCACAGGGCTCCCGCGCCTTGTGGAGAGCTGTGCGAAGTCTGGGCGCGCTGAGCTCAGCGCACCCAGCCTTCGGCATGCAGGCAACTCTCTGCAAGCCGTGGGAGCCCAGCGCCAGGCTCCCGCGCCTTGCGGAGAGCTACGCTAAACCTGGGCGCGCTGAGCTCAGCGCACCCAGCCTTCGGCATGCAGGCAACTCTCCGCAAGCCGTGAGAGCCCAGCGCAGGCTCCCACGGCTTGCGGAGATCTGTGCGAAGCCTGGAGAGCAAGAGGGGTTGGTGCGCACCGACCCCTCTCGCTCTCCAGGCTTCAGCGAAAGCCTGCATTCACCCCATAGGACGCACACACATTTCCCCTTCATTTTTGGAGGGGAAAAGGTGCGTCCTATGGGGCGAAAAATACGGTATTTATCTACTTGCACTTTGACGTGCTTTCGAACTGCTAGGTTGGCAGGAGCAGGGACCGAGCAACGGGAGCTCACCCCGTCACAGGGATTCGAACCGCCAACCTTCCGATCGGCAAGCCCTAGGCTCAGTGGCTTAGACCACAGCTTTAGCATCATACTAAATTTTGCAGGACGGGGGAAGAAGGAAATGGGAGTCCTAATCGAGAGCTGTCAGTGACAGCCAGGAGACAAAATACAGACTGTGCCAATTCCTTGCACTATTTTCTTGCTTCTTCCCTTATCTATTTAATAATCCGCAATCCCTTCTGCTTACAGGGAAGCCATTAATAAAGACATCAAGAGCTACACTGGTCAACAAGGAGTTGCCTGCTGTCACTGTTGATATTGGGAGCACCGTGAAAACCATCCTGGGTGCAAACGTGACCATCAACTGCCAGGTTGCAGGTGAGAGGTTTCTGCTCTCTGTGTCCTCCCTCCTCTGGCTCCTCTGCTCTGCCCCACCCCTCCACTGTTTCTCATATCTGCTCCAGTTATCCCTCCTGCTTCCTTCACCTCTCCCACTCTCAGCCCCTCCATCTCCCACCTGCTTTTTAGCCTTTTCCCCTCATCTTATTTTCTTGTCCTTCCAGCTTCATCCGTTTCTCCTATCTGGTCATCTGAGCTTAACAGAATGAGGTGGTCAAGAACTGGGTTATATGTGTGTATTTACCATTCCTCATTCTTCCCCATTCTCCTTCCTTCCATGCAACTTTCTGTTTTGCAGGGGATGTGGGCTGTCGCTTAAAGGTGGGTATCTCTCTCTCACTCCCTTTTAATAAAGGTTTTGTTTATACTTCTCCAAACTGTGAGATTCCCCCAAACGTACAGGTATTGCCTTGTTGCTCAGTGGCTCTGTTTGGCTGCAAAGCTGTCATCGTGCTGGGACTGAGTTCGGCATTAGAAGGAGTGATGTAGTGCACAGCTGCTGCAATCCAGAGAGCCGTGTGTGCAGTCAAATCCCATGGCTAAGGACGGATGGCAAAGAACCACAAGCACTGTGGTTATGTCGCCAGCAGTCTGAAATTCTTGGCTGCTCTTGCGGTACTTACTCGCTGGAACGCAGCCAGTGCGTGTAGATTAATTGGATAACAAACAACAAGTGCGAACAACATCCATTCCCATTCATGAGTAAAGGAGAATAATTGGCAAGTCAATGAGTGGAAGAAAATAACCAGGACGCTTGATTATCCTCTTGGGCGGCAGGGAAGGGCAGATGGGGCTTAAGTCGTACTCAGTAGCCGCCTCATAGTGCTCAAGCCTAGCTACAACATGATAGGAGAGCCTTTTGGATTAAGAAGGAGAAAGAAATCTAAGTGCTGGGCTGGACATGCTGCAGTTAATTACTGTAATCCAGTGTTTCCCAAACTTGGGGTCTCCTGCTGTTTTGGACTACAACTCCCATCATCCCTAGCTGGCAAGACCAGTGGTCAAGGTTGTTGGGAATTGTAGTCTGAAAGACAAGTTTGGGAAACACTGCTGTAATCGAATGGACTGGCTGGCCTAGGACAGGTGTGGACTTGAAACAGCCAATAGATTAATAGGAACAGTGTCCAGAATATCACCAGTAAGGAAAGGAACAGCTCAGACCACTAAGAATCATATAGCTGGAAAGGATCATTTAGTCCAGAGTCATGTGGACTCAAGGCCACACGTAGCCATTGGCCTCATTTCATGTGGGTAGCAAGTAGGAATTAAAGAAAGCAGAAGTTTACATTCCAACCTATATTTGTCATAATTGGTGCTGTTTCCATTCTGCTGCAGTTCAGTGTCTAATAATAATAATAATAATAATAATAATAATAATAATAATAATAATTTATTTATACCCCACCTATTTGGATGGGTTTCCCCAGCCACTCTGGGCGGCTCCGAACAGATTAAAAACAGAATAAAACATCAAACATTAAAAACCTCCCTAACCAGGGCTGCCTTCAGATGTCTTCTAAAGGTCAGATAGTTGTTTGTTTCTTTAACATCTAATGGGAGGGTGTTCCACAGGGTGGGCGCCACTACCGAAAAGGCCCTCTGCCTGGTTCCCTGTAACCTCACTTCTCACAGTGAGGGAACCACCAGAAGGCCCTCGTAGCTGGACCTCAGTGTTTGGGTTGAACAATGGGGGTGGAGACGCTCCTTCAGGTATACCATGCCATCTGGGGCTTTCAAGGTCAGCACTAACACTTTGAATTGTGCTCGGAAACATACTGGGAGCCAATTTAGGTCTTCCAAGACCGGTGTTATATGGTCTTGCTGTCCTCTGTTTACCTTGTTAAGTAAGTTATTTAATTAATTCGTGTAACTAAATTATAGAGAGAGTGAGCAAAGGAGTACTCTGCCCACTTTTGGCTCTGGCTAAGCTCATCACCTGCAGGTGACCCCTAGCAGATTACTCATGTGGGAATGCGACCTTCAAGAGAGAAAAAAGTTTCCTCGTCCCTGGTCTAACAGTTCCCTCATATTTGTCATGGCTATTGGCTAGAAGAATAAACTTATGCACAGATGGTGAGAATGTGCAGTGATGTCAGTGGGCCTACTTCCGAGGAGACATGGCTAGGATCACACTGCATGGAGGTCTGGCCCTGGGCACTGCCTCAGATGGGGGCCTGATGGGCAGCCCAGTGGAAGCTGCTCTGAGCTCCCAAAAGGAAAAAAAGAGCTAAAAGTCTAGCAAATAATGGTGTGGCGGAACAATGCTTAGGAAATGATATTTTTCTACTTGATGAATAATACAGCCCATTGAAGGATAGTCCTTGAATTTTTTTTAAAAAATTACTTCCACCTGTGCCATTTTGAATATACTCCCTCTTCCAGTTGGCTAGTAAAGTAAAGGGACCCCTGACCATTAGGTCCAGTCGTGGCCGACTCTGGGGTTGCGGCGCTTATCTCGCTTTATTGGCCGGTCATGTGGCCAGCATGACTAAGCCGCTTCTGGCGAACCAGAGGAGCGCACGGAAACGCCGTTTACCTTCCCGCCGGAGCGGTGCCTATTTATCTACTTGCACTTTGACGTGCTCTTGAACTGATAGGTTGGCAGGAGCTGGGACAAAGCAACGGGAGCTCACCCTGTCGCGGGGATTCGAACCGCCGACCTTCTGATCGGCAAGTCCTAGACTCTGTGGTTTAACCCACAGCGCCACCTGTGTCCCATTCCAGTTGGCTACATGGCCCTTAATCTTCTCACTCTGAAGATTTCATGGCTTCTTATTAATGTTTCTCTCTCTCTTTAATGTCTTCTTCCTTTTCTAAGCCTTATTTCCATCAAGCACTGCAGGTGACAGATGCATAATGCAGCAAAAGAAAACACAAAACTTAGATTCGGGAAATGCTCTTGCTCCCCCTACTGCTGCTGCGATTGAATAGCGACTCGGTCGGCCCCTCTGCACCTGTGTCCTAAATTGCACATCTTGAAGTTTTTGCCAGATCGCCATGTTCTCGGTTTCATTGCCTTTTTCTTTGGAATAAGGCTCACGTAAGAAGGATAGGAAAGCTTAGGGGCTGCTCACTGCTGTTTCTTCTTTCTCTCTCTCTCTCTCTCTCTCCCTGCTTTCCCATGACATTTACTCCATGCAGGTGGGACATTTGGTTTCGATTCTTCTCTGTTCACCTTGAAGGCAGCAGCGGGTAACTCTTTTGTGCAGGTGATCAAAGTTATAGAAGCACTGAGCTATATTCCGTTCTGTTTTGAACGCAGCTGCAGATTGCAGCAGAAACACTTTGCCTCCAAATCCTTAAGCCCTTACTTTTATCCAAATAAAATTCCCCTTTGTTGTTTTGCAGAACCATGGATCAGAATCATGATTTTAGGATTTGGTTTCACGTGAGCCCAGGCAGCACGCCAGCTCCAGAAAAGAAATGTGGATGTGGCGATTTGGTTTTCGTCCACCACCTGAAACTTGTACAGCCGTTGAGATTGAGATTAGAAGTGTCTATAACAGAACAGGGTGTACCTGGCTAGGGTAGCATTAGACTGAAGTATCGGATAATTGTCCACGCCTGCCTGAGCTCTGAGCTCTGTCTGTGTTTGGAGAAGATGCTGCAAATGTGCTCTTGATTCCGTCTCTCCATTACATTATCACTCCTTCTAATATTGAACTTGGGGTGGCGGCGCCAATGACTTTATATGCAAAATGGCTTCATGGAGAATCAAGCAGGAGATCTCTGTATGTTTGGAGATACTCCCAAGATTTGCAGAATGTTGAATCCCTAGCAACTCCTGGTAGGGCTTGTCTGAAAGCCCGGAGTCAATGTAGAAAGACCATGGTCCGACAGAATAAGGGAGTTTCCAATGTCATTATGTCCACATAGTAATTAGTCTGGATTACTGCAATGGGGACATGGGGGCAAGCCTTGAAGACAGTCAGTTTAACCAACTGATATCAATGGATATATTTTAATGATTAAAAATCAAGATGTTGTTATGTCCGTATTATTGAAATGAATTATTTATTTGGATAGCCATGTTTTGAAATGATTTAGGATTCAGACCAGGCATCCCCAAAATTGGCCCTCCAGATGTTTTGGGACTACAACTCCCATCATCCCTAGCCAACAGGATGAGTGGTCAGGGATGATGGGAATTGTAGTCCCAAAACATCTGGAGGGCCGAGTTTGGGGGTGCCTGATTTAGACTGTTACTGTAATCATGTATTCTTCTTTCTTGCCGCCATGTTGTGAGCCATGTTGGACACACGTATGTGGGAAAGAGGGCATACAAATTGAAATAGCAAGAAATATAAAATAAGGTGCTGCTGGTGCAGATTGTGGCTGCAAGAGTACTGAGAGCAGTGCCTCAAACTAGAATCATATTACACTCATTCTGAAGGAATTGCCTTTGCACTACTGGGCCCAATTCAAGATACTGGTGTAGCCTTTCAAAGTACTGAATATCTTACCTGTACTGATACCCCGTCTGTGGAACTCACTTCCATTAGAGGTGCACCCACCTTGTTGATGAATTTTCATAGACAACTTAAGACTTACTAAGATTTATTCACTTAGACTTTGGGGTGTTTGTACTGGCAATTGCTGCTTGGATATGATAACTTTAAACTAGGCTTCCTCAACCTAGGCCCTCCAGATGTTTTGAGACTACAAATCCCATCATCCCTGACCACTGGTCCTGCTAGCTAGGGATCATGGGAGTTGTAGGCCAATAACATCTGGAGGGCTGAGGTTGAGGAAGCCTGCTTTAAACTCTGGGTTTTAATTTGCGTGTTTTCGCATATTTTATTTTACTGATTTGTATTTAACCTTCTTTTAAATACATTGTGAACTGTGCTGTGATCCTGATCACTGAAGTATAATGTGTACATTGAATGAATGAATGACTTTTATTCTTCTCAGAACAAGTTAATGTGTGTGAGATAGACTGGGATTTTGGCAAAAAAAATATAAAAAAGAACCAACATATGTAACATCAGCTTTTCTCAACTACACCTTTGCAGAGTGTACAGAATGCAGATTCTCTCTCTCAGGATATTTTAATATATTCTCTTAACAGGTGTGCCTGAAGCAGAACTCACCTGGTTCAGGAATAAAATCAAGCTGGCCCCTGGTCATTACCTGCAGGATGGGTCACTGCAGATTGAAAATGTTTCTCTCTCGGATCAAGGCTTATACTCCTGCAGGGCAGCCAACATTCGTGGGCAGATTACCGAAAGCACTCAGCTTCTTGTTCTGGGTAAGCTTAAATTTACACTGTCGTTTAAAGAGCTAACATTTCTTGCCAAGGTTTCTTCACATGTACTTCAGAGAGAAAAACCAGTATTGCCGTAATATAAAAGTGAGGGGTGCAGGGCCAAACCAGTCACAATATTCAAAGTCTTCTTCTTCTCTTCTTTGGCGATCCCTCATAGCCGAGTAAGATTGTCTTCCATAAACATGGTTTTAAAAACGAGTCCGTAAGTGTCTGTGGAGGCCAATTCTGGATCCACACATCCTTCCACAGTGGGGACATAGGTTTCCGGGCGGGAGTTGATCACTGTGTGGATTTGCCAAGAGTGCCTTCCTCTTAGCACGTTTCTCCCTTGCATCCTGAGTTTGAGTGTCTTCAAAGTCCATGACACCTTTGGTAAAGGCTGTTCTCCAACTGGAGCGCTCGCAGGCCAGTGTTTCCCAGTTATTGGTGTTTATACTATATTTTTAAAGATTTGCCTTGAGTCAGTCTTTGAACCTCTTTTGCTGACCACCAGCATTTTTAAGCTCAGAGTAGAGTAGTTTCTTTGGAAGAACAAGTGTTTTAAATAGGCAGATGGTGTCAGCTGACATTGGGGGCATAAGAACAGGAAGCGGACAGGCATAGAGAGGGGAATGCAATATATGCGTAGTATTAATGGGGAATTCCCTCACAATGCAAACAGAGGCAGACACGTATTTAACATCTCGTGTAGTTTGGACCTCAGTAGGGTTACGAGAGAGGAACTGTCCGAGGTTTTGACTTCCAGAAGCTAGACAGCACACAGAAGCAGTCTCAAAATTTAGCGTTAGCTGTGCAATTGTGAAATAACTACTTGGTGATAGGTTGGATTCATGTTGTAAATAAGGTCTTTGGAATATTGTTGCAGCCCTTTCTCATAGGAAGTACTGAGGTGGAGAGCAGCACTGGTCTAATGTTATATGTGAAACATAAAACACAGCGAGTTTCTAAAGGTGTTGAGCACTTAAGTGCCACTGGTCACAGGGCTTAACTAATACTTTTTGCTGCCTGACGTGAAGGACAGATCTTACAAGTGCCCCTGTTTTCCAGAGACAGTCCCATATTTACAGGTATGTAAGGACACACCACAATTGGGGGGTATGAAAGGACACACCACAATTCCATGTATCAAAGCCAGACAGGCTGGTAATTGAATCCTAAGCGAGTCGGAGGCCAGCATCCTCACTTAGGAAGTGCAGAATACGCCGTGTGACCCTAGAGATGGGTGGAGAAATTCAGTTCGGTTCACATTTAAAGGCAAACCTGTCTAATCTGCTTTCTCCAAAACGATACCTTCAAAATTTGCACTCCTCTGAATTTTGCAATGCAGCTCTCCACCCAAGTCATGTGTACAATAGTACATAAACTAGGGTAAGGTGTAGACGAAGATGCATATATTGGTGCAAATGAGCTACAAAAATGCATTGCATCAGGGAATGTTGCCTTGAAATAAGCTAAATTTCTTTCAAAATTGTGTATATTAGGAGAAAGCCAAACTAAAACGCTGGTGAATATTCAAGATTCTCTTTTTTTAAAAAAAGGAAACAAATGTGGAAATGCGGAGAACTGAATTAAATACTTTTTTGAAATTACAAACTGAGAGAAGCCAATATTGACAGATTTGTCCATCTCTCTGTGGTGCACACACATCTCTCTCTCTCTCTTTTGCAACACCTCACCACCGCCTCCTGCCCTCCGACATCTGCCGCCTGAGGCCTGAGGTGGCCATTGCACTCTGCCTAACAGTAGAGCCAGGCCTGAAAGGGACCAGCACCCTCCCTTTCTTGCGCTTCAGACCACATGTGATTTCTCCTCAGGAGGACCTTTGACTTGTGGCCTGTGTGCGCATTAGGTGGCTGCAGTCATCATAGCTAAAATGCCTTGTGTATTAGATATGTATGCCAGTGTTACAAATTTCTTCGCTTAAAAATGAAAGGTGACTGACTTGGTAAGCTTGCTTTGGTTAAATGACAGCTATTGCTATATTGTTAAAAGAGAAATGTCGGCAAATGCCCTTAAAGGCACTGCTTTCCCTGCCTATTTAATGCATCAAACAGTGGGCCTTTTAATTGGGGTAAGAATTTCCCCAGGATACACCCAATACCAACCTCTAGTGAAATATATTTGCCTCCTTACTGAGTCTGAAATGGCACTCCTGAACTCACTTCCACTGAGCTGATACTTGAGAATTTAATAGTACACCAGCTTTTCGTGCCGAGGACAGAAACGGGCCCTTCTCCAAGAACAGGCTTCCCTAAATGAAGGCAATATATTCCTCCTGCTTCTCTATCACGGTCTCCTTACTGGAGAAGCAAGCCCTGTGGTAAATCACAAAGTGACACGGACCAATTTCACACCTCACTGACAGATGCAAAAACCAAACTCGGCCCTGTATTTTAAAAAGCACACACAAAACAGGGACTCAGTTCACCGAAGGGTGAAGTTTACTTTGTCTTGTGTTTCACGATAGCAGGCAGTTTGAGTCTAGCTGGGTGATTTGGAATGACATGGTCAGGCCCAAAGCATGAGTGGAAATGTGTTCCTAGGGCTGATTTATGGCGCTTGCTGATGGATTTTCCTTCCTAATAACACGTTTGTGCCATTTTTACTCCCTGCTGCTTGAGAGCTGAAAGATAGGCTAGGTTGAGCAAATGCTACTGTAGATTTGCTAATGGAGTGTGCACATTCTAGAGAGGCCTGGGCGAATTGATGCTTCCCAACTCATACGAAAGTACCCATGGCAGACCTCATTTTTCAGGACTCGATGCTTTGCTTGTTTTTAAACCCCGGCTGACCCAAGCTTCCAGGGCAGAGCATGCAGACCGAGCTCAGAAATTCCCCTTCTGTCTCTGGCGTCACCTTTAGAAACAGAGACTTCTCAAACCCTGTTGTTTGTGCAAAGGCTGGTTCACACATTGCATGTACAGTGGTGCCTTGGTTCTCAAACTTAATCTGTTATAGAAGTCTGTTCCAAAACCAAAGCGTTCCAAAACCAAGGCGCGCTTTCCCATAGGAAGTAATGCAAAATGGATCGATCCATTCCAGACTTTTAAAAACAACCCCAAAAACGGCAATTTAACATGAATTTTACTATCTAATGAGACCATTGATCCATAAAATGAAAGCAATAAACGATGTACTGCAATCACACAATCAATCCATCAGTAGCTGAACTGGGTTCCACGCAGTCACAAAAACAAAACAAAAAAGTCGCAAAAACAAAAATGCAAAATAAATAGCAAAAACAGACAGAGCTCAGCGTAACACTCAAAATGGAGCACATTCAGCTTCCAAAATAAATTCGCAACCAGAACGCTTACTTCCAGGTTTGCAGTGTTTGGGTTCCAAGTTGTTTATCAAGGCGTTTGAGAACCAAGGTACCACTGTATTAGTTATACTTGGTGCACTTGGATGTGTGAACTGACTCCACTGAAAAATGTTGTGCCTGAACTGATGACACGCAACACAATCCGAGTGGCCCCTTTGTGCAGGCAAATAATAACCTGAGGCAGAAATCATTGAATGATGAGTATGCCTTTAATCAACTTAAGGGGACTGATTATAATTTTTAAAAAGCTCTGAATGGGAAAGTTTCTGAATTAAGAGATTCGTCAACCCCTGAAGTCATCTGGAAAACTCCGTGTTGCCAGGGTGACTTAGACATGTTTATGCTGGGCAGACAAATCCATGAAGCTTAGGATTCTTTCTACTGAGAGATATCCTCAGGAGAATCATGATCAGGTAAATAATGGTACCCCTTCTGTTTTTATTATCCCACATCTAATAGTCAGAGATAGACCATCACTAGTATAATATTATTATTAAGAAGTAAAGCTACAGGCAGAGGGCCTTCTCTGTAGTGGCACCCACCCTGTGGACCCCACTCCCATCAGTTGTCATGAAGATGAGCAACTATATAACCTTTAGAAGACATCTGAAGGCAGCCCTGTATAGGGAAGCTTTTTTAAAATGTTTAATGTTTTATTATGTTTTTATATATGTTGGAAGCCACCCAAAGTGGCTGGGGCAACCCAGTCAGATGGGTGGGGTATAATCAATCAATCAGTCAATCAATCAATCAATCAATCAATATTACTACTACTACTACTACTACTACTATTATGTTTGACTAGAATCCCATACTAAACCAGTTTTCTGTGAATTTGATTTGATTTTTTAAAAAGTTTTTCTTGTGACCATCAAACATATCCTGCAACACTGAGTTCCACAGATTAATTATGGGCCATAGACTCACCTGTGTATCCTAGCTTAGTTTTGTCCATCTGCTGGCTATTGAGGTATCCCACTGTATTTGTTAGGATTCCACTTCCCGACGTTGAAAATGGTTCTGTTCATGATGTCACTCATTAGGCCTGTTGTCTCGTTAATGTTTTGCCCTCGTTATTCCCCCATTCATAAAATAGATATAAGTCCCATCTGAGAAAGTTCACATTTCAGTGTGGCAAACAATACCATGAGCGGTACTAAAGAACGTCAGGAATTAACTGTCTTGGTTAAGAGGCTTCCTTGTCGTATCTTAGGCTTTTCAATGTGTTCCCAGACCCGCCACAATTCCCTCATCGTTTGGAAGACATGGCAGCCGCGTTATCCATCACAGGACCAGGCGTTCCTTCTGTGATAACATCTCCTTCAGGAACGAGAAAAGTTCTCAGCCCAGGGAGTTCCGTGCTGATTGGTAAGTTCAGGTGTTTAGAATTTACCACGTTCAACTTTTTTCCCCTCTCCCTTCCCAGCAGGGCTCATGGAAACTTTGGGTTGTGGGAGAGTGACTTCATTCCAAAGAACTGCCCCTCAACCCATACTGCTGCTCCAAAATTTAATTCCAAACACACGTAGTCACTTTTAACTTTTTGTAGGGTTTTTCCCCTCTTTTTTCAGTGGGAGGTGGGAGATTCAGTTGCGAATCTGCTCCCTGGTGTACTGGGAATTCTGTATGAATATCCCATAGACCAAGGAATTTGAAATGTTGGTCTATGCTAGCTTCTCTTTGTACAGATGGAAAATAATCTGCTTACATGGCTCATGCTTGCGTATTTCTGGAGGGTTATTGCAAATGGCAACTGTAGATTAATTACCTGTCAAATACAGAAGCCGCAAAGAATGGTGGTTGAGATAGGTGTTTGGGGGTTGTTGTTTTTTTCTTACTTTTAGGCTTCAATCCTTTACCCACTTACCTGAGAACAAGCCCCCATTAAACTTGGTAGGTTTACATTTGAGTAGACATCTGTAGGCTTGAGCTGCGAGAATGCCAAAATAGGAATTTGATACCTACGCTCCTTCAGGGCTACCCATTCTTGTTACACAGAGAAAAGTGGAAACATTTGACAAGCATCCCTGGTGTTTCCAACCCCACACGTCCTATTTATTTCTAAGAATCAGCAGAAATCCAATCTTCCTGATGTGCAGTGATTTCGTGTGTGTGTGTGTGTGTGTGTGTGTGTGTGTGTGTGTGCAATCTGTATAAGAATATTTGATAACGTTTATAATGCAGCAACAGAGATGCTGCTGGGTTTGGAATGAAGCTTCAAGTTCCCAGGTTTTAAGAGAAACAGGGGTATAAGTAATACTTGAAATATTTGGAAACTTAAATCAAAGACAGTAAATCTACCCATGGCAGCCACCACTTAGGACTGTTAGAATAATTTTATATAGATAAAGATATCAATGCCATGCATGCCAGTTCCTGCATTTAGTATTCTGTTTTCTAATACGTTACCAGGGACCTATAAACAGTTGCCTCAACCATTTTGAAAAGCATCAGTTTTCACATATTTTTATTAGTGACCCATTTAAGGTTTTCAAAAGTATGTTGATCTTTTATTTGAAAAAAAAATGAATGTACAATGTTAAGTGTTTATATTTAAGGCTGCGGACCTTTCCAAGAAGTTAAAAGGAAGATTTCGGAGCGGTGGGGGTTTCGATGCTCTTTTTATCATTGCACTGGAAATACAATTTTTGTTTTGTTTTTGTGCATATATGAGAGGCGTGACAGCTAAGTCAAGTGCTAGACATGACGGCAGCAGTTGCATTGAGCTGCCAAATGACTGAAAAAGAGAGGCAGGCAGTTCAGGTCACAAAAGGATCTGGGGGAGCCTGTTGTTGCCACCAATATGCAAGTGGTGCCCAGTTATATCTCTCCTCTTCCCCTGAACTTGGTGAGGCAGTCAGATCAGAACAGAATCATTAGCAACTTATGTTAGAAAACCTATACGTACAGTGGAAGCTCGGGTTGTGAACGTGATCCGTGCGGGGTGCACGTTCGCAACCTGCAGCATCTGCAACCCGCAGTGGCACACCTGTGCACGCGCGGGTTGCGATTTGGCACTTCTGCGCATGTGCAAAACACAATTTTGCACTCCTGCGCATGCGCAACCGCCGAAACCCGGAAGTAATCCGTTCCAGTACTTCCGGGTTTTGGCAGTCCGTTATCCCAAAAAACACAGCCTGAAGCGTCTGTAACCCGAGGTTTGACTGTACAGTGGTACCTTGGTTCTTGAATGGAATCTGTTCCAGAAGTCCATTCAACTTCCAAAACGTTCGGAGACCAAAGCGTGGCTTCTGGTTGGCTGCAAGAAGCTCCTGAAACCAATCGGAAGCTGCGTCGGACGTTCGGCTTCCAAAAACAGTTCGCAAACCGGAACACTCACTTCCTGGTTTGCAGCGTTCAGGAGCTAAAATGTTCGCGAACTAAGCTGTTCGAACACCAAGGTACGACTGTACATCAAAGCATTGTTTTCTGCCTTTTAGGGCTTTAAAGATTAACATCAGCACTTTTTTTTTTTAAGCGACCTGCTGCTCCATCTCCCCTCAAAAATTGGTTTTTTAAAATTCATTTTTATTAAATTTTCCACTTTAACAATCCAATCAAATCACAATAAATATTCCAAAATATACATATACATATCAAATAATCCAAATATTCTGCCAAATTATTTAAAAAAATTAATAGGACTTCCCATGCTTCAAGTTCGGAGGGTTCCGAACCCTCCAAAAAATTGGGTAAGGGGTTTGCCACTAAACCAGGGATGGGGAACCTGTGGTCCTCCAGATATTGTTAGACTCCATCTCTTGCCAGCTGTAGCCAGCAGGTCCAGTGGTTAGGGATGATGGGGGGAGTGAATGATGCTCTGTGCCACAGAAGTCCCTTAGGCATTCTTAGGCACAACTGGGATCTAATGGTTCCACAGACCGTGAACCTGCTCCTAAGGTAGGCATGTAGAACCTATGGCCTTCCTAGTGTTGGCTTCCAAGTCCCATCAGCCCCAGCCCATTCTCAGAGCTGAAGTCCAGAAGCAGTTGGAGGGCCCCAGGTAATAACAATAATAATATACCCCGCCCATCTGGCTGAGTTACCCCAGCCACTCTGGGCGGCTCCCAATCAAGTGTTAAAAACAGTACAGCGTTAAATATTAAAAACAGGGCTGCCTTCAGATGTCTTTTAAAGATAGGATAGCTGCTTATTTCCTTCACATCGGGAGGGAGGATGTTCCACAGGTTCCCCTGTAACCTCATGTCTCGCAATGAGGGAACCGCCAGAAGGCCCTCGGCGCTGGATCTCAGTGTCTGGGCTGAACGATGAGGGTGGAGACGCTCCTTCAGGTATACAGGACTGAGGCCGTTTAGGGCTTTAAAGGTCAGCACCAACACTTTGAATTGTGCTCGGAAACGTACTGGGAGCCAATGCAGATCTCTCAGAACCGGTGTTATGTGGTCCCTTCATCTGACCCTTATGGAGCAGTGCAAAAACCAGCCTCTACCCATACCAATTGACTCGCGTCCAGTCTGTGACCCAGACTTTCAGTACAAGTAGTTTTTAAAAAAGCAATAAAAGCCCCTATTCATGGGAGATATGAAACAATAACAGCAGAGTTTGCTAGTAAAGTGTGCTTTTTATGACCAGAGAAGTACAGTCAACTGTAAAAAGGAAATCCTGCTGTTCCATATTTATTGTCTTCTCCCCTGGTGACTTCCATATCATATTTGTTCAGTTCACAAGTCAGAGCTCGTTTTGCCTGGCTGCCAGCACTCTGCAAGTCTAACTTTGGGATCCTGGGAGAGAATGCGTCTTTCTGGGAAGCTAGACTGCAGGGCCCCGCTCTCTTCGGCTGAGTACATTTAAAGCACACAAGAACCGTGGTTTACCCCTCACAAAACTACAATTCCCAGCACCCTTAACAAACTTTGGTTCCCAGGATTGGGGTGTGTGTGTGTGTGCTTTAAATGCATGATGTGCACACACAGTGTCTGTTGATTCAGGACACAGAACATCCTCATCCTCTATTTGAAATCCAATTCAGTTCACCAAGTGTCATCACTGGTGGAGCCAGGAAGGCGACAGCCATATATAAAAAGGTAGAATCAACAGAGTCAGGATGACACCCCACCCCACCCCCCAAGATTTGCAGTGTGGGAAATGTAGACTCATACAGCTACCATGTGTAGCTCCAGTTAAATGCATGAAGGAGTTAAGACCATAGAGTAAGCTGTTGTGTGAGACTTGACCAGGTTATGTCCTGTAACCGACAGCTAGTAAAGTTGTTGGTTTTTTTTACATTTTTTCTTCTATTTGCTCTCTTCCACCATATGAACCCAATCAGAGAGGACTTCTGAGCTTGACCGCTTCAAGCTCAGACCGTCTGCTCAGAAACTTTTGCCACATTTTGTAAACTTAAGTTTTTCTACCTGAGTTTTTCTTGCTGCTGTGTAGAAAAACGCAGGACTCTGACCTTGAATGAGTTTGTAAGTAAACTTCTTTTAAACTTCCCAAACTTTGTAGTCTATTCACTGCAAAGGGGGTAGAATGGGAAGCCACTATAAGTGAGTTAACAGTGGAATATTTAAAAGGTCTATATATCCCCAAAAGGGACGCAGGTGGCGCTGTGGGTAAAACCTCAGCGCCAAGGACTTGCCGATCGCATGGTCGGCGGTTCGAATCCCCGCGGCGGGGTGCGCTCCCGCCGTTCGGTCCCAGCGCCTGCCAACCTAGCAGTTCGAAAGCACCCCCAGGTGCAAGTAGATAAATAGCTTACCAGCGGGAAGGTAAACGGCATTTCCGTGTGCTGCTCTGGCTCACCAGATGCAGCTTGTCACGTTGGCCACGTGACCCGGAAGTGTCTGCGGACAGCGTTGGCTCCCGGCCTCTAGAGTGAGATGAGCGCACAACCCTAGAGTCTGTCAAGACTGGCCCGTACGGGCAGGGGTACCTTTACCTTTATATATCCCCATGCTTCTCTTGGGACGGTACGGGTATGGGTATGGGTATGTAAAGGCTGTTTTACTTCCATACTTCCCTTTATTTTAGATGAGTCTTGAGCAAAAAGTAGTCAAAATGTATGACAGATAGGAAATACAGAATAAGAGTTGCTAGCAATAAGATGCATTAGGTGGGATTAATATTCCTGTCCACAGAATGAGAGGTCGGTCTTCAGTATCTTTTTATATTTTATTCTCACTGTGCAAGATACTATGTTTTGTGCTAAAGAATATATGTAGAATATCTCGCCAGTCAAGGGTGATTGATGCTCCTCTCACAGGTGCGAGAAATACATGTTACTTACTACTTTCATAGATATCAGAAAGGGCGAGAGAGCGAAAGAGAGAAATAGGAAAATGTATCACTGCACATGCTGCAAGAACAGGGGGCGAGTTTTAATTATTTATTTTCCCGTTGTTGACTTCGTGGTATTTCCATTATCTTATATATTGGTTTTGGAAGAGGTAGTAATAGCTGATGCAAATTAAATATATAGCGATGAGAACAAGGCTTGACTTATTTGGCAACCCAGAACTTTGTAGGAGATGAAAAAAAGGGGGGGAAATTGGCTGAGGACAAACTGAATTTGGCCTTCAGTGTAGTTGTTGTGAACCTGCGGGTGTACTTTTATACATTCTGTTCCCATCTGCAACATGCATAAAATCTAGGAGTCACTCGGGGCCAGATCATGGCTAGCCACAATGCGAAAGTTACAGGCATGGCACGCTGTGGAGGCAAGAGCCCTCGTCTGCTGTGCACAGAACCTTTCATAGGAGCCAAGGCTTACGGTGGTCTGTGCAAGTATCATGTCCCCGCTTCAGAGCCATCAGCTGGGGGGAAATGGTGCAAGCGAAAGAGTCTGGCTTCGTGAAAACAGGCCGCAAAGAGCACTGATGTTTTTATAAGATCTGCCTTGGCGTTTAGATGTGTCATACCTAAACGAAGGCTGGATGTAATGCAATATATTGGGGGACGTGCCAGAACTGGTGGCCTTGGCAGGGCCCACTTCTGGTACTAACCACTGATTTGGGTCCTTGTACAGTGGTACCTCAGGATGCAAACGGGATCTGTTCCAGAGTCACGTTCGCATCTTGAAGCAAACGCAACCCGCGACTGAGCAGGTCGCGATTCACTGCTTCCGCACATGGGCGTGATGTCATTTTGACCATCTGTGCATGCATGCGCGAGCGGCGAAACCCAGAAGTAACACGTTCCGTTACTTCCAGGTCGCCGTGGAGCACAACCTGAAAGCGCTCAACCTGAAGCGCATTCAAGAGTACAGTGATACCTCGGGTTGCAGCCACTTCAGGTTGCGTTTTTTCGGGTTGCGGACTGCCGAAACCCGGAAATACCAGAACGGGTTACTTCTGCGCAGATGCGGGTTGCAAACATGCATCCCATGCGAATCACGTTCGCAACCCGAGCGTCCATTGTAATGATCAGGGGTGGAAGAAGGTGGGTATGGACCGCCCCGGGTGTCACCACTGAGGGGGGTGACACAATGCCGGGCGGCACTCACCGCAGGGCCTGCAGTGCGCCCGAGCCACACGTCTCTCTTGGGAGTGAAGCCGTGGCTTGGGTGCGCACAGGCTCTGCATTGCTCAAACGGTCCGCCTGCTGCCTCCCCCAACCCAAGCCATAGGGCAACTGAGTGGGAGAAGGCAGGCAGACTCTGGAGGCCCTGTGGTGTGCCCTGCCCCTATGGATGGCTCACCCCGCCACTGGGTGCCCTGCCCCAGGCGCCCGAGCAGCTTCCTCCGCCACTGGTAATGATTTGCAGGGACTCACCAGCCTTGCCATCTTTATTATTCTAACCCCATCCTCGGTGGATGTCAGGAGTGGGCAGGGGCCCTCAAATTTCAGCGGCGCCCTATGCAACGCTAACAGTCAAGGGGCCCTCTCATGCTCCATTTTGCATCGTTGTTGCTGTGCAACACCCTGTGGTGTTTGCGCCCGGTGCGGCCAAACCAATCACATTACAGTGGTACCTCTGGATGCGAACGGGATCCATTCCGGAGCCCCGTTCGCATCCAGAGCAGAACGCAGCCCGTGTCTGCACGTGCTCGGGTTGCGATTCGCCGATTCTGCGCATGTGCGTGGCGTCATTTCGAGCATGTGCGCATGCGCGAGCAGCAAAACCCGGAAGTAACACCTTCCGCAACCTGAAAATGCTCAACCTAAAGCAACTTCAACCCGAGGTATGACTGTACTCTAAAACTGCCTCTGGAGTGGGGCCAGTCTTATGGAGACAGCAGCTCAGAGCTTACTGCTATTCTCTTGTAGGTAGCGTCCATTTGGTATTGGTTTGCAAAGGATCTATTTCATGATCTTTATTGCTCTTTGTGTGAATGTCACTGGCCATTTTGAATTGAACAGGACAATGCAGATATGAATGTTTGTCAAGAATATGGAGCTACCATCTTTGGGTTCTCTGCTATCGGGGACCAAGATGGCTGGGATTTGATATGTTACTGTCCTTTATTATTATTATTTTTAGGCTGCCCTGTGAATGGTCATCCTGCTCCTAACATTACCTGGTTTCATGCTGGTCAGCCCCTCAGCATGCCTCACCATGTGTTGTCGTCTGGAGAGATTATTCAGATACTGAACATCAGCCTTGATTATCAAGGAGAAATCAGCTGCATGGCTCAGAACGAGGCAGGCTTGCTCGTACAAAAAACCTCTCTGACAGTCCAAGGTAAAAACTGCACCTCTAGATTTTTGGAATTGGTGTAATGGCATAGGTAATACAGTTGTTGTTTAAACAAACACACAAACAAACAGCATACACATTTCATGTGGAAGCAGTCAGTTTCTGGGCAATAGATTATGAATTTCAGAATATTGCCAATGGAGTCAGTTAGCTCAAAGAAGAGGACACACTTCACCGGCATTCACAAATACCAAACGTTTATAAACTACGGTGTAATGTTAAGGATACCCAACCAAAGCAACTTTTGAATTACTGAAGTACCTCCACGCAGTGCCAGATTTACGTATAAGCTAAACAAGCTATAGCTTAGCGTCCCACTCTCTTGGGGGTCCCAAAAAAAATTAAAGGAAGAAAAAATCTGGATGTACATTTCCAAAATATAAGATAAAAAACAAATAAAATAAAACCTGCCTTCGACAACAGTGTTTTGTGTTGTGTAGGTTCCTATGACGTAAGTCTTGGGTCCCGCCTGCTAGCCTGCTCCCTAAAATATCCCTGGTTTGCTCCTTTCTATATATAGGGTGCCAACATTCTGCATGGACTGGTTGCAGGGCAATGTGTGCAAATGGCTTGAGATACCTATGAGGTCCATAAATGACCATATAGCATATATTCAACACAAAAACAGCGACCATTTGTTGTTGACAAAGGACAGCTGGACATAGAAAGGGCCCCATTACCTTCAGTAGCTTAGGGCCTCATCAAACCTAAATCTGGCCCTGCCTCCACAGTTATGTTCTTGGCAGAGGTGCGTTGAGTTTTCAGTCTGGAATGCCAATCACACCCAAGGGAGTTTAGCATTTTGAAATCAGTGTTTACAGTATTCCAAAATGCTCCTAAGGATTTTGGAGCTTCCCATGTTTTGAGTGCTGTTATGGAGGTAGTCTTGCAAATCACTATTGCGAGCAGAATCATGACACGAGAGGGATCTATCCTCTTGTTGACTTGTGAGTATGACAGATGCCTGCCCAGCTGCCACTCCCATCTCAGATTCTCGGCATACCATTGTTAGCAGCAACCTTTCCCATTGTCTTCCATCTTGGATCAGTGAATTATGGCGCCATTCTCCAAGCACTATATGGTACAGTTCCTCTTCATAGTTACTTGCGGTGCCAGATTTACGTATAAGCTAAACAAGCTATAGCTTAGGGCCCCACTCTTTTGGGGCTCCCCCCAAAAAATTAAAGGAAAAAAACTGGATGTACATTTCCAAGATATAAGATAAAAAACAAACAAAATAAAACCTACATACAGCAAATGAGGTCCATAAATCACCATATAGCATATATTCAACACAAAAAACAGAGACCATTTGTTGTTGGCAAAGGACAGCTGGACATAGAAAGGGCCCCATTACCTTCAGTAGCTTAGGGCCTCCTCAAACCTAAATTTGGCTCTGGTTACTTGCATCAAAAGGGTTGTAGTGGTGGAGGAAAAAGCCATTTCCAATAAATGGCAATGACTGTCAGGTTTCCCCAACCTTTTTGGACATGGGATCACATTTGGAAATCTAAGGAACTGCTGCGGGTACCACAGAACACGGGTTTCACAGAATGTGCATTAATGGACTCTGAAAATGCCTCTTTCTTGTCTGGGTGGAGGACAGAGGGTGAGTTGAGTGTGTGCACCATGTATAAACTCACCTACTCTACAAAGATAAAATTTACATTTGTTGCTGCACCTACTTCTGCCTCTGACTTTGCCCACCACTGGTATGCGGCCCTCAGGAGCTTACCCAGAAGACAACATGGCCCTCGAGGGTTAAAAAAACCTTGCCCACCCATGACCTATAACCATATAAATATATTGATGCAAAAAAAAAAGATGGGTTGAGAAGTCTGCTGCTTTTACACCTACTAATAAGCTCTATTAGATCTAACTCTGTTAGAACTTTTCACCTGGATGTTTTGCTGCTCTTGCAGATTACTGGTGGTCGGTGGATAAGATGTCGCCCTGCTCAGCCTCCTGCGGTAACAAGGGTCTGCAGTATCACCAGCTGAGATGCTTACTGGACAGAGCCCAAGTCAACATCTCCCACTGCATGGAGAAGCCCAAACCGGCTCTGCAGCCAGTTGCTTGTAACAGAAGAGATTGCCCTTCGAGGTTCGGCCTTTCCCCTGAAATGTATAATTATGTGCTACAAAGCATCACTACAAAGTCGTGATGGTTCCCTTCTCTAGCTAAGAGTGTGCTGCTGACCAAAAGGAGGGACGCGGGTGGCGCTGTGGTCTAAACCACTGAGCCCCTTGGGCTTGCTGATCGGAAGTTTGGCAGTTCGAATCCCTGTTACGGGGTGAGCTCCCATTGCTCTGTCCCAGCTCCTGCCAACCTAGCAGTTTGAAAGCACACCAGTCCAAGTAGATAAATAGGTACCACTGTGGCAGGAAGGTAAACGGCGTTTCTGTGCGCTCTGGTTTCCGTCACGGTGTCCCATTGTGCCAGAAGCAGTTTAGTCCTGCTGACCACATGACCCGGAAAGCTGCTTGTGGACAAACGCCAGTTCCCTCAGCCTGAAAGCGAGATGAGTGCTGCAACCCCATAGTCACCTTTGACTGGACTTAACCATCCAGGGGTCCTTTACCTTTTTGCTAACTAAACATTGACCCACACCATACATGGAAAGCACTGTCAATGCACTTTTAAACCACACGACTTTGCTTAATAATTCTGTGGTTTTGTTAAGAGTGTTGGGAATTGTAGCTCTGTGAGGGGGGAACTACAGTTCCCAGGATTCTTCGGCAGAAGTCACGTGCTTTAATCATGTGTTTAGTCATGTGATTTCAACATGTGCTGTGCGCATTCCCAATGCTACTGAAGTGCAGATTGCACCGCAGGATTGAAACTGCCTGGTGGTTGTGGTTGTTATTTTTTAGATTTATATACTACCTTTCATCACAAGATCTGAGGGCGGTTCTCAGGATGAAAATACAAGGTAAAAACGCAAGTAAATACTTAAAACAAAACAATAATGCCCCTCCCCCATCCCACAAACACATTTAAAAGGCTGTAGGTAGAATATTAATCAGCCTTATAAAGCAGCACACACACACACACACACACACACACACACACACACACAAAAATTGGTAGCCTGCATTAAATAAAGAGTTCCCTGCCGGCAGTCAAGTGAGGAAACTCTTGTAAAAAAAACAGAGAGAAACAAGGTCCATATGAATGCAAGAGGCAGGAGAAATATTGGGTGAATCCAGCTTTCACAGTCACATAGTTCCTTTTATGAGACGGCTTGTAAAAAGCACAGCTTAGTAAAAGAAAGCAATAATTCTCAGCACTTTCGGAGACTACTGTATTCTGTGATCTGTTTTGTTATGACCAGTGGTTTTAAATAAATAAACTGAGCCAAACTGCAGGCCACACTCCCCATGTTATTATGCAGTGTTATCTTAGACATAAAGATTCCTAGACTTGTGCTTGGGAAGAGACTAAATTTTTCAACCCATCTTTTGGAGAAAATGTAGGCTGTGTACATGCTCCCATTTATTCTGCATCCACTATGCTCCCACGTCTGGTTTGGGAAGTAACGTAAACACGTAAAATTAGCTACAAATCAATCTCTACCCTGTACAGTGACGTGCAGTCTTAGGCTAGTCCCCTAAAGGTTCTCAGTAAATTAGAGTATTAAAGCCTGGCGCCTTCTCCCCAAGGTTTGGAAAGCTTGTGCCCAGCTCAGAGCGGGAGGCGCAATGCTCAAACACGTGACGTTGGGGCACCACACACGCAACATCGGACCTCCCAATTGCCTTTGCAAGCTGGAGCATATGGCCCTAACTGTTCTCCTACAAAAAAAAGAATCACCGCACGCCACTGAAAGGCACTCCTAGCCAATAATAATAATAATAATAATAATAATAATTTTTCATGTATACCCCACCCTTCCTGGTTCAGAAAACCGGGCTCAGAGCAGCTAACAACAAATTTAAAACACTTAATTGATGCAACAAAAACCAGCTTAAAATACAGTATAAAACATGAATAACAATAAATTCAGAATTCAAAAATCAATTTAGGGGGGAAAGCCACCCAATAAACATTAGATGATCACCAGGGCTAGCTGGCTAAATTTTAGTCCTATTTGGGCCAGCGAGGAGAATAAGCTGTGGCATCCCAGAGTGGGTAATCTTCATAAAAAGGGGAAGGGGAGGGAAGGAAGGGGAATAAAAGATCAGGCTAAGTTCAAGTTGAAAGCCAGGCGGAATAGCTCTGTCTTAGAGGCCCTGCGGAAGGAAGTTAAATCCTGCAGGGCCCTGGTCTCATGAGGCTACTTGACCCTCAAGTGACAAAGATGGATCCAGGACCTGCCTCCAACCTATGCACCTGTTCGTTACGAAGGAGAGCAGCCCTGTCCAGGACAGGCAAGTGGCCAACCTCTCCTGTGCCTCTATCTCCCCAAGTGTTCCCAGAGAGAAGCTTGCTGTCCTTTTTTGCTCTTCCTCTGCCTTTTCAACTCAGATGCTGCGCTGAGCCATCCAAACTTGGCCACGTGGTTCAGCTCCCTCTTCACTAACCACAGGCTGTACAGCCAAAGTTTTTTCCTTTGCTACAGCTATTGGTTAGGGAACACGGGTGGCGCTGTGGGTTAAACCACAGAGCCTAGGACTTGCCGATCAGAAGGTTGGTGGTTCGAATCCCCGCGACGGGGTGAGCTCCCGTTGCTCGGTCGCTGCTCCTGCCAACCTAGCAGTTCGGAAGCACGTCAAAGTGCAAGTAGATGAATAGGTACCGCTCCGGCGGGAAGGTAAACGGCATTTCCATGCGCTGCTCTGGTTTGCCAGAAGCGGCTTAGTCATGCTGGCCACATGACCTGGAAGCTGTATGTCGGCTCCCTCGGCCAATAAAGCGAGATGAGCGCCACAACCCCAGAGTCGGTCACGACTGGGCCTAATGGTCAGGGGTCCCTTTACCTTTTTACAGCCATTGGTTAGCAAGAAGAGAGCTCGACCGCCAGCCTGGGTTTGGACAACAGAATGCTAAGTCAAACATTTGCTCAGCTCAGTATGGTGTGGAAGTGAAGAAAAATACGGCAGAGGAGCAAAGTGGTTGCGAGATGCTGTCTGAGAACCTGCAAGTTTGTGTGGTCCCCGCAAGCCATTCACTGTGTTGTGAGAAACCAGGCCAACGTAGACGTAGTCGAGCAAAGGTCTATCAGGGGCCGTTTCCGGTGTTTCATGACCTCAGAATCTTTTCTGACAATAGCAGGAGCAGCACAGCTGCCAATAGAAACGAAACAACAAAAGCAAAGATCTTCATGATCAGCTTGGAGTGGCCATCTTGGAAATAGCTCCCTTTTAATTACTTTTCCATAATGTCCCACACACCTCTGCTTTAGGCAAAGGATGGCCAGCTGAACCGTAAGGGACAACTGGGACCAGGAGAGTGTGTGAAATATGAAACTTGCTCATTAATATCAGCAAAATTCTGACTTGCTGGTGCGAAACACATTCTGCAGGAATGATTTATGCACATTCATTCGCCCCTCGCCTAAGCTGCAGCAGCGCCCATGCTGCTTTCCCCGACTCCCAAGAAACTGATGAAATGTGCATAAGTTGGGAAAGAGAAAGAGGTTGGAAATGCAGGGCTGAAATTTACAAGGGGCAGAAAAACCTATGGATTTGACCTTTCCAAAGAGCAACGTTACAAAGGCAGGGGAAGTGTGTTTTCTTTGTTTTGGCAGGACCCAATAGGTTTCGGGGGGGGGAGATTGGGGTGGGGGGAGTCCTGGTTAGGAGAAGAAGAATAAAAGCAAATTCACAGCTGCAGAGTTTGCATTTTTATTTAATTTAAAAGACAAGAAAGAGAAGTCCTATTCATGTTTACTTGGAAGTAAGTTCCTTGCTTCCTATACTGTATATAATTTTTTTAAAAAAAATTGCACCAATTTTCCAGCATAACAACTTCATAACATCATAGAAAATCTTTGGATATCACAGCCTAAGACTTCCCTCAACCCCTTCTAATGGTTTTCTAAATTCCTCTCTATTTTTGCATTTTATTCAATGGTCCTTGCTTCCTAGTTAGGACTGCAGCCTAAATTATATTGTCAAATCACAGCACCACCCCACAAAGGGAAAAAAAGAAACAGTTCAAGTAACATTATAATGTATACAGTGGTGCCCCGCAAGACGAAATTAATTCGTTCCGCAAGTTTTGTCGTCTAGCGAATTTTTCGTCTTGCGAATTATTATTTAGACAAAGGAAACAAAGTCGCGAGATGTTTTCGTCTTGCGAAGCAAGCCCATAGGGAAATTCGTCTTGCGAGGCAACTCGCAAATGGAAAAACCTTTCGTCTAGCGAGTTTTTTGTCTTGCGAGGCATTCGTCTTGCGAGGTACCACTGTATTCTTGGACTGCCAGTGTCATAGAATCTTAAGAATTAGCAATGCATCCTAGGCATGAAATAGAGATGGATGAATCTGTACATTTCAGTTGCTCGTTTTCACAGTCTTAAGATAAGTTTGCCAGAGATCTGTGTCACTTGACAAGTCCTGGTGAACATTCCTACCATTTAAATTCACATTTCTCCTAACATAAACTTTTTATATGCTTTTTTATACATTTGGAAGCAATTTCCCCTAATTTGTGTGTTTGTACGTTATTTTTGCAGAAATATGCATTTTTATGCCCACTTTACTCATAATATATGCACTTCTTTACATTTTTTTTTTCGGTTGGAGAACCACATCACAAAATTCGAAGAAGTGTGAGTTTTGAAAGATGGCTGAGTTTCGGTTCTCACGTTGTTTTAGGGAGGGCGAATTAAGTGGGTTCACATTGAAATGCGAACCAAACCGAAATTCTCCCCACCCCTACCTGCAACAAAAGGTTGCAGTGTGTCATCATCATCACACCTAATAGGCGTGCTCCTATTCAGGGCGCCAGCCACGTGCCTCCTGCTGGATACAGCAAACTAAGCCAGGGACGCAGGTGTCCCTGTGGTCTCAAGCACAGAGCCTAGGGCTTGTCGATCGGAGGGTCGGCAGTTTGAATCTGCACAATGGGGTGAGCTCCCGTTGCTTGGTCCCAGCTCCTACCAACCTAGCAGTTTGAAAGCATACCAGTGCAAGTAGATAAATAGGTACCACTCTGGCGGGAAGGTAAACAGTGTTGTCTAAGCTGTCTGCGGACAAACGCCGGCTCCCTTGGCCTGAAAGCGAGATGAGCACCGCAACCCCATAGTCGCCTTTGACTGGACTTAAACGTCCAGGGGTCTTTTACCTTTTACAACAAGCTATAAAGAGTGGGTGTAGAAGCTTAAATTCCTCCCAGGCCTGTTTCCACCCCCAACTGACAGCTAGCATTCAGCACCTCCTGGGCATTCTCATTCTTCGACAGGTGTTTGAAAAAGTTGCGTCTTTTTCTTTTTTTTACTTATGTCTCCCCTGTTGTTTCTTGCTGGCCCCAATTTGGTTGCGCTTCACTCAGCACCTACCACCTATGTTCACTGCTAGAGAGAGAGAGGTTTTTTGAGTTTCTCACGTCCCACTGGCCTTTCACAGAAGGAGAAGGTGAGAATCCTTGTTAGGATAAAAGCCAAGTTGACTGAAAGTGTACAGTTTCAGAAGGAAGGTAAGGCAGGTCATTTTGCTACACCCCTGTGGCTCACCCACCAGTAATTCTTCTTCCTTTCCTTGTGCTAGATGGATGGTGACGTCGTGGTCCCATTGTACACAAAGCTGTGGCGGAGGCATCCAGACCCGTCGGGTAACATGTCAAAAGCTGACAGCTGCAGGCAGCTCCATGCCCATGTCAAACGACGCATGTGCGCAACTTTCCAAGCGCCCTGTAGATACCCAGAGCTGTAACAGACAGCTGTGTGTCGAGTGGGCAACATCTGCCTGGGGGCAGGTAAGTACAGGCAGCTGCCAGTCATTGGGAGCCAGTGTGATGTAGTGGTTAAGAGCGGTAGACTCGTAATCTGGTGAACCGGGTTCGCTTCCCCACTCCTCCACATGCAGCTGCTGGGTGACCTTGGGCTAGTCACACTTCTTTGAAGTCTCTCAGCCCCACTCACCTCACAGAGTGTTTGTTGTGGGGGAGGAAGGGAAAGGAGAATGTTAGCCGCTTTGAGACTCCTTCGGGTAGTGATAAAGCAGGATATCAAATCCAAACTCTTCTTCTTGTTTGGGATTGTGAGGAGGTTAAAACAGGGGTTGAGAATGCATTTTAAAAATTGGGTTGCTGTCTCTCTACTAGATGGCCCTGTGCAAGTCGTCATCTCAGTTACCCACCTGTAAAACCACAGTGACGTGCCTCTCAAGATTGCTTCAGTGCAGGCAAAAATTAGCATTTTAACATGGACGTGTGTGTGTGTGTGTGTGTTTAAAAAGTTTGGTGTATATTAATCATAATAGCATTAAAGGAAATTGTAAGCGCATGTTGCTGTCACTCCTGGTTGACCCTAAAATGACGGCGTTAAGCCATATGTTTTAATGGATGTTGTTAAATATTAGCTGCACAGGGAAATTAAGTTTAGTAGAACCCAGTAATATCCTGATAAAATTATAATAGCCGTATGACTGCATCATCTGCAATATCCGGCCCATTACTGAGAATGATCACAGCATGGTAAGCCAATTTGAAAGAATAGCAAATAAAGTACGTCTTATGTCAGACAGGTAAAAAGGCCTTGTGGGTCAACTAGCAAAGTTTATTCTACAATTCCTGATGAACCAGATGGACTTATAATTCCCCGGTTAAAAGACATTACACATTACATTAGTGTCCATTACACAGCGCTGCCACAATTAAGGCAATGCTAGCCCATCCTGAAGAATACGGTTTGGTGGGGTGAAGAAGGATTGCAAGGTATCCTATGGCCAAATCAGACTTATCAGCTTTCATTTAGCTGATAACAACTGCATTAAAAACATGTGCATGCGTGCACACACACAAATTCTGCTTTGGTAGATTTTAGGAAATGTTCCCTCCAGCATTGATTGACTTATCATGCTGCCATTTATTTAAAAAGGATCAGATCTTTCCTTGAAAAGCTGTAAGCGAATGGTCTAATTTGTACTTTCCCTGGAATGTCAGGTAAGGTTTATGTCTAGTTCCCCCAGAGGGGTGGCTGTTAGTTTATAGCATCCCATGATGTCATATCCAAGCTCAATTATAAAAAGTTGTATGAATTCATCTGTTTCACCTGACCTTTCGGCTTTCTGATATAATATTTCTCCAACCAGAGAACAGGGAGAGGAGTTTCTCATGCATTGTGTAAACTTACAAGGCTCCATTCCCAGGCAGGCCTACAAATTGATTATTCTGATTACAATTAAGAACAGATTACTGGCCATGGATCAGTGCCATTTCACTATTGTATCACACAGTCCACTCAAGGAGACATCAGGTTCCGATTGGCCAAGCTCAGTGATTACCTTTCCCAAAGTGCCGGGAAAATAAGCAGATTACGTTGTCCCCTCTGCAAACAGACCTTTCCCTCCCTCACCCTGTCTCCTATCATTTAGTTTTGATGTAGGTGTCGTGACAGCCTCAAAGGCAGGAATTCCATGTAATCATTTCTCATAAGAATTAAGTACGTTCACTGTAACTCCAGTTTCACTCGTGTTAGTTTGCAGTGGAGATATTTGAGACTACGGATTTGAAGCCTAGGGCTGAGGAATTTGAAATGCTGTTTGGGAGGCTGGCTGTTCAGAGTAATGGGAGTCAAAAGTTCCCTTGGGTGGATTGTGTCCTCTCTGGGAAGTAGTAGCTCAATTCAGGGTTGGATTGACTCTAGAGCTTTGGGGTGTTCACAGCATAATCGATCATTCCACTTCCAGACAATATAGTCATTTAAGCAGGCAATGTCCACAGTATTTGGTGAGGAATCAAGTTGGAGGTGATATCTGGCAATGAGCAGGAGCATAAGTCAAATCAATAGTCCTAATCCTGCAACACTCAACAGAACAAACCCCATCACTCTCAGCAACGTCGCCATTCCAGTGGGAGGACAGCTAGTCAGCAGCAGACCATGTCAGACCAAAGGGTGCTGAACAATATCCACAATGGTGTTTGTCTGGAATGAACCTACAGCTCCTCCATCCAAATTCTTACCGTCTCCAGTCTCGCCAGATCCCTCCAAGAGAGCTGGGGTCAGAAATGCAATGGTATACCTACTAGATAGAGCAGTTGGTGGAGCACATTCTTCAAGAAGAATGTGGCTCAGGGATCTATTCTACCTTTACCACATCCAAGAAAGATAGATAGCTCAGAACGGTATTAGGCCTCAAGTTTTGCAGCCAACTCATAAAACACCACCGTTTTCAGATGGAGACGTTACAGCCTATTCAGAAATATCTCCCTCTTTCTATCTGACAGAAGCCAACCTGCGCATTGTGGGAATGTTCAGGGTGGCAGGAGAGGATGTATTGTTTATTAATATCCTTCCTAACTTGCACTAGCAAGTTCTTTTACTTAGCAGAGTTACATTCCCCTTTTTACATGCACAGCAGACAGCTGGTTGCAGGCTCATGTGAGCCTCTATTATACAATTCAGTCTGTCTCAGATTGAATTGTACATTCCTGGTAAGTTCCCTTGAATCCCTCTTAAAAGAATAAAGACGCCACAATCTCACTCAAAGTCAATAAAAGAAGTTTACTCACATCAGTTCACAGTTGGATTCCTGAAGGCAGACTTAGTTACAAATATGTACATGTGGATCTACCCCATATGGGGGAATGATCCCAGTGCTTCTGCTAGCTGAGAGCTAGCAGAGCAGTCCTAGCTGAAAGCTGGTCAAACGAAGAAGGAAGTCAAAAAGAGAAAGTGTGCTGCGTGACTCTTCCTTTTATTACCTGGACAGGTAAGGTCACACCCACCTTCTAACACATGCAAAGGAAGGATGTTCCAGCCAGGAGGAACAGGAAGTCTTGACTGGCTGGACCAAACATTCCCTCACATGTCTTCTCTGGCATTACAAGGAATGTTGTACTTGACAGCTTCTAGTGGATCACATCCCACACGCATTCCTATCTTTCCACCACAGCACAGGTTCCTCATGTTTGCCTACAACGGCTTTCACCTCCAATACGGAGCAATCTGGTTTGCCCTTGCCTCAGCCCAGAGAGCATTCACCTAGGTGGTGGCTGCTTCTGTGCCTATTCCCATTTCCTTACCTCGAGGACATGAAGATTGACTCTGCATCCCTGCACCAAACAACAGAAGACTTCATGTGACCTTGTTGGTCTTCTAGGATCACAACTTCATGATCAACTATGAGAAGGCCAAGAGGCTATGAAATCTGGCAATGAGCAGGAGCCTGATATATATTTCCACTGCAGAGTTCTTTTTAATTATTTTCATTTAGGCAGATCTGTAGTCATTACCCATTTTTCCACACTGAGGGGAGTTTACCTTAGATCTGTGGACAACCCTTCCGTGAAACTCTTTATGAATTCTCATTCACGACTTTTGTTACGTTTCCAGGACTTGCATTAGTTGTCTCGTGCTTCGGTTACTTGTTTTTAAGGGGTTGCCTGTAAATTATTAGTAAAACATCCGGCAAATGGGATAGAGTGACATTTGCTGTGTGGATCTCAAGCTGCAGGCCAACAAAATGGGAAAGTGAGAGGGGACTTTTCATTTGACCTAAACTCTTGAATTTATAGCACCAACCAAGGCACCTTGAAAGACTAATGTGTTTACTGTAGCATCAGTTTTCAGGGGCTCTGGCACACAAAAGTCCAAGCTACCATTAATTTCCTGGTGCAACAGGAGTCTTGTTGGTTTTGCTGAAACAGACCACCCTAGCTATGCTTCTGGAATTTAACAATAAATTATTGAATCATACATATCCCAGGCCACAGATTTGTAGCAAAAGACAGGGAGCATCTGACTCATTTGCAGTGTTCCTTTAGCAGTACTGAAAGAAATGCATGCTATATCTTTGTTCTGCTGCAGCCCGCTCAATTTATGACCCACCAAGCTGCATTCAATATACCAGCCACACCTCTTTTACAATCCTGGATGAGCAACAAATAAATATTGGTAGATTTCGATACATGATTGGTAGGCTGCATTCTTTGATAATAATAATAATAAATAGTGCATGTCTGTTCTAAGTGTCCAGTTGTCTTTGTTAACAGTGTAATGGACCATGCATTGGATCTCGACTGGCTGTACAACACAGGCAGGTTTTCTGCCGGACCAGGGATGGGATATCTGTGCCTTCCGACCAATGCAGCTCCCTTCCAAGGTAAGCCCTGCTGATATTTTGAGAAACTGACACCATGTTTGTCAATTGTGACATAGCATCATTTATTTTTTGAACTTTAAGTTTTAATCCTGTTGGGGGGAGGGATTATTTATACCCCACCCATCTGGCTGGGTTTCCCCAGCCACTCTGGGCAGCTCCCAACAGAATATTAAAAGCACGATAAAACACCAAACATTAAAAACTTTCCTAAACAGGGCTGCCTTCAGATGACTTCTAAAAGTCATGTAGTTTTTTCTCTCCTTGACATCTGATGGGAGGGTGTTCCACAGGGCGGGCGCCACCACCGAGAAGGCCCTCTGCCTGGTTCCCTGTAACCACACTTCTTGCAGGGAGGGAACCGCCAGAAGGTCCTCGGAGCTGGACCTCAGTGTCCCAGCAGAACAATGGGGGTGGAGACGCTCCTTCAGGTATACTAGGCCGAGGCCGTTTAGGGCTTTCAAGGTCAGCATCAACACTTTGAATTGTGCTCGGAAACGTACTTGAAGCCAATGCAGGTCTTTCAGGGCCGGTGTTATATGGTCTCAGCAGCCACTCCCAGTCACCTGTTTCCTGTGGAGTGCGAGCTACAACTATATACCTAACATCATCCCTTATCACAGAGGAATGCAAATGTATTCTCTCATATGGGAAGGGGTATTGCAACAGATTTTGGGACGGAATCATTTATATTTTTTAGGGAAGGCCCATCTTTCCTGCAAGATCTAGTTACCTTGGAGGAATATGGTCACTTCATTACCCATGATAATGAGGACTTATGAAGAGAGTGAAATAACTCTACTGGATTTGGTTTATAGCTCATTAAAAAAGAAACCAAGGCAAATCAGAGTCTAAGTAGCTCACCCTCTTCCCTAAGCAACAAGCCTGAAAAGGGAAATGCCAATCCAAGATGGAAGTTCAGTCCTACCCTTCCTTTCCTGAATCCCACCACCACAACCATGAGAGTGCTGGAAAGGAGAAATTCCCAACCTGCCAGCATCTCAAGAAGGAAAAGTCATCAGGTCCCTGTTTGGGAAACATTTGTCCCCCAAGCAAGGAAAGACAGGAACTGGACAGGGAGAAAGCCCATCCTGTAGGATGGGCAAAGCGGAGTTAGCATTAGTAACATAGCAAGAGCCCTGCTAGATAAGGAGTTAGCATTAGTAACATAGCAAGAGCCCTGCTAGATAAGGAGTTAGCATTAGTAACATAGCAAGAGCCCTGCTAGATAAGCCAAAGGACAATCTGGCCCAGCATCCTCTTCTCAAAATGGTCAACCAGATGCATGTGAGAAGCCCACAAGCACCCTGGTCCCTTAAACCCCACCCACTTCAATGCTTCATCTAACAATTTCACCTGTCACAAAATAAAGTCTCCCAATACTGAGAATGCCTGAAGGCAACGTTACGATTTGCAAAGTGAATAAATCTAGGACAGAGTAGTAGTTGTTGTTTAGTCGTTTAGTAGTGTCCGACTCTTCATGACCCCATGGACCAGAGCACGCCAGGCACTCCTGTCTTCCACTGCCTCCCGCAGTTTGGTCAAACTCATGCTGGTAGCTTCGAGAACACTATCCAACTATCTCGTCCTCTGTCGTCCCCTTCTCCTTGTGCCCTCCATCTTTCCCAACATCAGGGTCTTTTCCAGGGAGTTTTCTCTTCTCATGAGGTGGCCAAAGTATTGCAGTCTCAGCTTCACGATCTGTCCTTCCAGTGAGCACTCAGGGCTGATTTCCTTCAGAATGGATAGGTTTGATCTTCTTGCAGTCCATGGGACTCTCAAGAGGACAGAGTAGTTGTTGCTTTAGGGATGGATGGATTGGCTCATTAAAGGAGAAAAACATTAGCCAATCCTCTTCCTCTCTTTTCTTACTGGCAGACTATGTTTACATGTTATGATTTCATGCGGATGTAGAAAATGCCCAGGTATTGATACTGCACACACAATTCAGCTTCCGGAAAAGCTCAACTTTTCGTTTTATAAAGGGCAAGTGCCCAGCCCTTATTGTTAGAAAGAAATGCTTGAATGCATTTGGACAATCTCTGCTGGAACCCTGGAAGCCAGATCCTCGCCTTTTCCTTATAACTTGCAAAACCAGAAGCAAATATGCAAAGTCATACAGATGTTGGAATAAACTGTGCAAAATGATGGAAAGAGAACTGGGCTGTTTTGCTTGCCACTGTGGCACCATTGAATTTGGCTTACTTGTACGAAGGCAGGAGTAAGCTTGAACAAGAAATAAGCTGGCCACTTTTGAAGGTTTTTTGCTCCTGCAGTCGTTTGTGACTCCTCTTACAACTTCGTTTCGTCTTAGCAATTTGTTCAGGGCACCATTTGCATGGTTGGCTTTCCGTTAATGGTTTGTTGCAAGAAATGGGTTAGCACTCTGCTGAGTTTCAGTTCTGGACTGTTAATACTTGGCGAGTATGCAAAACTAAGAGAGCCCAATCTATTTCCTGTAAAAGCTACTCCTGCCTTGGTCCACGAGAGGCACAAGTAAGCCCTACTCAGTGACGCTACACTGGACAAGCAAAACCTAACCTTCAGGTAGGCACAATGGTACATTTTCATTGTGCAGAATTCTGCATACTGTAGTGAATCATTTCATGTGTTTGTGTGTGTGAATATGCAGAGTGTACATCCTTCTGGTTGATTTGTCAAGACAGGGGACTGACTCTGGTTTGACTCCTACTTGGCCAGACGAGGGTCAGCCTTTCCTGAAAGGCTCGTACAGGGGTTGTTTTTAAGAATATTTCTGCAGTATCTCTTCTGTTTGCCAAAAGGCCTCTGAGCACGCAGAACTGCTGGACAGATGCTTGCGGAGTGCACTGGAGGGTCAGTCTGTGGACTCTGTGCACGGCTACCTGTGGGAACTACGGCTTCCAGTCGAGACGAGTGGAATGTGTGCGTGTCCGCACCAACAAGCCCGTGCAAGAGCACTACTGCGCCTGGAGACCGAGGCCAGCTAACTGGCAGCGTTGCAACATCACTCCCTGTGAAAATAGTACGTCTTTCCAACTTAGCACTGCACTCGCTGGGGAAAGGCGCTGTCTGAAAATGCAGGTTCTGAGGACTGGTTCACATGTCGTCCTCTGCAGGTGGTCATAGCTGGTTGTGCATGAATTTCACTACACTGCTGATTCCCCAGATTTCTAATCAGATTATATATGATAATGTTCTCATCCCTACCCGGCAGAACATCATGAAAGACTAGCTTCCAGAACAGTTGCATGTAAACCACAATTACATTACAGTGTTACCTCGGGTTAAGTACTTAATTCGTTCCGGAGGTCCATTAACCTGAAGCACCACTTTAGCTAATGGGGCCTCCTGCTGCTGCCACACCGCCGGAGCACGATTTCTGTTCTCATCCTGAAGCAAAGTTCTTAACCCGAGGTATTATTTCTGGGTTAGCCGAGTCTGTAACCTGAAGCATATGTAACCCAAAGTACCACTGTACTATAGTAAATAAAGTTCTGTGGTTATTCTTTATAGTCATTGTCGCAGGATAATCCCAGATGTAGTTTGAAATATGTACTGATTCATATATATGAATGTATATTTGCATAATTTTTTTCCTCACAGCTCCTTTGTTTTGGAGTTCTAGAGAGGCCCCAAGATTCACCTTGCAAGCTGTGCATTTAAAAAAACTATGATCTGTTTCTGCATCGTGCCATGCACTCCCCCGTTCAATCTGTGTTTCAGTTTAACCTGCATTTCAGGCTTTAACCTGTTCTGTATATATATTTTAAAAGCTATGTGTTCCCCATTCACTCTAATGGAGTATCTAAAAACAGCTCTAACTTTCTCCACCTTTGGCCAAAGCGAACAAAATGTTCAAGTCCAACATTTTTTATTTTATTTTTTTTGGGGGGGGGACAGCCAATAGTTCTGTCTTAAGTTCTGTGAAAGAAATGGCCCCAAATGTTGCAACGGTAATGAAATGATAGGAAGATTGGAACTTTGCAGACAGAAGCTGTAAAACCAGTCAACATATGAGATGCAAGGTAATGAATTCTTCTCTCTCTCTCTTTTATGCAATAATGCAATGATTCTCTCTTTTCTCTTTTTCCTAGTCGAGTGCAGAGATACCACCAGGTACTGTGAGAAGGTGAAGCAGCTGAAGCTCTGCCAGCTTGCGCAATTCAAATCAAGGTGCTGTGGGACGTGTGGAAAAGCATAAAGGTGGCAGGCAGAGAACCATCTGATGAATTTGGCACCACCAGCCCCCCCACCTCTGCTTTGTTACTGAGAAGGGCTTCTTCATAAAAAGGAAAAATTGGAAATGGAATGGCCTTATCTTCCATTTTATTTATTTATTTTTTTCCTCTTCCCCCCTTTTTTCATTTCCCTTTTCCCCCCCAAATCCCTTTCTTAAACTGAAGTCTTTGTAAAGACCTTGACAAGGTTTCCCTTCTATAAGGAGACAAACGCAGCAAGTCACAGCATTCGTTATGAGGGTGCAGACCAAAAACAAAAGGAAAGAGAGCACCAGAGAGAAAAGAGTCTGGAATGATGGAACGCCCTGGAAGACTTCAAGGCTGCCCTTTGTGGACAGAAGGAACCTGCGGAAACCGACCCCGAGCAACTGGGCTCTGCAAACGCCTAGCGAAATTGCCAGTACCTTGAGTCAAGAGTGGAACGCGACATTCGCCCCTGCGCAAAAGAAGGGATGGCAAAGTGAAAGGAAAAGGGGTTGTCGTGTTGAAGAATGGATTAGTCTTCGGTTGACCCTGGAAGGCTTGCTCACGTAAGGTGAATAGATATGACCATCTGCTAAAAGGAGTAGCTTCCCATGTAGTGCATTTCACCTCGTAGACATGGGAAGGTACAGCCACCCACCACTGGGCGAAGAGGAATTTACCCTGTACCATTGCAGTCAGAAATACGGGGAAGCAAGGGAGCAGGGAAATTCTGCTACTCGCCACTGGGGCAGGGATGCTGCAGCCCAACAGCTTCCCAAATGGTTGTGTGTTCATGTGCTCAGCAGTTCCGAATATTCATCTGCCATGGGTTTTGTATAGCTGTTTCTCTGTTGCGGTACCACCTGGGCCTCCCTGCTTTTGGTTTATGCTCAGGAGGCACAGGCCAAGTCTCAAAATACTGCATCAGCACAAGCTCCATTTCAACGTGGCATTAAAAACAGGGGGAGCAATGCAAAGGGTATATCCATTAATCCCAGTCACCAAAAAGAGAGCCTTGAAAGAAATGGTGCTAAAAGGCTTGCCCTCTTGTCACATTTCAGTTGATTTCTGTTCATTGTCCTGGTATTCCTTCTGAAACATACAATCATACCTTGGTTTTCAAACAGAATGCATTCCGGAAGACCATTCAATTACCAAAACGTTCAGAAACCAAGGTGTGGCTTCCGATTGGCTGCAGGATTGTCCTGCAGCCAATCAGAAGCCATGCCGGACATTCAGCTTCCGAGGCAAAGTTCGCAAACCAGAACACCCACTTCCAGGTTTGCGATGTTCAAGTTCCAAGTTGTTCGTGAACTAAGCTGTTCAAAAACCAAGGTACGACTGTATAGACTCTTGTTTTTAAAACACACACACACAAAATATTCCCAATAAATACTGAATATGTGCAATGATATGCACATACTAATAGGACCCTTGATCAATTTTAGACCAGATGAAACTGGAGGAAGAGCCCAGGTTCAAAAATCCTGAAGCAATTATCAGGTTTAGCTGGTGCTAATAAAAATTAAATTGGAACATAATTGAGAGTTAATGATTAAAATAGAATCTAGATTGGGCAGGTGCATAGATGCAATAGTGCATACTGAGTGTCAAAAAAATTTGAAGAATATTTGATAGTAACGGAGGTAAGTGGGGGACCTAGTCCAGAAAAAGAAATACCATGAGCCATCTGTAGCTAACAGTACAGAATAAAAGTATACAGGTTAAAAATGCAAAAGTGTGTAACTCTTGAATGTGACTTGAGATTCGTACAACGCAGCAGTCTCCACCCACCCGCTGGCCCAGAATTGGCACACAATCAGGTATTTCTCACGATGAGCACATTAAGGTTAAACACACCCTGTTGGAATTCCCACAAGTTCAGCATCATGTTTAAAACAGTAGCACCTGACCATGCAGCATGGGCATGTTAGTACACCTGGACCATCGATCCACAGCATGGGGCCACAGCATGGATTGATGCAAATGGCCTACTTTAAGCATGATGCTGACTGTGTTGCTTCTGGCAAAGGTAAGCGTTCCCGTAACTGGGGGAACGTGGCTGTGCTGCCCTCTCATTTGAAGCAGATCTCAGACAAAAAGGACTCCCTTCGGAGGAAGGACAAGATAAATGTTGAATAAGTATACGACTATCAGTCTAGGTGGTCCCTGAGCCACATGCCCACTTTAGTGAAACATACGACCAATAAATGTTTTCGGGGTCAGGTATGAAGCAGGCTTCAGCTGGACTACTGTGACCAAAGTCCATGCGCATCTCATGCACATTTTGAGATTCGGAAGTGTGCATCAACAGGCTCTCGCAGCTATTTTGTAGTGACTATCTAGGTGCATGTTTTCCCCCGTGAATGGCTCAGTCAGGGTTTGGCAGGTTTGCTTCCTGCAGGTTGTCAAATACCGTATATTTTGCTCTATAAGACTCACTTTTTCCCTCCTAAAAAGTAAGGGGAAATGTGTTTGCGTCTTATGGAGCGAATGCAGGCTGCGCAGCTATCCCAGAAGCCAGAACAGCAAGAGGGATTGCTGCTTTCACTGTGCAGCGATCCCTCTTGCTGTTCTGACTTCTGAGATTCAGAATATTTTTTTCTTGTTTTCCTCCTCCAAAAACTAGGTGTGTCTTGTGGTCTGGTGCGTCTTATAGAGCGAAAAATACAGTAGGTGTTGGCCCACAACACAGCTCATGTGGGTTGCGTGAGCATGACTTCCAGGCTGCAAACGGCAGGAGGGCCAGCAGGCGAGGTTGTGGGACTGCAGCCAGTATGCCTGCACAGCAACCTATGCAGCCTGCAGCCCCTGGACACAAAGTGAAGCAGAAAGAACAAGTTTCTGCAATAAATAGCATTGCTCCTATGTGTGCTTTGAGCTCTCTAGGGGATGGGCGAAGACCACCTTTTGCATTCTGACCTGTATCCATCACAATCAGCGCTGTTTCCATTCCACTGCAGTTCAGTTTCTGCCAAATGCTACATTATGTCCGCTAGTTAATGTACCTTACACTCGTTTCAGTATAAAGGGAACGCCAAAGCCATGTTTAAAATGCCGTTGACTTGCGTGCTTGTTTGCAGACTCAGAAACGGCAGCAATGTGAATGAACACTGATCTTCCTTGCTTGATCCATTTCTGCTGCTGACTGCAGACAAACAGGCAAGGCTGCAGCAGATTCCGCTTCCTTTTCCGTTTTTGTCAGAATTCCCCGACATCCCTATAGGTGTCTAGCGGATTTATATATCCGGGCTTTAGTGCCACAAAGTGCTGCACCTCTTCAAGCCAAGGAAAATAAAAGGCTGTTTAGAAAGAAGCCCCCACGTCAGTGGGGCAAGGCAGCGGGGAGGCCTGGCTTGCAAACCTTTAGCTTTGTGCGGCTCTCGTCCTTTGGTTGAGCACCAGGCTCTGTAAAAGGGCTTAGCTGTGCCTCAGGTGTCTCTGTGGGGGCCCAGGGCTTGTGCTGGAGTCATAAAACTCAGCTCAAGTGCTGAAGGTAGCATTGACAGGTTGCAGCTTTTATTACCTGCCAATTCTAAAGCAAGTCTGGAAGTTCTCTGGTGAGGCCAGCATCAGGTCCGACAGATTAAATTGCCTCCGGTTTTGGGTCATTCCAAAATGTATCTGGCAGGGAATACGTGTTTTCTCTCTCTCTCTCTTTCAGATGGGTCTCTGAGCTATTGTGTTGCTATGAATCAAAGCGACGTTTATTTAAAAAAGAAGAAGAATGTCTTTCTATGTATGTAAATGTATCTTTTTTTTTGTATATTTATTAGAATTTCTTGTATAAAAAGTGCAATATGAATAATTGTACATTATGTTGTGCAGATGAACCTATTTAGGAGGAGGAGCTATTCTGTTATCCCTCTGCAATGTGTTTTTGTTGTACCAGTGATAATGTATATCCCCTCCCCTCCCCAAATTCTAAATTAGCACTTCTTGTTTAATATTGACTGAGTTTCAGCGTATACAGAGTAAATTGCAACAAGTGGGAGGCAAGGGTGGAGTGGTGTTTTTTTAATTAATTAATTAAATTTAATTAATTAATTAAAAAAAAACCAAGGAGTTACCAAGAGAACAAACAGCAGCTTACTTAATAATGACGTGGCGGCTGTTTTCCGACAGCAATAACTGGCAAGAAATGCAGCGGTAATATCAGCCTTTGGTAGGGTTGCCATATTTTGAAGAGCAAAAAAAAAGGACGCCACTGTGCCAGCCATTCAAAGCAAATAAATGCAATTTGTCTCAAAAATTTACCCCTGAAAAAGAGGACATGTCCTGGAAACAGAGGGCACATATGGCAACCGTGCAGCAGCTATCTCTTTTATAGTCATTATGCAATAACTCTGCTCCAAGGAATCTTGGAGCTTAAAGCCCCGGTGGACCAGCATGCCTGGGGCTCTCACCCAAGCAGACTGCCCCCCCCCAAAAAATTTAGCGCAGGGTGAAGCTCCACACACGCATCCCTTTGTTGCCCCCTTCATTCATGTGACGCTGCGCATGGGCATCACAGTGGGGCCTGCGCCTGCAAGGACTCTCCGAGGCCATGCAAATCAATTCCTACAGAAATCAAGGATCGTACCGCTGTATTTCGTGGTGCTGAATTGCACTCAGAGGCTGACTCGGCCGCTCTGCCCCCCCCCCTTTGCACACCATGGCCAGGGTCCTCTGCGCAGAGCGCTTGTGCTAAGTCCCGCCGGGGCTTGCAGGTTTGCTAACTGCGCAAAGGCTTGCAGCCTATGAATGTAATTTCAAATGTAATTTGTCTGATGAATTGCAACCTGAGAGCATCAGTGTACATTTATTAGGGTTGGAAAATATTACAGGAGGCGGCTTCCCTCCCCTTTAAAAAAAGAAAAACAAAAAACTTGATTATATAATTTTTTTTGTACAAATAATGCATCTTATTTATTTACTCCCTCTTGTCTCGTCTCGTTCTTTATAAACCATACGGACACCTTGGAATTTAGAAACAGCTCAGGCTTCATTTCTGTCTGAGATATGAAGAGAAGTATCAAAACCCTTAGGCTGTGTACATTTAAAATGCCCTGCCCCCCCCCCAAAAAAATAATCTGGGAAATGTAGCTTGTTAAGGGTGCTGGGAATTAGAGCTCCGTGAGGCAAAAACTACAGTTCTTCATATTCTTTGAGAGAAGAGATGTGTTTTAATAGCCAATTTAAATGTGGCCTCAGGCTTCGGTTTCCTGGCGAGAAGGTGGATTTAACATTAGGCAAATGACTTAAGTTTCCTTCTCCAGCGCCAAGGGACCCAAAACTGAAACCCTAATTACAAAACCCAAAGTACTGCTGTGCAGATGAGAAACAAATAGTAGCCATGGTGAATGGTAATGCAGCAAACGAAACTCTTTAACACCTGCCCTCATGTCAGCCATCGTTATCTGCCTGAATTTAAAGGGCACCAAAAAGAATTTTGGCCCACTTTAAAACCGAAGGCTGGTTTGTTGCACATGAACAATCCCGATGCCAATGACATATCTGCCAAATTTGGGGGGGGGGGGGAATCGGGGACCAGGGCTTTCCTCACCGGCTTCCTTCTGCCCAACAAGCAGTACTGCATCCCACTTGCATCAGATTTACAAGAGGAGGGATAGCACCATATGAAATGGCTTCTCGCTTATTTTATGGCAGCCTCTCCCTTTTAAGATACCAGAGTGAAACTTCTGTCCTGGGAGGCTTGTTCTTGGCTGAGCTTTGATTTTATTATACACACACACACACATACCCAGAAACTACAACTAATCCAGAATGCGGCAGCTAGACTGGTGACTGGCAGTGGCCGCCGAGACCACATAACACCGGTCTTGAAAGACCTACATTGGCTCCCAGTCGATTTCTGAGCACAATTCAAAGTGTTGGTGTTGACCTTTAAAGCCCTAAACGGCCTCAGTCCGGTAGACCTGAAGAAGCGTCTCCACCTCCATCGTTCAGCCCGGACACTGAGGTCCAGCGCCGAGGGCCCTCTGGCGGTTCCCTCACTGCGAGAAGTTTATCTCAGATGTCAAAGAGATAAATAACTACCTGACATTCAGAAGACATCAGGGAAGTTTTTAATGTGTGACATTTTAGTGTATTTTTTGTCTTTGTTGGAAGTTGCCCAGAGTAGTTGAGGAAACCCAGCCAGATGGGCGGGGTACAAAGAATAAATTATTATTATTATATGTAAAGACAAAATGCAAAACAAAGAGCCAATAGTCCTAGGCAAATCAAGCTACATTTATCTTGTTTTGGCGCTCATCTCACTTTATTGGCCTGGCTGAGGGAGCCGGCGTACAGCTTCCGGGTCATGTGGCCAGCATGACTAAGCCGCTTCTGGCGAACCAGAGCATGCAAATCAGGCTACATTTATCTTGTTCACAAACCTCACAGGACCTGACCTTCATATAATCAACTCCAGATTTGTACTGCAGATATTCTGCCGGGAGGTGGGCCAAGATACGGCTGCACACGCACCATATACATTTAAACCACACTCCCACCCCCCACCCTGAAAAAGTCCTAGGAAATCTAGTTTGCCCCTTCCAGAGCTACATTTCCCAGCACACTTAGCAAACTATAGCTCCCAGGATTTGGGGGAGTGGCTTTAAGTGTATGGTGTGTACTCAGCCACAAACATCACAGCTGCAGCTTCCCACTAAGAGTGAGCTCATCAGTCCCTTTCCGCCTCAGAAGGTGGAGGGGCAAACTCCACACCACACATACAAGTGACCAGGGCCGGCCCTATTGTTAGGTGGTCAAGTGAGGCAGTCTCCTCAGGCGGCAGATGCTGAGAGGCAGGGAGTGTGAGGGAGGACAGATCTGACGGCCACACAACCTGCCCTGCATGCTCTAAGCGTGCCTGCAGGAGAATATTCTCTTATCATAAGACCTTAAATAAGATTAAGCTGCCGCAGGAATGCTGTAACTGGACAGACAACAGAACTCCTTCCTAAAGTGAATAAAGCATGCAATTGCCCATCCAATTGTTAAATTTTATACGCCCAGCCCAAACCCACTATGGTTTTCACTAAACTCATAGTTACAGCTGCCCAATTTAAGTTAGCTGTGAAACTGACAAAACCCATCACTTTCGATGGATTTTAGTCATGACAAGTATTGACTAGACAGCAATGTCATCCTCCATAACTTGCTGGATGATTCCAACTCCCATCAGCCCCAACAAGCGTAGCCAATGGTCAGGGATGATGGGAGTTGCAGTTCAGCAACATCCGGGGAAACACCTGACACACAGTGGGGAAACTGAAATAAGACCTGATTCACCAGGCAATGTCGGATTTTAGCAGCGCACAGGAGCAGAACTATGAATAAAGCTCTCAGATGTGGGAGAATTAACCAGTACACCACACAATCAAAATATAGATCATGCAAAAGTGTGGCTAGACAGTCACTCTACTAGCCACACTCATGGAACACTTTTTCACTATACTTAAGAGCAGTCTCATTTTCTTCTCTTCCCCCCCTTAACAATTTTATGGTCCTTAATTGCTCACTTGGCACTTTATTTTCTCATATTACTCCTTCAACAATGGACTCTGAAATCATCTACCAAGTCATTTTCCTCACTTATTGGAGGCTGAGCCACCAGCTGCTACAAGGGGGAGGGTCAACGTTGCTCGTTTGTCAGTGGCACCAAGTAAGATCCCACAGTTCCAAGGGAGAAAATAACCAGACAAGACAACCACATAGAGTTATTTAATTCAAACGGGCCACAACTTTTTGGTTTGGCATAGGCATTGGGTGAAGCCACATTATTCCACTCCAGCCCACCTGCTGGGAGCGCATTGGGTGGGACTATGACCTACAACCTCCCCTCCAGCCAAGACCAAGGCTTACGCAATGCCTAACTGCCAACTGAGCCACAAAATGGCTTCACACCTGCAACCAACCCCACATGCCCTCAACCATGTCTTTCAGCCCTATTCCGTTGCCCAATTCCGACAGGTGCACCCCATTGTTGTGCTAGAATGCCTCCTGGCCCAGTGTGATGGAAGGGTGCCTTATCACCCAGCCTCTCAGGTGAATCAACCCTTCATGCCACTGCACTCTTGGCTGGCCTTTTTTCTGGCTCGGATTAATGCCTGCCGGATCAGGACCGTCGCACCAGCATCACCTTTCTTAGCTGGAATTACATGGATTCTTACATAAACCATAATATATGCATTAGACGCACGGAAGTCGTGTTTTCTGATATACTAGATGCAGCTTGCAAGACATGCAGCCTATAGGAACCCAGGAAGGTGCCATCAAACCATTGGTCCACTTAGCCAAGTAATGTCAACACTGATGCGCTTTCCACAGTTTCAGGCAGGAGCATCTCCCAGCCCTACCAGGAGATGCTGGAGACTGAAACAGACCACCTGCATGCAAAGCATTTACTCTACCACTGAGCTACAACCCTTCCAAAGCCTGATCCTAAACATTTTTATCCTGACATACTCTCCAACATTTCTCTGATGGAAATAGGGACGTCCTATTCCATAATCATAATTTTCTTATTTATACCCTGCCCATCCGGGTATAAGTGCCGCAGCCACTCAGGGCAACTTCCAACATATATGAAAACTTAATAAACATTAAACATTAGAAAACTTCCCTATAGGTAAAGGGCCCCATGGCAGTTAAGTCCAGTCAAAAGCGGCTATGGGGTGTGGCGCTCATCTTACTTTCAGGCCAAGGGAGCCAGCATTTGTCCACAGACAGCTTTCTGGGTCATGTGGCCAACATGACTAAACCGCTTCTGGCGCAATGGGACACCGTGATGGAAACCAGAGCGCACGGAAACGCCTTTTACCTTCCCGCTGCAGTGGTACCTATTTATCTACTTGCACTGGTGTGATTTCGAACTGCTAGGTTGGCAGGAGCTGGGACAGAGCAATGGGAGCTCACCCTGTTGCAGGGATTGGAACTGCTGACCTTCCGATTGGCGAGCCCAAAAGGCTCAGTGGTTTAGACCACAGCACATCCCCATACAGGGCTACCTTCAGATGTCTTCTACAGATTGAATCTCCTTGGCTCAGGGGGGTTGCATAACTCCACACCCTCCAAAATTTCTCCGATTAAAATAGAAACATCCCTATACCCTCCAGCATTTCTCGAATGAAAATAGTGACATCCTAAAGAAAAGCAGGACATTCCGGAACCAAATCAGAAACAGGGACGGCTTGTGTAAATCCAGGACTGTCCCTGGAAAATAGGGACACTTGGAGGATCTGTCCTTACATAAATCCAATGTTCACAGGATAGTGGTCTTAGGTTCCTATGAAAGCTTATCATGGCTTAGAGTTCTTCCTTCAAAGGACTAAATGCTATCTAAAGCAGGCATGTCTAAAGTCCGTTTCAGGGGGCCTGCCAGTTGGTTTATTTTGTGGGGTAAAATTCTAAATAAAGCCCAACAACTTCAATCCTAAAAAACAACTTGGTCAGCCCTCACGGCCCTTCACTTCATCAAAGCTGGCCCTCTTTGAAAAAGGTTTGGACACCACTGATAAAGGGTAAAATAGCTGATAATCTACGATAACAAACAAATATGGTGCATATGTGTCTGGCTGAGAAGGAATTAAAGTGCTGGGAGAGGCTCTGATTTGAAATACAAAACAGTTGCTTTTGAGTGGGTAATTATTATGATCGCTGTGGCTGCACGCCCTGCACTGTAAATATGCTTGCAACAAAATCATGTGGGAATTGAGAAATCAATTTCTTCTGCACACGCAGGCGCTCCTCTGATCCTATAAAACAGTCTGCTGCCTCTCGGTCCCTCATGACCATTGGGATGATCTCATGCTTCAATCCAGAAGGTCAACCCAAACAAACAGGAACGCCATGTAAACCAAAGAGACCGGAGAAACGGAAAACAATTTAATTGCTAATGAAGGAACCCAGAACTTGCTCCTTGTTACTTAAGGAAATGCTTCAATGGTCGGATTGAAGGTTGCTATTCCCTCCCCCACTTTACCCAAAATTATTTGTTAAGCCTAAATTATTGGTTTAAGTAAATATTCTGCGAGGTTGATAGTGCAACGTTTATGGGGCTGGTTTTCTACAAACCCAGTGGCCCAACCTAGTGGTTTATATTACCAAGTAATAAAGAAAGCTAACTTGCTGAGACATATCATAGCAGATCAAGTACGACTGCGCCCAGAAGGAAAGATGTGGACTTTCCTGAGCCAGAAAGCAGGGAATGGCTAACCAATAGCCAGGATGACCAAATACAGTCGTACCTTGGAAGTCGAATGGAATCAGTTCCAGAAGTCCATTCAACTTCCAAAACATTCAGAAAACAAAGCATGGCTCCTGCAGCCAATCAGAAGCTAAGGATGCCCGTCAGATGTTCGGCTTCCCAAAATAGTTTGCAAACCAGAAAAGTCACTTCTGGGTTTGCGGCGTTCGGGAGCCAAAACATTCGAGAACCAAGCTGTTCGAAAACCAACAGTTGCTGCAAACCCCCTTAAGCAAAACTCAGACAGAATGCATGAGCCACGATTTCCACTAAGCAGAATATAAAATGGTGATGTTCTCCGGACTTGCCATATAACCAGGAAATTTTGGACAATTAATACTCCCCACAGAAAGAGGTTTGGGATATCAGATTCCTGCCTGAGTAAGTGCCTCCAGTGGCCACTTATGTAAATCTCCAAAAAGAGGGCACAGATTTAAACAACACTGATATGCATCTTGATTTTCACGTACAGTGGTACCTTGGTTCTCAAACTTAATCTGTTCCGGAAGTCCGTTCCAAAACCAAAGCGTTCCAAAACCAAGGTGCGCTTTCCCATAGAAAGTAATGCAAAACGGATTAATCCATTCCAGACTTTTAAAAACAACCCCTAAAACCAAAATCGCATTTGGGTAGAAACTGTTTCTCAGGAGGCTAGTCCTAGTTCTGCATCGTCTACACAGACTAGTGAAAAAAAGACAGTCACGGAACCAAAAAATTACACAGAACAAAAGAAATTACCGTGAAAATCCCTGAAACGAGAAGTAATCGACTATCGAATTACTTCAAAAACTTACTTCAAACTCAAAAAACAGGGCTTTAAGAGAATCGAGCAATCTAAAAATCCAATACATTTCCTTCTGTAGTAATTTCTTTCTTAAAATATCCGTATTTATCTCAGGAGTTTGATGTTTATAAATGATAAACCATCGTATTCATAATAAAGTGATGGAAGCACCTCTTACTTCTCATTTCTTAGAAACCAAACATAAGACAATGCATTTCAGATGGTTTATCATTTTAGATTTGGTTCCTTAATTCTGTCAGGTCTCCACTCTTATATTGACTTTAGTTCCTTCTTGTAATCTCTTATAACTCTATTTAAACAATATTCTTGTTATTCTTTACAAACTTTGGCAACCACGCCCTATGTTTGAACTAGATGGTCTGTCCCTTTAAAAATTCTTTCACCTTACAGTTTAAAAACCTGTGATTGGGAACACCCTATATCATTCTTTAACATCAACAGTCAGGAGCACTTCAGCCCTGTTTTTGAGTCTGTTTGAAACTTAAAACCTCAATTTCTCAGTAGGGCTATGTTCAAAACTTGTTTGAGTCTCTGCCCTATTTTTGAGTTTGTTTGAAACTTCAAATCTCTATTTCTTATTACTACTGCTTGGTTCTCTTAAATAGGGTTTTATTTAAAACTTTTTTGAGTATCTGCCCTGTTTTTTTAGTTTGTTTGAAACTTTAAAACCTCAATTTCTTATCACTACTGCTCGATTCTCTTAAATAGGGCTCTTGAGCTTGTTTGATATCACTTAAAATATTATAATTTCTTTACTTCCTTCTGAGGAAACTGATTAGTTCAGTGAAATGAGTTTTGTAGCCGGCATCTCGTTAAGTTTTTGTTTAATTCTAGTTTATTTTTTGATTTTTGTTATTCTATAGTCGATTACTTCTCATTTCAGGGATTTTCACGGCAATTTCTTTTGTTCTGTGTAATCGTCTACACAGACTGGCAGAGGCTCTCCAAGGTTTTAGAGAGAGCTCTCCCTCAGTCCCCTACCTGGGACTGGACCTGGGGTCATCTATCCCCGAACTTCATCCCTTTGCATGTCAATTTAGCATTAATTATTATAATTTGAAATAAAAATGCAACTTACCCAGAAGTGTGTGAGGAGGTGACTCGGGTGCTTGCTCATTCTTCTGCCCAGGTGTTGACAATAAATGGGCAACCTCCAGCCCCCTGCCTTTGGTGGTTCTGTATCTTTAAACTGGGCTTGGGTTGGGCAGCCCTACAAACAAATTGGCCATCACCTGTGATTTAGGACACATGGCAGCCCTGCAAACTCCTGGGTTTGCTAAGAACAAAACCACAGGTGCAGTGAGGCTATTAGTTAGTTATAGTCAGGGCTGGTCACTGCTAGGCCTGGAAGCTGTTATTAGGGCCAAAATTCAGTTTTTGGAATATGCAGCAAAGCCTCATAACGACTACACGTCCTGGGAACTGCAGTTTCCTCTTCACAGAGCTAGAATTCCCAGCCTTATTAACAAACCGCGTTTCCTGGGATTCTCTGGGAGAACCTTTTAAAATTCGTGTCGGATGTGCCTTAAATGTATGGTGTCGATCTGCCCTGAAGTTATTCTCTTCCCTTTACACCATAAATTTCTCTCAAATGAATAAAGTCGTAAAAATGTGCCTGGGCTAGTAACTGGACTGACTGACAAGGACTATGACTCTGAGCATGTGCAGAGTTCTTCTCAAGTGGATGAACAGAGCAGGCCACCATGGGAAATAGTGGTGGACTCTCATTCGCTGGTGATAGTTAAGCAGAGGGTCAGCTATTGGTCAGGGATGCTGTAACTGCATCCTGGAAGGCCGCTCCAAGACGACCCTCTCTTACGATTCCGTGCAGCACTTTCAAGTCAAAGAGATTGACTTCTAGAGCTGAGCCCCATCACCTCCCCTTTTGGCAAAGCCACTTCATCTTAAAATTCCGCAGTAAAACCTATGCCGCTAGAAGCAATCCCCCTCCCGTCAAGTCAGAGGTTTTATCCTACTTAGTACACTTGAGACGCTTGGGCCGCGCCCCTAAAAGCCTCAACCTACAGGCGGCGGCAATATCATTCTTTTGCAAGGCAGTTTTTTCCTCTGACCCATGTGCCGATTTTGTCGTGCGGAGGGCCTTGGAGGGCTGGCGCAGGCTGCAGCCCCCCAGCTGCGATATGAGAAGGCCAATATCATATGACATCCTTTACCAAATTCATAAAAAGTTGAGAACTGTCTGCTGGTCCAAGTACGAGGCTCGCTTATTCTCGGCGGCATACTCCATCACCTTTTTCGGCGCACTGCGCGTTGGTGAGGTGGTATACAAAGAGGGTCAGCGTGGTTCCTCCCGGGGTTTGCTATTAAGCGATGTTACGCTATCACGGGAGGATCTAGTTTTGAGGATACGCAGCTCCAAAACAGATCAGTACGGGAGGGGGGCTTTGGTTCGGCTCTTGGCAACCGGAAAATCGGGCCCATGCCCGGTTAAGGATATCAGGTGTTTCTTATTTCTGAGGACTAATTCAGCAGCGCCACTATTGATCCATGCAGATGGCTTACCCCTGACACGGCACCAGTTCACTCGTGTCATGCGCTTAACAGTGGCAGCATGCGGCTTACCCCCCGCGGAGTTTGTGGCGCACTCTTTTAGGATAGGAGTGGCCACCACAGCAATGCACCTGGGCCTCACTGCTGAGAGGATTAAGGACCTGGGCCATTGGAAATCGGATGCTTACAAGCGCTATGTTAGAAAAAACTTATGACTGCTTACCTGGGGTTACCTGACCTTGGCCTGTTCTTTCAATTTTCTTGCAAGAGCTATGAGGGCATGCATTTGGATAATCGGGCACTGCATTGGGCCAGGGTCCGCGCCATCAATTCCGGTCTCGGGCCGCACCTTGACTTACCACCTGGCATCAATATATCCTGTATCTCTCGGAGGGGAATGCGCTGGGCCGAAATGTTGCCCGCAATTAAGGCCAGAGCGGCAGCGGAGGGCCCCCCCAGATGCTTTACTTATTCAGTTAGGAGAAAATGACCTAGCTTACCGAAAGGCAGTCGACTTGATGTGGCACATCTTTAGTGACTTTGAGGAGCTTAAGGCCTCTTACCCAAACATCACCATCATTTGGGCATCGTTGATGGAAAGGCGGAGAGACTGCAGGTGCCCGATAGCCATAAATAGAGCTAGGAAAGCCTTGGATCGGGCGGTTGTGCGTAGAGTGGCAGCCCTGGGTGGAAGGGTCATTGACCACCTGGGCATACGTTTCAGCTGCGAGGCCCTCTACCGGTTTGATGGCATGCATCTTTCGGATGCGGTAAATGATATTTGGCTGACTGACATAGCAAAGGGAATAAGGGATTGGTTTCAGGCATGAGAGTATTGGCGGCGAGCGATTGCTCGTGTCTAGTGTCTAGTGGGGGGCGGGAACTCGCCACGCAATGAAGTCCTGATTAACAGTAGCAGCAGCAATTAGTAGGGTGCTTAGTCGATGAATTGGTTAGTTTAATCAGTTAAAAACATTTTGCTGACTGAAAAAAGGTGCCCTAATTAATTGGCCAGCAGACCTTAAAAAACATGATTCTGAATACAGTGGTACCTCGGGTTACATACGCTTCAGGTTACAGACTCTGCTTACCCAGAAATAGTGCTTCAGGTTAAGAACTTTGCTTCAGGATGAGAACAGAAATCGTGCTCCGGCAGCGCAGCGGCAACAGGAGGCCCCATTAGCTAAAGTGGTGCTTCAGGTTAAGAACAGTTTCAGGTTAAGAACGGAACTCCGGAACGAATTAAGTACTTAACCTGAGGTACTACTGTAAAAGCATCACTTTAAAAGAGAACACACACATCTGTGTGCAACAAGGACTCACCAGCGCTGATCCCTTCTGTGACATGCCTATGCATAATTTTAAAAACATTTCTCCCCTGGAGAATTACTGTTTCCCCTCACATGCAAACATAAAGGTAAAGGGACCTCTGACCATTAGGTCCAGTCGTGGCCAACTCTGGGGTTGCGGCGCTCATCTCACTTTATTGGCCTGACTGAGGGAGCCGGCGTACAGCTTCCGGGTCATGTGGCCAGCATGACTAAGCTGCTTCTGGCGAACTAGAGCAACACACAGAAACACCGTTTACCTTCCAGCCAGAGCGGTACCTATTTACCGTATCTACTTGCACTTTGACGTGCTTTCAAACTGCTAGGTTGGATGGAGCAGGGACTGAGCAACGGGAGCTCATCCCGTCGCAGGGATTCGAACCGCCGACCTTCTGATCGGCAAGTCCTAGGCTCAGTGGTTTAACCCACAGCGCCACCCGCATCCCTTTTCATGCACACATAGATTTGATCAATTAATTGTCTGATCAATCAGTTCAGACTCATACGATTAATGAATTTAAGCTGCATACCTGTACCTGCAAGTAAGAGCCATTGAACTCAATGGGACTTCCAAGTAGATATGCATATGGTTTTCTAAAATGTCATAACGCAACCAGGGGAGGAGAGCTTTCCTAGAATGTTAGTTATTTATTCAGCTCTACCAGAAGGACAACAAGCCTCTGGAAATAAACATGATACCAATAGAATTCATCAACGAATAAATTCAGTGGTGTGTTGAAAACTAGCTCGAAAAACATCAGGCTTTCATCGCAATCTCTTTGAGGCCCGTTTGACTTAAGCTGCCGCCGGGAAGACTGCTTCTACGGTCGCCAATATTCAAACTGGACGCACATCGGTCCTGGGCCACCGTAGCAGGACGGAACCGCCTGTGCCCTGCTTCATCGATCTTCTCAAATACATAGCCGGGGGGCTCTTTATACGTGGCAGGGCAGATATGGACTTTCTTGGGTGTGTAGCACGTGGCGTAGGTAGTTTCGTCAACAAACGGGACATGAGGCCGAGACGCCGGGAATCGGGGCTTGAAGCTCTTGGTGAATGGAAGCGGGTGAGGCACATAATGGCTCTGGAAGGTGGTCAAGGTGTCCATGGGGACTTTGGGCAACGTGACCTCGCAGTGAGGAACAATGGCCTTAGGTTTCGAATAGTCCCAATGCTTATAATCCTCCTTCATAGTGGAGCAGTGGTCGAAGGGATCTGTGTTGGTTACGACACGGGCCAGGGGTTTGCAGGACGTTGCCGGGCGGCCATGAGGGTCGACGTAATGAATCTGCGCCATCGTCTTGAGGTCCATCTTCTCCTTAGGCGGTGTGTATGCGGCAGGCTTCCTGCTGACCAGCGGGGCCGTTGGCCAAGCTAAGAACTTTTCCCGGAATTCGGTAGTCCCCTCAAAATTGGCAAGGTCCGGCCTCACGTAAGGTGGCTTCACAGACTGAGCAGGTGGCCCTGCCAGCCCTTTGTAGGACTGCTTGTGGGTGGTGAGACCGTCGAATGGCTCCTTGCTGGGCTTGAATGGCTCAGGGACATGGGCGTGGCGTTTGGACAAGGGGTGTGCCACGTAATTCAATTTATAGTTGGTCATAGTGTCCAAGGGTATCTTTGTAATGTGTGGTGATCTAAAAGGTTTGCAGCTCTTTGTAATCACTGGGCCCTTGTAAAGGTACTCATCCTGGTGCGTGGTCCGACAGTCAAATTTATCTTCTGCTGGGCGGAAAGTGTGTGGCGGCTTAATCATGTCCCTTTTGGGCTGCTTCCATGGCAAGTAATCAGCTGAAATGTAAGGAGAATGCAACTTTAAAGCAAAATCATATGCTAACATATGCTAACATTTGCTGACTAATAATATGAGGCTATTGTTTATCCTCATATTCTCATTTCCACACCACTTGCGTGGCGAGTTCCCGCCTCCCCCCAGTGGAAATAAAGACACACGACACAGATATTTAAGGTTAATGGGCTAAATATGGCCACAACTTTATTGGTTACAGGTGATGAGCGGTATTGGCTTACGCATTGGTCCTAACCAACTATCTGGCTTCAGCCTGTTCGCTTGAACTCCAGGAAGTGTTAACCACCAGTAGGGGGAGTCCTGCTAATGGACATCAACTAGGAACTCCCCCGGGGTCACCGCTCAGGGGCGTGCCTTAGGCCCTCACCTCCATAGGCTTCGGACAGGGCCACACCCCCCGGAATCCTTTATCGGACTACCCTTCAATATGCGGGGGAGGTGATGACGCTTCCTCCCCCCCCCCTTCTATGTACATAACAATACCAATACCAATGCCTAACCACCAATACCGAGGAAGGTGTGACGATTTGCTACAAAGGTAGGCGAAAAACCAAGTAGGCGAAAAACCAAGTGGCTGGTGCCAATTTGCCAAGTGGGAAAAAATTCCTACCAGGCCCCTCAACGGTGACCAACCAAGGTCCATAGCAAGGTCAAACACGAAAACCTTAAAGGGCGGGAGGGTGGGAAACTGGAGCAGCTGGAAGAGGCAAAGAGGGAGATCCCTGGCTGCCCCTGCATTAAATGGAGCAGGCCACCCAATTGGCTGGCCAGGGGATGACCCGATCGGGGATTCCTTCAATCATGCAGAGGCTGAGAGCCAGCCCCCGTGCGCATGGTGGGAGGGAGAAGCCCACAACCCCACCCCCGTTCTATGTCGGAAGTGGCTTTATGGCATGCCATGCTAATGAATAAAATAGCAGGATTTATGCAAACGTGGGCAGGAAGAACGAATACAGCTGCTTTGTTATTAGAAAGATGTCAAGACATTTGTTGTATGAATGAACAGAACGAAACAGATGAGATGCACACATTATCAACATGGTAATTGTATAGCTGAATAAATACTGAAACAAGACGTCCCTAGATCACTGTCTCTTTGTACTTTCCTCTGTTTAGGGATGTGCAACATCATGTTAAGAACATAAGGGCCTTCCTTGCTAGATCAGACCCGCTTCTAGTCCAGCGTTCTTTTTCACACAGCGCCCAATCAGATGCCTTTAGGAAGCACACAAGGAAGAATGGGGAGCAAAAGCCCTCTTACAGCAGTTGTCACCCAGTGACTGGCCTTTAGAGGCAGGCTGCCTCAGATTCAGGCAATAACATATTGCCATTACGACCAGTTGCCATTTTGATTTAAATGTGCATTTCCTGAGTTGAGCACCCAAAAAAAAAAGGTGTACAGAAAGAAGACTGCTCCTTCAATTTCACTAAAACAGACACGTGTGGCGCTGTGGTCTAAACCACTGAACCTAGGGCTTGCCGATCAGAAGGTCAGCGGTTCGAATCCCTGTGACGGGGTGAGCTCCCGTTGTTCAGTCCCAGCTCCTGCCAACCTAGCAGTTTGAAAGCACATCAAAGTCCAAGTAGATAAATAGGTACCGCTCCGGCAGGAATGTAAACAGCGTTTCCATGCGCTGCTCTGGTTCACCAGAAGCAGATTAGTCATGCTGGCGACATGCTGACAAATGCTGGCTCCCTCGGCCTATAAAGCGAGATGAGCTCGCAACCCCAGAGTCATCCACGACTGGACCTAACGGTCGGGGTACCTTTACCTTTTAGCCCAAAGAGAGTGTAGGATAGCGTACGAGGGTGGAACTATAAGAAACACAGGGCTGCCTCTGAAATCGACCTGGTTTTTCCATGCAACATGTTTCCACTAAGGGATTCCACTAAGTGATTCCATGACAGCAGCCAAAGAAAGCTGTGAAGCAGGACTAAAGGACTGTAACATCACAGCATCATCACTGAAGGTAAGTTCTTCTACGTATTACCCTAAAAGGGAGAGATGCTCACCGCAGGGCCACAAGCTCTCTGTTGTGGGTGGGGTGGTTTGACTCTAGAAGACTTGAGTTAGTATTCGAAAGAATGATGGTGATACCAACTCCATACTTCATGGGCATTTTGACTCTGCTGGTGAACCTATAACCTAGGAGTCACCCGTCTTTTTTAGGTCTGTGGGCACATCTAGGTCCTTTTAGTTGAGTGCAAATGGGCACCACCAACACCCCTCTCCCATAGAGTCAGAAAGAGAGAACGTGGGCACTTGGCTTCTTCGAGCATTCTCAGTAAAAGTAGAATAAATCCAGTAGAATTTATCTGAGCCTTGAAAAACACAGATGGAGATGAAGGAGGAAGTGGGGGAAAGTGTGGCTCTTCCAACTTCCTGCTTCAGTTTTATGAAGAAGAAGAAACATGAGCACCCTCATCACTTTATGACCAAGGAGCTATGAGTGGGGAGTTTCGGAAGCCCCTGCTCTAACCAAACCATCTCATCTAATTGCATCTTGCGGCCTAAGACCCTCATACCTACAGGACCGCCTCTCCCAGTATGCCCCACGGAGGACCTTAAGGTCCATATATAGCAACACCCTAGAGGTCCTGGGCCCTAAGGAAGTCAGATTAGCCTCAACCAGAGCCAGGGCCTTTTCAACACTGGCCCCGGCCTGTTGGAACGCTCTGTCTCATGAGACCAGGGCCCTGCAGGATCTGATTTCTTTCCGCCTGGCCTTCGGCTTGGAATCAATTTGATTCCCTCCCCCTCTTTCCTTTTTCCTTTCTCCTTCTGTGATGGAACTCATATTTGGGGATTTCCCTGGCCTTTTTCTGGCCCACATAGGATCAGCCTGAATAGTTGGCCTTGGTGAAGATTAGGCATTTTCATGCCCAAAAAGTTTTTGATTTGAGTTTCTACTGAAATGAGGCTGTATTTTAATGTTGTATTTTAATCTTGTTTTTAAGTTGTATTTTAATCAATTGTTTTTATACCTGGTGTTAGCCGCCCTGAGTCCAGTCTTGGCTGGGGAGGGCGGGGTATAAATAATAATAATAATAATAATAATAATAATAATAATAATAATAATAATTATTATTATTATTATTATTATTATTAATGAATCCCAAAAGTTATCTATGTGTTGTGTGTGCAACAGCCCTTCTTGTCTGCTCTGGCACAGCCCCAACAATTTGTTGTGATGTAAAGCCCTGTGCGGTCTTTAACTTCTTCCTGATTCTCATCCGCACACCTGCATCTTTGCTACCTGAGAAGCTGCCATCGAGACACAGCACCTGTGACAGCCTTGGGATTTAAATCTGCTTCCTTGCAATGCTGCGTCCCAAGGAGGACTGAGGTGCTTGCAAGGGATCTCCGCGGACAGCCACAGTTTAATAGCTACTGCACGCAATAAAGGATTAAGGTTACTTTGGGAAGAAGCCGTGTACACGTATTGAAAGGAACCACGGGGAAATGGAGCGACGACTAAGTGAGAACATCCCTCGTGTTTTTTACGGCTGCTTCTTAACACAGTCTCTACGCAACCATGGAGCAAATTTATAAGGATTACCTTTCAAACACACTTTTTGTAGGCCGTTGAAGACATACGGAAGTATTTCCAGAGTTTGCCATGACTTGTGATAATCTGGCCTAGGATGTTTGCTGATATGGGAGTTTTGTACAATATTTGGAAGATGGCAAACGTTTCCATATGTCTTCCATTGCACATGTGTGTGTGTGTGTTAAAATGAACTCCACACATTTGGAGCTCTCCTAGGTATTATGAATATATTTCACTTTGTTGGAGCCAACAGCGCTACTATCCACCATCAAAATATGTTACAATTTCATTGAAACTCTCCTTCTTCTCTGGTGGGTATTAATGGCTTCCCATGTATCACCATCTTGAAAAAATTAAGAAATAGGGGAGGGAATCAAGGATACGCACCACATGTTTAAAAAAAGGCTCAGGCAGACCTCAGCATAGCCAAACAAAATGACTCTAAAATTAGATTATCTACCTATGGAGTTTATCTGGGAGATAATGAGAAGACTGGAACAATACACAGGGTGATGCTGCAAAGCTGCAAGGCATTCATTGTGACCTGATAGCATCATTTTCTGCCACATTGTCTGGCTGGGGTGTATGTAGATACAGTGGTGCCTCGCAAGACGAAATTAATCCGTTCCGCGAGTCTCTTCGTCTTGCGGTTTTTTTGTCTTGCGAAGCACGGCTATTAGCGGCTTAGCGGCTTAAAGAAAAAGGAAACAAACTCGCAAGAACTCGCAGGACGTTTCGTCTTGCGAAGCAAGCCCATAGGGAAATTCGTCTTGCGGAACGACTCAAAAAACGGAAAACCCTTTCGTCTAGCGAGTTTTTCGTCTTGCGAGCCATTCGTCTTGCGGGGCACCACTGTAAATGCAAAAACTGCATTTCCCCCTCTCACTCTCATTTCTGTCTGAATTATATTCTATCTCCATATAATGAATGGAAGGGATTGTCCCATACCTGACCTTGAAAGATAACAGGCTAATGTGGATCTGCATTGGTGGGTCTAATCCCTGCACCACAAATTCCCTTCCAACTTTATAATTGTATGATTCTGTGAAATGGGGAAAGTGGGTTGTATCAGAGGCTTCCATCAGCAGAACGGGGAGAGGGGCAATTGGGGGCAATCGTCCTCTACCCCAGTGCACCCCTCCCACATTGTTCCGAAGTAGGGCCAGATTTAGGTTTGATGAGGCCCTCGGCTACTAAAGGGAATGGGGCCCTTTCTATGTCCAGCTGTCCTTTCTCAACAACAAATGGTCACTGTTTTTTGTGTTGAATATATGCTATATGGTAATTTATGGACCTAATAGGGATCTAAAGCCATTTGCACATAACAAAATATGTATTTTATCAAAATAATTTTTGAACCGAAATACAATTAAGAAGTATATTAATAGTGAATTACAATTAAGAAGAAATTGCTGTTTTGAGGGGTAGTTTTTTGAAAGTCTGGAATGGATTAATCTGTTTTGCATTACTTTCTATGGGAAAGCATGCCTTGGTTTTGGAACGGATTTCCGGAATGGATTAAGTTTGAGAACTAAGGTATATAGAAATATATAAAAATGTATATAGAAATGAGCAAACCAGTGATATTTTAGGGAGCAGGCTAGCAGGCGGGGCCCATTACTTACATCAGGCATAGGCAAACTCGGCCCTCCAGATGTTTTTTTGGGACTACAACTCCCATCATCCCTGACCACTGGTTCTGTTAGCTAGGGATGATGGGAGTTGTAGTCCCAAAACATCTGGAGGGCCAAATTTGCCTATGCCTGACTTACATCATAGGAGCACAACACAAAACATTGTTGCTGGATGTAGGTTTTATTTTATTACTTTTTTATCTTATATTTGGGAAATGTACATCCAGGTTTTTTTCCTTTAAATTTTTTGGGGGCCCCCAAGAGAGTGGGGCCCTAAGCTAGAGCTTGTTTAGCTTTTACATAAATCCGGCACTGTTCCAAATCCTCCAGAGTTAACTTAGGGTGGGCAGGAGCTGCAGTAGGGAGAAGGAACTGCCTCCTTCCCCATTATACTGATGGAAGCAGCTGCCTCCCATCCCCCATTGAAGTGAATGGAGAGCCCCACTCGCAGGAACTTTGTGAGTGCAGTTTAATTGGTCTGACTCTGGCTAAGGGGATATAACTGCCTGAATACTAGAAAGCGCCACTTTGTTCCAGTCCTCCAAATCGATGAAATGTGCCCTATAAACAATGAATCAGCACAATATGCCCAAGACCGAGGGACCAATTATTAGCTGGGGATTTCCATTTGCAGAGAATTGTGATAAAAAGTTGTAAATTGCAACCAAATGTAGGCGAGCTGCGTTTCATTACGGCTCTCGGAACCCCGGCAAAAGCTCTGCAAATCATTACCTAAGGTTTTCATATGGTTCATCTGCAGGTAGTTTAAGCACTTCGGTTTGGGACAGTAACGTCGTTGAGGGGATGAATCCGCACACTCGAAGGGCCAGGGAAGACGGGACAGAAGGGACATGCATGCACAATCGGCATGCGTAGGCGGGGAGCAGGATTGTGTCCATGGCATGCGCGCCAACATTTCTCCAATGAAAACAGGGAATTCTCTTCTGTGTCAGGAAGATGCTCCCGCGTTTGATCTCACACACGCATGGACGTCACCTGGACATTGACATCTGGCACTTTGAGCCAATTGCAACCTCTCCACTGAATCTACTTCACAGGATTGTGGTGAAGAAAAAACGTGTGAGGGAAGGGATTGCGCACAACGCCTTCCACAGACAAATGGAATGAAATTATTATTATTATTATTATTATTATTATTATTATTATTATTATTATTATTATTATTAATAATAATAATAATACCCCAGCCAAGGCCGGGCTCAGGGTGGCTAACAAGCAATAATAAAACAAGTTCAATGAATACAACTTAAAAACAAGATTAAAATATTGAAACATTAAAATATTAAAATGCAGCCTCATCACAGGAGGAGAAAGGGAAAAGAAAAAGGAATAATTGTATCTGTAAGCTGCCTTGAGTCCCTGTCAGGGGAAAAGGTGGGTGATAATAATAATAATAATAATAATAATAATAATAATAATAATAATAATGGAAACGGTGAAAATGATCAAGAACATACCAAAGAGTAAATCCTATTGAACTCATTAGAACTTAGTTCTGAATAAAAATGCTTAGGATTGCAGTGTAAGGCTGCACAGTCTTTAACCAGTTACTTGGGAGTAAGCTCCACTGAATACAGCGGGACTTACTTCTGAGTAGACATGTAAAGGCTTGCAGTGTAAGGCTCCATTGACAGTAAAGGAATCGACACTCCACGCGTTTCCTTAAAAATGAAGCGTTGCCATGAAAGAATTTGAAGTGGATCGGTGACCTTTTCCCTTGAAATTATAGGGGGAGAGAGAGAGAGAGAGAGAGAGAGAGAGAGAGAGCGCAAAGACGTGGAGGGGAGGAAAAAGGATAACCGGGACATCCCGGAATCAAATCATAAACTGGGATGGCCTCAGTAATTCCGGGACTGTCCCTGGAAAATCGGGGCACCTGGCGGGTCTGCCACAGGTTCCCCCAACCCCGTTAGTCACATTTCCCATACCTTGTGAATGACTTCGTGCATACAGACCTTCTGTATACAAGCCCTGTAGGCAGTCAATATGTTTGTACACATACCATTTGTTCACACACTATACAAAATGTTCATATTGTAGTGGAGGGTCCCGGGGACACCATCCTGCTTCCTCCTCTTGCACCAAGGGTCTACACCACTGAACCTCTTGGGCTTGCCAATCAGAAGGTCGGCGGTTCGAATCCCCGCGACGGGGTGCGCTCCTGTTGCTCTGTCCCAGCTCCTGCCAACCTAGCAGTTCGAAAGCACGCCAGTGCGAGTAGATAAATGTCCAAGACGTTGCAAAGAAGCAGACCACCTTATAAAATAGCTCCTTTGACACTTACCTTTGTACGTTGGTACTGTGGTCATCTTGTCATCGGAAGAATATTTCCGTTCCTGAGGCATGCAAGGACGCACTCGATTAATGGGGTAAGGGTTGTAGTCTTGCTTATACGTAGACAACAGGTCCATAGCTGCATTACTCTTGAAATATTGTTCGGGAGGCCTCAACTTTATAGGCGACACTTCATGAGGGACGTAATCTCTCCTGCAAACAAGAACGCCGGCATGGCTCACTTGTGTTAATATCTAGAACCGAGGAAAAACATGTGTCTATATTGCACCTGTCCTTAGATAATGTTCTTGGACAGGTTTAATGCCCCTGGAAGCTGGCAGGAGATTTGGGTTGACAAGCCAACTCGCCCTGTTCCCGCAACTGTGATTTGTTTTCACGTTCCTAATGTTGAATGTTAGGATATTGTGACCTGCCTGGGGACCTGGTGGTGAAAAGCAGGTAATAAATTTAATCATCATAAATGATAATAGTCTTCAAATTTTTTTTCACCAAAGCCAGACTACACGTCTTTCCTTCTGCAGTGTTGGATGGCAGGTTGAGAGGAGTTCCCTACCAGGACAGACTTTGCTCGTGTGCTCAAGACATTGATTCTATAAAACATATTTTGTTGCACTGTACAAAATATGAGAAAGCCAGGGCTGAACTGATACTACCCTTGCTGGTACCTTTCCCGGGAAAAGCAGAGGCTCACTATGTCAGGTTCCTATTGGAAGACCGGACAAACGCTAGAACATTAGCAGTGGCAAAGTTTTTATCGGTGGTTGCAAAAACCAATGATCCCTATATTCTGAACAAAATGCTTGTTTAACCTGGAGGTAGGCTGTATGAATTGTGCATTGCTTTTTAACGATTTGTTGGGTCTCTGGACCATAATAAAGATTGTTGTTGTTGATGATAATAGTCTTCAATTTTTTTACACCCGAGTCCCATATCTAGCCTAAACATGCACTTGAGGATACACTTTTTATTTCCCCCCTGGTATATCTGTATGGTGGTAATCAAGCTGGGAATCTGCAGTGGGTCCTAACTTGGCAGCTGTTAAAGGCCAATTGTTTAAAGAAAAAGAAACTCGCAAGCATTGTGCTTAGCAGGACATTGCTGTTGCTGCTGCTGCTGCTGCTGCTGCTATTATTGCTGCTGTTTACAAACTGTACTCCCTTGACTTGTGAACATCAAAGCAGCAGAAATATGAGATGATTGGACCCTTACTGAGCTCAAAACATGGGTACCCCCAACAAAAATTTAAAAGATTCGGCAAAATATTTGGATTTTATGATTTTATGATATGTATTGGTATAATTCGGATTAATTAATGCGATATGATTAGATTTTTAAATGGAAAACTTAATAAAAATTATTTAAAAAAACAAAAACAAACTATGCTTCCTTCTCCACCTTCTCTTCTTCCAAGTCTAATGAAGCCCCATAGATAAGGCTGCATCCATACATTCTTGAGTATCTTAGCTAGGGACAGTTCAAAAACCTCCTGTTCTGCAAGAATTCTCAGTTTTTAGGCAGAGGCTCTGAGACGACATCTGTGAGCTCCTTTAGTACCCCTTGGGCGCAGCTTATCAGGCCCTGGATATTTGAATTCGTGGCAAAGTAGCTAGGTGTCCCCTTGCCACCTGTCAAGCCTTGTTCTGCAATGGCTGATTTAATTTTTTTTAATGCTCTGTACTCCTTTGATGGTCCGCTCACCATAATAAACATTGGGCTGATCTTCCCTGTCTCAGTTTATGAGGCCAAAATACCTCTGTTGCCCAGAGAAAAGAGCAACATCCATTCTGCACTCTCTGCCCTCTCCATTCAGCAGGATAACAAACCCTCCATCATTTCCCTCCTCAAGTCCCGAAAATCAGAACTTCACGCCCCCCCCCCCACGGGACTGCAACACACATCTTTCCCCAGGTATGTCTGTTTCTTGGCTCACAGATACCCAACACTTGCCAATTTCTTACCTCATAGTAGAAATGCCCTCCATTGGTACTGGCTGCTTATTGTACTCTGTGACGGGTTTGCAGGATTCTCTGGGTTCAAAGTTGGGATAAAGTGGGTATTTCTCTGTATACTCAGTGAGGAGACATGGCTTCTCGTTCATTTCGAAGGGTCTGGTTATATGAGGGCAACGATGGCGCCTGGAGGAAGCACAAAGGTTAGGAATTAGTCAGCGTACAAAACAAGAACTCTCAGCTCTGCAGACTGCTTCCAGGGACAGTGCTGAGGACCGAGACATGTGACATAGTAATAAAGAAGAGATCCTTAGAGCATGTGCAGAGATCCTTCCCCATAGCACAGATTCACCAGAGCTAGCCCTAAAACACTTTACAGTGGTACCTCAGGTTAAGTACTTAATTCGTTCCAGAGGTCTGTTCTTAACCTGAAACGGTTCTTAACCTGAAGCACCACTTTAGCTAATGGGGCCTCCTGCTGCTGCCGCACCGCCGGAGTACGATTTCTGTTCTCATCCTGAAGCAAAGTTCTTAACCCGAAGCACTATTTCTGGGTTAGCGGAGTCTGTAACCTGAAGCGTATGTAACCTGAAGCGTATGTAACCTGAGGTACCACTGTACAGGGGGAAGAAGAGGGACGGCAAGCCTTCCAATAATAATAATAATAATAATAATAATAATAATAATAATAATAATAATAATAATAATAATAAATTTCTTTATATCCCGCCCTCCCCAGCCAAAGCCGGGCTCAGAGTCACAGAAGTATGGTTTCCTGCCAAGTTTAAATGCAAATGCTTTTCCGTTTTGAAATTAATTTATACCTCACCTGTGAAGAAAGGCAATGTTGCTGCTGCTTAAAATGTGGGAACCTTAGGCAAAACTGCAAATGAATAAATCCCCTCAGGGAATATTGACAGTTGCATTCAGTGATAAGTCTGCCTTTCCTGTATTAAAATTCAGTGGCCCATGCTGTTGACCTCCCTCTCCCCTGCCGAAATCCAAGAAATGTTGGAATGCCTACAGGTGATTTAATGGGAACAATCTGGAGCATTCCTAGTTGAGAGAAGGTTCTGGTCCCAGGCCTCTTGAGCAGGTGATAGGTATTGAGAATGTTTAAGTTATCATTCTGTTATAGTTAAGTTTTGTCAGTTTGTATCTTTTTGTTTTTTCTTTCCTTTCCTTTCTTTTCTATTCTTTTCTTTTTTTATTTACGTTGACGTGTATTTTTTTCCCTTTCCTCTTTTCATATAGGTTATTAATGTATGTATTTGTTAACTATGTATTTATGTTTTTGCCAATAAAAAATAAAAAAAAAATTGTGCTTCTCTTGAGTTGAAAACTTGTGTACAAAAACAAGTGTATAAGGAGAAAGCATACCCCCCAAAAAGCATACACATGAACACATGAAATGCATATTGAAAGCAATACACAAACTGAAGTATAGGTGGGTTCCCATGAGACAAGACACAGTGGTAACAGCAATAACCTTTATTGAACTAACAGAACTGGACAACAGGGGCAAAGCAACTGCTTATATACATTTCTGAAGGACTGGGCCACTCCCACTCCCAACGTGATTGGCTGTCTAAACTCCCAAGCTGCGAATCAGGGCCAATGGCAGAGGCCCAAATCCTGAAATGTTCTGTGATTGGACATCATGCAGCAAATTAGAAAGCAGGGGCTCAGAATCCTTAGTCCAGACTCAAGCTCAGGCAAACACAGACCACAGAATACATAACCCAAACATTAGGTTAAATTGCTTCCAAAAACATGTCTATTGGGCAAAAGTACGTACAAAATTTTCTAGAAGAAATGCACACTAAAATGGTGACAAGTCGTTGAGGTTTTTCAAGAATGCAAACTGATGAGGGAATGTGGAGAACTGAATTTAAGACGGGAGAAACAAGAAACTCAAAGGAGCGTCTCCACCCCCATCGTTCAGCCCGGACACTGAGATCCAGTGCCGAGGGCCTTCTGGCGGTTCCCTCATTGCGAGAAGTGAGGCTACAGGGAACCAGACAGAGGGCCTTCTCGGTAGTGGCGCCCGCCCTGTGGAACGCCCTCCCATCAGATGTCAAAGAGATAAATAATTACCTGACATTCAGAAGACATCTTAAGGCAGCCCTGTTCAGGGAAGTTTTTAATATGTAACGCTGTACTGTTTTTAACACTGATTGGGAGCCACCCAGAGTGGCTGGGGAAACTCAGCCAGATGGGCGGGGTATAAATAATGAATTATTATCATCATCATCATCATCATCATCATCATCATCATCATCAAAGAAACCGAAACAGAGAGTTTGATTCATCCATACTTCTGGGTTTATCTTGATTCACAAAAATCACCCTCAGAGTCCTATGTCCTAATTGTTAGAAATTCCAAATTCTGGATTCAGAATCTTCAGTTCCAAACTTATTAGTTAAGGGAGTGGAGAGTGGAAAATAGCAGTTGGGATTTATTTTCAACGCGTGGAAGTGAAATTTAGAGCCAATGCATATGGTCAAATGGACCTCTACCTCTTAGCTGTGGCCTCATTGAAGTCACAATGGCTGGGCCAGCAGAAATAGTAGCAACCTCATTGTACAGAGCTGGAGTAAAACATACAAAGTTATGACCGCTATTAAATCAGCCCTAAATCAGACCATCGCAGAGACCCTCTATTGTAATTTAATGTTAGAAAATACACTCTATTTATGGCAGCAGGTCTTTAGTACCAACTGCCCACAAAACTGGCATCTAGTTGATCAGAAAGCCACACATTTTTGTACTTGTGACTTACACTGTCAAAGCAGCCTGGTGCATGACATCATCTGCACACAAGTGCACTTCCAAGTTCATGCAGATCATTAAAAGGTCGTTAAATAGCGGTGCAAATCATAAAGCACTAGCCGTGAATCCCCAGGGCAAGCTCTGAAGCAGCTCAAACATTCTTCTCGCTGACCTAAACAAACTTCCTTTCCCGAGTCAGGCAAAGAGAAATATTCAAGCCAAATGCATTTTTCTTTTAAGTACAGCAAATTTCTGGCATTGTTCTGTATCTCAGCGACTTTGTTCAAGTTGGCCTGATCCTTTTTGTCATCTGAAGAGAAATTAACCACTTAAAAATAATTGAAGTTATCTTACCCCCCTTTTTCTCTTTGCAGCTGTTACAAGAACAACCTGAATTTACTGAGGAGAAAATAAGAGTTGAGTCCAGTGAGCTACTCATGCGTTTAGGGGGGAGACAAGGAATATTCCAGCTCTTTTTCTGTGTGGAGGGGCTTGTTTGGTAAAAGGAGGGGGCGCTGCAATGTGCTCAGCACACTGCCAGCAAATGACTGGGGGTTGTGGAAAAACTTGGCAAGAGTTGGATTCTACCTAGCTATCTCTTATGTTTCTCTCAAGTTCAGTTTCATGCTGCCCCTTCTCTTTTGATCGCATCGTCATGACCTTTGTTATTGGGTGGGATATGAAGAAAATATTTATTTGCAGAGATGTATTATAGTAAGGTAAAGGGACCCCTGACCATTAGGTCCAGTCGTGGCCGAATCTGGGGTTCCTTTATTGGCTGAGGGTTTGTCCACAGACAGTTTTTCCAGGTCATGTGGCCAGCATGACTAAGCCGCTTCTGGCGAAACCAGAGCCGTGCACGGAAACGCCGTTTACCTTCCCACCGGGGCGGTACCTATTTATCTACTTGCACTTTGACGTGCTTTCGAACTGCTAGGTTGGCAGGAGCAGGTACCGGGCAACAGGAGCTAACGCCGTCGCGGGGATTCGAACTGCCGACCTTCTGATCAGCAAGTCCTAGGCTCTGTGGTTTAACCCACAGCGCCACGAAGAAAATATTTATTTGCAGAGATGTATTATACGGGCCTCCAAAACCTTACTCTCAAGAGGTCTGGTTGATGTATGTATGACTTCTCTACTTCATCATTCCAAACAATCTTGTGAGGTAGGCTAGGCACACACACACACACACACACACACACACACACACACACACAGAGAGAGAGAGAGAGAGAGAGAGAGAGAGAGAGAGAGAGAGAGAGAGAAAGAGAGAGACTGGCCCAAGCCAGCCCAGAAAGCTTCCTGACTTGGCAAGATTTGAACCCAACCGTCTCCAGTCCAACCAAGCACTTTAGCCACTGCACTTCTCTGGCTCTCATGATGAAGGTCATCATGAGGTAGGATGAATACCCCCAGCCCCAATTGCCAAGTCAGTTATACCAATCTTATTTATCCACACTATTTGTGTTTTCCATATGTATATCCAGTGAGGAACCCCCAGGCCTCTCTTCTGCCCTCAGGACTCCTCCAAGCCACACCCTTTACGGGTCCTGCTCCACAGCCTCCTGGATTGCTTTGGCCTGGCTAGAATGTCCCTTGATGTGAGAAACACTTTTTGCTAGGATCTGCCGATCAGAAGGTCGGCGGTTCGAATCCCGCGACGGGGTGAGCTCCTGCTTCTCGGTCCCTGCTCCTGCCAACCTAGCAGTTTGAAAGCATGCCAGTGTAAGTAGATAAACAGGTACCGCTCTGGCAGGAAGGTAAAAGACGTTTCCGTGCGCTGCTCTGGTTTGCCAGAAGCGGCTTAGTCATGCTGGCCACATGACCCGGAAGCTGTACGCCGGCTCCCTCGGCCAATAAAGCGAGATGAGCGCTGCAACCCCAGAGTCGGTCACGACTGGACCTAATGGTCAGGGGTCACTTTACCTTCACCTTTATTATACGTGCCTCCAAAACCTTACCCTCAAGAGGTCTGGGTGATATATGTATGACTTATCTACTTCATCATTCCAAACAATCTTGTGAGGTAGGCTAGGCAGAGAGAGAGAGAAACTGGCCCAAGCCAGCCCAGAGAAATGATATGAGATAACACTTTTTGCTCGACCAGATAGAGGTTAGCATGGTTGGAAGGGAGTTGAGTGAGCAAAGTTTAGCATCATAGCCTTTGCCCCATCCATCCCCCTCTGGTCCCACTCACCACTGGAAGGCAGGCCTCGAAGAACAACAACAAAATTTGTTCCCCATCCCCAATATAAATGATCCTCATGCCAGGGAAACCCTTTCCACATGGAGACCCTCATCTAGGCCACTTTGACAATATGGGCAAAGTAGCCAAGGAGGCAGGGTTGGCAGAAGCACATCTCTCCAGGTTTCTAGCTTGCTTCTGGCTAGAGCTAAGTAAGATATCAAAATATCATCCAAAATCAGTTTGAAGTCCATATTGTGATATCAGCTTCATAATTTTTGACCCAGCAATATATCACGAATCATGGTGTGTGTGTGTGTGTGTGTGTGTGTGTGTGTGTGTGTGTGTGTTATGCAAAAATTGCAATCTGGGAAAAACCATGAAGCCAGCCATTGCCTCTACAGAGTGCCATCCTTATTTCAGACATTGTGATATATCACACAGCTTCCCAAACTGTGTGTCGTGACATGTTAAGTGTGTCGACTGCAGTGTGTAGGTGTGTCACACAAACACTCCCCGTGCTCCTCTCAGGGTCGGAAAGGGGTTAGTTTAACCTTTGGTTTGCTAGTAGAACTAAATTACCGTGTTGTGAAATGATGCATGTCTAAAAAGTGTGTCACCAACATGAAAAGCTTTGAAAGCTCTGATATATCAGTGTATCGCGGTGCTTAGCTGGTGATATATCACAATGCTGGAAACCAGGTATCGCCCAGCCGTACTTCTGGCCTGGCCATTTCAATAGAATTATCTTACTGCCTCCTGCCCCACCCCCCTTGACATGGCAGAGGATTTTGGGGAATGCTCTGTGTTTATACAGGAAACTCTTTGCACTGCATGGTAGAATATATATGTCAACAAACACTCATGGGCTATGGAGGAGAATATTATTGATATCAACCTACACCATGGAAAATCTTTAATCCATATCTTTGCTAAAGCATTATAAAGCACCTTCTGCAGTTAAAGGTGTTGCTGTGTTGCATTGTCTGCCTTGAAGCAATATTGCTAGCTCATCTTCGGAGCCTACGGTGATTTGGCTGGCTGAAAACACATGGCCCGCCAAGCTGAAATAGGCTTTTCTGTAACACCTAGAGCTGCAGAGGTTCTTTATGATCCATGCGCGGGTGGTGCGGAAGAAAGATCTTTCATTTCACGAACTGATAGTGACGAGTGCTATCCTGCTTACTTTATGACCTCGACTTTGCATTGTTAAAATCACCCCTAGTAATTAGAAGTGAATTGGGTGGATTTCTATGCGCTTGGCCAAAGTCCGGGCCCCCAAGTTGTCAGCTGGTGTGACTAGATGGAGTGCTGTTAGAAAGGGATCTGACAGCATCTCGAAGGTTCACCTTCTTCGTGAAACAAGGGCCTTTGTAACACAAAATTGGGGAATGAGCCTCAAGAGCACACATGAACCAAGCACCATGGAAGTGTTGTCTTGGGGGCTCTCCTGAGGCTTCAGACAGGAAAGGATGTTACCAGAGACCCAAATTCCTGAATGGGGCACAAATACAGCAAAAAAAAAATTCATAGAATCGTAGTGTTGGAAGAGATCCTAACCCCATGCGATACAGGAATATGCAGCTCTGCCATATCAAACCTGCAACCTTGAAATTATCAGCGCCACACTCTAACCAACTGAGTTATCCAGGCCTGGTAATTCAGATTTTCAAGACACAGGGATCATGTCCTTGTAGGAAAGTGCTCAAAGGTCTCATATAAATTGCATGACGTCACACAATTACCAGATTATGATTTGTGTATGGGAATGGGTGAATCTGTCAATTTTGATTTCTTTCAGTTTCTCATTCCCCCACCACCACCTTAAATACAGTTCTCCACATTTCTACATCAGTTTGCATTTTTTTTTTTTAAAAATCCTCATGAATATTCACTGGCATCTTAGTGTGACTGTCTCCTCATATAAACATATGTGCATTTTTGTAACTATCATTTGGAGAATTGCACTGCAAAATATGGAGAAGTGTGGGCTTTGCAGAACGGCTGGGTTTTTGTTTTGGGAAACACAGATAGGGGAATGCCTTTAATTGTGAATGGAGCTGAATTTCTCCCCACCCTTATTCACGTAGAGACACTTAGGAAACTGTAATATGCTCACAGCTACCCATGTTATGTACACAGATATGCACCCAGCTTTCAGACAATTCCCTACCAAAATTTTCCTGCTAGGAGTGGAGTTTGCATGTGTGTAACTGTGGCCAACAATAGCTCCGCCATCAAGTTTTTGAGAAAACTCTGCTGTAGCCCTGAAAAGACCCTTCGGAGAAAACTCAGCAAGCCCCGTGCGTAAGTTGCATGCGCTTCTGCAAATGCCATAAGAATGCGGCTAATCTGCTGCATTTGCTGCAGCTCCTTGAACAATGTCAAATATCGTACTTTTCCGTGTATAAGACTATGTTTTTTCCTTTTAAAATCATGCTAAAAAGTGAGGGTCGTCTTATACATGGGTAGTGCCTAGGGTGAACGTTTGATTGGTTGCTCCCGAGGCTGTCAGTGGCTATTGTGCGTGTTACTGGCTGCTGCGTCAATGGGTGGGTGTTGATTGGCTGACACTCCAGCAGTTGGCCGGCGATGGGACAGATGGGAGCCAGATTTAGCTGCACAACCCTGGGTAACCCCCCCCCCAAAAAAAAGCTTAGCAACTCTATGTCATCCCCCTACGCCCTAGTAAAAATCAACAGGGCTATACGCAATGCGACCCTGCGTCTTGGTGGCTGAATGATAAAACATCCAGAAATTAAATCTGACAAACTGGACCTTTTCAGAACTGACCAAGTGCATCTTACACCTACAGGGAATGAGCGTTGGTTGAGAGACGTGAAGCAGAGCCTTGAAGAGTGAATTCAGCTGTAGGGAGTCTTGGTAGCGAGAGCGTGATTCCGTGGTTTCGGGTGGTGGTTTTAGGTCTTGGGCGGAATCCTTTAGTCCAGGGGTAGGCAAACTAAGGCCCATGGGCCACAAGCAGCCCACGGGGGTCGTTTAACTGGCCTACGAGCCGCTCCCAAACCGAGTTGCCCGCTTGGCGAGTCCCCGTGTCCTGTGCTAAACTGGCACAGCATGGGGCGGGGACTCGCTTCTACGGCACCGGAAATCACGTCTGCACAGATGCCGGAAATCACATGTGCGCAGATGCAGACACCGGAAATCGCGGGATCTCAGCTGGAGTGAACTGGCCCAGGCAAGGTAAGTCTTGCCAACCCCTGCTTTAGTCTAACAACTGCAGAAGGGGTGAAGGCGTGATTCATCCATTCCGTGCCGGCGGCGATAGCAGGGTTCCCCATTAGAGGGGTCTTGAGGGGAGTCTCTGTCCACAAGCGCATGGCAAATGGGCCATAGAGCTCCCCCCAGCATCTTAGGAGGGGACCAGCTGTGTAAATGCACATGGTAAATGCAGTGGTCTCAAATTCTTATTTGACCCTGCCCTGCCTCAGACCCCCAACTGGGGACTGAGAGGGATGCACGCCCAATGCCTATGCCAAGGTTTCCTACATCTGAAATTTAATAAAGTTGGGGCCATTTTAATCCCGAAATATGTTGTTGGGTCTACTCCTTTGCCCTTGAGGTCTGGCTCCGAGGGTAAGGGGGGGGGGACTGCGCCTGGGCACGCAAACAACGGTCTACATTCTTCTTCTTATTTTTTGAATATCCTTGCATATAAATTTCAAGGCAGTTTACAACTGTACAATAAAACAACTAGAAGCAAGAAAGGGAAACACCCTAGGCAGAGAGACCTAACAATTCTTCATCCAGCTGGAAAAGCTTGTCGAAACAAGAACATCTTCAATTGTTTCCGGACACTACAAATACCGAGTGCCTGCAATATCTCAACATGATAGGATTATTTTTATAAGATATATATACATGGGTATGCAGGATAGCTTACAGAGATAATGTAAGGAAGCAAAAGCATACATGTGCAACACATCACAATGTATCACACAGGAATATTAGATGTGGTAATAGTATTAAGAAAATGAAAACACATTGCAGATAAAGGCATATGGAAATGTCAGCCCGTTGCTTTTAGACAGTGAGTGGTTTTGAAATAAAACTTAAAGGTGCAGTGAAAAGCAACTCCTCCTTTGGGGAAAGCAAAAGTTTGAAGTCTCTACGCTTATGACTTTAATCCAAAACCTCTACAGGGTTAGCAGGAACTCCTGCAGAGCTCAGAAGCATTTTCCGAATGCCATGGTTGTAACATAGCGCTCTGGATGATAAACCTGATTCCACGAACGCTTCCCAAACGCTAAAACATAGACCAGCAGTTGCATGCACCAATAAACCCAAGTTGGCCATGAAAGCTGGCATCTTGCAGTACAACACACACACAGAGGCCATTCATTGGTGAAAAGAAAAGCCACTCTTAAGCACGTGCAAAATATCTCTTTTTACACCGAGGATCATTACCTGTGACATATTGGCCAAGCCTGCATATGTATCATACACTTAAAGCACATTTTAACCCAGGGGTCAGCAAACTTTTTCAGCAGGGGGCCGGTCCATTGTCTCTCAGACCTTGTAGGGGGCTGGACTATAGGGGGGGGGGGAATAAACGAATTCCTATGCCACACAAATAACCCAGAGATGCATTTTAAATAAAAGAACACATTCTACTCGTGCAAAAACACGCTGACCATCCGCAGGCCAGATTTAGAAGGCAATTGGGCCAGATCCGGCCCCCAGGCCTTAGTTTGCCTACCCATGTTTTAACCCAAAGAATCCCGGGGATTGTAACTTGTTAAGGCTGCTGGCAATTGTAGTGCTGTGGGGGGTAAACTACAGTCCCCAAGATTATTTGAAGAGAGTCATGTTCTTTAAATGCATGGTGCGTACGCAACCAAAGGCTCTGGAGCCATTGCTGTTTGGAATGGGCATTAGCTCTGTACATAGCTGTCAACTTTCAGATTTGAAAATAAGTGATCAGCAGCCTTGAAAATAAGGGATCAGCAGCCAAAATAAGGGATCAGCAGCCTCACCTGTCCCAGGCACTCCTGTCTTCCACTGCCTCCCGCAGTTTGGTCAAACTCATGCTGGTAGCTTCGAGAACACTGTCCAACCATCTTGTCCTCATGGTTCAATGTTACTAGTGAGCAAAGTTACCCAGTCAGGATTTGAATCTTGGTCCTAACTTTTGGGGTTAAGTTTCTATTTAGCTGTCCATTAATACGGACAAACCGTATCTCCCATTCATCTCTCAGATCCCCTTGTAAATCTAAAGTACTGACCTCACCACATCCTGCGGTAAAAAAATTCCCCAAGTTAATTACACATTGTGTGAAGGTAAGTGTGTGAAGCTACAGCATTCCTACTATCAGCTTAAGTGACACATTCACACACACTCTCTCTCACTCTCAAACACACACACACACGTACAGAGTAGAGCCCCTCTGAGCCAAAGGCCCAAAGGCAGAAAGCCCAGCCAGCAGCCAAACAAAGCCTCAAGCAGTGGTTCCCACAGCGCAGCAACCCAGCAAAGGGGATGCAGCAAGGAAAACCACACCGTCACCTCTCCGCTGGGAAGCTCTGAAGCAAAGGCGAGTCCCCAGGCAACGTGGCCAATTTGATCGGCACTAGGCATGCAAGTTCCACCCCCCAGTCGTTCTCAAGACTCCTTATTGGTGAGCAACGCAGCTGAGCAACGCAGTTGAGGAGCCCCCCTGGCCGGCAGGGAGGAAGAGGAGCTGCTTCCTTTGAAATCCGAGAAATTTACGGGATATCAACAATCCGGGATAGCAGGGGGAAACGGTGCTGGAATAAGGGAGTTTCCCGCTAAATAAGGGAAGGTTGACAGCTATGGCTCTGTAATAGCCTGTCCCACGCTGACGTGTAAAACAGGTTATGTGATTAGGCTGACTGACAATAACAGATTCATATATTTATTTATTTTTAAAAGACTTTTAATATGCTTTTTATCACATGATCAGACCTTGTGTACTTCAGTAGAAAAGCAGCAGCTCAAACATATATTATTATTATTATTATTATTATTATTATTATTATTATTATTACTATTACTATTATTTCATCCATCAGAATAACCACTTAACATTACAATCCGGACACACAACTTTATAAGGATAAGGGGCTGGGGGTGGACAAAAAGCGAAATCCAGATCTTTATTGCTTAGCCAAAGGCCATCATCTGTCCATACAACAGTACAATAAAACGTGAGACACCACTCAAAATCGTTTTAAAACCAAGAGCATTGTTCATTCTAATAGCCTATATAAATTGAATATCTTTTACGATACGATTATTATTTTTAAGTTTACTCTTATTATTAGTAACAGCAAATAATATCACAGAAAAGATAGGCTCCTGCCTGTTCATAATCTAACTCAACACTTTAACAACAGAGTTGACAGTCCCCTACTATCTGACAATTCTCCATTGGCTTCCGTTATACTAAGCCACACTGTCACTCAAGTCATGTGGGATCCAGCTCATTCCACAAAAATCACAATTAGAAAACCAGCTAGATAAAACATGATCTTATGGGTCTGGTTTGGCCTCCCCAATTCCTTTTGTTCCCCCAACCACTTTGCTACTAATTTAGAGCTATGGCGACTCTATAGACTGCGCTGAAATACTTTATACGCCAGAGTTCCCGCCCCAGAGACCTCGGGGCTCCTCCAGAGAAATTCCTCTGAACCATCCCTCTGAATGTTCAGAGGAGAAGCTATTCAGCCCTTCCAAGGCGAATCGTCGTATTTTCAGGGGTTCAAGGGGCCAAAGAGGGAACCGCTGAACGTCTTCCCCCTTTCTCTTATGGCAGCAGCTGCATCTGTTGCATCAAAAGCTCTTGAGCAAGGCAAAACCGGGTGCAACCCTGGAGCTACACCGTTTTCCAAAATAAAACTTTGGTGTTCTCCAGTGCGGGTATATATACGTACAGTTTAATGGTTATTTTTGAGGAAAGCAAAACCCAAGTTTTAAAAATGCACAAATCTGTGCTCTGAACTGGCTGCTGCGATAAGAGTCAGCTGTGATTTATCAGCCACTGGGAGCATTTTATTAATTCCGAATGAGGTCAATAGTCTGAGAAGAGGACAGACATTGGAGCATGTTGTTAAAGACTCTCGTGAATGTCTCCTCTTTATAAGCTGCAGCGAGGCAGAGTCATTACAAGGTCAGCTTCTTTACTGTCAGCTCGCAGGGTCAGCAAAGGGTCCGTCATGAGATCATTACATTTCTCAAGGCAGACGGCCTGTCATGACATTCGCTTAAAAACTTCCCTTTGTCTTTTGAAGGCTGTAATCCTAAACACGCTCGGGGCAGCCCTGCAAAGCAGAATTAACTGCTTTTTCAAGTCAATGATTTTGTCCTCCTTCCTGGTTTTCTGGTTTAGGCAAAATGGTGCACGTGAAAGCCACCAGCTAGGTGCACCAAACGAGTTGGTTGCAACCTTGCAAGTCCACAATTGGACCTCTGGCTCCTTTAAAGGCAGGGTAGAGAATTATATTTGGGCCTCTGGTGAAGGGATTAAGCCTCCCCAGTTTTCTTAGCGTAAATCTTCCTGAAGCTGCTTTTTGTCCCAAGGTGTTTTTCTTAATTCGCACCAGGAAAATGGCAAAAGGGGCTGGGACCAGGAGTAGATATGTTAAATACTCTGAATAACGGTTATATACACAATTGGCAATTAGCGAAATGGAAGCATCCCCCCCCCCACTCTCTTGTGAAGATCAAGATATAAGGGTGACCGAGGGCAACATAGATATATTTATAATTTTGTGTATTATGAGGATTATATGAGGATTCTTAATGTGTTTTATCTTCTTTTTCTCTTTAGTTTCCTTTCTGGTTGATATACTGTTTTCTATTTTCTTTTTAGTTTAGTTGGAATTTGATGGTATATTAGGTTGAAAACTGTTAATAAAATTGATTGATTTATTTTTTTAAAGGAAAATGACATGGGGAGGATTAACTCCCCTTTTAGCAACACCATAATCCAGATCCAATTGAACACTGAACTGTAAAACGCAATACAGAATGCAAAACTTTCATCAGCATCCAGCTGTTTGTCAATGTAAAGTCCAAAATTTGGATAGGAGTGTTTGGAGTGTTTATAAATGTAAAAATAAAATAAAATTCAGCAGCACAGATGGCAACCTGGGACCATAGCAGCACTAAATATTGCAGTCCATTAACAGAAAATTAGGATGACAAAGAAGTGATTATAGGAAAAGCTACCCCAGCACATCTTCAGATGAGAAGTAGGAGAGTTTTCCTTCCAAACTGGGTATCGTGCAAGCTTATTGCAAAAGGCAGTTAAATGCAAACAGGTGCGGTAATTAAGATCCTAAATACCAATTAAATGGGCAGAACATAATATTTCCTCCTTTGGTGAAACCCAATCTAAGAAAGAAGCTTCCTGAAGGAAGGATGTCAGAGATCAGAGAGAATTTCTGAGGCCTAAGACAGCTTTCCTAATCCAAAAGTCAGCCGTCGGTTCTCAGCTGGCAGAAGGCAAGACTTATTTTACAAGCTCCCTACCCACAAAATGCTGCCATTCACTGAAGCTGATGAAGAAAGAGATATACACCCACAGCGACTTAAGAGGATTAGGGATGGGGCAGATTTTACAATGGGACCTGTTCAAATCATCTGATCGTTTGAGTTCTGGATCAGATTCACAGTTACTTCCTGGCGTTTGCTGCATTAGGAGTTATTTAGTTATTTCTCTTTTTTATTATTTATATATATCTGTGCTCATGTGGATCTCAAATGATATGTCGTGTTTCATTCACAAACAACGAAACTTCCAACTCTGCTACGCAACCAAGAGAAAGAAAACCAGAGCTGAGAGACAGGGCACGATAAATAAAAATATGTGGATGGGGCTTTTTCACGTAGGCAGAACCGATCTCACTTCAATGTGTGCAACACTACTTGCTAGAAGAGAAGGCTAGGTTATACAGTCAAACCTTGGCTCCTGAACACCTCTGTTACCATACGTTTTGGCTCCCGAACGGCAAAAACCCGGAAGTGTTCCGGTTTTTGAACATTTTTCGGAAGCCGAACGTACGACGCAGCTTCCGCATGTGTGCAGGAAGCTCCTGCAGCCAATCAGAAGCCATGCCTCGGTTGTGAAACATTTCGGAAGCCAAATGGGCTTCCGAAAAGGATTAAGTTCTGTTAAGTTGTGGGTGAACATATCAGACAACACAGCAATTATTTAAGCAGCTCTTGTTTATTCACAGGCCAGAACAGAACTGAACTGAAGGGTTCAGCCAGCCTGCTTATATAGAGCTCCACTAGAACGCAACAGTAACCATTTTCTGTAACTATCCAATCACTGAACGTCACTTTGGATCCCTTATTTGCATATGTGGACCTGAACTATCTATGGTATCCCCCTGCTGGCCCAGGGTGAGAACTTCAGTACATAACAAGTTCAACAGAGGTTTGACTGTATTTTGTTATTTTATGAGAGCCATGCTTTTAGCCTGCCACTGGTGGTATTCCATCAGAATCATTTCCTCTCCTAGCCAGCGCATTCATGCACATCATAAAATGTGTCCCAGCATGCTGTGGGCCATTGCCTTGGTAATAAGCTATCCTTTTGTGAAGCATGCTGGGAAGTTATCCACAAAGCATTCTGAGCCAACAAGCACGATTGATGATGAAAGCAACCTCTTGCTGCACACAAGGAATGCTGGGGTATTAGCACTCTTGCTACTGAAGGGGCAGTACTTCAACCCCAGCAACAGCTGTGCCTCCATAGCTCATCCAGTGGGAAAGCAGCACTGGTAAGTTGACTACAGCAACTTCTGTATGAATGCCAACCACTTGGTTGGCCTTCTAGGTTAGATCCTAGACTGAGGCTGAATTCTCAACACAAAGTACCTGGGAGTAGGTTCTGTGGAATTCAACAGGATTAAAGTTTGCATAGACACGGTGAGGACTGCATGGTTCATTGCTAATAAGTCCCACTGATTTCAATGGGTCTGCTCTGAATGTGGCTAAGTCTGGATTCAACCCACTGATGAAAAGCTCTGGGGTTTGCTCTACAGAGCTCAGTGCAGCCAAGATGCCCCCCCCCCCATTGTGGTTTGGCTCGGCAATATATGGTGGTTTCCAACATCGCAAGAGATCACCAGCTAAACATTGCGATATACCGATATATCACAATGTCTGAAATAAGGATGGAGCACTGGCTGGCTTCATGGTTTTTCCTACATTGTGATTTTTGCACAGCACACACATCATGATTCGCAATATATTGCCAGGTAAAAAAATTATGAAACCAGTATCACAATATGGACTTCAAAGCGGTTTTGGATAATATATCAATATATTGCACCTATTTGGGGAAGGCAAATGTGAGAAGTAATCGCCAGGGAGAGGTTGCTCCTTTCACAATAGAAGTTGCTCAGGAGCAGCAAAGTTTAAGGGGATAAGTCTGAGTCACAAGTGACTTACAACCAAGTAAAAACTGCAATAATAAAACTGTTTGAACCCATTTAAAACAGGCTGACCAATACAATATCATGGGCGCTATCCCCAAATGCCGAGGAGACAAGAAACGCCTTTGTCTGGCATCAAACAGATGACAAGGTTGGCTCACCACACAGCAGTGTGGAGTCCTGTTGCCACTCTCTGGACCTCCCTTGGAGAAGGCACACAGGGAAGGGTGATGATCTCAGACTCCAGGCAGGTTCAAATTGGGACAAGATACAGTAGTGGTACCTCAGTTGTCGAACACAATCCATTCCAGAAGACCGTTCGACTTCTGAAACGTTCAACAACTGAGGCGCAAAGGGCGATCGGCAAAGTCAATGGAGAAAAAATGAAAAAATGCAGCAGATGCTGTTCAACTTCTGAGGCACGTTTGAAAACGGAAGCAATTACTTCTGGGTTTTCAGCGTTCGGCTTCCGAGACGCTCGAAAACTGAGGTACCACTGTATTTCAAAACTAGCAGCAGGGAGGGAGAGCACATTTGCAGGGACTAATTATTTGACTGAGTAAAGACCTAATACTTCCCCACCTATACTCTCCCTAACCTCGCATTCCATAGAATCATAGAATTGTGGTGTATCTGAAGGAGTGTGCATGCACATGGAAGCTAATAGCAATAATAAACTTAGTTGGTCTCTAAGGTGCTACTGGACGGATTTTTTTTTATTTTGTACAGAATTGTGGTGTTTGCCTAATAATAATAATAATTTAAAATCCTAGTTGGGAATGAAGGTGGGCATTCAGTTATCAGCACCTTCAAATGTAAAGTACCTCTCTTTCGCTCTCTCTGCTACATGCTTCCCAAGAGCATAGGGCAGATTTAAAGAACGCAGAGCAAAGGCAAATGAATAGAGGCAAAAGCACTCACAGCTAACAGCAACCTCCACATTCTGGCATTCTAAGGTCTATGTTGCCACCCTGTGGAATTCAGAGGGAAAAAGATGCCGAGGAGAACCTTGTTGACAGCGACAGAGAACTTCCGCAGGAACAGGACTACTAGTGGCCCTGCCCTCCTCTCCTGGCCAACTCCTCTTAGCAGTGGGGGATAATGGGCATCCAAGAAGCTTACTAGACTACAATATGGCGGCATCATCTTGAACTGCTCCCAATGCAAACGCCCAGCTCCATCTTGGTGCTACTTGGCTGCTGTTGCTACAACAATAATCTGAGTAAACAGCAAGGTTGAGCCTCAAGAGCGGCATATTTTGAACCAATCTGTCCAAAATTTGCTACCCCTAAATTTTGCTCCAATTCTCTGGCTATAGTGGAACATTGAGCCCAATTTTGGATTAGCCCAGATTGGGCAAATATATTTTTTTTCCTGATTTCCTAAGCAATGTTATAGTGGAGTGGAAAACACAGGAAGCTGCCTTATGCTGAGACATGCCATTGGTCCATCTATCTCAATATTGCCTATACCAGGGGTCTGCAACCTTTAAGACAAAAAGAGCCACTTGGACCCGTTTCCGAAGAAGAAAAAACTGGGAGCCGCAAAACCATTGCGACATTTAAAACAAATATAACACTGCATATATTGTTTCTTACCTTAATGTCTGATCTGACAGCGGGCGGGAAGGTGACGTCAGGACGGTGCGTGACTAACGCATGCACCACCCCCATGTGACGTCACAGCCAGTACAGCACCCGCCACAGTGGGGAGTGTCGGGGCGCACAATGCGCCTCCTCCCCTCGCTAGCATCCGCCCCGGAGCCGCGGCAAAGGTGTAAAAGAGCCACATGCGTCTCCAGAGCCGTGGGTTGCAGACCCCTGGCCTATACCATGGGTAGGCAAACTAAGGCCCGGGGCCGGATCCGGCCCAATTGCCTTCTAAATCCGGCCCGCGGACGGTCCGGGAATCAGTGTGTTTCTACATGAGTAAAATGTGTGCTTTTACAGTGGTACCTCGGGTTACATACACTTCAGGTTACATACGCTTGAGGTTACAGACTCCACTAACCCAGAAATAGTGCTTCAGGTTAAGAACTTTGCTTCAGGATGAGAACAGAAATTGTGCTCTGGCTGCGCGGCAGCAGCAGGAGGCCCCATTAGCTAATGTGGTGCTTCAGGTTAAGAAAAGTTTCAGGTTAAGAACAGACCTCCGGAACGAATTAAGTACTTAACCCGAGGTACCACTGTATTTAAAATGCATCTCTGGGTTATTTGTGGGGGATAGGAATTCGTTCATTATTATTTTTTCAAAATATAGTCCGGCCCCCCACAAGGTCTGAGGGACAGTGGACCGGCCCCCTGCTGAAAAAAGTTTGCTGACCCCTGCAGTAGTCTAAGCAGGAGCTAACCAGAGCATGCACCACTCTGCAAAGTCTGTGGGCAGGCAGCTCTCAGCCAGCGTACCAGGTGGTGCTGGTAGACAGCCACCCTGGATACAGAATTAACCTTCACCTTCATGGACAACTGTGAGTCCAAAATGACCCCAAGGCTAGGGTTGCCACAAAAGTTGTCAAGTTTTTGCCCAAAGTTTTAGAGCAAAAGAAAATTGCTGTTTTTTATCTTTTTTTAAAGGAAAAGTGGCAAAAACAACACTACCGACATGGGTTGCCATAAGTTCGGATATGCCGATTTCTACTGGGGCACTGCTTCTGACTGCAGTATTCTGGGTATGACAAGGAAATTCCGGGTGTATGGCAAGCCTACCCAAGGCTTCAGGGGCACAGTAACCCCATTCAGGACCAGGGAGTCTCCCACACCTGCCCGCCCCGTCCCCCCAAAACGGTACTTCTGTCTTGTCAGGATTCATCCTCAATCTGCTAGCTGCCATTATCAGATCCCATAGCCCAGAACCTACCAGCGTTGTTGTTAGATACGATTTAGAAAAGAATCAGGTGCCAACTGGAGCATCAATGTTGATATTAGATGCACAACATTAGATGCACAACAACAACTACTCATGGGAAGACTCGTATTCAGATCCGAAAGGTCCTCTTCTGTGGATACAGTAAGTCTTCCTGGCAGAAGAAGTTCCTTCCGTCAGCGAAGGTAAACCTTTGGTTCCAGCCCAAATCACTGTAACCCAGGGATGAGGAACCTGTGCTTCTCCCAGATACTGATGCTGAGTTGGAGTTCAACAACTTCAGTCAGCCCGGTTTCAGATAGCCAGGGATGATGGGAGCTGGAGTCCAGCGACATTTGGAGGGCAGCAAGTTCACCACCTCTGCAGTAACCTGTTGAACAGATGCACGCCTGTTTCGCAAACATACAATGGCTGAAGTGTGCCTTCCATTAAAGTCAATATTCAAAATAATGCACCTAGGTGGCTCTGTTCTTCTCCTGCTGCAGTTATTTGAATGGCTTCCGGAGCTTGTATACTCAGGTGAGGGCAGCAGGTGTTGAATGCCCTCTTAAAATGTAAATATTTCACACTAGGTACTTTTACCCATGTCTACATATTTTCACCTCGCCGTGAAGGATGAAGGAACGTTACATGCATTAAAAAATTTTGAGAAACTGCTTCCCATGTGTTCAGATCTCTTGGTCAAAGCAGAAAGCAAGCCAGCAAAATACACACAGCTCTATTCTTTGGAGCAAAATAATAAATAGCCACCCTGTTGACACACAGGCAGTTGGATCACTCTCCAGCCCTGCAGAGGGTCCTGATGGATATCCCTAGCATGGCTCCACAGCCCAGACTAAATAGCTTCCTGCTGATAGATACAGCATTCCCCTTATGTTATGCCCTGCAACGGGCAAGGTCACAAATAATGATATGCGCTAGGAAACATCAGCAAGCCATCAGGCATCTGAAAGGACAAACGAGACAGAAGTTCCACATTGTTATGTCGAGGTGGTTGTAAATTCCTCATCGAAAGAGGCGTTGGATCCAGAGTCTTTAAAGGATGCAATGACTGCACTGTTCCTAAAGTAACATAGTCTGGACCAAGGAGGCGTTAATAACTATATGTCAGATTCAAAAGAAAATCCCTTCCTTGGCAAGGTGTTTGAGTGGGTGGTTGCTCAGCTCATGACTCTCTGCGGACGACACTGATTTACTAGATCCGCTTCAGGTGGGCTTGAGGCCTGGTTGCAGAACGGAAACTGATTTTGTTGCCCTGTGGGATGACCTATGCTGAGACAAAGACAGGAGTGTGTGTGACACACTGTCAGTTTTCTTCAATCCTTTTGACTCCATCAACCATGGTATCCTGCTGAATAGGCTGTCTGGGTTGGAGGGAACACACTGCACTGACTCTGTCCCTTGGGTGTTTCAGTCTTTGCACAAAGTTCTCCTTTGCTGGTTTGGATTGCTAAACTGTTTTAGCAGCTATGGTTTGTGGGTTTGTTTGAAGCGGGGGGGGGGGGGTTTCGCTGGCCTTTTTGCTCTTATAAGTTTCCTTGGTTTTGGAATTTTTATGAGGAATTCTGTGTGTGTGTGTGCGCACGCTTTAATATCCAAAGCCACTCAGAGACCTTGGATCAAATAGTACAGAGGGGGTGAGCATTTTGCACCGGGGTTCCATTCCTGGCCCCCATGCACAACAGTAGAGTATGCATAAGCTGTCCCCTCCTCTGGGTCCAAGAGGACCTGTGCATCAGCGGTCACACGTCAACTGAATGCAGGCAAAATGGTTACCACCTGTACATCATAATAACAGTACATGCCAAGTTCACAGAGGTTGTTTCTTAAGAGAGAGAGAGAGACTATAGAAGAATGGGTGTAGCTAGATCTTACACAGCTTTGCTAGTTTTCGAATTCTGAGTGGATTTGCACCTTTTGCCCAAGTTATGCATCATCCGAATATTCGTATTTATCAAGGGCAGAAGTACAGATTGCTTTACCAACCACTATCTTAAGAGAATTATTGAGGGCAATAAATTTGTCAGAAGACAAAGTTTTCCAGCACTTCAGATTCCCCAAACAGAAGCGTTTGGCCATCCTCGCACGTCCTTACAACACATATTACAAACAAAATGGCTTTAAATGACGGGCCGGATGTAGACATGGGAAAGCACCAATACAGGTAAAAAGCAGAAACATTCAGTGCAAAGTGCACTTTGTTGGATCTAAGACATTTCAAATTAAGCATGCTCCTGAAGAACATCGTAAAAACAACCAGCCTTAATCTTTAGTCTCCAGCAACTCTGCTGCCAAACAGTCCAAGCTACTTTACAGCAGAATCACCAGAGACCGAATAGCAAGATTGGTTGTTTAAAATGTACCTCTGAACATACTAATTTGAAACACATAGAAGCCTGCATCTAGCAGCTCCCTTTCCTCTTTTCCTTGCATAGGAAATCTCCATAGATACTCCAAGGACTTCTGAGGGGGCAGAACACCTCTGTACGCTGCAGTCAAAGAGACACACTGCATGATCCCTGTCAGTGAAGGCTAAGTCACTTGGTGTCTGGTTCTGTTCGACTGTAGCTGTGTCCCCCAAATGCTATACTTTGCTTTTTCATTAAGAGAGCGGGTGGTGCGGTGCTCTAAACCACTAAGCCTCTTGGGCTTGTCGATCAGAAGGTCGGTGGTTCAAATCCCCGCAACGGAGTGAGCTCCCATTGCTCTGTCCCAGCTCCTGCCAACCTAGCAGTTCAAAAGCATACCAGTGCAGATAGATAAAATAGGCACCACCGTGGCGGGAAGGTAAACGGCATTTCCATACGCTCTGGTTTCCATCATGGTGTCCCGTTGTGCCAGAAGCGGTTTAGTCCTGCTGGCTACATGTCCCAGGAAGCTGTCTGTGGACAAATGGCGGCTCCCTCAGCCTGAAAGCAAGATGAGCACCGCAATCCCATAGTCACCATTGACTGGACTTAACCGTCCATGGGTCCTTTACCTTTACCTTTTCATTCCTAAGAGGTGGGGAAGTCTGTGGGGTGCATCTGTTTACTGACTCATCTAACCCCTGATATTGAGAATCAAGCCTGCTCTGATCTACCCTGGGTTCAGATCCTTGATCACACAAGTGCAGTGGAATATTAAGAATTCAGATAAATCTGCTAGGAATATGAGAGCTCACCACCACACAAACCCATATATATCTACTACAGCACAATATTGTGAGTCTAGATTCTAACATTTAAAGATACTTCTTAAACAAGTTCCCACTTCTGGGTCTTCCAGTGAGTTATTGTCCTCATCTATAGACTCAATCCCTTCATTCTTTTCTTATTATGGGTTGGAGGAGACTGTTAACACTTAATCCTGTTTCAAGCTGGAAAGGATGGACTGTGCTGAATTGTGTCAAGCAAACAGAGTTTCACACCGCAAATACAAATAATTGTGGAATAACATTATTTTGCTGCTGGCTGTGCTGAAAAACCAGCTTCTCACAGACATCTCTGCATGGCGTCCGTGGCGCTAACCACTGAAATGTAGACACTTTGGAAAGAGACAGCTGAGCAGCCAGTGTATCCATAAATGAGAGATTAAGGCAAACGCGGACCAAATTCAGCACCAGAGCGACTCCTTTTGTAAATATATCTGAAACCACTGTCAGTGCCATGGAAAAACAGCAACAGATGTGGAAGGCTAGGAAAAGTGTTAATGTACCCAAAATAAAGGAGACACAGATGTACTAACAGTGGGCGATGTGTGTGTTTCTGCTCTGTGCCAAATCCACCAAACACATCGAGTTCCCCAGCTGTGAGCCCACACACATTGCTCCAGATGTAGAGATTGAAGCAACCTCTCGCACAGGCAGGAGCATCCAGGTCACGACCCACAGAGGCTCAAGAAAACTGTCACCCAACGTCAGTATGCTGACTTTATGCGATGTCTGGACTGCATCAGAGGTGTAGAATTAAAAAAGGAGTACTGCAAGGTTGAAACCAATGACTGGACAGCCATGAAAACACATGGGCTTAGAGCCAGTGATATCAGAAAGTTGCCATGGGCACCTCATAGTTAAAAGTTTTCCTTTGCAATCACAAAATCTGAGGTTCCCGGTGATCAAGCTGCACTACTGGTTTATACACATACTGTCCTAATGCATATCCAGAAAACATATAGAGATGGTTACCATTGCAGGAAAGTATAGCTGATGTGGTTCAGAAAAGCCCTACTAGACGACCAACAGCTGTCCTAAGCAAGGCGGTTTATGGATGCAAACACGTTTTTGATGTTCCAAGTCAATTCACATTGGAACAAAATGGGCAAAACCAAGACCTGATGTGTTTTGCAATGCAAATTCATACCAAGCAGAAGAAACTACCGGTTGCAAAGAATGACCACCCAGATCCCTACCAGCAACACTTCCCCCAAAACTTCTAGGTCAGGCCAGCTACTACCAGCCACCCAGTAGGGCTGGGCAATAGCTGGTTTTCAACATCGTTGAACAGCAAAAGATAATGATATACTGATATATCACACTGTCTGAAATAAGGATGGAGCTATGTAAAGGCATTGGCTTTTTCCCCACATTATGATTTTTGCACAACACACACACACGATTCACAATATATTGCCAGGTCAAAAATTATGAAACCAATATCACGATATGGGCTTCAGCCCAGTTTTCAATGCTATATCGATATATCATCCAGCCCTGCCACCCAGTGGAGACTCCTTCCATAATGGCACCCTGTCAACAAAGCAAAAATGTAGCTGAGTATCACTTGCACCTCAGCCTCTCTTTCTGGGATTTATACCCCCATTCTGCATCTTTCGTTTTGACTTGTGGAGAAGAGAGCATCTCTCAATTGGCATTGGTGCTAAATTGTGATTGCGAGTACTCAAGTTGCGTCAACTGGAACTGTTCAATTGCTGCAGCAAGAAACTGGACAGAGGGGGCATTACAACAAAGTGGTTTTTCTCCAGGAGCCACAAACTGAACTTCCTTCTCCCAATGAATAATTTGTTTAGATATGAGAGGGAGATTTTGTTTTACAATAATGTCAACCTATAACCTTCCAGAATCGTAAGTATCAGGAATTCTGAAGGCCTGGATTCAGAACCTGCTGTGGATCTGAACCTTGGAGTTTTGCTCTCCATCATTTCCCTGTGGCTATCATGCCATTTTTAAAAACAGCCCTTCCAGTTGGGTTAACATAAAGCTGACTTGGCCTGTAAGATGATAATCTATCAAATATATTGAAACATACTATGGAATCCAGGAATCCATTGTGCAAAGCACCTTTCAGACAACCCACTTTCATGTGTATTCCAGCTGGCAGACTGCAAAAGCCGGGCACGCTGTGTGATCTGGGCTCACACAATGCAGCAGTTTTGAAGCGAAACTGTTACCTGATCTGCACCTAGGTAAGAAGCTGCTGGGAGCACCACAAAAGCTACTCCAAGGTTTCCAAAGGAAGAGTGACACAGAAATAAAGTAAGCGAGTTACCACATACAGTCGTACCTTGGAAGTCGAATGGAATCCGTTCTGGAAGTCCGTCCGACTTCCAAAATGTTCAGAAACCAAAGTGCAGCTTCTGATTAGCTGCAGGAAGCTCCTGCAGCCAACTGGAAGCCCCATCGGACGTTTGGCTTCCAGAAATAGTTTGCAAACCGGAACACTCACTTCCAGCTTTGCAGAGTTCGGGAGCCAAAACATCCGGGAACTGAGCTGTTCCGACTTCCAAGGTACAACTGTAAATGGAGGGGGGAAAGTCACATGGCTGCTCTGAAAATCAACTCATATACATCCTTGGCCACAGGACCATGGACCACAACACAGCGAGGAGAGATTCTGTCTGTTTGTAACAGCTCTGCGAAAGCGACTTAACCGTGAGTGGAGGTGTGTATCTTTATCTATGATTGCGCAAGCCAGCACACGGCATATACATACCCACAGTCGCAAATCTCGCAAATGCATGGTTGGGAGAGACGTGAAACCGCTGGAGAAGCCATGGCTGCTGCAGTCCTGTTTCTTCTGGGGTGCAACCTGTAGGCTAGCTCTTCCTCATCTCACTGCAGCAGGTCACAAAGGAAGAAAGTATTCTGCACATCTCAGCTAGTCAGCTTTCCTAGAGCAGCACAAATTCTCTTTCCCCCTAAACTTGCTGCTGTTCAAGCCTCTACTAATCCAGGCCTGCTCTGCAAAGGACAGGGGACTCATAATATCCTCTTGGGGTGGTCACTTGGAGATCCTTTGTGAAGTCACCAAGGTAGACCTGGATCTTGCAGCAGCAAAACTGCCAAAAGGAGGAGTTAGCACAGCCCCCACCACAAAACAGAGGAGGAATTCATAGCTCAATTTATAGCCAGCTCAATTTTAAATCTGGGAATCACTAAACTACTCCAGTTGTGAGCAACTGGAGCAGGGCTGCTTTAGAGATGCAAGCTAAAGGGCCCCCATTTCAATATTTATAAAAGGAAAACAAGAATGTAGTTAATACAACTGCAAACATTACTTGACAATACTTTTATTTGAGAACTGTTACCCTTCCATGTGGAGCTTCGAATCAGTCCTTTGAAAACCTTAATGTATCAATGCCAAAGGCACAGTAACACATGGATATTAAATGGCTATTGTTTTCTTGTTTCTGTTCCTGTGGGCATTTGGGGCATATTTTCTGCAACATTTTCAAAACTACCTGTGAACGTGGAGTGGAGCAAAACCCACACGCTACCTACTAATATTGAAAACAGATCTGTACGCATGTTTGATATTAGAACACTTCCTGTAATAAAAATGTTACTGAGACAGGCCACAAGATTTTTTGTATTAGGGAGAATATGTATATCCTGCTTTATAGATCCAAGAGGATCGCAGTGGCTTACAAAATATCCTTAAATCTAGTACAGAGACAGAAATTAAATGGCACTCCACATTGAATCAGGATTACTTGGCCAGCATCCTTGGTGTCATCCTATCAGGTGGCAAGTCCCAACAAAATATTCTGAGGCGAGGGAGCAAGCTGTGCAGCTGAAACATATGAAAGAAGACATCTTCCTTTGCTGGCAGTTTCTTTTATAGGGGCTTTTCTACATTAACACACTATATGAAAAAGTAGCAAGTCTGACTTGGGACTCAGCTACACAGCTGCAAATAAAACATTTTAAATGTGTTGTAAAGTGCAATATACAAATGTGACACTAGATGGCGACAGTGAGCTAAGCAAAATTAAAAGTATTTTTCCAAAACGTCTTTTTTAAAAAAAGCATTTTCACAGCATTTTCTATATGTGTGTACATTCCACCTTGAAGACTTCACTATGACACTATTTGGCTTTTCCAAATGAGAAAATTCTGGCAGGTCCACTTCCCCCAACCTGCATAACCCAAATGCTGCAATATATCATGCAAGAGGGAAAATTACTAAATGCTAGGGGCAAAAGCTACTTCTGTGATCAGAGAGGCTCCTAAGCCCAGTTTTATTCTCTTGTTAATTATGCTGTTTTAAATGTGCATTTGACTTTACTTAGGAATGTGTTGTTTTTAAATGCTTAAGATTTTGTTTGTGTTAAATACGTATTCTGTAGTTGACCTCCTTTATAATATTTTATTTTGAAATCTTTATGTTTTAGTTTTCTATTTGACTTCCTTCAAATTGTTTTATTGTTGTTTTATTGATGCTTTAATATGTTGCAAACCGCTTTGAGATTCTTAAATACATAAAGCGGTATAGAAATGAAATTAATAGTAATGGTTCATGAAGTATAGAAAATTGCTGCTGGAAAAATACTTTCCCAGCTCAGAAGCCACAGTAGTCACATGAACAGACCATCCGCCATAAAGCTGGAGGGAGGTTTAGGAGGAATTCAATGTGACGTTAAGATGTCTATTCCACCAGCGCAAGCATTTTGGACCACTCAGAACCGGGGGTGGGGGGGTGGGCTGCAGAAGTTTGGAAAGACCTGTTGTGCTAGCAGAAGGCCTTACCTGGGCTTTCGCTGGCAGGACCCATTAGTTGAATCCAGCCTAAAATAAGTGAACAGGCATAAAACACAAGTTGGGCCTCTTTCATAGCCTTAAATAAATTTACTTCATTCTTCAGAAGAGCTAAGGGAGGGAAACCCTTAAATCAGAAGATTTTATTGAAAGAAGTTTATTATGCTTTTTGAAAAGTGAAACTTTTATTTCATTTTAATAAATATTTTAAGACAAGTGAAAGTTTTAAGACTATACATTAGTTACTAGAATTCAGTTCATTGTCTACATGACCAAGCTATGTCTGGGCAAGTATGTTCTAACAAAGCAAGCTCTCCGTTTTTTAGATTAGTTCTTAAAAACACAGCACATAACCTATTTTAGGGGGAGCATCTTGCAACAGCAAATATTAAGAGAAAACACAGAAGAGAAAGATGAAAACATCTGAGTAATGAAGACTATTCTTAAACCTCTGTAGATTCACACACAGGAGGAAAAGTTGACATAAGAATGGGCAATTGGTTTAGCCAATTATTTACAAGATCATTTCATTAAGAACATGTGCTGAAAAGGGTTAGAGCAAAATGATCTGTCAAAATCTGATTAGAATGCAGTTATGATATGTAAAGGTGTACACAGATAATATTTGTTGCTTCAGTCTCTTAACACTCCATGCTTGTGGAAGTCTCAAATGGCCTCAATTTTTCAGGATCTCTTAATCAGTAAAAACAGAAGAGCACCATAATGGGGACTATGCAACAAACTAAGTCAGAGTTTGCATTGCTTAACACCAAAATCTCAATGAAAGCATGATGTTTACAAAAAAAAATACTTTAGGTAAAAGTGAAATGTTTAAGTTTCTGAAGTTAGTGCATTGTTATATAACCAAGGAATGTTTTCATCTTTACAGATCTTTGCAGATGAAGATTCTTTTACATCCAGTTCCATGCTACTTTTCTGAAAAAGAAACACATATGCCATTCAAAAACTTTTCAATTATTTTTTTAAAACTTGCCTAGAAATAATAGTCCTTTAGGCATAAAGTCGGAAGTACCCTGTTATGTATGGGGTAGAAATCTATTACAAAGCAACCTCGGTTAAAACTTTTAAAACTTCCAAGTAGCAAAAAGATATTTTTATGGTCACTTTGGCGATTAGAATTTAGATAATATTAAGAATAAGATGGTCAAAATTGAGATAATATATTTCACATGTAAGGGCAGAAAATGAGAAATCATTTTCCTTGCACAAACGACGCATGCAAGATCTCTGAATACGAGATTGTTTTTAAAAATCAGTAGGTGGATTTTGTTAAATAAAACTATATCCAGAGAACTTGTTGTGCAAGTGGGAGCAAATGAGAATTAAACAAAGAAATAAAAAACAGACAGCAGACTTTCCTGCTCTAACACAAACTGGTCTGGGAAGTCCCCAAAGTTTAAAAAGCTGTTTGCTACATAGGAAATGGTGGGACAAAAAAAAAAACAAGGAAAACTAGACACTACCTTGGATGTGCAGAATTAGTGGCATGCTTCTTTGGCTCCCGTCTCATGTACATAAGCCGTTTCACATAGCTACTTGCTCCCTTGTGTACCTACTATGGTATGACTGCTTGCGCTAGCAAATGCAAATCTGAGCACAGCAGAAATGCAAGCTATTTTATCCCTTACAGAACTGTGCTAGCAGTTTGCTGGCATTCCTTAGCTTCTGCTCCACTCAGTATTAGAAAGTGTTCCATCACAGCAATCCCATGCCTGCTTCAGAAGTCCCATCATGTTCACTGGGGCTTGGGAACATAGGAAGCTGCTTTTTATCGAGTCTACATTGACTGACATCAGCTGGATGATTAGGGAGAAAACCTGCCCCTTCTATGTACAAAGCAGATGCTCTAACCACTGAGCAACTCTGCTTCCCCTGTAGGCAAACAAGAGGACTGTGAATCATACACTGAAAACAGAGGAATGCCAACCCACCCCAACACGGCAATAAAACACATTTCCATCTGCAAGATCCAATTGATACTAACCGTTTAACAGGTCTCCGCTATTCTGTGAGCCTGACTGCTCTCTCTGTGGCGTTGAAGGAAGCGAACCCAGGGGGGAGAGAAGGATCTTTCTTTCAAGAAGAGTCATGTGCGATGGTTTCCTGGCAAGTTCTGCATCTGATGCATATGGTTTCCCCGAAGGGGTAAGAACATTGCGAGCTTCCAGGCTCGCCGGAGAGAGACTAAACTCAGACCTGCACCTTGGGATTTGCTTTTTAGAAGGCAGCGAGTTTTCGAGCGCGGACTTTTTCAACGTTTCCAAGCGCCTTCGAATAGATTGCAAATCCAGTTTGCACGCACTTCCCGCCACGCAGTCCGGCAAAGTGTTGCTGTCTTCTCTTACTTCATCCAGTTCAAAATCTTTACAACTATTATTAAGGCTTAAGAGTGCCCCTTCCTCTGGAAGGGTTTCTTGAAGTATGCCCAGTTGGATAACTTCCTGGCTATCAGAGCAGCTTCCTATCGGAAGACCATCCCATGACACAGTTGTACTCATAGAAGAATTCTGGCTCACGTAAGGAGGCAAAGTCTCTGCCGCAATGCCATTCCATGGACCATCCTCCAGCTCACTTGCACGTTCAGTCTTGAGGCCAGGTTCTGGACTTTTTGTTTCACATTTGCCTGGAACAGCGCATGTTAACCCTTGCTTCCAAAACATCTCACCCATTGGCCCAGCAGCTGCTTGATGGGTCAGCAATTCGCTACGACCGGTAACCACCTGCTGGAAACAAAATGGAGACCGCGCATCCAGAAAAGGAGATTCTGCTGTATCAGACATGCATGAAGACATAAAGCATGCCATACTTGAATCTACTTGGTTTCGAGACGCAGGGACTCGGTCCTCCGGCATGTCTTTTATTGCTTCGGTATGATTCAGTTCCACACTTGAGGCTTCTTCATCCTGGATAGCTTTTTTCCAGGAGCTTCTAATTTCAGCAACTAAAATTCAATCAAGAATAAGTGAAATGTAACGCTGCACTGGAGACCATACTCCTATCCAATGTGTTTCTATTGCACAGTTAGCATGTTACCTTCAAAACTAGCTAGGACAGCTTATATAAATATAAATATTAAAAAATAAATAATTACTTATACCCCACTCATCTGGCCAGGCCTCCCCAGCCACTCTGGGAGGCTTCCAACAGGATATTAAAAACACGATAAAACATCAAACTCTAAAAGCTTCCCTGAACAGGACTGCCTTCAGATGTCTTCTAAAAGTCAGATAGTTGTTTACAGTGGTACCTCGGGTTAAGTACTTAATTCGTTCCGGAGGTCCATTCTTAACCTGAAACTGTTCTTAACCTGAAGCACCACTTTAGCTAATGGGGCCTCCTGCTGCTGCCACGCCGCCAGAGCACGATTTCGGTTCTCATCCTGAAGCAAAGTTCTTAACCCAAGGTACTACTTCTGGGTTAGCAGAGTCTGTAACCTGAACCGTATGTAACCTGAAGCATCTGTAACCCGAGGTACCACTGTATTTCCTTGACATTTGATGGGAGGGCGTTCCACAGGGTGGGTGCCACTACCGAGAAGGCCCTCTGCCTGGTTCCCTGTAACCTCACTTTTCACAGGGAGAGAACCGCCAGAAGGCCCTTGGCGCTGGACCTCAGTGACCAGGCTGAACGATGGGGGTGGATACTGGGCCCAGGCCATTTGGATTCCCTCGCTTCCTTCCACATGCAATGTCATCAGTTACTTAAGTATAAGGTCCTTAGAAGAATGGTGGATATAACATCAAAGTTCAGGGAAGCAAAACTATTTGTACTGCCAGACTGTGACTGATCTGCGTTTAAAAATCAGGTTCTGTGTGAGCCGAACAGATTTTCTTAGTCTGAACTGCTCTGCTAGTCATGTGAACAGCAAGACAATAGGCTGAAGCATCAACCTCTGACCAGTGAAAAGGCTTCTCTCCTCCAGGCATATTTCACCAGGCATCGCCCACAGAATGGAAATGCCTGTTTTGCTGCCTTAAGGAAAAGAAACTTACTCTTCATAAACAAAAAATGGATTCTCAGGGAGTGAAGGTAACACCCTAGTCTGTGCCTGTCTTATACAACAAATGAATCAGGCTGCATACAGCACTGGGAGAAGAGTAAAGTTAAAAGTTGGTAAGAATCACCCCCTTTGGGAACTATTAGCATTTCTGCTAATCTGGCTTGTAACTGAACTCTGACCAACCACATGTTCTCCTCCTTTCCCACATGTAATTACAATTTGGCAGGTTATTCATGCAGGCCAACATAGAGGACATCACACTTTCCCCCAAGAACAGCTGGAGTGACGAGAGGGAACAATTTACTGGCCTCTCAATGAGTCAGTCAGCTCCAAAAAGGGAGCCTCCTGGTCCAGGGAGCCACCAGGACAATTTCTGCTTCCTTGCTCCTGACCCTTTGAAGAAAAATGGACAGAGGCATAAAGGATGAGGATGTATCTGGAAGAACCTGTGTGTCAAAAGGTATCAGCTGGAATGGCCTTCAACACTTGAGTCCTAGAAGAAAACGTTGCCATCTAGCACAGAAGCTTCATTGACTGCCCAAAATATTGAACGTTTTCTCTGATGGCTTTAATTGTGGTGTCTATTCTACCTGGTTCAAGAGAGAACGCGACTTCTTGTAAAATTCCTGCATCAGACAAGGGAATTACATTCCCTCAAAACCTTAACTTTGTACCAACAGGCATTGCAGAATCCTCTGCCATAGGTGATTAAAGGGCGGAATATTACAGATACTGTACTCACTCAGATTTTCTGGGGTCCGTGGAATCTGTTTCTTTGTTAAGAAGGGATCTGAGATTAAGGTGCCAAGCAGGTCCTCCAAGTCCTGTCCTCCTCCTCGAGTGCTCTGGGGAGAATTAGATACTACTACATCTGCCATCTGCAAAAAAATACACACACAAAAAACCATACAAGTAACACAGGTTTCCACAGGACCGGGTTCTACTCATGGGACTCTGAATCCAGCTTTGACAAACTATGGGACTATTAACATTGAGCTTTAGAGCAGCATTACTAAAACTTTGATAGAAAAACTAATTCATTAGACACCTGCCAACGAAACAGCTTTTAAAGCAGCTGCTCAAGATGCAAGCAGATTTCCCAACTCTTTCCTAGGTGTCAAGAGGTCTGCAGCTCTGATGAGGAATGGTGGGAGCCTCCCCCTCCTCTGACCAGGATCCTGAAGCTGCCCAGGAGCAGTAGAGCAGTATAGATTTGAAACAGTGGTTTGCAGAGGGGCATAGTTGGGAAGAACAGGGTGAACAGCAAAGTGAAGAAGAACTGGGAGAGAGAGCGTGCTAACAGACTCTCTCTCTCACTGGAAAGTGTCCAGCCTATCAGTCCAAGGTCACGTAGAGCAGATAAGGTGGCTACACAAAAAGCATGGTGGTTGCAAGATCAGGTTGCAAGACAGAAGTGATGGGAGTGAATGGGGGGGGGAGTGGGTGGAAACCTGAATTGGGAACACCTTTCCTCCGAGATGTTCTTGAGCTGTGATCATTAAAATTTATTTAAATGGGACTGTTTTTGCTTTGTTCTGCTTATCCACAGCCAAAGGGAGGAAGTCGCTCTCCCGAAGTCTGACACTAGGTCCCTCCCCTACCTCAGACATTCCAGTACTGAATCCAGCTAAGCCAGGCATAGGCAAACTCTGGCCCTCCAGGTGTTTGGGACTACAATTCCCATCATCCCTGATCCTGTTAGCTAGGGATGATGGGAATTGTAGTCCCAAACATCTGGAGGGCCAGAGTTTGCCTATGCCTATGCCTGAGCTAAGCAGAGCTGCTTGCCTTGTGGCAATTTTCTGGCTGAATCACATTCAAGGACGTCTCTTACCTGTTCCGCCAGTTGCTCTTGTGCCTTCTTCAGAGGATCTTCTCGTGTAACGGAAGATGGCGTTTTGAATGTATCAGCTTGTTTTTTCTTTGCTGTTTTCGCAGATCTCGAACTTCTTCCTTTATATCTTAAGAGTTGATAACTAGAGTGATCTGCTGCCTTGGGTGTTTCAGTAACCGATCCCTGAAATGATGCAATTATTTGCACAAATGCTCAAGGACCGGTTTTAGATGCAGACTGTCGTTCTTGACAACATAACCACCATGGCAGATTTAACTGCAACAGACAATGCGACAGTTTCCCAAATTATAAGGATTCCCCAATTCGGAAGGGAGAAGCAGGATTTGGGCTGTCGCTACAGAAAAGCTTGATGTAGCTGGTCTTCTTCAACAGGTAAAAGATTTTATGATGCTGCAGCAACCAAGCCACATTTGCACCACATGCACATTTTAAACATTTAATTTTAAAGATTTTAGGCCCTCTTTCAGGGTAGATAACCTCACAAGATAGCTCCCAAGTTGGCAGTTATTGTTAATTGTTATTATATGGAATTGTTTTATATATGGAAATGTTTTTAATTGTTTTTACACTTTTGTGTTTCCCCATTATAATTGTTTCATTTGTTTAATAAATTTCACGTATTTTATTGTTGTAACCTGCCCTGGGACAGGTGGTAAGTAATCTAATAAAGAACTAAAAATAGTACACAACATAAAATAAAATGAACATCAAGACAACTATTTAAAAACCCAATGAATTGCTTAGAAATATTTATAAATCTATTAGGCCATAGGATAAATAATTCCTTAGGCACAGGAGCACCACTGAAAAGGCCCTCTCTCTCATGCATATCTACTGGCAGGCATAGATGGTCTCAAGGCCATTAAAAGGTCAAAACCAGTAAAATAATCTTAGGATAAGGTTCAGCTTCTTCAAGGCAGTGGCCTCTCTATGAAGTAATAACGTTTTTTGAAGCAGATCAATACCATGTGGAAGGCAGGGAACACTCACAAAATAGTCTATGTGCTGCCTCACACCCAGAGAAGCACTACTTCTTGGTGCCTATATTGTCTCCCTTCTCCTCCAACCAAAAGTAGAAATCACTCCCATCCACAAGCTGGGAAAGACAGAACCAGGCCAAATTACCATATTTTTCGCCCCATAGGACGCACCAGCCCATAGGACGCATCAAGTTTTTTGGGGGGGGAATTTTATTTCCCCCCCAGGCGCTTGTGGGGCAGGCAGCGGGGAGAAGCACTCTTCTCCCTGCCGCCCGCCTTGAGATCAGGTCTGGGGACAGCGGGAAGACGTGCTGCGCCTCCCCACTGTCCCCGGAGCTTGCAGGGCTGGCGGCGGGGTCTCCCCGCCGTCAGCCTCCAAACCACTTCGGGGGACAGCGGGATGGCGGCGTTCCGCCTCCCTGTCCCCCCGACCTTGTGGGGCTGGCGCTGGGGCTCTCCTGAAGCCTGGAGAGCGAGAGGGGTCGGTGCGCACCGACCCCTCTCGCTCTCCAGGCTTCAGCGAAACCCTGCATGTGCCCCATAGGACGCACAAACATTTCCCCTTCATTTTTGGAGGGGGAAAAGTGCGTCCTATAGGGCGAAAAATACGGTATGACTTTACTCCAAGCTCTGTAACTCCTTGTAGACACTTCAGCTCTTCAAGAACAGTTAGGTTACCTTTTCCGAAGATACCCATGTTTCATTTTCAGACGCTGTGGCAAGACTGGAAGAGGGCACGACCATCCTGGGGGGGGGGGGGGGAGAGAGGCGAAAATATTACTAAATGCATACTGTTGATGCTCTGCACTTCATTCAGTCAATAACAGCTGTATGCCCCGTATCTGTCCGTTACGATTTCCCTCAATTCGTCCCGGTCATCAAAAGGCAGTTTTATTATAGGGAGAGCTAGTGCCAACTAGAGCAGAGCTTTATCTCTATTTGAGTATCAGCCTCCCAGAAGTATAAAGGTGAATCTCATGAACAACAATAGATGCACACGCAAAGAATTCAGTGCCTGGCAATATTTGCTTCATAGAATGCTTTTAAAGAGAGACTGCACACAAATCGCAACTGCACACCATGCCACACAATCACAAATTGATGAAGTCCAGTTTACGAACTGGTAGCAATCCACACAGAGAACTTCAAGCAAAATCAGTGTTTTACATATGGTAAGTACTGCATTTTCCCATGTATTCTTCAAATAGAGAAAAGGGGGGGGGGGTTGTCCAGAGTTGCTGAGCTTTTTTGGGGGGAGATTGCCCAGAGTTGTTGATATTTTGGGCGGGACTGCCCAGACTTGTTGAGCATTTTGGGTGGCAGTTTTGCCGAAAATCACTCACCCGCAGGAACTCAACAGCCAACTGTCTGCATGCTCGCCGAAAGCAAGCACCAATTGCCGCAGCAGCCAATAGCCAGCAGACCTTGCAGCACCCACCAATCACCCGCAAAAATGCCGCGAGCAATATCCCGCTTGCAGCAGCCACCAATCGCCCGTCCCACCTCTCCACTATCCATGTATAAGACGACCCCAAGTTTTTAGCACAATTATTTTAAGAAAATAACTTAGTCTTATGCACGGAAAAATACGGTATTTCCCCCTATTTGAATAAACAATTTATAGTCCTTTATAGGAAGGGCTACAATAGCTGGAAGGTATGCCTCATATACAGCTGGGTCGATATTGACCTGTGCACAGTCACATGCATAGTTCAAATGGTATTTCAACCCTAAGAACTTCAGGGAGCAGCACGCATGTCTTACGGAGTGGGGGGGACGGACAATATTCTTCAGAGGTGCTTCCCAAGCCTGACGGGAGCAGCAGCAGCGCAAGTGGGGTCCTCCTCACTTGAGGGCAGCTTCCCATTACAAGAGAAACCAAGCATAAATTAATTCAGCTCTGCTGTTCCTCCTCCGCCCCCATATTGGACCTGGGCGCCTCCTGGGACTAAGGAAAAGACTGTTTCACACTGCATTTCCATGAGATGGTCACAGAACTATAAACAAGAGATGAGATGTGTTGCAGTACTTCATCCCTGTGTAATACCTGCTCCTCCAATTTTCAGAGTTGTGTCACATTCAACACACACACACACACACACACACACGAACACACACACCCCTTTGATGCATAAGGACATATTAAAGCCATACCTCTCTGCAATTACCCCATCTGAACTACCTTGACATCTTGATGCTTTGCCAGGAAGCTCAAGTTCTGTTTTCTGAAAACTCTTCTTCTTGGTAGAATCTAAAAATACATTTTTACAAAGAGAATCATGGCTTTTTGAGAACTGCAAATTTGTTATATTTACTAGATTAGAATACCCTAACGCAGGCATCCCCAAACTCGGCCCTCCAGATGTTTTTTGGGACTACAATTCCCATCATCCCTGGCCACTGGTCCTGTTAGCTAGGGATGATGGGAGTTGTAGTCCCAAACCTGCCCTAATGACTAATACTACATGCCTCAAATATTGTGCCTATGTTAGCAAGATGATTAAAAAATTATGGCTAATGATGATAATTTTAAATGTATAAATATGCAAAGAGGAAGACGGACAAGTCTGCGACTGCTCCCATCGAAAGCCCTTACTCTGAGACTATGGATCTCAGGGCAGGATTGATAAAGCTGCTCTTGAGATTTACCTGGAATTGATGCAGGGTACTGGCAGAAGACACTGCTTTTATAAGCTTCCTCGGTAGCAGGAGAAAAAGAAAGGGGAGACATGGCTGGTAATAAGTCAAGTGCCTTAAAAAGAAAGACATTCAAAAAGTTATGTTAAACAACATTTTTAGCTCTGAGTAATATATCATCAATATTCCAGAAAACTTAAAATTCCTACAAAATTTTAAAACCACACAGCCTCTTTTCAAAATCTAAAAGGCTGCCCTTAAGTTTTACCATTTCAATAAACATTTGAAATCTTACAGCCTTACAAGATTAAGGGGTCATAAGTTTGGCTCTTTAAGATGGTTCAAATCAAGATAATTAACCCATTGCAAAATACTTGAGGGTTTTACCAGCGTCACTACCAAAAGTTGTTGGTCAGGTTAAACAATTAGTGTAACAATAAGGGGACTGCCTTTGGGATTTTTATAGGCAATTTGTTTCAATTATTTTTATACTGAAAACATACATTAAAAAAAAAATCAATGCCTTTTACTCTCCCTGAACAGATACTTACAGGATCTGGATTTTTAATTAAATGAAAAGGTGACTGGCCAAGGCAATTTTCCCACTTCAAATCCCATTCCTGCTGTTTTTTAGAAATAGACTGCTTTATTGATACACAATCTTCACGTTTTAATTTTTGCCTGTAAGAATTTGAAGAATAACCAACATAGTTACTACAGTGTTTTATTCAAGCAAACTGAGATTTCATGAACAAATGAGTTATATCAAGTGAATGTATCTGCTTTAAATACACAGCAGCTGTGCCTTAGCTAAAGTCTAGTTATGAACCATAATTAGAGTAAGCAGAAAGAAACTGCAAGACCACAATACACAAGTTTCATTTACAAAAATCTGAAGCTATTTGATACTCACAAAAGTAAGTCTGTGTCTTAAAAAGTTAACAGTTACAAGACTACTAGTACAGACCTGAAAAGCAAGAATACTCACCAAAAGGCAATTGAAATGAGCTAACTGCAAGTTAATAAAATCAGAAGGTAAAGAGTACAGGTCCTCTGTTTAAAATAGAATCTGGACACCAAGACATACAGGGAGAAAGGAATTTTGTACTCCAGTTCAGATCCATCAACTAGTCCAGAAACAAATAATGTGCTTGTATGCTTCCCACTCTTTTCTATTCCGTTTCTTAATACTTCCAGCACTTGTTAAACCACACTTTCCTCATGGCATCCAAACCAGAAAACTCTGATTTAAGCAAATCGTAAAAAAAGAGGAATGTTCCTGGTTTTAGGGATTACTTAAAGCAGTTTCCTGGTTCAGATATCATGAGAAAATTGACTTAATAAACTATAGAAGTATTGACTTAAGGTCAATAACAGAAGAGGGGGCATAGTTTGCTCCAGATCCAGGAAATCATGGTTTACCAGACCCTTACATCTAAGCCAGGCCAGTAAGTCAGTTTATTCAGGCCACAAGTATGTGAAAAGCGACTGTGCATGTAGGATATGCAAGCCACAGACTTCTGAACTCACCTCAGTGACTTAAGACCCTGTAAATTAACATTCTGGTATTTGGTCTTTCCTTCCATGTACTGAAGATCCAATTTTAGTGCATTCTTGTCAATGCGCCAGCGCTCATGCATCAGTATTTCCAAGGCTTTGTTGAGTAAGTGGACGACTGTTAAAACGTTTAGTTTTCCTTCTTCATAGACATTCCCTACATGAAACTGCAAAACGTTGCAAACAACGGCAGGAACTGATTAATACAGAAATACATCGTTGTAACACCCCATTCCTCTTTCAAAACCTGAGCAAAATATAATGGGGTAGTGAGCCATGCAAGACAAATTGGAGTGAAGACCGTGATTTAAGAGATAACTGAGTGCCTGTGGCTGTAGATTGTGTCTTTATGCCATGGGCCTGGAAGTCAAAGGGGGAGTGGCTGAAGGGTAAAAGAAAAAGGCATCACCAATTTTTCATTGTGGTTTTTCAAGGGACTACTGAGAAAGGGGCACCAAAAGACTTTTGCCATCATGCTAGTGTATGCTTGGGAGCAATCAGTAAACTTCTCTTAAATTAAAAATTTACATGGCAAACAATTTAAATTGGGGGGGGGGGAATCTCTTGGGGGTAGTATGCGACCCATGGGTTAGTCACTCCTGCTTTATTACAGATGAAGGGTGCCAATATATGCATGGAACCTCGTCCAACCCAATGACCGGTCAGCTGCAAGGAGAGCCTGGCTCACGTAAGCTCAACTCAGTGTAGGGGTGGAATGATCTTGCAAGAAGTACAACTCTTAGAACAGAGCTCTTTGATTTAAGTTTGATTACATCTTCACTATACTGCAGATCTTTCCCTGCATTTTGTCTTAACAAAGTTGCTAATCACAATAGCTAGGGGACAATGAATTTCAGACAACTAAACGAAACAACACCAGTCAAGAAGAAAAAAAACAATTCTACAGAAACAGAGGCTTAAAAACAAAGATGCAAAGAAACTTACTTGGTGCATATCCTTTTCAACTTTTTCAAGTAGAGGCCTCGGAACATTAATAGCGACACTTGTGCCATCTAATACGTACTGGTCAATATGACCTTTGACAACTGAATCTACAACTTCTATTTCTTTTTGTAGACGTGTAAGTGTTTCCGTTATCTGTGTCCATAAACAGCGAACCTTTGGAAGTAAAAGAAAGCGGGGGTGGAAACGAGAGAGAAAATGAGATACTTTGAGAAAGCAGAAATATGCATGTACGTAAAATGACAGTCCTGGGAGGCAGGGCACCAGATGGTGATAGTTGGAATTACATGATCAAATATCCTCACCTTCTCAACTCTCTCTGCCGTGTTGTTCTGACTTGGATTAACGCCTTTCTCCATTCTAGCCAGAAAGTGAAAAACACAAAAAGTGTGAGCCAACGGTATAATTTGTGCTACAGCAAAAGCTGGCTCACATATTCTGGTGTATTTTGCTAACAGCTAATCAGTAGCCATTGAGAGCATTAGGCATGACAAGAGCGTATCACATACAAGTCAACACAAAATGCTTCCTTCCCCCACTTCTCAAATCTGCAAGATATTGTGTTTTAATGAAAATGTGTTAACACCACAACCAGGGCAAAAAACTCTAAACTGAAACTTTCAAATGTAAGCAAGCTAAGAGGGTGCACTTACTTTTGGAGCTGCTTGTCCAGATCTGCATTTTCAAATTTTAAATCTCTAATTCGCTTACTAAAATGCCTGCAAACAAAGAAGTAAAAGCCAATAGCTACAGGTAAAGATTCTTAAATGTACAATACTCCCAAAAGCAGCTGGTGAAGAGCAAACAGCATTTTTTCCTTAAGCCCCAAACCCCCAATATGTGCTTCACGTAGTTCATGTGTTTACTTTTTTAGTAATATGCAATTCTAAGATGGCAGCTCCCTAAAAGTTTGTTTGTTTGAATCAAGAAGCCTTTTTTAATTCTAAGATGGCAGCTCCCTAAAAGTTTGTTTGTTTGAATCAAGAAGCCTTTTTTAGCTACACAGGCCTGCTCCCTAGGGATTTACTCCTATTCTCCATGACATCTTTGTAGAGACTGCCCTATGTCTTTTGAGAGGATCATGAATTTATTTGGCTTCTAGTCTTTTTTGAAGTGCTAAGATTTTGTCTTACATTTTTGTAAGTTTCATACTTATTCCTTTATTTGAATTGTGTATTTGTGTGCTACCCTTTGTGAGGGCCTTTTTTGGCTGGAAGGCAGCACAGAAACAAAAACTCAACAATATCAGCTATACGGTTGTTTGGATCACTCACACTGCCACAACTTACAGGTTATAGAAACTCTACTTACAATGCTTTTTTCTGCAATTCTTGAATCAAAGTGTCTTCCTTTTGCAGACCGTGTAAAAATCTGTTTTGTGCTACATGATATTTTGCAACTGCAATGTTCAAGTCAGGAGGTCTTGAGTTCACTGCTTCTGGATAGGATATGTCAGCACCTACATGGAAGAAGCAAGTTTCTCAAGCCTTTTGTGCATGGGCCCCCCTTCATTCTGTTTTTTTGATCCCTTGAACCCAGTATCAACTGCATGTCCTACAATTTATTTCCCACGTGGCGTGCATATAAAAAAAGCTAGTTTGGAATAGAAAGCCTTCCAAGAAATTATTGCTTACCTGCAGAATCTACTTTAACATGTTGCATTATGACATATCTTGCGAAGCAGTACATTAGATGAATGAACTTAGAGCCACCGGGAGAAAGGAATAAAGACGCAACGACTGGAGGAAAGCTGTTTCCACATTCGTCCTCGGGGATTAAAAGGATAAAAAAGTGAACGGAGGAAGTGAACTGCAGCCTACAACTCTATCTCTTAGATTTAAGCTTTAGCTACTACCTGTTTGTAGCACTAATACAATCGGCAAATAAAACAATACCAAGTAGCTTTGACAAATCAGCATACTTTGCTTCACCATTTCCTGAGGCTTGAACCAATACCGAACTTCTGATTGTATTGCTTTGTTATGATTTTTTATTGTTTTGCTGTAGATTTTAATTAAGGATGTTGAGTGCCCCAATGGATTTGTTATTGTGGATCTAAGTATGTATCGATTTTATAGCTGTGTGCTGCTTAGAAGCCATTATGACATTTAAGTGGTTTATAAATTAATAATATTGTGCCTGAGCCACAGCTCACAATACACCTTCCTTCCTCTGCGGAGTGAGGGGGGGGGGGAGAAGAGGGGGAGGAAGGTGCCCCACCAACACTCAGCATGCAAGGTCCACAGATTACTTCCCCACCCCAGGGAATGTGGCACTGGACAGAACAGAGGTAGTCCACCCCATCACTGGTCTGGCTGTACTTTCTGAAGGAACAGGCACACAGTCTGGAAGTACTCCTTGATTCATCACTGCCACTGGAAGTGACAGTAGTGATCTCAGTAATTAGGAGTGCTTTGTAGAGTTGGAAGAGACCCCAAAGGGTAATCTAGTCCAAGCCTCTGAAATGCAGAAATCCCAGCCAGGAGAGGAAGAGGGCCGTGAAGTCCAGACCCCCAAAGTGGCCCAGTGTTCAAAGGAGGCACTTGTGGAACAAGAGCAGCCCTTCCATCACTCCAACCAGCCCCCATGGTTACTTTGGGGATCAGCCAAGTAAGAATAGTGGAGGCCCCCCAGGATCTATGTTGGCGATTGCATGTTGTTGTTGCCGTTTGCAAACCAGTTAAAGTAACAACCAGAGTGCCATCCCTGCCTCCCCCCCCCCCCCCCCCGTCGGCAGCTGTTCTGGGACGAGCAGGGATTCCCAGACATCATTGCTGTGCTAACAATGACCATTCCTGGACAGGAACAGCTTAGTTACAGCGACCCATGTAGCATCACAACTGGATTTTTGTGGAAGTTAAGACAGGCTCTGAAATTGGACACATTTTGTCACAGGCTAACAACTTTTATTTTTACACACTTTCCCAAATGTTTTCCCATGGAAAACATCCAATTTTTTCTCTGATAATAGTTTTATCTGTTTTTATTTGTTATCTTTTCATTTTTTATTATGGCTGGATATCACTATGTTCTTTTGTTACTATTATTATTCAGCCCATCTGGGTGGCTCCCAAAAACACAATAAAGCATCAAACGTTAAAAACTTCCCTGAACAGGGCTGCCTGTTTATTCATATTCCAAACAAATGAAGGAATAGCTTCTGCTGTGCTGAATCCCACCCAGCATGACTTCATCAAATGTACTTTCATGTCGGCGCTGGGTGTTTCAAATTCAATCCCACGTGCTGCAACCATAGGATTGCAAAGCCATTTTTAAATGCCCTGTTTAAAAACTAAAGAGAGGTACCAATGTTCTGATCCTGGACATCAACAATTTAAACTGACCAGCTACTTTTAGGGCTGGCAAGGAAACCTCCCCAAAGGAGCAAGTACTGGAGGGAGGAATCTTCGTCCACACTCCTTTCTGGCTCTCCTTTCAAACAGTTTCTATCATCTGCTGACAACTTGAACTACTTGTGTTGTTGCAAGATGATGAAAGCGTGAAAAAGGTGAAATGGTGGAGGCAGAGAAGGCATGAGAGAACTCTCCCTCTCAACACCTAAAGAGTCAGAACACAAAATCTGAAAGGAATTCTCATAGACCACCAATATGTATGGGGCAAATATGTGAACCCCTTGTTCATTCTTACCGATACTTACTGAAATTCTTCTTAGCCATTCATAACTATGTTTCCTGAATTCAGAGTCTGTCTTTTTATCTGTTGGAGGAAAACAAAATCTTTCCAGGGAAGGGAAAGAAGTCAATTTCAACAAACGTTCAATGAATCAGTTATATTTCTCACAAAACATAGCAATACAAAAGGCTCAGTGTTCTCTAAACAGATATGCATTAACAAAAAGCTAAGTATCCCACCTAGGATAGAGTTTGCATAGACAACAGTTGTAGTCAATTTTCAGGCTGGCATTGATAATACTAAATCATCCCCAAACCCTGGCCAAGCTGATGGGAGGTGGAGTCCAAAAAGTTCTGGAACGCACCCTGGTGACTACCCCTGTGCTAAATAATAGGCAAGTTATGGAGACAAGAAGAGGCATGTTACAATTACAGCAATGTGTTCCAAATGGGCAACCTCTGAAGAATATTTGGAAGCTTCAGCTGATGTGGAATATGTCAACAAAGGGTTTTGGTGTGTGTTCAGCCAAGAGAACATGCGCTGACTACTTTACAACAGCTGCACAGGCTTCCAGTTCACTTCCAAACACAAGCTGACATACAAGTCTCTCACTATATGACTTGGGCCCAAAATACCAAAAGGAGCATCGTCTCCAATATAAATCTGCCTAATCTTAAGATCTCCAGGTCCCACCAGTGATGAATGACAAATAGCTAGGAGACAAGCACCTCTCCTAGGGTGCTGTGGCAGCACCTAGACTGTTAAATTCCCTCCCTTAGGAAGTCTATTTGGCCTGCTTTCTCTTCAGCTTTTGTCATAGTTAAGCAGGGGTTGACAAAATGTAGCCAGGCATTAGTTTCTACTAGCTAGCTGTGCAGTCTAGTTCCACTATGATAGCACAATAATATTACCTGAATTTATCAATAAAGATATTATCTGGAAAAAACATATATCTTAAATTGATATAGCTTGGGGTTTTTTTAAATTCTGTTTTTAACTAGAGATTTATTTCACAGCCTTTCCTCCCTCACTTTCTCAGATTTTTTGTTTTCCCACCCAGCCAGTCATTTTGTCTCCAAAATCCTATCTTCATGTTTGGTTTGGAAATAAATCACTATCCATTGCTTTTGTGGATAGTTAGAACTTAATGACTGCAAAAAAAGCAGATAAAAAGAGATCAAGTTCCATTCTGAATGCCCACAACCTTGTTTAAGCTAGAATTCCTGCTTGCTACAATAGATTGGCATTAGCATAAATAACTGAACACATATCATCTTACCAAGCAACTGGCTTCCTCCATCTGCATCTTTTGAAACTGAGCTAACCATGACAATTAGTAAAGCTTGAAAGCTTTTTATCACCTAATACACTTGTCAGAACAGAAAATTCTGGCACATGACTTAAGTCTTATCCCAGCAGGTATCTGACCTTTCAGAATAATTTATTTTAGTGAACTGATCTCTTGCTTTTATATACTTTCCTGAGTGCAAGTATTATTTAACATAGAAGCCCTTACTTCTGAATAGACATTTGCAAGATTGAACTGCTAAATGCACTGCTATGTTTTATAACTAATAAATTGTGTAATCGTATATTCCAAACACTGAATACTATATTGTTACAAAGATACTATTCATGACATCAGTTGGAAAAGAGTTCTATTGCTCATCGCTATCAGTTTCCAGCACGTTGTGATCCCAACACCACAAAGAAGATCTTGCAGGAGTTGCAACTAAATAATCTCCAGAAAATGTGCAGCAAGTCCCTTGTTAGCTAGTTTTTCCTCTCAAACAAAGGCTACACACAGAGAGAGCAGCAGCAGCAAGCTTAAAATCTCAAAAAATGATGTGAAGAAATGGAGCAAAGGATGTTAAATTAACAAGTAGTACCTACACATTCCTCTAATTCTGTTAATCATATCCACAGGAATTCTTCCCCCTACCTTGAGCACAATATGCATCCTTTTGGTGGGCAGAGGAGGAGTAGAAACAAACATTATGGTTATCTCCTCTGCAGCAAGACTAGACCTCTACTACTTGTGGGCTGGATATTACACTATTTTCTTTTAATGGGGAGCAATACGGCAGTCCCACAAAGGGATAGCAATGTACAATTTCTCCCCAGAGGAAGGCTGCTACTAGCAATTGTGGGCTGCATAGTTGCTAGGGCCTTGGCCACACAGCTATCAAACTGGCAAGCACCCTGTTACCCTTTTCTGCAGGAAAGGGTGAAAAGGCGCTGCCTGGCAGGGACCAACTAAATTCTGGTGGCCACAATTTTTAGTTTGGCTTGTAAGGCCATCCAGAAGTTGTGGACCCGTTCATAATTTTGACAATAAGAAAAGGCAATTGAGTAATAAAGCATCCTTTAAATGAAGTTAAAGGGACATGACACTCACCTGAAAATCTCATTACAACGAGACTGGTCCACGTTGGAAAACAGGAAGTGCACAACGATACTAAATGCATCTTTGTTCGGTTTATCAAACATGTTCCTAAAAAATAAATAAAAAAAATGAAAACCAGAAATGTCCTTGTAAAGGAAACAATTGCCCCATGCACAAACCTCAGCACCCACCAGGATTGCCTCCTTTCCTCCCTTAGAGGGCCCTTCAATGCACTGATAGCAGCTCACAAAATAATAAGATTTATAGAGAAGCAGGTTGTTGTTTTTTGGAGTAAGAAATGGGATTAACATCCAACCATGCTTTATTCCCCCTCGTATAATAGCACATTTAAAACTTACAGGAGTGCTACAAGGCAACAGTCCTGCACTATTAATTCTTTCCCATGATCCATTTAAGTGTCGGTAAATACAATTTGCATGAACATGGACATTGTTTTTTAATTTAAAGGTAGAGAGGTGCAGTGATGGGAAAACTTCATCTACCAACATTTGCCCACCAGAGATGTGCTTAAGGCACACGAGTACTTCATTTTTAAGATGGTACCGTATATTTTTCAAAAAACCACTACCATAAATAATATGCTCGAATAAACCCCCATAGCATTTTAACCCCATCCTCACCAGCGCTGTCGCTTCTAGGAACTTGTGTGAGATGTACACCCATTAAACCAGTGGGTCTCCAGCTGCTTTCAAACTACTGTACAATACCCATCACGGAGTCACAGAATTGTACAGTGGGAAGGGACCCCTAAGGTCATCCAGCCCAACCCCCTGAAATGCAGGAATCTCAACTAAAGCTCTGTGGCAGACAGGGCCGGATTTAGGTTTAATGAGGCCCTCAGCTCCTGAAGGTAATGTGGCCATTCATATGTCCAGCTGTGCTTTGTCAACAACAAATTGTTGCTGTTTCTTGCGTTGAATATATGCTATATGGTCGAGGACATTAATAGACAGGATATTAAACTGTTTTTATACGAAACAACAACGGCAAGAATAATGTTGGCCCAGAAATGGAAGCAAGAAGAAATACCGATGAAAGAAGGATGGCAGACGAAATTAATGGACTACGCAGAATTGGATAAAATGACAGGAAGGATTATTCGAAACCTGCGGGGCCAGAGATTCACAGACGATTGGAAGAAATTTACGAATTATTTGAAGAGCAACTGTAATCAACAAATTACGCTAGGACTACAAGAAGTTTTGTAAGGAGGAATATATGAAATATTGCAAAGAAGAGAAAGAAGAGACGTATTAGTTATGATATTTATGTAATAGTGAAAGCAAGAAATGTAAATTAAATGAGAAAGATTGGAAAATTTTCAGATGTGATTGATGGAAGTAAAAAAAATTGTATAAGATATAAAAGTATGTTTAGTAATTGTTGAAAATGATATGTTAAAAAAACAGTAATATTTAGATATAAATATATAGACATAGATATACAGTGGTACCTCAGGTTAAGTACTTAATTCGTTCCGGAGGTCCGTACTTAACCTGAAACTGTTCTTAACCTGAAGCACCACTTTAGCTAATGGGGCCTCCTGCTGCTGCCACGCCGCCGGAGCCCGATTTCTGTTCTCATCCTGAAGCACTATTTCTGGGTTAGCGGAGTGTGTAACCTGAAGCATATGTAACCTGAGGTACCACTGTACAGATATATAAAAGAATATGTGCTATATGGTAATTTATGGGCCAAATAGGTACCTAAAGCCATTTGCACATCACAAAATATGTATTTTATCAAACTAACTGTGGAACTGAAATACCACTATTAAACTGAAATGCAATTAAGAAAAAGTATATTAATACTGTAGTGAAATTTTGGGGGGGGCCCAACCTCTGCTTAAGAAACCTCCAAGGAAGGCTGCGGACAATGGGAGTTGTAGTCCAAAAGCCTGCCGGAAACCCAAATTTGGGGAACGCAGCATTAAACAAAGGTCAGTTTATAAGAAAAAAGAAAAAAAAGGCCCACTCACACGCCCAGGCCGAGATGCGTGGAGACCCTCCCGGCGGCGGCTTTTTCCGGGTCGAAGCCCAGCGCCAGAAGGTAGAGCCAGAGGTGCTCTTTCTCCCAGGCGGGAGGAGGCGGGAGCTGCTGCGCGCTCATGGCCGCGAGGCGAGCCGGGGGCTGACCCGTGTCTTCCTTTCCTCACGTGCAGGTATATCCTCCGCGTCAGCGTTCTGCTCTTCCTCAAGGGTTCCGCCTTCGCCAAGCCCTTCAGCTCCTCTCAGAGGCGCCCTTCTTCTTCAGCCTCAGCCGCTGCTGCTGCCGCCGCCTCGCCCACCACACGCGCCGCCATTGAGGCTCAAACCGCCAAAAAAGAAAACCGGGAGGGGCGGCGAGCCGCGCGCCAGCCAATCAAAAAGAAATATGCGCGGCTCCAGCCAATGGGGGAAAACCGACATCCGAGTTCCCAGCATGCACCGCTTGCCGGAGACATATACGGTACCCGACTCTCAACCGAGGCACGCTGGCGTAGAGCTACGAAAGGTTTAGAGGGGCTACTAATTAAGTGTCTGCCTGATGCGCGAGGCTCTTCCGCAGGCGGAAAGTGGAAACTGCTCCCTAGCAACGGAGGGGGAAAATCTCCCTCGGGCTTTCAATCAGTGCTGGATTTATGTATAAACTAAACAAGCTCTAGCTTAGGACCCCACTCTCTTGGGGACCCCCCCAAAAAAAATTAAGGGGGAAAAACCTGGATGTACAATTCCAAAATATAAGATGAAAAACAAATAAAATAAATCCTACATACAGCAACAGTGTTTTGTAAGTCATGGGCCCCGCCTGCTAGCCTGCTCCCTAAAATATCCCTGGTTTGCACCTTTCTATATATAGGGTGCCTACATTCTGTTATTTATAATTATTAGTAGTTTGCATCATATATTTACACCCATTATTATTTCATGTTATAGCAAGTTTCAAGAGACTACCGTAGATTATGTGTATAAATTGTGTTTCTAAAGGAACTTTGGTTCTTGCTAAATGCCAATGTGTTTGCATTATTAAGTTAGTTATGAATAAAAACCAATTTAAGTTAGAGATTAACAATTATTTCACTAGTAATATACTTCTTCTTAATTGTATTTCACTATTAATATACTTCTTAATTGTATTTCAGCTCAACACTTACTTTGATAAAATACATACTTTGTTATGTGCAAATGGCTTTAGATGCCTATGAGGTCCATAAATGACCATGTAGCATATACAGTGGTACCTCAGGTTAAGTACTTAATTCGTTCCGGAGGTCCGTTCTTAACCTGAAACTGTTCTTAACCTGAAGCACCACTTTAGCATGTGGGGCCTCCTGCTGCCACCATGCCGCCGGAGCACGATTTCTGTTCTCATCCTGAAGCAAAGTTCTTAACCTGAAGCACTATTTCTGGGTTAGCGGAGTCTGTAACCTGAAGCGTATGTAACCCGAGGTACCACTGTATTCAACACAAAAAACAGCGGCAATTTGTTGTGGACAAAGGACAGCTGGACATAGAAAGGGCCCCATTACCTTCAGTAGCTGAGGGCCTCATCCAACCTAAATCCGGCCCTGCTTTCAATGTAACTGAATCCTGCTCTGTGGCTTCTTGCATGGTCCTGGCTTCATCCTTGCAGGGACTGCGTGGCCAGCACAGGAGCATAGCTGTCAACTTTCAGATTTGAAAAGAAGGGATCAGCAGCCTCACCTGTCCCAGGGACAGTCTACGGCAGGGGTCTGCAACCTGCGGCTCCGGAGCCGCATGTGGCTCTTTTACATCTTTGCCGCGGCTCCAGGGCGGATACTAGTGAGGGGAGGAGGCGCATTGTGCGCCCCGACACTCCTCACTGTGGCGGGCGCTGTACTGGCTGTGACGTCGCATGGGGGCGGTGCGTGCGTTAGTCACGCACCGTCCTGACATCACCTTCCCGCCCGCTGTCAGATCGCGGCTCCGGAGATATATTTGTTTTAAATGTCGCAATGGTTTTGCGGCTCCCAGTTGTTGTTTTTTCTTCGGAAACGGGTCCAAGTGGCTCTTTTTGTCTTAAAGGTTGCAGACCCCTGGTCTACGGGATATCTAACAATCCGGGATAGCAGTGGGAAGCAGTGGGAAACGGTGCTGGAATAAGGGAATTTCTCGCAAAAAAAAGGGAAGGTTGACAGCTATGCACAGGAGCCTAACTCCTAGGGGCTGAGTCCCCTCCCACCCTACCCCTGCAATATTCTGTTCCAGTTGCAAGGATGTTTTAAGCCACAGCCTGCAGTGTAGAGTTGCCGGATCCTGCAGCTGGAAGAGAGCCCACGGGCCATCTAGTCCCACCCACTGCAAGGCAGGAATCTCAGCTCAGGGCATCCACGAGGATCATGAGATATAGCATGAGAATATCAAGGTGGGTTTGGAAACAACAGCAAGTACCAACGGTAGAAGAATGGCGACAGAAGGTAATGGAATATGCAGAAATAGCTAGATTAACGGGGGAAATTTGACAACAGGGTGATGAAACATTTCAAAAAGAATGGGAAAAATTTATGTCATACATAGGAAGGATAAGGCGGAATTGTGAAACCCGTAGAACTGAAATAAACCTCATAATGTGAAATACAAAGACAATTTCTGGGTAAGAAAAATAACAAAAAGTAAAATGTACACTGTGATCAGTGTAACCAATGGTAATTGTAATTGAATATAGGCAGACAATAAGAACTGTATATACAGGAGGATTTGACAACAGACACTCGAAGGACAAATACGAAATAAGAACAATAATATGCAAAAGAGATGAAGACAATGCGAAAAAGTTAGATGGGATATAAAAGGTCAGAAGAGGGAAGGAGGGAAGTCGGCTCTGGGAAGCAGGTGTAAATGTGTAATGTAATACAACATGTGTATGTGGAGTGTGCAAATCAAAACCAATAAAGAATATTATGGGGGGGGGGAGAGAATAACAAGGTGGGGTTTTTTTTAGACGCTGACCGCTGAAGAGACACTTGGACTACTAATACTTTTCGCAGGCGCCGCCGCAGAATACCCGCTTCCTTGGGCGGCGCCTTTGGAACTCCCTGCCAGTGGAGACCCAGCTGGCTAAGCCTCCGCTAAGCTGAAACTCCAGCTCATCCCGAAAGCTGGACGCTGCGTGTCACTCTACCATTTTCTTAGTCAGGGGTGGTCGGGGAAGCGAAGGCGGGGCTTGTTTCCTGGCCCCGCCTCGTTAAGGCGGCGCGCGTGACAATGAAGTCGGGAGCAGGTGAGCGGGGAAGAAAGAGCCCCTGAAACGGGGAGAGGAAGAGTCCATCTGGACAGCCAATGGGGGGAGGGGCGGGAGAGTCCATTCGTCCAACCAAAGGGGGGAGGTAAAGTCCATCTGGGCAGCCAGAGGGGGAGGCGCGGGAGAGTCCATTCGTCCAACCAAAGGGGGCGGAAAAGTCCATCTGGGCAACCAAAGGGGGAGGGTGGTAGAGTCCATTTGTCCAACGAAAGAGAAGCGGGAGAGTCCATTTGTACAGCCAAAGGGGGAGTGGCAGATTCTTACCTCTAGAGCCAAAAGAGGTTTGGGAGAGTCCATCTAGACAGCCAAAGGGGGGCGGGAGAGTCCATTTGAACAGCCAAAGGGGGAGCTGCAGAGTCTTATCTGTAGATCCAAAGGCGGTTTGGGAGAGCCCACGTGAACATCCAAAGGGGGGTGGGGGTGGGAGAATCCATCTGGACAGCCAAAGGGGGAGCAGCAGAGTCTTATCTGTAGAGCCAAAGGAGGTTTGGGAGAGTCTACCTGGACAGCCAAAGGGGGGGGGGCAGCAGAGTCCATCTGGGCAGCTAAAGGGGGTGGTGTGAGAGAAACAGGGAGCAGTCCACCGGCAAGGAGGATGTGGGTGAATGGGGACTGTGTCCATCGCCAGGTGCTTGGAGCTGTCTATTTTTATGCTTTCACTTAGGGACTCCACCCACCTGCTGGAGGTGAGCCGAAAGCAGCAACCGCAATGCTACCTGTAAGATTCCCCTTCGCGGATTCCCTAGTCCAGGCACCCTGCAAGACAGCTTGCACTACAGCTTCTTCCATCAGTTGCTGGCGCTGATGGGAGTTGTAGTCCGAAAAGTGAACCATGGAACAAAATTTCGTCCAACGTTTCTCCAATGAAAAGAGGGATGTCCTGTTCCGTAATCAATACTTTTATTACTTATACCTCGTCCATCCGACTGAGCTGCCCCAGCCACTCTGGGCGGCTTCTAACATATATAAAAACATAATAAAACACTGAACATTTTAAAAACTTGGGGTGCTTCCAGATGACTGAATAGCTCCATGCCCTCCAGTATTTCCCTGAGGAAAATAGGGATGTCCTACAGTTTTGCAGGGGACGCAGGTGGCGCTGTGGGTTAAACCACAGAGCCTAGGACTTGCTGATCAGAAGGCTGGCGGTTCGAATCCCCATGACGGGGTGAGCTCCCCTTGCTCAGTCCCTGCTCCTGCCAACCTAGCAGTTCGAAAGCACCTCAAAGTGCAAGTAGATAAATAGGTACAGCTCCGGCGGGAAGGTAAACGGCGTTTCCGTGCGCTGCTCTGGTTCGCCAGAAGCGGCTTAGTCAAGCTGGCCACATGACCCGGAAGCTGTACGCCGGCTCCCTTGGCCAATAAAGCGAGATGAGCGCCGCAACCCCAGAATCGGCCACGACTGGACCTAATGGTCAGGGGTCCCTTTACCTTAATACAGTTTTGCAGGACATTCCAGGGTCAGAAAGCGGGGCGGCTTCTGTAAATCTGGGACTGTCCCTGGAAAACCAATCCAAACCAAGTGTAGTTGTTCCAATAAGGGGGTCACGTGTACCCAATAGGTGGCCCCAATTCACACCATCTTTGCGTATAGCATACCTGCTACTCAACATTTTCACAAGCATTTTACAAAGTATGTTGCTATTGCATCCTGCAATCTGAATACTAATGTACAATTGTATTAGTAGTGAGCCTTTTATGTTCACGTGTTCATTTATATTTTTTTCGGTAGCTCATCCCATAACTACGTTGTAGCCAATTAAGGCGGAAACTAGAAAGATGGCATCAAATCCTCCTGGGCAAGGTAAATGGTAATCTTTGCCTCTATGTGCATGGTTATGTTATAATAAAATTTTACAATAAAAACAACACGGCACCAGCCCTTTCAGTACAAACTCTAATACAGTGGTACCTTGGCTCTCAAACGCCTTGGCTCCCAAACAAATCATCTCCTGAACGATCAAAACCCGGAAGTGAGTCTTCCGGTTTTCGAACGATTTCCAAAAGTCCAACATCCAGCACAACTTCCGATTGGCTGCAGGACACTCCTGTAGTCAATCGGAAGCCACACCTTGGTTTTTGAACTGTTCCAGGAGTCAAACAGACTCCTGGAACGCATTCTGTTTGAGAACCAAGGTACCACTGTACTCTTTATCATTCACTTTGGAGAGCTTGAAGTAGTGCATAGACTTTTTCATTCTTCTCACTCCTGCCAGGGTTTCAGAATAAAAACAGGGTTGCGATTTTGGCAGAGCTAGATAAGGAGAAGAGGAAGCTGCTGATGCAAAACCAGTCTTCCACAAATCACCCTGGAGCCAGGTACAGTAAGTTTAGAGACCTGCCTTTTTGTTTCAGTTGTGTTCTCTGATCAAAGAGGAAAGCCAAGGGACACTTTCTTTTGTGTGCCAAGGCCCCGTGCCCTGTAGTTCCCCATTGATTAATAAACACACCAACACGAGTGTTTGGGGTTATGGGCTAAAACAGGCCACAACTTTATTGGCTTGGACGTTGGGTGAAACCAGGCTACAGTGGTACCTCGGGTTACATACGCTTCAGGTTACAGACTCCGCTAACCCAGAAATATTACCTCAGGTTAAGAACTTTGCTTCAGGATGAGAACAGAAATCGTGCTCCGGCAGCGCGGCAGCAGCGGGAGGCCCCATTAGCTAAAGTGGTGCTTCAGGTTAAGAACAGTTTCAGGTTAAGTATGGACCTCTGGAACGAATTAAATACTTAACCCGAGGTACCACTGTATAACTTTACACCCGCCCACCTGCAGGGAGTCTAAAGGTAAAGGGACCCCTGACTGTTAGGTCCAGTCTTGCCCGACTCTGGGGTTGTGGCGCTCATCTCGCTTTACTGACCGAGGGAGCCGGCGTACAGCTTCCAGGTCGTGTGGCCAGCATGACTAAGCCGCTTCTGGCGAACCAGAGTAGCGCACGGAAACGCCGTTTACCTTCCCGCCGGAGCGGTACGTATTTATCTACTTGCACTTTGATGTGCTTTTGAACTGCTAGGTTGGCAGGAGCAGGGACTGAGCAATGGGAGCTCACCCCGTCGCGAGGATTCGAACTGCCAACCTTCTGATTGGCAAATCCTAGGCTCTGTGGTTTAACCCACAGCGCCACCCGTGTCCCTTGCAGGGAGTCTAACTAAGGGTAAACCACCAGAAGGGGGAGCCCTATGACTTACATCAAATAAGGGCAGTCCGAGGGGTCCCCGTTGGGTTAGTGGCATGGCCCTAGCCCATGGGTAGGCAAACTAAGACCCAGGGGCCGGATCCAGCCCTATCACCTAAATCCGGCCTGCAGACAGTCTGGGAATCAGCGTGTTTTTACATGAGTAGAATGTGTCCTTTTATTTAAAATGCTCCTCTGGGTTATTTGTGGGGCCTGCCTGGTGTTAGGAATTCATTCATTATTATTTTTCAAAATATAGTCCGGGCCCCCACAAGGTCTGAGGGACAGTGGACCGCCCCACGGCTGAAAAGGTTTGCTGACCCCTGGCCTAGCCCATGCCCACACTTTGGACAGAATCCACACCTCCAGATCCTTTTAGCAGGATACCCTTATCGAGGAGGGGTAGACGGAGGCTGCAGCCTCCCCTCTGTTAAACAAAGGTCCTTGCAGGTCCGAGCAGTTCTGGCGTGGAGGCAAGAGAGAGAAACCCCCGGCCGCGCCGCGATTTCAATTACCTGTGGCCATGCCCCCCGCCAGCTTAGATTGGCCAGGTAGGGGTGACGCAGCCAGGGCTGGCGCAGAGGGGGCGACAATCTCCCGCCCCCTAGCCAGGTCGCTGCAAGGGCCCGGATACCCAGCCGCAACGCCACCCACCAAGAAGGTGAATAGACCTATCAGCAACACGTACTTATAATGGAAACAGTTCATAACCATCAGAGTTGTGTGCCAATTGTTCCAAGCAGCCAGCTGCAAGAGAGTTTCCATCTTTGCTCATTCCCTCTGGAGAGAAGAAATTTCAGTTCAACCTTTCTTTTTTTAAAAAAGTTAACTTTTTAATGTTTTGTATTTCCACCCACTTCTCCACCAAAATTCCGCTTCCCCCATGTTGAACCTTATCGTTGTTTTCATATTAAGATTTGAGATTTCTATGAATCTGCTGAAATGTAAAGCTGCCCCTGAATTGAAAACAAAATCCTCTTCTATGTGTTTAGCGTAGAACTTGGTTTATAGCTCATGGTGGAGTCGTAGTAGTATTTTCGCATTCTGTAACTTGTTGGCTACGAAGAGACGTTGTCTCAGCGCAATCTCAATGGGAAACTCTTTTCCTGCATACAGAGTTCTGCAGCCACTCTACCAAACATATGAACTCCCCATCATGAAGACTATGGACCCCTGGTTAGTAGCGCTGTTTTATTCAGGTATCACTTAGGCAAGTTATTGGGGGGCGCCGTCGAGAGAGCAAAATGTGCCGGGGTCCCTTTTTCTTGTTCCGCTTGACTTCCTTTTGACTTACACTTGGGTTTCCTCCCTATTTGATTTCACCTGCCATTGCTGGAGTGAATGTCCTTCTGGCACCAGCGTTCAAAATTAGCCAGGCGCATTTTGCACCTGACTGTTGGCGACTTGCAGCCCAGTGAAAATGCCCGGGTCCTAGGATGACTCCTGACATCTCTGCCATCTGGAGGTGCCTGCCTTTGGATCCTTGGATCTGGGCCATTTTCACACACTAATACCCCATCCTGTAGATTTCTATCCGTTATATTTTATCTGCACAATCAGAATGAATTTCTGGAACCAAAATAATAATAATAATAATAATAATAATAATAATAATAATAATAATAATAATTATTATTATTATTATTTATTTGTACTCCGCCCATCTGGCTGGGTTTCCCCACCCACTCTGGGCGGCTTCCACAGAGACCAAAAATACACTAAAATGTCAAACATTAAAAATTTCCCTGAACAGGGCTGCCTTAAGATGTCTTCTGAATGTCAGGTAGTTGTTTATCGCTTTGACATCTGATGGGAGGGCGTTCCACAGGGCGGGCGCCACTACCCAGAAGGCCCTCTGCCTGGTTCCCTGCAGCTTTGCTTCTCGCAATGAGGGAACCGCCAGAAGGCCCTCGGCACTGGACCTCAGTGTCTGGGCAGAATGATGGGGGTGAAGACACTCCTTCAGGTATACTGGGCCGAGGCCGTTTAGGGCTTTAAAGGTCAGCACCAACACTTTGAATTGTGCTCGGAAACGTACTGGGAGCCAATGTAGGTCTTTCAAGACTGGTGTTATGTGGTCTCGGCGGCCGCCCCCAGTCACCAGTCTAGCTGTTGCATTTTCGGTGCAGCCTGAGCAGGAGCCAAGAACATTATACCCTAGAGTTACATACTGCTCTGGAGATGTAACTTTTGGGTTGCGAGCACAGCAACCCCGGAAGTGTATACTTCCGGGTTTCGCCGCATGTGCAGAAGTGCTCTGCGTGCTGTGCACGTGCACAGAAGTTTCACCTCCAGTTACGGACTTTTCAGGTTAAGTATGGACCCCCAGAACGAATTTAATTTGTATCCGGAGGGTCCACTGTAGTGAATTGTTGTAGCTTGTCTTCACTTCTCCCCCTGTTGTGAGTGGCCCGTGTCACCATTAAGAAAAAGAGGCAGTAATAGGCTAATATAGATTATGTGGACTGTCCCTTGATCAAGTGGCTTTTCTTCTTTAAGTTCTCAAAACTCTTAACCTAGCTCAAGATTTTCATCTGAGCTGGCCAGATGTTTAACTGAGACCCAGTCACAGTCAGTCCATCCTTTGGAAAATAAGACGTTAGAGCTGTCTTGCCCCAAAATGGCAACTAGACATTCTGTTGGGCGACTGTAACCTTGGTTGAAGGAGTCTTTTGGTGCCTAGCTTATATATCTGAGTTTCTAACGCTGTCTGGCACGTGCAAATTACTCAGATTTGCCCAAAATTCCAAGTCTTGTATTTAAAGTAATGACATGGAACTTCTTGACTCTGAAACACGCCCCCTGGCGATGACAAGCCTCTTCCTTGATGCTGTGCTGATGGGTGCCTTCCCTGCCTTTGTGTGACATGTCAATTTCTTATCATTGCTCGCAGCATCTCTCTCGCCAGATCTTCCCTTAACAAGGACTTTCGTGATCATGCTGAACTACAGCACATCGCTGCACAGCAGAAGGCTGCTCTACAGGTGAGTTGTCCTGACCAAAGCATATCCAAACGGGCCGCTTTGCAAGTTTCCCTGGGCCTTTTTGTTTTGGTGCCTCGGAGACTATAGCTCCTAAGAACCCCCCACCCATCTCAGACGTTGGGGACGAAAGCTAACATGCATCACAAAAGCTTAAGATTTTCATAGTGATGACAAAGTTTAAAATTCTGAGAGGGTCTTCTGATTTGGGAAGTGGCTTTGGCCATGTTACATTCTGTATTATCTCAACTTTTAGCCCCGTTTTAAACACTGCGGGCAAAACCTTGGGAAGAATGAGCTAGATGTGAGGATGGACGTAGTTTGGCAATATGGAGGGTCAAGGGTTCCCCACACCTGGGTCAAAGCAACTACTAGCAGGACTGAAATGTGGCAAAGAACAGATATTCCTTCCAAATCTGATGTTCTTAAGCACTCACTCATGCTTGCATGACGGTGGAGAGACTTGGCTTCCATTGAAAAGGTCTCATTTTGAAACACTTTATGTTCCTTTCGCAGCATGCTCATGCACATTCCTCAGGATACTTCATAACCCAAGATTCTGCCTTTGGAAACCTTATTCTTCCTGTGTTGCCACGGCTTGATTTAGAGTGAGGAACCATCCTTGGGACGAAGAGCATCCTGCAGCTGCTCCCTTGCCAAACTTTGCTTCTGGTTTATGAAAGCAAGAGGACTCAAAAATGAATGTTGTTGTTGGGTTTTTTTCACTGTAATGACTTTCCATCTTGGATTCAGGTATTTTGTTTTCAGCGAATGTTAAACTTCTTAAAACAAGTTCTAAGGTGTCCTGTTCTTTTCTTTCCATGTGGCCAAATTCCCCACAATGGCGCCAAGTGAAGAAGAGCTGGCTACTTGGTCTTCCGTGACCACGAACAACACTACCCTGCCCTAGACAGAGGGAAGGGGCAGAGGTGGCTACTTGCGATTTCTCTAGGTAGCACTGTGGGGCCATCCCTCCTTGCACAGTACCCAGAAGTGAGAGAACAAATGAGAGGAACCGAGAGCAGCTAGAGTTTTCTCTTGCTCGCTCTGCCTTGCGTGTCGAGACCCCGCAGACACCCCTTCGTTGGGAAATAACTCACACAAGGACACAGATATCAGGTTTATGTTATTGGGCAAATTTGACCACAACTTTATTGAATTACAGAATGTGAGGGGTATTGGCTTAGACGTTGGTTGGACCCGACTATATCTGACTCCTGCCCGCTGCGCAGGAAGTCCGGTAAGGGTAAACCACTGGTAGGGGGAGCCCTGTCGATGCTTACCAACTCGAGCTCCCCCTGGTGTTCCTGTCGGGGTCGTGTCATGGCCCTAGCCCCCAACCGGGCTTCGGACAAGATCAACACCCCCAGATTCCTTTAAAGGAATACCCTTGAGCTTGGAGGGGCAGGTGATGGCCACACCTCCCCTCCCCCACACAAGGTCAAACAATGCCTAACCGCAACCCTAACAAAGTTGTGATGATTGCTACGAGGTAGGCGAAAACCATGAGGGACGCGGGTGGCGCTGTGGGTTAAACCACAGAGTCTAGGACTTGCCGATCAGAAGGTCGGCGGTTCAAATCCCTGCGACGGGGTGAGCTCCCGTTGCTCGGTCCCTGCTCCTGCCAACCTAGCAGTGCGAAAGCATATCAAAGGGCAAGTAGATAAATAGGTACCGCTCTGGCGGGAAGGTAAACGGCGTTTCCGTGCGCTGCTCTGGTTGGCCAGAAGTGGCTTAGTCCTGCTGGCCACATGACCCGGAAGCTGTACGCCGGCTCCCTCGGCCAATAAAGCGAGATGAGAGCCGCAACCCCAGAGTCGGTCATGACTGGACCTAATGGTCAGGGGTCCCTTTACCCTTTACCTTAGGCGAAAACCAATTGGCCAGTGCCAATTTGCCAAGTGGAAAAATTCCTACCAGGTCCCTTGGACAATCAAGGCAACCAACCGAAGTCCATAGCAAGGCCAGTGCCTAACCTGCAAATAAGGAGGGAGGGTGATTGAGGAACCGAGCCAAAGAGGAAGTCCTCCGGCTCACTCCTTGGTTGAAACTGTTCCGGCCATGCTGCCCCCCCCCCCCACGGCCAGAGGATTGGCTGGCCGTGCTCTGACGTGTATATGATAAAGGGGAACCACACCTGGACGAAGGCGCCCTTCTTTGCTTTCCCCCGCATAACTAGCTGCTAAATGACCACCGGCGCAACACACGTTGCATTCCGGTGTAGCAGCACCAGGCTCGCGGTGTCATTTTGCAACCCCAGCACCATGTCAGCACATTCAGTGGGCTACATCCTACTCTGAGTGCTGGTCTGGTGGCTTTGGTGGGATAAGGTGTCCGGTGCAACTTATTCCTGGCCAGTAGACTCGATGCCGTGGCATTTCGACGGAGGTCAGTCTACGATGTCAAAGAACCCCTGCATAAAAACACTTTTGAGAAAGTGTTAAGGACAGGGCCGGAATTAGTTTTGCTGAGGTCCTAAGCTACTCAAGGTAATAGGACCCTTTATATGTCCAGCTGTCCTTTTCCACAACAAATCCTCGCTGTTTTTTGTGTTGAATATATGCTATATGGTAGTTTATGGACCTCATAGGTATCTCAAGCCATTTGCACATGCAGAATGTAGGCACCCTATATATAGAAAGGAGCAAACCAGGGATATTTGAGGGAGCAGGCGAGCAGGCGGGGGCCATGACTTACATCATAGTGAGCCTACACAACACAAAACACCATTGCTGTAGGTAGGTTTTGTTTTATTTGTTTTTTATCTTATATTTTGGAAACGTACATCCACAGGTCTTTTACCTTTAAATTTTTGGGGAGCTTGTTTAGCTTATACGTACATCCGGCACTGGTGAAGGACAACATTTGAATTGCTTTAGGAACTGTTATCTGTAAATAATTTTCTATTAGATCTACCAAAGAATAAAATCAAATCAGGATTAAGAAAAAGAGTTTGGATTTGATATCCCGCTTTATCACTACCCTAAGGAGTCTCAAAGCGGCTAACATTCTCCTTTCCCTTCCTCCCCCACAACAAACACTCTGTGAGGTGAGTGGGGCTGAGAGACTTCAGAGAAGTGTGACAAGCCCAAGGTCACCCAGCAGCTGCATGTGAAGGAGCAGGGAATCAAACCCGGTTCACCAGATTACGAGTCCACTGCTCTTTACCACTACACCACTTCTTCATCTACGCTGGCTTTCTCAGGATGGAGGGGATATGTGCTGTGTCCCATTGGGGTACTGGTGGTGCAAATAATAATAATAATAATAATAATAATAATAATAATAATAATAATAATAATATTATTATTATTATTATTATTATTATTATATTTATACCCTGCCCTTCCCGGTTCAGAAAACCGGGCTCAGGGCGGCTAACAACAAATTTAAAACACTTAATTGATGCTACAAAAAACAGCATAAAATACGGTATAAAACGTGAATAACAATAAAATAAAAAATCAATTTAGGGGGGAAATCCATCCAATAAACATTAGATGATCACCAGGGCTAGCTGGCTATATTACCGTATTTTTTGCTCTATAAGACTCACTTTTTCCCTCCTAAAAAGTAAAGGGAAATGTGTGTGCGTCTTATGGAGCAAATGCAGGCTGCACAGCTATCACAGAAGCCAGAACAGCAAGAGGGATTGCTGCTTTCACTGCGCAATGATCCCTCTTGCTGTTCTGGCTTCTGAGATTCAGATTTTTTTTCTTGTTTTCCTCCTCCAAAAACTAGGTGCATCTTGTGGTCTGGTGCGTCTTATAGAGTGAAAAATACAGTAGTCCTGTTTGGGCCAGGGGAGAATTAGCTGTGGGGTCTCAGAGCGGGTAATCGTCATGAAAGGGGAGGGGGAGGGAAGAGAAGGGAAATAAAAGATCAGGCTGAATTCAAATTAAAGGCCAGGCAGAATAGCTCTGTCTTACAGGCCTGATGGACGGAGGTTAAATCCTGAAGGGCCCTGGTCTCCTGGGACACAGCATTCCACCAGGTCGGAGCCATCACTGAAAAGGCCCTGTGGGGAGCGAGGGGGACAAAATGGGAGATCAAGGAGGATCAGTTGGGGGTGGGAATGAGCAACGTCCCTATTTTCATCTGAGGAATGTTGAAGGGTAGGCATTATAGAGCAGTAAGCAGTCAATTATTTTATTATTTGGGAAGGGGCATGTATTTTATTTAGATACTTTTCCAGGCACCCAAAGGTCTTGTGGTAGAGCTAGGCTGCATGCTTTTTTTTTTTTTTAATGTGAAAAATATTTCAAGGATAATGGTTATTTAGTTCTTAAAAGAAGCGTGTTGTGTTATCACTTTGTTTTCTGAGAGGAGTTAATGGCCTTCAAGGTTTGGTTAACTTGTTAATAATGACATTTGAACGGTTTTTGCCAACTCAGTCACGCCCTTATAGAAGCAACAATTACTTCTTTGGTGTGTGTGTTTTTAAAAAGTATCTTAAGTGTAACTAAAAGTAGTAGATGCAAATTTTATTTTTCATGGAAGACATCTGACTGTGGGATAAGTGGTGATCTTGTGTACGGTTTTATATAACTCAACTTAGTCACAGACGTAAGACAGCATAAGAAATCATATTCTTATGATCCCATCAAAATGTGATAACCCTGTATCTCAGAAAAGGTTGGTTTTTTCCCGTTGCAGCTACAGCAACTTCAAATAATCATGAAATTCTAAGGTTTGGAGGTATATAAAAAGCAACAAAAAGGAGAAGCAAAACATCAGCAGCCATCAGATTATACAGTTTTAAACTTTATTTCCAAGGCATTTCAGTGACTAGTGCTTAAAACTTCCATGTTATCTCTTATAATGCATAACTGAAGAGTGGGGGGAGAGGTTGTCCACTTCATGCTAAAGAGAGCATCAAATTATCTCTTTAATTCAGATCTGTGGACCTAACCTATAAAAATTAGCACCATAGGAAATCCTCATAATCCCATAATTAAAAAACGGGGGGAAACCCAAAACTGCCAGCAATATTAAAGGTTGTCTGAACCAAAACACGGCGTAGTCTTTCAACTGTAGCATTTCGTTAAGTACGTCTGATTCTGCATTTCTAGTTTGTTTTGAGCTTCCTCTGACTCTTCCGATTTGCGTCAAGAAATGGCGGATCTGTTTGACGGCAAACCACTGGAACTATACAAACCCTGCTAAAACAACTGTGGATTGCGCAGGAACATCGCTTCAGGGCTAGCTTTCTCCATCTCGTTTGTATTTTCTGCCCCATTTTTCACTACACGTCTTTTCTTTTTTTGAACCCTCTCAGAAGTTTCCCAGTTTGCATCTCTTGAACCTGTGTTTGGCTCTGTTTTACTCTAGAGCAGTGGTGGCCAAACTTGGCCTTCCAGCTGTTTTGGGACTATAATTCCCATCATCCATGACCACTGGTCCTGTTAGCTAGGGATGATGGGAATTGTAGTCCAAAAACAGCTGAAGGGCCAAGTTTGGCCACCACTGCTCTAGAGTTTTGTCCTGGTTAAACTCCAGATGTTCTGAAGCAGTGATGGCGAAACCTGCGACTCCCAGCTCCCATCGGCCTCAACCAGCCTGGCCGATGGAAAGGGATGATGGGAGATGTGGTCCAAAATATGGGAAAGGTACACAGGTTCCCCTACTGCAAAGCCTAATTCTTACTGTCCCTGGGCTGTACCACTTCTGGCTGCAAGTGGAGAGCTCACACGACTGCTCTTCCAGAGAAAAACAAAATTAGGTCTCAGGAAGGACGGTCCTAGTTCAAACTTCTCTGTGATGTGCTAACATTTCTACATGCAAAGATTTACTTTGTATGGAAGAGCGTTTGGTCTTTCTCCCATAGTCTAAAATGGCGCAACCCAGGCACAGGTTTATCACCTGACTGAGAACATGAGTTGCAATTTGCTGGAGCATCATAATCTTAGAAAAGCAAGGAGCACTGAGCTCATCCATTGCATTTGAACTCAAAGGGCACCTGTTTAAACATTTGGTACAGAGTCATGCAGATACATCACAACGAAACAGAAAGAGACGAGAAATGGCTGCATTTTTTCCTTCCTGGCAGGTAAAGATGTTGATGGAGAAACACAGAAGTATTTACAGAGGAACTGAAATTGAAATCGGCAAATCTTCTTTCAGACAGGATTCCATGTCAAAGCAGCAGAGATGTGGTTTCAGAAGCAACTGCTGTCCAAACTGTGATATAGACTTAAAATTGATATTGTTGACCAGTTGAATACATTTATCTGTCACGGAGGACAAAAACAGTCCACTCCTCCATGCTAATAGGTTACGCTAATGTGCGTTCCATAATATTTTTTCACAAGGTCACAGTTTTGATTGATCTAAATGAAGCAAAAGTGATACAAACAATTCCGATACTCCCCAAGAGCTAAGTAACTCCACTCCAAAAAGCAGGAGGATAAGGTTAGGGGGGGAAATGTGTATGAACATATATTTATTCAATCAAAAGTATTAGTTTTTGGTTTCTTGTATTCGGTGTTTATTCAGCTCTTTGACCTGTGGTGATGGGACCATTTGCACGCGAATAATCTTGCTGCCCTTCTTCATCCAAAGCCAATATATCTGGTATCTCATCCGATTCTGAAGACAAGTCTGTGATAGTAAAATCCGGAACCTGCAGAGGAAGAAACTCAAATAAATTCGAAGGCAACATTTTCAACATTCCCCAAAGTGTTAAGGACCTAGGACTCAAACTGAGGAGAACAGGCCAGCAAAATTTCCTCCCATTTCAGTACTATACTGACAAAAACATAGCGTATCGCATGTGAAATGAAATAATATTGTCTTATCATTTAAAAAGTTCACAAATAATTCATGTGGGGAAATGCCTCTTTCTCTGGTGTAGGCTTCATAGTGAGAAATAAAAGGAGACCCAAAGATTTTAAACCAACCATTTATCCAAATTGTGTTATTTTAATGTAGGAAGCAATGGTAGAAACTCAGTTATGTAAGCTAGGCACTAAATGGCTCCTTCAATGAGAGTTACTATCGCCAAAACAGAATGCCTAGTTACCATTTTGGGGCCAGATGGAGTTCAGGGATATTTTTAAAAAACATAGTTTTATTAAGTTGCGCTTCTTTGTTTCTCAATTTGATCCTTTTACATGGTTTTGTATGTTTTGTGGTGTTTTATGCATTGTGATTTGCTGTTACTTTTATTGATTATAGGTTGGTAATTCTTTATTGTGGTTGAACTGTTTAATTATTATTTGCTGATGCTTACTTTTACTGTTTACTATTGACACCTGCTTCTTGGGAGAAAAGTGATGACAAACCTAGATAGCATCTTAAAAAGCAGAGACATCACCTTATTGACAAAAGTCCATATAGTTAAAGCTATGGTTTTCCCAGTAGTGATGTATGGAAGTGAGAGCTGGACCATAAAGAAGGCTGATTGCCAAAGAATTGATGCTTTTGAATTATGGTGCTGGAGGAGACTCTTGAGAGTCCCATGGACTGCAAGAAGATCAAACCTATCCATTCTGAAGGAAATCAGCCCTGAGTGCTCATTGGAAGGACAGATCCTGAAGCTGAGGCTCCAAGACTTTGGCCACCTCATGAGCAGAGAAGACTCCCTGGAAAAGACCCTGATGTTGGGAAAGATGGAGGGCACAAGGAGAAGGGGACAACAGAGGACGAGATGGTTGGACAGTGTTCTCGAAGCTACGAACATGAGTTTGACCAAACTGCCGGAGGCAGTGGAAGACAGGAGTGCCTGGCGTGCTCTGGTCCATGGGGTCACGAAGAGTTGGACACGACTAAACAACTAAACAACAATTAGATTCTGATAGATTGTTGGATGCTGCTTTTTTTGATATAAGTTGTTTATTTTAAAGTTATTGTGACTTTTAAATTGGATCAGATTGTTCCTATTAATGTTTGATGTTTTATTATGTTTTTATGTCTTGGAAGCTGCCTAGAGTGGCTTGGGCAACCCAGCCAGATGGGCAGGGTATAAATGAAATATTCTTATTTTTCTCTGAGTCAGGCCCATTAATTTTAACAGGTCTACTCTGTGTAAAACTCACTTGAATACCACTCGGGGATTTCAGACAGGAAGTCTTTCCCGGCCAGCACTAAGATTTGAGGGTTTTTACCTGGGATATTCTGCATGCAAATCATACACTCTAGTTATGGCTAGCAATTAAGGGCTCGACCCTCTTCTTCCTGTTGCGTGAGTTTGTCTGGGAATTGCACTCAAGGCCTTTGTCACTGAAAGCACGAGTCCTATCCCTAGACCAACAATCTGGAGAGAAATCTTTCCTTCCTCCCACAGCTTACATCCCTGCCGTATGTCTTCTCCTAAGCTGGTCTCTGATACCAGAAGTGAGATCCGGTATGTGTTAAACTGTAGTGTACGTGTGAATCAGTTTCCCTCAGCGCATGCCCGCTTTACTTTAACTGACTGTCATAGTTTAGACCAGATTCTCCTCCAAATCTCTGATTCTAAATCAACAGCCTGACTACATGGCTTGATTTCATCTCTGAAACAGTTAGGGAAAGGGAAAGGACCCCTGGACGGTTAAGTCCAGTCAAATTTGACCATGGGAGTGCAGCTCTCATCTCACTTTTAGGCCAAGGGAACCGGCGTTTGTCCACAGACAGCTTTCCGGGTCATGTGGCCAGCAGGACTAAACCGCTTCTGGCACAATGGGACACCGTGACGGAAACCATAGCACACAGAAACGCCATTTACCTTCCCGCTGCAGTGGTACCTATTTATTTACTTGCACTGGTGTGCTTTCAAACTACTAGGTGGGCAGGAGCTGGGACAGAGCAACGGGAGCTCACCCCGTCACAAGGATTTGAACTGCCAGCCTTCCGATCGGCAAGCCCAAGAGGCTCAGTGGTTTACACCCGCAGGATCGCAGGATAGTTAGGGTAAACTGACTCATGCAAACCAGAAATAATTCGATTCAGAATGAATTGGTTTCAAAATAAAGTCAATGGGCTCATTCAGGCCTAAAGCGGCAATGCCTCTGTGTTCCCTTGGGAGTAAGCGCCACTGTAATTAGTGGAACTTCAGAGTAAGTATAGGCAAGATCAGCTGCCTAGTATTATTTTAAGACTGTGGACACAAAAGTACTATGCTGACTATTTCTGCTGCTATGCTGGTCTCCCTGCTACCATTTGCTTTGAAGCTCTCAGAATAAGGCAGCAGGGAGTTTTCTGTCCTAGCCGTGCCGTACCTATTTCAGCAGCAGACTGGATTCCAGGTCAAGTTGCCTACTCTTCCATAACCTGTTTTGAGCACCTTACGTAGATAAGGCTACAATCCTACACACACTTTCCAGGGCATAAGGACCACTGAACACAGCAAAACCTCTTAAGTAGGAACATGAGGCTTCATCTTACACCAAGGGAGAATAATCTAGTTCCATTTTGTCAACACAGGCAGGCAATTGCCCTAGCTAGAGCTGCAGAGTGTTCGAAACTCAGATATATATGCTAGGCACCAAAGGGTTCCTTAAAACCAAGGTTGCAGTCTCCCAAACAGAATGTCTAGTTGCTGTTTTGGGGCAAGATGGGGCTAAAGTCTTGTTTTTCAAAGGATGGACTGACTGTGATTGATTCTCAGTTCAACATCTGGCTAGTTCAGAGGACTACCTTGAGCTAAGTTAAGAGTTTTGAGAACTTAAAAGAAGAAAAGTCACTTGACTCAGGGACAGTCCACATATATACTGGCCTATTCCGACCTCTTTTTCTTAATGGTGACACGGGCCATTCATAACGTAGGGCTATTCTTCGCAACTGTGAGCAGGGCATTGGGGCGGGAGAAGCGAAGACAAGCTACAACAATTCACTATAACGTCGTTCTCAGCTCCTGCTCAGGCTGCAGAGATGATGCATTTTGGTTTCCTGAAATTCATCCTGATTTTGCAGATAAAATATAAGGGGTAGAATTCTACAGGATGTGTTGCTAGTGTGTGAAAACAGTCCAGATCCCCAAGCATGCATCTCCAGATGGTGGAGATGTCAGGACCTTCATTTGGTTACAAGCGGCCAATAGCCAGAGGTGCAAAATGTGCCTGGTGAATTTCCAACACTGGAGCTGCATGGCATTGAGTTTGTGATGTTCTGCTTGCAAAGAAGATTGAGCTATTGCCGTGAATAGGATTGTACTTATGTTTGTCTTGAATGCTAGTGGAACATATACATATGTACCAAGCAACGGCAAAATGCAAGTACCCTGGTTCTTCTGTTGCTATGTAACACGTTAGTCACCTGTGCAGAAAACTAATAATTATCTTCATGTCATATCTTTAAAGCAGGGGTAGAAAATGTGGGACCCTCCCAGGTTTTTGTGGGACTCATCAGCCCCAGTCAAATTGCATGTGAGCTTACTTTCCTTTGTATAGAGGCCCCCAACCCATTCACAGGTCCTTGTACGTTCAATGGAAACAGTTGGTCCTGGCAATCATTAACCACTCTCAATTGCACCCTAATAATTGCCACCTGGGGATGCAGGTGGTGCTGTGGGTTAAACCACAGAGCCTAGGACTTGCCGATCAGAAGGTCAGCGGTTTGAATCCCCACAACAGGGTGAGCTCCCGTTGCTCGGTCCCTGCTCCTGCCCACCTAGCAGTTCGAAAGCACGTCAAAGTGCAAGTAGATAAATAGGTACCACTCCGGCGGGAAGGTAAACGGCGTTTCTGTGCGCTGCTCTGGTTCACCAGAAGCGGCTTAGTCATGCTGGCCACATGACCCAGAAGCTGTAAACTAGCTCCCTCGGCCAATGAAGCAAGATGAGCGCTGCAACCCCAGAGTCGTCTGCGACTGGACTTAACGGTCAGGGGTCCTTTACCTTACCTAATTGCCACCTGCCTAGATTTTAACTTGTCTGAATTAATTTTAAGATGTATTTTAATTAATTGATGTCTGTTTTTATGCTTATTGTGTTGTTTTTATGATGTTAGCCGCCCTGAGCCCAGCCTCAGCCGGGGAGGGCGGGATACAAATAAAAAAATATTATTATTAGAAGCACATGCAATTGGTTTTATTGCAGATGAACAATGCTTATGCAACACTAGAAGTGTATAGAGGGAAAATTCCACAGACTGAAGGGAAGGAGAATATCCATGGGTGTGAGAGATCCCACAGCCTATCCATGGTCTTTAAACCACAGATTAATTGCACGGCTAAAACGAGTCCATACATGAATTGTTGCTTGTCCTTAGTAAGCCAAGGTGGTGGTTATTATTATTCAAATTTGTTTACCACCCTTTACCCGCAGGTCTCAGGGCAGCTCACGACAAAAAATCACAATATAAAAAACACAAAATACATAATAAAAATAAAAGCAGTAACAACCCAATTATTCCTGCCCCCTGCACAACACATTTTAAAAGGGCATTGCATGTCAATCAACCAAAGGTCTGGTTAGAGAGGAAAGTTTTTGCCTGGTGCCTGAAGGTATATAATGAAGGCACCAGGCGAATCTCCCTGGGGAGAGCATTCCACAGATGGGGAGCCACTGCAGAGAAGGCCCCTTCTCCTGTTGCCACCCTCCACACCTCTTGAGGAGGCGGCACACATAGGAGGGCCTCAGAAGATGATCTCAGGGTCCAGGTAGGTTCATATGGAGAGAGGCGGTCCTTGAGGTAGTCCTGAGCCTTTTAAGGCTTTATAGGTCAAAACCAGCACTTTGAATTGGGCTTGGAAACCAATTGGACCAGGATAAACAATTGGGGAGAAATTCAACACTCTGCTGTGTCAACTGCACCATCTGCACAAGCATTTCAGTTTGCCAGGTGAAAAAAATCTCTCCTCTGCTCCCCTTGAATGCTATTCTGGGGGGCAGAGGCGCATAGGGGTTAGATAGGAGGGGAAGCCCCATTGCACAAGCAGAAGTCCTTGAGCAGGGCTTCGGCTAACAGGACTAGTTAGGTGAATCCCACCCACCCGCCCGCCAGTGCAACAAAATGTTCACACTCTTCTGCCAATGCAACTAGACAACACCAACCAAAAACTGTGTTCAAAGAAACCACAACAAAGCATGCATTATAGATCACATGACGGTTGGCCTGGTTCAATTTTAAAGCCATTTTTTTAAAGGGCACTTTTAGACTAGGGGAATTATTAGCAATGAATTGTGATTCGAGTGGGCCTGCTGCTTAATTCTACCCCAGCAACGTTGGCAGAACGCTCAAGTCCTCATCGGTGCTGATTCTACGCAGGTGGAAGTCTCAGGGCATCACGTGCGCTAAATGTTTTCCCTGCGGGGACAAAACTATTAACGTATTGACCTGTGTGTACTTTGTCACGTAACTGTTAGCGCAGCAGGATACCTGGACAGCAGAGCAAACTTATTTTTGTTTGAGTTTAAGCATCAAGTGCAAGAACAAGCAGAGCAGGAGGAACCAGAAATATCTCCAGATCATTTGCAGGTGTTCTCTACAGTTTGTTGTGGTTCAACTTCCTAGGACCTGTTGTAAAATCTGAAGGGCCATCAAGACTGCGGAATGTCTGTGCTACGAGAGACAGGTGGTTTGGCCTCCTTTGGCATAGTATACATCATAACAGCCTACCGATTCAAGCCACAACCCACCGATTCAAGAACCCCAAACCCAGAAAAGCAAGCTACAAGCAAAAGCTGGGATGGTAGAAGCTTAAGAAACTGCAAGTATCCAGAGAGCTGGCTGAGGAGTCGTAGGTAGGAAATAAATACAGCAGCAACACCTGGACCATCTGTTTACATGTAATGCTTTGTGCTGATTCAGCAATTTGCATTCAACCCGTTTTAAACAGACCCACAGCTCAACGGTAATTGAGTCACAACATTTGTTTCGCATCCTCAGTACTCTTTACACAATCCAAGAGACACCAGACTCCGGCTGCTGAAGCATTTATTACTAAGCATACATGTGAAATTACAAGGCAAGGCACTACAAAAAGACAGGCTAAAAACACCCATGTACAAACAGCATGAATCTTGTTTAGCGCACAGTGCTCAATAGTAGCTTAAGTGGAGTTACTGAGTAGTACAACGTCTCATATTTAGAAATGAAGGACGAAGGTGAGCTGTCGCAACAGACAAGTTACTCTGGCAAGTCTAGTCCAACTCCACGCAAGGAGTGGAAAAAGCTTATCAAGGCTTTTTCTCTTTTTTTAGGTCCTAGAACAAGTTGCTTTAAGGCAAATGGAAGGAATGATAAGTATACAAGGGTACAGTGTGCAGTTTTCAAACGAAAGCTGAATAAGAAAATGTAATTATGCTGCCAGAAGCTTTACAGATTTTCAATAAAGGGGTTTGCTTTGTTTTTTTCCGCCCCTGCGTATATTAACAGAATAGCAGTAAGCTCCTTTTAAAGGCCACTTTAACTGAGAGACAAGATGGGGCTTTATAATATACAGGTAGCTAAACAAGGTGTTTTCTCCAATGCAATCTGCTGAGGCTCAGAAGTCTTTTAAGGCACTTTGCATCTTTCACAACTTCGAACCCAAACACTGGGAACTCAACTCGGAAGCGCAGAAATCTTTTTTTTTGCTTTTTTTGTCTGAGAAAGAGTAACAGGAATTAAATTACTCCCCCCAGCCCCAGCAGGTTACACTGCAGCTACCACAGCTCAGCCACCTTGTCAGTCAAGCTACACGGCGTGTGTGTGCATGTTTTGTCACGCTGCCATTTATTCTGTGTTGCGTTCAGGCTGTTTGTCCTCCTGGCTGGTCTTTTTCTCCCCGTCACCTCTGTGCCCAGCATTCTCAGAGCCAGCCAATTGCGGGTAAAAGGGACCTACCAGCCAGTTGAGGGGCGTGTTGTTCACCAGGTAATCCATCACGTCGTCCAGCGATTCCTTCATTTTCTTCAGCTGCCCTTTGCTGGTGGTGATGAGGTTGTCGGACACTTCCTGGAAGGAAGACGCCGAGCGGAAGTTCCGGTAGACCTCGCCTGCCATTTCCCCCACATGGTGAACCTGGCCTTGGATATTCTGGGGCAAACCCTGTATACTCGACACCAGGGTGACGCAGGTGGTTTGAAGCTGCTGGGTCAGGTTCCGTGCAATCGTTAATGTGCGTGATTCAATGTACTGGAAACAAAAGCAAAACACACAGACATTGGAAAGGGCTCCATGTTATTCTGTTAGCTTAAAATAACCCCAATACAGTGGTACCTCTGGATACGAACCGGATCCGTTCCGGATCCCCGTTCGCATCCTGAAGTGAACACAACCCACGTCTGCGCGTGCTGCGATTTGTGCTTCCGCGAATGCGTGTGACGTCATTTTGACCATCTGCGCATGCGAGAGCGGCGAAACCTGGAAGTAACGTGTTCCGTTACTTCTGGGTCGCCGCGGAGCGCAACCCGAAAGCGCTCAACCTGAAGCATATTTAACCTGAGGTATGACTGTATTCTACAGCCGGAGCCGCCACCCTAGACAACAATAACTTCAACTTCCAATGTGGGGGTACAGTCGTACGTTGGATCCCAAATGCCTTGGTACTCAGACGTTTTGGCTCCCGAATGTCGCAAACCCGGAAGTGAGTGTTCCGGTCTGCAAACGTTCTTTGGAACCCAAACGTCCGACGCAGCTTCCGATTGGCTGCAGGACCTTCCTGCAGCCAATCAGAAGCTGCGCTATGGTTTCCAAATATTTTGTAAGTTGAACGGACTTCCGGAACGGATTCCGTTCAACTTCCAAGGTACGACTGAAGTATGGAACGAAGCTGGGACCTGTGCTCAAAATTCACCAGGCACATTTGGCACCTGGCTATTGGCCACTCACGACCAAGTGAAGATGCCCGGGTGCCAAGATGGTGCCTGATGTCTCCACCATTTGGAGGTGCATACCTGGGGAACCATGGATCTTGGCTATTTTCACAATGCATCCTGTATAAGTCTGTTACATTTTCACTGCCCAATCAGAATGAATTTCAGATACCAAAAAGCCGTACAGTGGTACCTCGGGTACCACTGTATTGAAAAATATGGCTTTCGAACCGTCTGGCCCCCAAAATGGCCACTAGGCATTCTGTTTTGGCGACTAGCCCTGGTTTAAGGAGCCATTTGCCGCTTAAGCTTATGTATCTGAGTTTCTAACACTGGCTGAGACACTGCCATAAGACCCAAATGAATGCTCATACGCACTGACCAATGTTTCTGCACACCTAAGGGATCCTATCTTTGGCTGGGACTTGCACCCTAATCAGACCCCTTGACCTGGAAAGCGAAAAGCATTTCTCTCTCCTGGCCTCCCACCAATAACAGATCTGTCAAGTGGTCCTTCAGTTATATCCTATTTGCCAGATAGCTTTACCCCCATGCTTGCTACAAAGATTTTGTAGGCATGGGAAAGAGCGTGCTGAGAGAAGCCACCTTACTCATTCACATCTTTTCCCTTTTCTTTACAAGCTTCCTGTATTTCCGCTGTGGCTGAAACAAGACAAGCAGCTAATACCCAGTAGTAGCAAGAGCTAAGTTTAAGCCTTCGCTTGAGTCCTGGACAGCAGCCTTATCACTGCTGTAATTATTTGGGTCAAAAGGTTAATACTCTTAACCTTGATAAAGAACTTTCAGCATGGCCAGCTGTAGACTGCTGCAGCAACTGGGCAAGGAAGTAGTTTTGGGTGCAACCTTGCCCTTTATATCTGCAAAAATATATATGATACTAATACATTGGGAGGACAAAAAAATAGCCTTTCGATCAATGGATAGATGGCATTGCAACTCATGAATGGATCGCCTTCAGACAAACATTATGTATGGACAAATTAAATGATATTTGGAGTGCATTTATCGAAACCATACCAACCCATGAATCCATGTATATTTGAGGGAAACTAAGTTCAGTCATTTGCACATGTGTTATATAGTTCTGTGATCTTAATTATATTTTGCTGTCATACTGTTGTTTTCCTCTACCTTTTAAAATGGTTTATGTATTTTCTTTCCTTTTTTTTACTTTAACTCGTAATATTTATAAAATTGAATACAATAAAAAAACACAAGTAAATAGTTAAAACAAAAACAACCAAAGAGCGAGCCCTCTTCCTGCAAACGTATTTATAAGGCTGCAGAATACCGTATTTTTTGCTCTATAAGACTCACTTTTTCCCTCCTAAAAAGTAAGGGGAAATGTGTGTGCGTCTTATGGAGCGAATGCAGGCTGCGCAGCTATCCCAGAAGCCAGAACAGCAAGAGGGATTGCTGCTTTCACTGCGCAGCGATCCCTCTTGCTGTTCTGGCTTCTGAGATTCAGAATATTTATTTTCTTATTTTCCTCCTCCAAAAACTAGGTGCGTCTTGTGATGTGGTGCGATGTGTACAGAGCGAAAAATATGGCATTAACCTGACGCATCTGCCCAATGCTCACTCAGCAACCCACCTCAGCACTGCGGGAGTCATCTTCCTCATTTTGGCCTGTGTTTTTCCTCCATTCTACCCAGGAATTATACAGCTTTTGTTGGGCATCTTGGAGTTTCTGGTTGGCACTATTCATATTCTTTCTGGCATATTCAATCTGGAATACAAAAGACTTGCACGTTCAACTTTTGGGAAGTACTCTTCAATGGTGCAATCCTGCACATGTCTACTCAGGAGCGCCACCGATTTCTGCAAATCTTTCTCCCAGGATACAGGAAACTCAGATCATTCTTGGGAATGCTTTCGCAGCTAAAGCAATCTTTCTTCTGCCAACAGTTATCAAAACGAGATTCAGGTAGGTAGCCGTGTTGGTCTGACAGCAGTCAAAATAAATAGATTAAAAAACTGTCCAGTAGCAAACTTAGTTGGTCTCTAAGGTGCTACTGGACAATTTCTTTTATTTTTTTATTCATTCAGGTATCAAACATGTTTGTACAAGGTCGGCTCTGATATCTCCTTTTAAAACTCCACCGGAGATTGTTAAACCCTCCAACAAACCCTCTGAAAAAGAATTAGGAAGTTGGAATTTCACAGTGCTTTATGGATCTCGTATGAATGAAAGATATCTACTTGGGCCCCAAAATGTAACTGTGTATTCTTGCCCAATAGACCCTCTGTTTTCACCCGTTCCTTTCCTCTGCTGCAGTTGCTGGCACACTACATATCATTTTGAAGAATTCTTTATTTGTTTAAATAAAGCCTAACATTTCCCCCTTCAGGTTACCCTGCCCTAAGAGCCCATCAAATGCCACTATAGTGCTTTTTAGACCTATTGTTTCAACAATTTGATGTTAAGAAAATATTCTTATTGTGTCCATGGATGTATGAAGGCTGCCCAGTAAAACACTGAGCTGTGTATTACCTTAATGCTAGCCTTGCAAACTTTAAAAATCGAGGCCAACTCACAAGTAAAGAACACAGGGTTAAAATATTATTAAAAAGGTAGAGTGGACTGCCATCCACCGATATGTGCACTGTGAGTCCGAAAGGTGAACTGAAACCCTTTGCAAAAATCTGAATTTAGAGCCCAGAACTCACTTACCAGATTGACAGTGGAGTTAAGTTGAGAGATTGTCTCTTGGCTTCTGAGCTTAGCATCTCGAACCTTGATTAAGGCCTGCTGGTAGGCACGGGATCGGACCTTTGACGACAAAGACCCTAATCTAACGTAGTAACTTGGCTTCTGAACTCCAACTTCAAATCCTTCCATTTTCGTAGCTTCTTTCTCTGCAGAATCAAAAGAGCAAACCATTCCAACTGTAACCGCGGCAAGTTAACGCCGTCAAGCTTGCAATTAGGAAAGCTAACAACCGCATCCTATCTTTCTCGCTCGCTCCTTGAGAGTCTGTTGCCTACAGCCAAGAGAGACAAATTCTCCCATGGCAACTTTGCAAGGTGTTTTTGGTCTGATGGTGAAACGTTCAAGGTGAGAGAGCTGACGACTTTCCCAGGGAAGAGCTTTGAATGTGAAGTCTTCTGTCAAACCTAGAGAGCCGCCACGATTGAGTGTGTTGGGCCGACTGATCTTATGCCATGTTACAAAGTTTGCAGTCGTAAAACAACTGCATGGTCAAATGAACATCAAGTGGCCCAGTTCTACCCACAAACTATGTTTTCCTTGTTCTTGAAAAATACCGTATTTTCTGCTCTATAAGACTCACTTTTTCCCTCCTAAAATGTAAGGGGAAATGTGTGTGCGTCTTATGGAGCGAATGCAGGCTGCGCAGCTATCCCAGAAGCCAGAACAGTGACAGGGATCGCTGCTTTTGCTGCGCAGTGATCCCTCTTGCTGTTCTGGCTTCTGGGATTCAGAATATTTTTTTTCTTCTTTCCCTCCTCCAAAAACTAGGTGCATCTTGTGGTCTGGTGCGTCTTGTAGAGCGAAAAATACAGTAATACACGATAGCATCACATTTCATTGGCTTCATAACCAATGAACTTTGGCAAATGTATTTCCCCCTCGTTTTTATTTATGAAAAATAGCACAATCTTCATAACAGGGTATGTAACCTGGCGGACTGGACCTTCTAGGACAGGGGTCAGCAAACTTTTCTCAGCAGGGGGCTGGTCTACTGTCCCTCAGACCTTGTGGTGGGGGGCAGACTATATTTTTTTTTGGGGGGGGGTAATTGAACAAATTCCTATGCCCCACAAATAACCCAGAGATGCATTTTAAATAAAAGGACACATGCTACTCATGTAAAAACACGCTGATTCCCGGACCGTCCGCGGGCAGGATTTAGAAGACGATTGGGCCGGATCCGACCCCCAGGCCTTAGTTTGCCTGCCCATGTTCTAGGACAGCCTTGCTCAACCTGTGGGTCCCCAGATGTTGTTGGGACTACAACTCCCACCACCCCTAGCTAGCAAGGCCAGAGCTCAGGGATGATGGGAGTTGTAGTCCAACAACATTTGGGGACCCACAGGTTGAGAACCACTGTTCTAGGAGAACTTACCTAGTTCTTCTTCCGTCAGTGGGAGATACTGGTCTACAAGGGTCTCTGATCTGCTGAGGGCAGTGTCCACCCCACTGGTCACCAGACGCAGCACCCGGCTTCCCAGAACGGTGTTGATGCTGCCACTGACCACTGACCGGGTCAACTCCACACTGTCCTGGACGGCTCCTTTTGTCTTGTCAACAACTCCGTTAATGGTTTGTGCAACAGTATCCTTGGCACCAGTCACGGTGGTTGCGACGACATCCCTTGCACCAACAACCACATCCATTGCGTTAGCGACAACCTAGAAAAAGTGGTTGCAGATTCTTCACTGCTAGCTGAATGCAAGACGTAAGGAGTGACACAACTCATTCAGTATAAAGCACATGGGCCCAGTTTGCCCATCACATTAAGTCCAAGTTTAAAAATATGGTTTTATTACGAACGAGCGGTGTGCTGGCACACACTCGCAAATTCATCATGAGTTCCCATAGTCCCCCACCAAACATAAAACAAGACAGAATCTTGCCCATTGCATAACCTGATGGTTACCCAAAAAACAAGATTGGTAAGCCAATAAAAAAGCTTGCTTCCTGCTTGCTGGTTTTTTGGGGGGCGGGGGGAAGAGAACAAACATAAACCTGAGTTCCGACAATGAAACCAGCTTAGATTCTGGATTGCTTTGTGTACGCCATGCAGACTTTGGAGGAGTGTCCCAATGCCTAGCATCTTCAAAGGAGCTGTAACACTGGGCTTTTACTTGACAAAACAGAATGCCACATGGGTGAGGACCTCCTTCATGCGCCTCCTCCTCGAGAGGTCTGGAGGGTGGCAACACGAGAGCGGGGCCTTCTCTGCAGTGGCTCCCTGTCTGTGAAATGCTCTCCCCCAGGAAAGTTTGCTGTTGCCTTCATGACACACCTTTAAGTGCCAGGCGAAAATGTTCCTTTTTAACCAGGCCTTTGGTTGATTTGATTGACACCTGATGCCCTTTTAAAATATTTGGTGTGGGTTTTTTAGCACGGGGGGTATTGTTTTTATTTTGATGATATATTTTGTGGTTTTATATTTTGGTTTTGTTCTGTGAACCGCCCCAATGCCTCCAGGTATAGGGCGGTATATAAATTCAATAAATAAGTAATAATATTGGTAGTCCCAAGGTCATAGTGAGGAGAGGGCCGGGGGGGCATAGCCCCAGGCGAATGATTTGGATGGGCAAGCAGAGCAGTGCCCCGGGTGCCAGCAAAGGACACATTCCTACTCTGTAGACCCCCTAAAATTAATGGCAGTGACTAACTTAATTCCCTTCATTTCAGTGAGTCTACTCTGAGTAGGACTAGCACTGGATACCACCCTAAGTGTCCAGTGAGCAGCCTATAGGTATGCGAGACCTTTTCCTTCAAAGAAGAAGTGAATGAGAAAGCCCTGCAGGAGAGGGCTTTGAACTCAACAGATACATAAAGCAAGGGACTTTTGCGTTCGTAGATTAAACACTGGGCAGGTATCCCAAGTAAGTCGTACCATCCTGTGTGCCTCGGGGCTACTTCATTTGTTTCCTGCGCTGAAGTCCCCCCTCCCCAATGCACCCAGTTATAAGGTAAAGGTAAAGGTACCCCTGCCCGTACGGGCCAGTCTTGCCAGACTCTGGGGTTGTGCGCCCATCTCACTTAAGAGGCCGGGGGCCAGCGCTGTCCAGAGACACTTCCGGGTCACGTGGCCAGCATGACAAGCTGCATCTGGCAAGCCAGCGCAGCACACGGAACGCCGTTTACCTTCCTGCTATAAAGCGGTACCTATTTATCTATTTGCACCCGGGAGTGCTTTCAAACTGCTAGGTGGGCAGGCGCTGGGACCGAACGACGGGAGCGCACCCCGCTGCGGGGATTCGAACCGTTGACCATGCGATCGGCAAGTCCTAGGCGCTGAGGCTTTAACCCACAGCGCCACCCGCGTCCCGCACCCAGTTATAGTTGGTACCTTTTTTCCAGTTCATGTGTAACTCCGCTTCGAACCAACGAGAGAGAAAAAGCCACATTAAAATCTTTCTAAATAGTTTACCTTATCAGTTGGTTGATAAAGTATCGGCAGCCTCTCCTCGACTTTGTCAAGTCCTATGCAAGCGTAGCTGTTGGCAACTGCAACTGGAAACATTAAAGGACCGTTAGGCCAGCTTTTGCAATTTTAAGAAGTTAATCAGAAGCTGTTTATTTCTTTGAACTGCTGGGAAACAGGAAGCATTCTGGTGTATCACGTTAAGGACGAAGTTCATCATGAATGACTCATTAGCAAGTTCAGAGCTCCTTCGGAAAGCGATAAAAGAGGGTCTCCTGGCCCTCTGCCACTTCGCAAGAATAGGTTTCCGCGAACAAGCTGACACACTCAAGCACAGGAGTGCACAACGCAAAGTGCCAAGTTTCTAAACTGTGAGACATTGAGAAAGTAGGCGAAAGGGGAAGCTGAGACAGAACTTAGAAGTGGGTGAAGGGTGAGAAACTGGAGCCAGGAGGATTTTTTTGACTCATTGTGCATCTTACAAGTCACAATCTTATTTGACTTCACACCCAATTCGTCCAGAAAGCTTCTTTATAGCCACAGCGGCCCATAAACGTTATGCAAAGATATTAGTAGCCTCGCAATGAGCTGTTATTTAAGGCAGGCCTTTACAGTTCTTTGTAGGGAGTGTGCTTCCACTAAGCCAAACAAAATACTCTCCCCGTGGTGAAAACATTTTAGGCATTCTACAAAAGCAACCAGGCTTCTGAGCAGAGCATTTTTGCAAGCTGACAACTGAATATGTCATTGGGCTGCAATTTCCATCATCCCTGACCACTGGCGCAATTAAGCCGCACACAAGTAGTTGAATAACCATCCTGAGATCAGTGTTAGAAGCTGAGATATGAAACTAGGACCTAAATGGCACCTTAAACTTAGGATATGGGCACAAGAATGTCTAGGTGCGCTTTTTTATAACAAGAATACAAAGCTGAAAATGAATGAACTGCGGCTAAAATATTATGTTCATTTTTCATATGGTCTAGTCCTTCCCCTGCCAACCCCCTAATGTTCTTAAGATGGTCTCTTCTCCAGTCTTCAGAGAGTAGCTAGAAGTGGAGAGGCAGAAAGAGATCCTCCTTTCCTTCCGCTCTGCACTTTTAATCTGATAATTTAGGCACAGTACAGTGGTACCTCTAGTTCTGAACTTAATTTGTTCCAGAGTTCCGTTCTTAACCTGAAACTGTTCTTAACTAGAGGCGTGCTTTCGCTAATGGGGCACACAATTTCCGTTCTCATCCTGGGGCAAAGTTCTCAACTCGAGGTAACCCTTCCAGGTTAGCTGAGATTGTAACCTGAAGTGTTTGTAACTTGAGGCATTTCTAGCTCGAGGTACCACTGCACTGCTCCCAGAAAAGACGTTAAGAGTGGTAGATTCGTAATCTGGGGGACCGGGTTCGCATCTCCGCTCCTCCACATGCAGCTGCTGGGTGACCTTGGGCTAAGTCACACTTCTCTGAAGTCTCACAACCTCACTCACCTCACAGAGTGTTTGTTGTGGGGGAGGAAGGGAAAGGAGAATGTTAGCCGCTTTGAGACTCCTTAGGGGATAAAGCGGGATATCAAATCCAAACTCCTCTTCTTCTTCACACTAATGAAATTCCCTGTCGCAAAATGCACCAAGAAAAATGGGAGTTTCGAACACTGCGTGAGATTATTATGCTCGGTGGCAGTGTTTAAAATTCGCCTGATGCCAGGCTCATTTGGCACCTGGCTATTGGTCCCTTGCAACCACCTGAAGGTGCCTGGGAGCCAGGATGGAGCCCTGACAGCTCCACCATTTGGAGGTGCATGCCTGAGGATCACTGGATCCTGACTGTTCCCAATGCACTCCACTAGAGGGATCACAGATGACTTTGGATCTTACCATGCTGTCTACACATCTGAATGTGCAGCCTACGAAACGACAGCCATTTCCAAACGAATACCAACTTGTATTCCCAGGCTGTCATTTCTGCTTGGGAACCTGTTTATTGTTGCTAATAAACCTGTTTTTTTTTTCCTCTGGAAGAATTTTGCAAGCTGAAAAGTGTTTCCAAGAGTCAGGGCTTACTTTGTGGCTCCAACTTTTGGATGATAGGCAGAGCACCAGTCATGGCTACTGCAGTAATGGTCTTTACGCCCTTCTCCGCCATCTCGCATACAGACTTCAGGTAGGGATGGTTGTCCTTCGTGGTGACGTAAGCTGAGGAGACCATGTCGTAGGTGGAGCTCACCAGGGGAAGGTTGGCAACCCTGGCGACCACATTCTGTTTATGCAGAAGACAGGACAGTTAGCTCACATTTCTTCTGGAATAAATCGTCAGGAACATTTTTGGTGCATGCAAACATACCTGCTGTGAATCAGTCCTCTCTTCCGCCATGTTTGGGCCTTGAATGCTTTATAGAGTCTGGGGGAGGGGAGAGAAAGCACAAGTTAAATGCAAGGCTTGAAACAAAACCTAACCTTTTGACAAGTTGCAGCCGCTAAGATATGCTCAGCTTGTTCCGTTATTAAAATGCTTTCCATTTATGCAATATGGAAGGTTGAAACTTCAAATCTGAAAGCATTTTCTTTCCGGACAAATATGACTAGCCAATAAAATTTGTGGGCAATATCCAGTGAGTCATACAGTACTCATGAATAGATCTGCTAAAATCAATAGGCTTAAGTAACTTGATGTACTAAGTATCAATTTCAATGGACGTATTTAAAGCATGACTATTTTGGATATCTTCCATTATTTCTAAATTATAATTCACTAGTTTATTCAGTAATGCTTGAACTGAGCAGAGACATGTTCTGGGTTGCTTTGGCAAAGCCAATTTGTATACAACCTTGGGAACACTTGGCTTTTCTTGTGTCCAAAAATTCACCTCACTTTCCAAGCCAAAACATAGTAGCAACAAGTTAGGGAAATAAGAGTTTAAATTGGGATTTGAAAAGTGGAAGCCGTGCATTGTATTCTAGTATTCTTTACTAAGTTACTAAACAAACAACAGTGCCTTCAGAGTAGACATTAAACCAGAGCTTTCCAGACTGTGTGTGTCACGACATGTCCGCTGCAGTGTGTCGGTGTGTGGAAAGGGGGTTCATTTAACCTCCGGTCTGCTACTAAAACTGAATTACTGTGTCGCAAAATGATGCATGTCTAAAAAGTGTGCCGCCAACATGGAGAGTTTGGAAAGCTCTACATCAAACTCTGGTTACAAGAATGAGTGAAGAAAAGCCAAGTTGAATCCACAGTTATCAAATGTGGATCCACTGTCAAAGTTGTGTTAAATGGAACAAGGGAGACTGTTTGTTCCCTCTGTAGCAATAAAGTGCTTAACACGTTGCAATTGCCCCTTCTTCCACTCCTGGTTGTGAGACTCTCCCTCTGCAAACAGAACTGCCATCTGTATTATGAAACCACATAATTAGTCTATTAAGGACAGAGTTGCTCTGGAATATTCCTCTTGCTCAGCCATCCTTGAGTTCGTGCCCTCCAGATATTTTGACCGTGACTCTTATCATCCCATGATTATGAGCTATGGCTGGTGCAGGCTGTGGTCAAAACCAAACAGGATTCAGAAATCTGTTCTCAGCCAAGGACACATTGTACATTTAAAGCACATTCTCTCTCCTCTCCGTGAAAGGAATCCTTTGAACTATAATTTAAGGGTGCCAGAAATACAGGCATAAACTACAGTTCTAAGAGTGGGGGGGGGGGTTTGAATGGGTGTGTTTGAAACATTTGTGTATGCACTATTAAAGAGTTTCTGTAACACAGAAATGACAGGACGTGTTTCCATTTCAGTTCTCGTGAAACTTTATCCTGCTGCAGAAATGATTACAAAGCAACTTAAAAACAAAAAACCTTAATGCCTCTCTTAAGTTGATCAATATCAGGCAGGATTCCTTTTCATACGAAAGGTAGCAAAAGGGAAAGAGCACACCACGCTAGGGGCATTTAAGCTTCCCATTTTAAGTCTCGGTGCAATACTTGAATGACCACCAAGCACTCAAAACCCTGTTTTTTGAAAGATATAGTACAGTACAGGTGATGCATTGGTTAAACGGTTATTACAGACAACAGACAATGAATTCCAAAAATCACAGGGAGCTTTTTCAAATTAAAAAATGCTCCCTCACCCACAACAGTTTTTTGTAACCCAACTACAATATTTCACGCAGTGTAAATAAAAGCAACCAAACTAAACCTCTCCTACAGAGAACCCTGTGAAACAGCTGCAAATTTTGCCTCTCGGCCCCTTCAAGTATGGGATAATTTAGAGGCTTTGAGGCAGCTTGCATGTTACACAGATGAACGCAGCTTGTAGCAGAGAGGGAGAGAAAACAAACAGGCTTGGTCTCCTCCAAACAATGGGACCAAACCTATTTAAGCAGCAGATTCTATCTCGGTTCTGTTTGCTTATGTTGCATTGTATTTATCACACAGCTCTGTTCCGATTGTCCTTTGCCCCCACCTACATTGCCAAGATGATGACCTATCCGACAGAAATGTTTCCCACCCAATTATGGCTCCAGTTCAGTGACGGCACAGCATCCGCCAGCAAGAAGTGAAAGTACATTTATAGACCTCCACAAGCATCGCGACGGAGGCGTTTGGGGAGCGCCTGCATTTCCTTGCTGCCGTCCCGGAGAGCCTCTCCACTCACTCCTGCATCCTCAAGAGAGATCTTTCCTCACGGGGAAAAAGGGGTTTAGGAAGATGCCCTGCAGTCCCGCCCCCCTCGGGCAAAGAGGCTGCCAAATGCACTTACCTGGGAGTAAGCCCCAACCAACTCGCGTGTGTGTGTGTGTGTGGCTTACCTCGGAGTAAGCATACACAGGGTGTGCCCTGCCTTGTCTACGGCCCCTGCGCATCATTCCCGGGGCTTTCCAAACGGAAGATGGAGAGGAAGGAAGACGGAGAGCAAGAAAGCGCAAAGGGACACCTACCCACCCGCTCGCAGTGTGGGACTCTTTGCTCTCAGGGTCGTGGGTTCGAGCCCAGCGTCGGGCGAGAGAGCCCGGGGTTGGACCGGATGACCTCTCGAGGTCCCTTTGCAAGGCGAGGATGCGCGCAGACCCGCTTGCTCCTTTGCGCCCGGGGCTCCCGCAGCCTCTCCAGGCGCGTCCGAGTCCCCCATCATCATCATCATCATCCCCCCCCCCCATTGCAAAGACGCGCAGGTTAGGCTCCTCTCGGCCAAGGGCAAAGGCGACTCACCTGTCGGAGGAGAGCGAGCGGCTGCCTCGTGTGCGTCAAGCGCGCCCAGCTGGTCCTCTCGCTCCGTCGGCTCCGCAGCCGCGCCCCAGCTTCGCCGGCAATTTATCCGGGCGGAGAGAGAGGGGGGGCCCCCGTCGGGCAGCCTCCTCCTCCTCCTCTCGCGAGACGCCAGGCAGCTGCAAATCCGGGCAGCTTCCTCCAAGCGCGCACACGATGCGCGCACGGCTCCGAGGAGAGGAGGGGCGCGGAGGGCGCGCGTCGGAGGAGGAAACAGGCGGATCCTGCCTCTCGACGCCGCGCCCTCTTGGCTCCTCCTTGCGCAGCTGAAAGAAGCCGAGGAGAGAGAGGGGGACGAGGGTTGCCATGTGTCCTCTTTTCCCAGGACGCGCCCTCTTTTTTCCGGGGGTGAAATGGAAGACAAAGCGCATCTGTTTGCTTTGAATGGCCGACGCAGCGTCCTCTTTTTGGGGAGGCTCTTTAAAAAATATGTCAACCCCAGAAATCGCAGCAGTTAGCGTGCAGGTTTAATCGCAGGACCAGTTATGCAATGCCCCGAACCGCTTATTTCCTCATTTATTTATTTCATAAAGTGTATACCTACACTACTTTATGTGTTAAAAAAGCAAAACCGAGAATAAATAAATAAATAATTTTTTATTTATACCCCGTCCTTCCCGGTTCAGAAAACGGGGCTCAGGGCGGCTAACAACAAATTTTAAACACTTCATTGATGCTACAAAAAACAGCATAAAATACAGTATAAAACGTGAATAACAATAAATTCAGAATTCAAAAATCAATTTAGGGGGGAAATCCATCCAATAAACATTAGATGATCACCAGGGCTAGCTGGCTTAATTAGTCCTATTTGGGCCAGCGAGGAGACCAGGGGAGAATTAGCTGTGGGATCCCCGAGCGGGTAATCTTCATAAAAGGGGGAGGGAAGGGAAACATACAAAAGTTAAAATATTGACGCAGTGCTTTTAAAAAGGAAAAAAAGAGGAGAAAGTGTCAATAATAATAATAATAAATCATTTATTTATACACCGCCCATCCAGCTGGGTTTCCCCAGCCACTCTGGGCAGCTCCCCACAGACTATTAAAAACATGATAAAACATCAAACATTAAAAACCTCCCGGAACAGAGGGATAATGGTACTCACCATTATCTCCTTCATCATTTTATTATTGGTACCCTACCAATCTGACTGGGCTGCCCTACCAATCTGACTGGGGGGGTGTGAAGGTGCCGGTACTGTGTACCCTTGAATACCCCCAGAAAAAGGCACTGCTAGAACAGATTAGAATTACGCCCACTTTCTAAGCCTCTGGGTAGGCATGTCTGGGGGCAGACTTTGGTCTTTCAGATTTCTGCAGCGTCCTGTGCGAGGCCAACAATCGGCGCCTTCCATTCTGCTCCATTCACTATGTTGCAGTTGTGGCACCCTGTGGCCCCCCCTAGGCTTAGCACCCAGGGCGGGGGAAGCAGTTGAACTGCCCGAAATCCGCCTCTTGCTTGTTTGAACTGTTTTGTGTGTGTGGTATATTTGTGTGTGATCTATACCAGGTGTTAGTTTCTGTTTTGCCACTGAGCAGCTGCTTGAAGTCACAGGACTCTGTTTACATTTCTGGGATTTCATACTATTGGAAGTCTCACGGGAGAGGAGACGGGATGTGACCTTAGTGGTTTCCTGCTTCCTTTGTTCCTTTGTTAAGTTGCTCTCTGCTTCTATAGAGAGAGTATGTCTTTTCTGACTATGTAGCTTAGAAGTCAAACTCTTTACAATGTAGCCCAAACCTCTCGTCTCTTTCCTATGCTGGAAACTCTGCTGAAGAATGTGCCTTGGAGCCTTATCAAAAGCTCAGGTTATTAAACAGGTTGGGAGGCGATTCCGAAGACTCGGGGGAAGAAAATGAGCTTTATCAGCTTGGCCGAGCGGAGATCCCGACACCAGGCACCCCTAACCTTCGGCCCTCCAGATGTTTTGGACTACAGTTCTCATCATCCCTGACCACTGGTCCTGTTAGCTAGGGATCTTGGGAGTTGTAGGCCAAAACATCTGGAGGGCCGCAGGTTGGGTATACCATTCTATACCATTGCTTACGTGAAAAGTAACTTTGATGCACTGATAATAAACTAAGCCACTTCCTGCTTGTTAAAAATTCTGGAGAGGGAGCCATGGGGGTCTGTTGCAGGACAACCAGCAAAGAAGGTAAGGAGAGAGTTGCTATCGACCCCAACATCCTTTTTCCCCACAGAAGGGAAGCTGGTGCCTATGGGAAGCCCATGTTCAAAGAGAAGATAATACAGTGGTACCTCAGGTTACATACGCTTCAGGTTACATATGCTTCAGGTTACAGACTCCGCTAACCCAGAAATAGTGCTTCAGGTTAATAACTTTGCTTCAGGATGAGAACAGAAATCGTGCTCTGGCGGTGCGGCGGCAGCAGGAGGCCCCATTAGCTAAAGTGGTGCTTCAAGTTAAGAACAGTTTCAGGTTAAGTACGGACCTCTGGAACGAATTAAGTACTTAACCCGAGGTACCACTGTAAAGCGTGTTTAGGATTGCAGCTACAAAGACTCAACCCATTTACCATGGCGTAAGCTTTCATGAACCAGAGTCCACTGGACTTCACCAGGTGTGTCATCGACAGCTAAGAGATGATGCAATAAAATGGGGCCAAAGGCCATGAACTGCAAGAGGAAGTGTCTGCCTATTTTCTATACGGTACCCATCTCTGTATTCATGTTGCCATTAGAAATGGAAAGAAAACAGAATTGGTCCAAATTCCTGGTTGAAAGGGTACAAAAACATTGCTCCTTAATTTCAGGTTGACTTCCTATGCAACTTTACTTAAAGTAAGGTCACTTTTAAATATATAAAAATACTCAATGATGAGTAGGAGTCCCAATTTGTACAAATATAGAAGAAAACATCAACTTTGAAAGCAAGAAAAATCAGCTCAGATGTGTGGGCTTCATCCAGCCTACTAAGGCTGCTCTCCTGGACTTACTTAGTGTGGCTGCAGGTCTGGCCAGGGACACAGGGAAAACCTTGACATACATATGTGGTCCATGGGCCTTATGTTGCCTTATGCTTACTACGAGACAATCCACCAGTTCTCATATAAAGATTAAACTACTTAACTGGGGAAGGGAGAATATATGTATCAGTTACCCTCATGGTTTGTGTAGCAGAAGCACAGCTTTCCTCCCGGTAAGGTCAGTATTGATTTAGAAACAAGAGATATTGAGAAGCAATGGGAATGGAAATTGGCCATTAGTCTCCTTTGCTTTCCCTTCTGAGGTTTTCAGATTATTATGGCCAGGTGTACATTCAACATTGAGAAAAGGCAGTTTGTTCATGTTACACACCGATCTGTCTTCTGTTATGAATTCATTCAGTCTCTCTCTGTCTCTGTCTCTCACACTCACACACACATACACATGATCTACAGTGGTACCTCAGGTTACATATGCTTCAGGTTACATACGCTTCAGGTTACAGACTCCGCTAACCCAGAAATATTACCTCGGCTTAAGTACTTTGCTTCAGATTGTGAACAGAAATCGTGCTCCAGCGGCGCGGCAGCAGCAGGAGGCCCCATTAGCTAAAGTGGTGCTTTAGGTTAAAAACAGTTTCAGGTTAAGTATGGACCTCCAGAACGAATTAAGTACTTAACCTGAGGTACCACTGTATAGTTAATCGCTGCTAGGCTTAAAAAACATCAAAGCCATTAAAGGAGAAAATTTCTGTTGGAGTTGAAGATGGTTACGGGTTTAACAACAGAAGGCAGCTTACAAACAGGAGGAACCATTCTGAAAGAAACCAACATTTGGTTGACAAATGAGACTGAATTCATTGCAGTCAGGGGAAGATTTAGCTCTGTAGCCAGTACCCCACAGGACATTGCACTAGTCGAAAGTAAACTAAAAGTTGCTTTGCAGATTTGTTTATTATAGTCCTTCAAGCTGTTTACTTTTAATTTTTCCTACGCTTTCTTTTCTCAGTATGTCCTAAACATGGTTGCTAGGTTATTTGACCAGAACGATTGACGCACGTTGGGAAATACAGATTGTTCATTGTAGTTCTTCATGCTGTTGATTCCCTGCCCCTCTTTTGGTTTCCCTCTTCCATAAGTTCTAAACATATTTGACCAGAAAAGATTGAGGGCGGATTGCAATATTCACAAAAGGTCAAGACATGTTTTGATGGAAAGGGGATGTGTCTTCCAAACTCTGTTCTAGGAATGTTGAGGTTGCTCAGAAGTTTATCGGGGATCTCAAAGAAAGGGGCATTAACAGAAGACAAACTTCACAGAAAGTCACTTTCCCCAACCAATGCTATTTTTGAGGTGCTGGAACTCACCATGAATGCTGTTAAGTTGTGGGTGAACATATCAGACGACACAGCGATTCTTCAAACAGTTCTTGTTTATTCACAGGCCAGGACAGAACGGAACTGAAGGGTTCAGTCAGCCTGCTTATATAGAGCTCCAGTACAATGTAACTGTAACAATTTTCTAAAACTATCCAATCACTGAACGTCACTTTCGATCCCATATTTGCATAACTATCTACAGTATCCCCCTGCTGGCCCAGGGTGAGAACTTCAGTACATAACAGAATATATGCTATATGGTAATTTATGGACCTCATAGGTATCTCAAGCCATTTGCCCATGTTGCTGTGCAACCAGTCCATGCAGAATGTAGGCACCCTATATATAGAAAGGAGCAAACCAGCGATATTTGAGGGAGCAGGCTAGCAGGCGGGGCCCATGACTTACATCAGAGGAGCCTATACAACACAAAACACTGTTGCTGTATGTAGGTTTTGTTTTATTACTATGGGAAAGCGTGCCTTGGTTTTGGAATGCTTTGGTTTTGGAACAGGCTTCTGGAACGGATTAAGTTTGAGAACCAAGGTACCACTGTATATAGAAATGAGCAAACCAGTGATATTTTAGGGAACAGGCTAGCAGGTGGGTCCCATTACTTACATCAGGCATAGGCAAACTCAGCCCTCCAGATGTTTTCGGACTACAACTTCCATCATCCCTGCCCACTGGTCCTGTTAGCTAGGGATGATGGGAGTTGTAGTCCCAAAACACCTGGAGGGCCGAGTTTGCCTATGCCTGATGTAAGTAGTGGGACCCGCCTGCTAGCCTGTTCCCTAAAATATCACTGGTTTGCTCATTTCTATATACATCGTAGGAGCCTACACAACACAAAACACTGTTGCTGGATGTAGGTTTTATTCTATTTGTTTTTTATCTTATATTTTGGAAATGTACATCCAGGTGTTTTTGTCTTTAAATTTTTTGGGGGGGCCCAAGAGAGTGGGGCCTTAAGCTATAGCTTGTTTAGCTTATACGTGAATCCGGCACTGGTCTCTGTCCTCTTCGGCAACCTCAGCTTTTGCAGCTGGAGTGAGTCCGGGTGCTGCCCTCCCGGGCCAGGTGGGGAAAGGCTTGCAAGGCAGCCAAGATGGTAAACCCTGAAAAAAAATGCTATTTTCAGCACTGAGGAAGAAGACGACTGGTTTATAGAACTATGAGAAAGGAGGGGAGCGGTCCTTGAAGTTGTGTACCCATAATTAAGAGCTGGAAAGCAGACACAGATCACTCAATCACCATCTTTCTCACTATGGTAAGATATGCATTACATTTCTATTTAAATAATAATATTTCTACTAGTTGTATATCTATATGTGCACATTAGCATCTGCACTTTTTATGCAAATATGTTGTCCTCTTTTTTGTGTGTGTGATGCATTTCATCCTTTTAGCAATACAGAATTGCCCCTCCGCCGCCTCCTAGGCAGACCCATTCACGTGGAAAAGGGTCTCTTCAAAGTAAAAAAAAAAAAAAGCCTGGAAACCACTAAAATGGGGAAATGAAAGCAGAAAACTCCCACAGTCATATAAACCAATCCAACCTTGGTTTCCCCTTCACAAGTCATCGTGTTGAAATCAGCTGAACTTAATGCAATGGGTGTGTCTCTCATCATAACAAAAACTCCAAAACGCTTTTATGTTCCAAGCACAGAAGATAAAACGAGATTTAAAAAGGGCAGGTATGGGTTGATTTGATGTTAAAAAGTCACCTCAGCTCCTCAGTTCAAATAAATACACATTTCTTTCTAACACACTAGAAATGCTGTCTTGCTTTACCTGGGAGAAAATGGCTTAAGCAGGAGATTTGAACCTGGTTAGCAACAAAGCTCTAGACAGATTGATTCCAACCTTTGTTGCAACGACATAACTTGATGGGCTCATGGCGGCTGTCACCATGGTATTACTCTTTCTCGTGGGTGTACAGAGTGCTGGTCTCTGGCCCCTTCACCACACGGCTACAGTATGTTATAATAATGTGCAATGCTATCTAAGATCATTCCCCATTGTGGGCAACATGGTAAATTGATTTCCAACCCTCAGAGATGGCACAATGCAACTACAGTGGTACCTCAGGTTACATATCCTTCAGGTTACAGACTCCACTAACCCAGAAACAGTACCTCGGGTTAAGAACTTTGCTTCAGGATGAGAACAGAAATCGCGCGGCAGCAGGAGGCCCCATTAGCTAAAGTGGTACCTCAGGTTAAGAACAGTTTCAGGTTGAGAATGGACCTCCAGAAGGAATTAAGTTCTTAACCCTAGGTACCACTGTAGTTTATTTAACAAGAAAAGTTCCCTAGAGAACATTCAGAAGGCTCCAAGAATAGCTTAAATGTGTCAGTGATGAGACAGTCCCTGCCCTCAGACTTGCAGTCCAAAAGACATGACAACAGGAAATAAATATGGAGGGAGAAGGAGAAAAACAAACAGGCACTATTTCTTATTTTACAGCATATCACTTTATAGTAAAATATGTTGGAACTGATATCTCCATTGTGGCTTCAAACCATGCAACCTTTGTTGGTTTACATTATTGCTGGTCTACATTATAGCCAGTAAAAAACAGAACTTCAAGATATCCATAATCTGCCCCTAGAAGTCCTTCAGATCAGTGTTCAAAACTCCCTTTGTTCTGGGCACATTTTGTGACAGGGAATTTCATTAGCGCAAGCAGTTTCTGAGCTCTGGGCGCAATCCTGTGCCTAAGATTTCAGATTAAAACTGCAGAGTGGAAGGAAAGGAGGACCTTTTTCTGCCTCCCCACTTCCAGCTACTCTCTGAAGACTAGAGAAGAAACCCTCTTAAGAATATTAGGGGGGTGGGAAGGAGAAGGACTAGATCATATGAAAAATATTAGCTGCTGTTCATTCATTTTCAGCTTTGTATTCTTGTTATAAAAAAGCACCCTAGACAGTCCGTTTTTGCACCGATAACCTAGGTTTAAGGTGCCATTTACACCTGTATTTTCCCAGACATTGCTTTTTGTAAACTCAACCATTTTTGTGGTTCCCTTAAAAAATGTTCAACAATTATGGTCAGCCTGAAAAAAAAAGCTCAACCATTTTTGGAGTGTCTGTATGGCAACCCTATCATAGCTTTCATATCTCGGTTTCTAAGGCTGCTTCAGAATACTTTCACTCTCCTGCGAGGCACTCTCACTTTCTCCTCCCAAGTTCAGCGAGATGTGGGTCTCGTTGGAGTATATCTATATCTGAACATACTTTGAACTAAGTCTTTTGAACCAGAGCTATTGTTGCACAACTACCTTACGTGTCAGAAAGCGAATGGGCCTGGTCAACTTCCACTGGGTTTTTTGAGCCTCACATGTCCATTTATTGGCGATGCTTCATTAGCCGATATAGAGCAAAGTTCAGGCGCTTGCTGACTCACACAGCTGTTTGCACAGACTGCTGTCTACTGCAATGGGCAGAGTCCAGGAGAAGCAGATCACGTGCGTGTAAGAGAATATGGGGAACGTGATCCCTTGATGCAGCGGGATCTTGAAGGCAGCTGCTATATTTAGGGTCTGTGCCAATACAGCCTTTTACTAAATCCAGGAGCGGCTGCTGTGGGTCAAGTCTGCAAGCTGATCTGCCCCGTTCCTGTGCCTCCAGGGATACACTGACTTGGGCACAGTGTGCAAATAACAGCATACGAACATTACAGGGCACCTTCATTGGCTCCCAGGATGTTTCCGAGCACAATTCAAAGAGTTGGCGCTGACCTTGAAAGCCCTAAACGGCCTCAGCCCAGTATACCTGAAGGAGCATCTCCACCCCCCATCATTCTGAGGTCCAGCTCCGAGGACCTTCTGGTGGTTCCCTCCCTGCGAGGAGTGAGGTTACAGGGAACCAGGCATAGGGCCTTCTCGGTGGTGGTGCCTGTTCCTGTGGAACGCCCTCCCATCAGATGTCAAGGAAATAAACAACTACCTGACTTTTAGAAGACATCTGAAGGCAGCCCTGTTTAGGGAAGTTTTTAATGTTTGATCTTCTATCTTTTATCATGTTTTTAATATTCTATTGGGAGCCGCCCAGAGTAGCTGGGGAAACCCAGCCAGGTGGGCAGGGTATAAACAATATATTATTATTATTATTATTATTATTATTATTAGTGTGTTACCCAATAATGTACTTTTCAGAGCGGGTTTTGTACAGTAGCAAAAACATGTTCCCTGCAGCTGAGCCAAAGCGTGTGAAGAAATTAATGTCTGGAGAATTGCAGCTCATTCTTCTTCTTCTATATAAATTTTATTAAATTTTCTGTTTCACAATTTAAAATACTCATTTTACATCCTTAAGATATCAATGACTTCCCTTCTTCTCTTTCCATGGTTCATTTTACATATCATAAATCCCTGCATATTTTACATACTCTTCGGGTTACACACTCCGCTAACCCAGAAATAGTACTTCAGGTTAAGAACTTTGCTTCAGGATGAGAACAGAAATTGTGCTCTGGTGGTGCGGCGGCAGCAGGAGGCCCATTAGCTAAAGTGGTGCTTCAGGATAAGAACAGTTTCAGGTTAAGAACGGACCTCCGGAACAAATTAAGTACTTATTCCGAGGTTCTTCTCTTCTTTCTATGCTTTCTTTTTCTTCTCTTTTTTCCCTTTGATGAGCTATTTAGATTAATGCTTCAGTTTGGAGGGAAAAGATATCTGAGATTAAGTTCTGTGTTTTTCTTTATACCCCAATGAGGGTTTCCCAAACTTGGGTCTCCAGCTGTTTTTGGACTACAACTCCCATCATCCCTAGCTAGCAGGACAAGTGGTCAGGGATGATGGGAACTGTAGTCCAAAAACAGCTGGAGACCCAAGTTTGAGAAACCCTGCGAAATTTATTTTAAAAAGAGAAAAGAAACTGTGGAAGTAAGATAAGGAAATCGTGTGTCACATTATGTTGCTCATTCTCTTCTGTGGCCCTTTCCCCTCTTTCCTTTTGTATAAACACATATACTCTTCCTTTTCTCCTCTCTTCCTCCCGCCTTCCCCAAAATGTGCTGGTTTGGTTAGGAATATCACTACGGGGCTTGACAGAATGGCTTTCCGCAGGTTAAGTTTTGCAGGAGGTGATGGTTCCTGTGCGCTAATGGCACCAGTTTTTCAGGGCAGCAAAGTCCCCTTCGAAGGAGCGTTCTTTTTCCAGATGGCGGCTTCATCTCCCTCAAATTGTCCGGCTACAGGCCTGCATGCACCCCTGAAATCTGGTGTGTTTCGAATACAGGACCCGGTGCAGGAAGCTTCTAATTCAAAGTTGCTCAGGGATGACGCTGACTTTCCCCCCAAGTCTTGCTTACCGCACAAAGTTGGTGTGAGGGTTCAGTGGGGATGGGTAGAACATTTGCTTCACCTGAGCTCCTTGGAGAAAGGGGGAATAAAATCCCAATAAATGAATGAAATACAAAAATTGTGCATTTCTAAGCTACATATGAGGGACGTGGGTAGCGCTGTGGGTTAAACCACAGAGCCTAGGATTTGCCAATCAGAAGGACGGTGGGTTGAATCCCCACGATGGGGTGAGCTCCTGTTGCTTGGTCCTTGCTCCTGCCAACCTAGCAGTTCGAAAGCACGTCAAAGTGCATGTAGATAAATAGGTACCGCTCCAGTGGGAAAGTAAACGGCACTTCCGTGCACTGCTCTGGTTCACCAGAAGCGGCTTAGTCATGCTGGCCCCATGACCCAGAAGCTGTACTCCGGCTCCCTCGGCCAGTAAAGCGAGATGAGCGCCGCAACCCCAGAGTCGGTCACGACTGCACCTAATGGTCAGGGGTCCCTTTACCCTTTAACTTTAAGCTACATATGACTTGTCAATGGTACTACAAATAAATAAAAATAATGGAAGATCACGAAACCACTAGTTCAGTCCAACAAAACCCACCTGCCCTTCTTTGCAACAACAGAGCACATCAGGCAAACATTACTTAGCCTGGTTATTGAATCAGTCGCTAGATTTTACCCTTTGTAGACAATCCTTTGTTCTTATTCACCAGGAGCGAAAATCCTAAGGTTTCCTTACACTTCAGAACCAGTATGGAAGACTAGGAGATATGTTGGGTGTGGATTTCAACTCCTCCTTTCCCTTGGGAATTTTACCAATGGCAAGCTCAAACAGAGAGTAAGAATGTAAGCCTTCCGATAACACGCACATAATCCTTGACCTTTCTTGCCTTTTATAACCAAAAGATAGTCAATATCAATGGCTAGGAGGACTTTGTGAAATCTGGTCAATATATGAACAATGCTGTCTTTTGTGACTGGGACAGGTTGTCTGCAGAAGAAGCAAACATTGCACATATCGCCATAAACTCATCTGCAAACTCTTCCTTTAGAAAACAATCAAGAGCTTGCTGATGCAAGGATGCAATATATCTTGCGGGGCGGGAGAGAGACCTGAGATGGATGGTGGCTCATAGCTCAGAGTTCAGAAGGTTGCTCATAGCTCAGAACCAGGGCCGTCTTACCCATAGAGGCTAGTGGCACAGGGCGCCAGGGCACCAAGTTCTGGAGGGTGGCAGGGAAGAGGCGGAGGCTGGACGCAGCACCTCCTGGCATCAGCTCGCCACCCTCGCCCACCTCTGCCATGCCGCCTGTGCCAAAGCAGCACTGCGCCCGGAGCCTCCGTCTGCTGCGGCCACCGCAGCATGAAGCGTCCAGCTGAGCCAGGAGGCATTGCGTCCAGCCTTCCCACTGGAGGAGCCTCCCTCCAGCCACTGCCCGCCTCCTCCCGTCCCACTGGCAGTGCCGTCCTCCCTAAAGAAAGGTCGACAATGCGTGCTCTCCTTCATGGAGAGCACGGGTTGCGGTGGGGTTAACCAGACACCCCCTGTTGCTAGGCAAGTTGGTTTGGTTGGCCCAAAATGTGATTGGGCTCTTCAGGTTGCTGGGGAGAGTTTGACGTTGCAAATTATTGAGTGACAGCCTGGGTTGAATATATGCCCTGCGCGCAGCGTTGAGCTTCCTCTTTTCGCTGCGCGCATCGGATCACCCGCCCACCCTCCCTAATTTTAGGGTGTTTGTTGCGTTTGACCTTGCTATGCCTGTCATGGGGTCGTCGGCTTTTGGGGCAGGGGCCTGGTAGGAATTTTGTCCATTTGGCTGATTGGCTGGGGCCATTCGGTTTTTGCCTACTGCGTAGCAAATCGTCGCAACCTATAAGGTTGCGGTTAGGCATTGGTTTCAAAAATTGGTTGGTGGAGGGGTATGGATTGGCTGTGCCTGCCCCTCCAATGCTGCTGCTGCAAGGTAATTCCGTTAAAGGAATCCAGGGGTTTGCCATGTTTTTGTCCGTATCCCCAGCAAGGAGCTAGGGCTGTGCAAGCCCCTGGGAGCATGTGGGAAGAGGTGACAGTATGGTGCCCAGCCCCATTCTCTCCCCAATATTGTTTTCCCTTACTGGCTTTCGCTGGAATCTGGAAGTCAGTTCTGTCCCGGGGCGGGGACAGATAGTAGGAACCAATGCCTAAGCAACCACTCACATTATGTATTTTAATACAGTGGTACCTCGGGTTACATACGCTTCAGGTTACAGACTTCGCTAACCCAGAAATAGTACCTCGGGTTAAGAACTTTGTTTCAGGAGGAGAACAGAAATCTCGCTGTGGCGGTGTGGCAGCAGCAGGAGGCCCTATTAGCTAAAGTGGTGCTTCAGATTAAGAAGAGTTTCCGGTTAAGAATGGATCTCCAGAACGAATTACCGGTAAGTACATACCAAAGGTACCACTGTAAAGTTGTGGCCAAAATTATGCCAAAAACCTTAAACAAAAATTCTGTGTGAATTGTGATTTATTTAGGGGGGTGGCTTGGGGACCTCGACACACAAGTCCTAGAATAGCCGTGGCTGATGAAACAGAAGGAACGGCAGAATCAGGCTCCAGACCAGCAGCAGATAACGAAATATGGCCCATTTACCTACGTCCCCTTTCAAACAAGAGTACCAAGGACGTCTCTGCGGTGTGAACTCTAGCCCAGTTCCCACTCGTACCATTTCCTGGGAGGAGCTGGCAGTGGAAGAGGGGATCATGCGTCCTACTTTATGGCGACTTGGCTTGTCTGGTCTAAGTCCGATGGAAAGATAAAGGATCCCACCAAGGGAGGGCAAGGGGCCTCGGATTGGCCCATCAACAGATCAGCAGACATGCCTGCTCACCGTCTGCCCCCCCCCCCCGTGGCAAGATCGGCTGCCTTTCTTATATAAATTGCAGTAACTGCTGCTCAGTTTGCATCTGCACAAATAGAAACTAGCATGTGCAATTTTTTTTAGCAAATCTATGTCCTCTTTTCTAAGGGGCGGCTGCCAGCTTCAAGAAAGGGTCTCAAGTCCCACAGCACAAGTTAAGTTTCTTGGCACCGCGGTACTTACTGCATTTTTATCCTCTTATCTAAGGAGCTTAAGGTGGTGTACATGGTTCTCCCCCTCCTCATTTAATTCTTACCAACAACCCTGTGAGGTTGTGCCTCTCAGCCTAACTTGACTGGCCCAAGGTCACCCACTGAACTTCATGGCTCAGCGGGGACTTGAATACTCGTCTCCCAAGTCCTAGTAAGATGATGATGATGATTTATTTATACCCCAGGGACGCGGGTGGCGCTGTGGGTTAAACCACAGAGCCTAGGACTTGCCGATCAGAAGGTCGGCGGTTCGAATCCCTGCGACGGGGTGAGCTCCTGTTGCTCGGTCCCTGCTCCTGCCCACCTAGCAGTTCGAAAGCACCTCAAAGTGCAAGTAGATAAATAGGTACTGCTCCAGTGGGAAGGTAAATGGTGTTTCCGTGTGCTGCTCTGGTTCGCCAGAAGCGGCTTAGTCATGCTGGCCACATGACCCAGAAGCTGTATGCCGGCTCCCTCGGCCAATAAAGCAAGATGAGCGCCGCAACCCCAGAGTCGGTCACGACTGGACCTAATGGTCAGGGGTCCCTTTACCTTTTTATTTATACCCCACCCCTCTGGCTGGGTTTCCCCAGCCACTCTGGGCGGCTTCCAACAAAAGATTTAAAATACATTAAAACATCAGTCATTCAAAACTTCCCTAACCAAGCCTTTCTTAAGCTTGGGTTCCAAAATATGGTTGGACTACCACTCCCATCATCCCTAACCGCTGGCTGTGGATGTTGGGAATTGCAGTCCAGCAACATCTGGGAACCCAAGTTTGAGAAAGGCTGCTTTGACCACAACATTGACTTTCTGTCCTAGCTTCTCCAGGGATGGCGATGGCAAAGGGCAACCAGGATAAAGGAACAGCCTATGAAGTGTGGTAGCAGACTCTCCAGCATCATAGCATGGGGGTGGCCCACAGGGGCGGTTGCCCCAGGCACAAAATTGTTAGGGGATGCAAAATTTCAACACCCGGTGCTGCCTCAATACAGCAGGAAAGCTTCTGTCCCTGGGCTCCATAATAATAATAATAATAATAATAATAATAATAATAATAATAATAATAATAATTTATTATTTATAACCCACCCATCTGTCTGGGTTTCCCCGGCCACTCTGGGCGGCTTCCATCTGAATATTAAAAACAATACAGCGTCAGACATTTAAAACTTCCCTAAACAGGGCTGCCTTCAGTTGTTTTTTAAAAGTAACATAGTTGTTTATTGCCTTGACATCTGATGGGAGGGCGTTCCACAGGGCAGGTGCCACCACCGAGAAGGCCCTCTGCCTGGTTCCCTGTGACTTCATTTTTCACAGTGAGGGAACTGCCAGAAGGCCCTCAGTGCTGGGCCTCAGTGTCCAGGCAGAATGATGGGGGTGGAGACGCTCCTTCAGGTATACTGGGCTGAGGTCGTTTAGGGCTTTAAAGGTCAGCACCAACACTTTGAATTGTGCTCGGAAGCATACTGGGAGCCAATGTAGGTCTTTCAAGACTGGTGGTCCCGGCGGCCGCTCCCAGTCACCAGTCTAGCTGCCGCATTTTGGATTAGTTGTAGTTTCCGGGTCACCTTCAAAGGTAGTCCCACGTAGAGCGCATTGAGTTGTCCAAGCAAGAGATAACCAGAGCATGCACCACTCTGGCGAGACAGTCCACGGGAAGGAAGGGTCTCATCCTGCGTACCAGATGGAGTTGGTAGACAGCTGCCCTGGACACAGAATTGACTTGCGCCTCTTCCAGCTCCATCTGATACGCAGGATGAGACCCTTCCTCATCTTGGAGGGAAGCAGCGGCTCGGAGTCCTCTGCCGCGTGAGAGAGCGCGCGCTGGCGCCGTCGTCCTGGCGCGAGGAGTTCCATCAGCCCTTCCCCACCCGAGAGAGAGGGGGAAGGGAGAGAGACTCTCGCCCGCGAGCCCGGAGGCGGCAGCGGTGGTGGCAGCTGAGGAGGCAGCCTGAGGGAGGAAGAAGAGGAGGGGATGGGGAGGGACGCAGAAGGGTGGTGCTTCAGTGGCCGCGGCCGCGCCGCAACTACCTCATGCTGGATTGACAGCATCTGTCAATCCTACCAATGTATGTAACTCTTCACAATAGCAAAATCTCTTATTTTGGATTGCTGGTCCCTTATTTTCAAATCTGTAAGTTGACAGCTGTGGCAGGAGTACACAACTATTTCCACACAACCGCCCGCCATTACAACAAATCCCGTGACCTTGTGTAACAAAAAAACTACCACCCTTTGCCAAGAAAAGAAAGAAAAAAGGCAAGGGGACCTTTGCTACATTTATATGGTTTATTTCAGGGTTTTATAGCTCCACCTCGTGGCTGGAAACAAAACATAGTCTGATTCCACAGCTGATGCAGGAGATAGCTGTGCAGTCCTGATGCTTGTTCAAATCTTGGCCCATATGATAATTATACCGCATTACAGGGAAATATATATATTTAATAGGTGTATACAGTGGTACCTTGGTTTACAAACTTGATCCGTTCTGGAAGCTCGTTCTTAAACCAAAGCATTCTTAAACCAAGGTGTGCTTTCCCATAGCAGCGGGGGCTCAATTCACAAATGGAACACACTCAACAAGAAGTGAAACATGTTCTTATTCCAAGGCAAAGTTCACAAACCAAAACACCTTCTTCCGGGTTTGCAGAGTTCTTAATCCAAGTTGTTCATAAACTAAGCTGTTCTTAAACCAAGGTACCACTGTTGTTATTTCTTATATCAACATAGTTTGCTGGGTGAATTTGAAATAAACATAATACTATCAAAATACCACAATAAATTTGTATCCGGCACAAGGCAATGGCATGCGCTTTCTTTTGCAAGCCAATTTTGGATGCTTGCTTTATTTATTTAAAAAAAATGTTTATATGCCTCCGTATCATAAAATGAAAAATACCAAAGCAGTTTACAGCAATAATACCATAAAATATATAACAGAAACCATCAATTGACCGTTGTGGGAAAATGTATTCTTAATCGCCTGCGTAGTCCTCTCGGAACAGAAATGTTTCCATCAAGCGTTTAAAAGTTGACACAAAAGGCACCTGCTGAATCTCTTTTGGTGGAGCTCAGTGGGGAATATCAGGTGCGAGTGACTGTCATCACCCCATTAATGTCTCTCTCTGTGATGCCTCCATCTGGTCACTGAGATAGGCCATCCATTAATGGCAAAGAATCCTCCTCCTCTTATTGCCTGAGCCATTACAATGCAACATCTGTAGAGAAGGATCCAGTGCCGGATTTACGTATAAGCTAAACAAGCTATAGTTGTTGAGCTTTCATAAGGATTGAAGTTGTGGAGGTTTCTTTAGGATTTTACCCCAGGAAATAAACTGCCACAGGGGCCGGACGAAACGGATTTTGGACATGCCTGAGCTAATGGATGCTCATCGCTTCCCTGGTGGGACTCTGTTGTGGACCTCTTCCTCCACTTCCTTTCTGGCCAAAGAGACCCGCATGGTCGCAACTTTGGAGGCATTACATCCTAGCCTAGGAGGGAACAGAAGAAGATGACCTAGATCCCAGATCCTGGTGGTGGGACCAGGGCCGGATTTAGGTTTGATGAGGCCCTCAGCTCCTGAAGGTAATGGGGCCCCTTATATGTCCAGCTGTCCTTTGTCAACACCAAGTTGTCGATGTTTTTTGGTGTTGAATATATGCTATATGGTAATTGATGGACCTCATATGTATCTCAAGCCATTTGCCCATGTTGCCATGCAACCATTCCATGCAGAATGTAAAGGTAAAGTAAACGTAAAGGGACCCCTGACCATTAGGTCAAGTCGTGGCCGACTCTGGGGTTGCGGCGCTCATCTCGCTTTACTGGCTGAGGGAGCCGGCGTACAGTTTCCGGGTCATGTGGCCAGCATGACTAAGCCGCTTGTGGCGAACCAGAGCAGCGCACGGAAACGCTGTTTACCTTCTCGCCGGAGTGGTACCTATTTATCTACTTGCACTTTGACGTGCTTTCGAACTGCTAGGTTGGCAGGAGCAGGGACCGAGCAACGGGAGCTCTCCCCGGCGCAGGGATTCGAACTGCTGACCTTCTGATCGGCAAGCCCTAGGCTCTGTGGTTAAACCCACAGCGCCACCTGCGTCCCATGCAGAATGTAGGCACCCTATATATAGAAAGGAGCAAACCAGGGATATTTTAGTGAGCAGGCTAGCAGGCGGGGCCCATGACTTCCATCATAGGAACCTACACAACACAAAACACTCTTGCTGTATGTAGGTTTTGTTTTATTTGTTTTTTATCTTATATTTTGGAAATGTACACCCAGGTTTTTTTCCCTTTAAATTTTTTGGGGGCCCCCAAGGGAGTGGGGCCCTGAGCTAGAGCAGTGTTTCCCAACCTTTTTTGGGCAAAGGCACACTTGTTTCATGAAAAAAATCTCGAGGCACACCACCATTAGAAAATGTTTAAAAAATTAACTCTGTGCCTATATTGACTATATATAAAGTAACTCTCTTTAATAGGAATCAAATAAACACAAAGATAGTATTTTATAATTACTTTATTATGAAATAGTAAGTAAACAGAAATATGAAAAATTATAAAATACTTTATTCAGTGTGCAACCTGGGCCTGTTTACCATGCGCACAACATCATCCAACACATGAACTAGGTCTGCTGGTAAAGTCTTGGCTACGAGGGCCTCACGGTGCTAAAAACAATGCGTAACAATCACATCTGGATTTCTTTCCTTCACTCTGCTTACAAAGCCTTTGAAACCTCCCTAGATATCATCGTCATTTGCATGCTGTTTCCATAGTTAAAAACCATGCTCGAGGCGGCTTACGACATGGCAATATTTACATAATTACCCAAATGCACTCATAAGAAACCGTATCAAAGCGCCCACAACGAAATTAAGCAATCCCCACACAAGTTATAACGAGATCTATAAAGAGTAGTTTAGTATCACGAACAGCAAGATGGACATAAACAAAATAAAATCTTGACTCTAACAACCCCACCCGGCCTAAATCTCCTGCGCGCACCGATGCCCACGCAGGCATTTCCAGCAGCTCTTCCTCCTCCGCCTCTTTTTGCGTTGCCAGCAAAGAAGGAATGAGGAAGAAAAGGTGCAGCGGCGAAGAAGCGCGCCTTCTCAGAATGCCGCTGCTGCCCAAGGACTACATTTCCCAGAATGCCGCGGCCGCCCAGCCAAGATGCGCCCTGATTGGACGGCGTTGCTAAGCCGCTCGCGCCGGGGCTGAGCGTTCGGCAGAGGCGCGCGCCATAAGACGGGCGTTGCGCGTGGAGCCTGGCTCGGGTCGCCAATGCTGTGGGCGGACATGGCGAGCTGGGCGGGACTCGGGCGCGCGCTGGGCGCCTGCTGCCTCCTGGGCCTCTTCTGCGGCGCTGCGCTGCCCTTCTCGCTGCAGGGCGCGAACGAGAAAGCGCCCGCCTCCCTCCCACGGCACACCAGGTAACGTCTCGCGGCACACTAGTGTGCCGCGGAACACCGGTTGGGAAACACTGAGCTAGAGCATGTTTAGCTTATACGTAAATCCGGCACTGTCTGCCGTCAGAAACATTAAAGAATGTCAGTCTCTTTATCCATCGAAGCCCCTCAGTTCATCTGCCTGCAGACTGACTTCTGTGGCTATCTTCTTTGGCTCAGCTCTGTTATCCAAAATCTGAGATCCTTAAACTGGGAGGGCTGGAGATTGGACCTGAGGCATCCATTCTGTGGTCTTTGTGCTCTGCTAATCTGCTCCACCTCCCAGTGGGGAGGAGTTGCGGTGGACCGCGTGGCCACCCATTCCCCACCAGGGGTGGGGGACCTTGCCCCTTGTTGCCTGGGGGATCCTGGCCACGTCAGAGCCCGGCCAGCCAATCCGCTGGCTGTGGGGGACATGGCCGGAGCTGTTTAAACGGAGGAGCGAGCCAGAGGACTTCCTCTTTGGCTCGCTTCTTGGGGGGGGGAGGGGAGGTGTGGCCATCACCTGCCCCTCCATGCTTAAGGGTATTCCGTTAAAGGAATCCGGGGGTGTAGATCTAGTCTGAAACCCGGCTGGGGCCTAGGGCCTTGACATGACCCCAACGGAAACACCAGGAGGAGCTTGAGTTGGTTCGCATCGACAGGGCTCCCCCTACCGGTGGCTTACCCTTACTGGACTTCCTGCATAATGGGCAGGAGTCAGATATAGTCAGGTCCAATCAATGCCTAAGCCAATACCGCTCACATTCTGTAATTTCAATAAAGTTGTGGCCCAAAATTTGCCCAATAACATAAACCTAATATCCGTGCCCTTGTGTGAGTTATTTCCAACGAGGGGGTGACTGTGGGGACACGCAACTGAGCTACGTGATCATGGTAGCTTTTTAGCCTGTGCACGAACAGCAAAAGTGACACTTGTGCTGAGCTCATGAGTATATTCCACCCAGCAAACCTCCAAACGTGGACGCTATTTCTCTTTTGAACAAGCCTCGCGTACAGAAGCAGCCCACAGGAAATAACAGCCTAGAGATCAAAGGCAGACAAACACGGACCATTTCAAGAGCGCTTTTTCCGCGGTACAGTCAGTGACACTGCAGAGCTTAAGGTAGATGTATACGGATCGATTTAACACCCTGGGCAGCCCACAGCAAACGGCCCTTTAGAGATTAAAGCCAGATAAATGTGCACAAGTCAAATTGCTTTCTTGTGTTTGTTGTTTGAATATGGCACACCCAGGTCCATAGTCCAATGAACTAAATCTGCTGCCTTTTTAGTTCATGCACAAAAGGCTGGACAGAAAAGGATTTGCTTTTCTCCGCGCTTCAGGGCCACCTGCAAAACTGAGACACCTATCAGAATTCTATCGTTTTCATAGATTCATAGATTCAACGGAATCTAGTGCTTCATCCTAAGGGCGTTCCAAGTTTCTTGTTGCGGGGGCGGAGGAGGGGAATAAAATTTACCACCTTGCTCAGCTGCAATCCTATACACATTTACCTTAGACTAAGTTCTATTGAACTCAATAGGTTATAGCAAGAAGTTGCTTACATCAGTTCCAAGGGTCAGATGAGATGTGGCAATGGCCAGCTTGTCTTGGCCTAAACTGGGTCCCAGTAAAGTGGGGGTTGGGGGGGAGGGAGAGATGCTTTAAGGTAGAGGAAGGGTGGGAAGAAGGGGTTAAAACAGGCATGTCCAAAGTCCATTTCGGTGGCATAATCCGGCCCGCTGGTCGGTTTAATCTGGTCCCTGTGGCAGTTTATTTCCTGAGGTAAAATCCTAAAGAAACCTCCGCAACCTCAATCCTAATAAAAGCTCAACAACTTCAGTCTTAAAACTCAACAACTTTGGGGTAAAATCCTAAAAAAGCTCAACAACTTCAATCCTAAAAAAAGGTCAAAGGTCAACAACTTTGGTCGGCCCTCATGGCCCTTCACTTCATCAAATCTGGCCCTCTTTGAAAAAAGTTTGGACACCACTGCATCAGCTGCATCTCTTTAGGTCTTGTTTATTAATATCTGCATGCGTAGAAAGCATTGGCTGGGTGGGGGAAGGATGAAATATTGCTGTGTTACCATTACTCTTTGTATTGAGGTGAAGCTGCGTGTTCTTGATTTGCTTTAAATTTTATATCTGTTTATTTTTCAGGAGAATAGCCTGCTAGGTAGCTTTCCCTGCATGCGGTAACTCAAACACACACAGAAAGCGGACTTTTCGTGCTTTGTCCCCAGAGAAATATTGTTTTGCACAGATGAAAGCGAAGAGCACAGAGACACGGATCCTTGGCCCTGAACAGATAAAAATGAGGTAGCAGTGGGGAGAAAGGGGAGCAGAACACCCACAGGATGTTTATTTGAGAGATGCGGTATGTTTGATCCTCACAGCTGTCTCCCAGTGGAGGGAGGGCTAGCATCAGTTGAGCACACGGCACAGCCAGCTCCCTAATATCTACAAAGGAGTGTCTCTTAGGAGACGAGATTCCTGCCTATCCTTTATACTTGTAATTCCCACACTTCTGGCAATGTGCTAAAACGCCAGGTCAAGCTCCTACGTCGAAAATGTATAAATTATTATTGGAATGGCATAAGGGGTGGTGATACAATGGGCTAAAGATTTTGGATATCATATTCAGTTAGAAACTTGGGAAAGGTTGTGGAAGGAAGGTATTAACTTTACTGCATGCAGTGCACTTAAAGAAAATGTTACGAAAATTGGCTAAAATGTACCTAATATATATCTAAAGCCATTTGCTGTACACTGGTACCTCAGGTTACATATGCTTCAGGTTACATACGCTTCAGGTTACAGACTCCGCTAACCCAGAAATAGTGCTTCAGGTTAAGAACTTTGCTTCAGGTTGAGAACAGAAATCGTGCTCCAGCGGCACAGCGGCAGCAGGAGGCCCCATTAGCTAAAGTGGTGCTTCAGGTTAAGAACAGTTTCAGGTTAAGTACGGACCTCCGGAACGAATTAAGTACTTAACCTGAGGTACCACTGTATGTAGGTTTAATTTGTTTTTTTATCTTATATTTTGGAAATGTACATCCTTTTTTTCCCTTTAATTTTTTGGGGGCCCCCAAGAGAGTGGGGCGCTAAACTACAGCTTGTTTAGCTTATACGCAAATCTCGCACTGGGTGGGACACTGAAGAGAAGTCTGCAGAAGGGATGAGCTGGGAGGTGCTAGAAGCAGGAGGTTTGAGCAATCAAGGGAGGTCAGAAGAAGGACTGTTAGAGGCTGGGACTCAGGCAGAGAGGAGTCAGAGATTGGCAGGACAGCCCCAGAGTCTTGTTACTTTCTATTAATAAAGAGCTACTTGCCTTCCATGCCTGCTATGTGTGTACCTGCCCTGTGGATGACCTGCCTCACTGACAGCTCCTTGACAATATGACAGGCTGCACAGTGAGATGTTCTCTTTTCTGACGCCATATTCTGCCTTCATTACACAGCTAAAGTGTCAGCTAAAGTGGGTGTGACCATTGCATGACAAGTGGCTCCTCCACTTCCCTTGGAGCCAAACACTTCTTGGAACGACTGCTCAAATCATTTTGTGGTGACGGGGCAAATATTGGACCGTGCTGACATTTGGGTATTGTGTACCGTATTTTTCGCCCTATAGGACGCACCTTTTCCCCTCCAAAAATGAAGGGGAAATGTGTGTGCGTCCTATGGGGCGAATGCAGGCTTTCGCTGAAGCCTGGAGAGCGAGAGGGGTCGGTACGCACCCACCCCTCTCGCTCTCCAGGCTTCAGGAAGCTATCCGCAAGCCGTAGGAGAGCTGCCTGCAACCCAAAGCCTGGGGGCGCGCTGAGCTCAGCGCCCCCAGGCTTCGCGTAGCTCTCCGCAAGCCGTGGGAGGGCTGCGCGAAGTCACGCAGCTCTCCCACGGCTTGTGGAGAGCTGCCTGTTCTGGGGGCTGGGGTCGGGGGAAGCTCGGGCTTCCCCCGCCCCAGCCCCGCGCCTGGGGGAAAAATAATTTCCCCCCCTTTATTTCCCCCCAAAAAAACCTAGGTGCGCCCTATGGGCCGGTGCGCCCTATGGGCTGAAAAATACATACGGTAATTACATGAAGGACGCTACACCAATCCACTCACTCAGATTAACAAGACACCAGTTTGGCCAGATAACTCGTTCCATGGTAATATTAATGGTCCTGCAGGGGACATGGGTAGCGCTGTGGTGTAAACCACTGAGCCTCTTAGGCTTGCTGATCAGAAGGTCCGCGGTTCGAATCCCCATGATGGAGTGAGCTCCCATTTCTCTGTCCCAGCTCCTGCCAACCTAGCAGTTCAAAAGCATGCCAGTGCAAGTAGATAAATAGGTACCACTGTGGTGGGAAGGTAAATGGCATTTCTGTGCAGTCTGGTTTCCGTCAGGGTGTCCCGTTGCACCAGAAGTGGTTTAGTCCTGCTGGCCACATGACACGGAAAGCTGTCTGCAGACAAATGCCTGCTCCCTTGGCCTGAAAAGTGAGATGAGCTCCGCACCCCATAGTCACCTTTGACTGGACCTTGTCCATAGGATTAGCTGCATTGCACCTTTCCACCCGTTGAAATGGTTGTTTTTACCTAGGACAATTATAAAAAGGTAAACGGGGTCTTTACTGTTTACCTTTTTATAATTGTCCTAGGTAAGAACAACCATTTCAACGGGTGGAGAGGTGCAATGCAGCTAATCCTTTGGACAAGGCCTGAACATTTAAGACTGCTAGACGTGGGCTAGTAAGACCTTGTTCACGTGTGCTACGTCAACCAAAACACAGGCTGCAAACTGAAACAACGGCATATTGCTTCTTTGCCTCCGTGTCTTGCCCGCTTTCTCTGTAATTTTATACTGTAAGCTCCTCTGGGCACAGAACTGTCCTCTTGTCCTCTCTAAAGACCAATGCACACCGATGCTGCTACTGTATATCTAAATAATCTGCTGCACATAGATTTCTGTATAATTCCTGGGGCACATCATTTGCCACCCATTGCTCTTATTACTCTGCTCTACCCAATAAATGCTTTAATAATAATACTATTTTCTCACTGCCCAGTGCCTGAAGTGGAGATTTTAATCTGTTTCAGGAATTGTGAGATTCATATATTGCTATATCCCATACGACCAATTTGCATGCAATGCCTGATATTAATAGCTTCAAAGTTAGCACATTTTTTTCATACCCCGCCCGGCTTTGTCCCTTGTGGTTAGGGGTGGGTTTTGTGTAACTTGAAATGTGATCACATGGCCTGCGTTCAACCTAATTGTCTCCTCCAGCTGTCTCCCTTTATCTTAACAGTTTTTGTGTGTGTGTGTGTTTTTAAACCCACTACGGTTAGCAGGCAATGGAATGAACTATCTACAAAAACATGCCTTGCCCAGGGACATCAAATCTCCCTCCCCCGCCACGATTTTATTTTATTTTCTCCCTTTGAACATGCAGCCCAAATGTGAGGCTATTGTGTAACTTGGAAGCTTGCACGCTGCTGCTTGAACGCTATCTGCTCCAAATAAAAGATATCCTTCCACTTGCTTAATATTCTCTGCTTTGAGGGGCCCGCCGAAAGGGAAAAACAGGTTTCGATTTGGAACGTAATGAGCAGGAAGGAAGGTAATACAACAGCAAGGGGCGAACAGAGCTCCAGGTTTTCTAAGGTTGCCCTTGAACATCCGCAACACAGTCGATTCGGTTTATTTACTTGAACTGGAAGAGATGAAAGTCTCTGTTATCCTAAATAAGATCCGAGAATACAGCGAGCTGTCAATTTGCTCTAATAGTGGGAGGTACAATCAGGGGCAGTAGTAATTTTGTTTAACTGAAAGCTCACAGTGCCGTAGCCTTAAAATTACAAAGCACCTCACATTTTACCAAGCTAACCACCACTCAGGAAGGAGCGTCACGCAGTAATATGGTCTGCATACATATTACAGTGGTACCTCGGGTTACATACGCTTCAGGTTACATACGCTTCAGGTTACAGACGCTGCTAACCCAGAAATAGTGCTTCAGGTTAAGAACTTTGCTTCAGAATGAGAACAGAAATCGTGCTCTGGAGGCACGGCAGCAGCAGGAGGCCCCATTAGCTAAAGTGGTGCTTCAGGTTAAGAACTGTTTCAGGTTAAGAACGGACCTCCGGAACGAATTAAGTACTTAACCTGAGGTACCACTGTAATATGGTCTGCATACATACTATCCCCTTAAATCACATTCTCCTGCTCTATGAATTCTGGTCACTGCAGTTGACCTCTCAAAGAGTCATGGGCGTAGACAGGGGTGGCAGCTGTCACCCCCAAAACAAGTAAAAAAATACAAACACCACCATCTCCCTCCCTAGAGAGCATTTCCCCAGAAAAGGTCAGTGCCTGCTTTTGTCACACAAATGCACGTCGCCTATCATTTCGTCATTCATTATAATATGCGAGCCGTTCTCTGCACAACATCAGAATTCAGGATACTGCAGCAGTGGGTCTGACCGGCCATCTCTCTTGCTCAGCAATGCACTTGTCCCCTGGAGCGGTCATTCAGTCCTTTGAGGAGAGTAAAGACCTGGCTAAGGTCAACAATGACAGGGGAACATCTTCATGGGCTTTGCTTACTGAGTGCACACAGAAAAACTGCATGGGGGGGGAGGAGGGATTTAAGAAGTGCGGAAAAGGTTTGCATCAGATCTGAGAAAACTTGTTTTGGTTTAGATTTTTTTTCTAAAACAAGATGAAAAAGGGAGTGCTCTTTGTAATTTTGCAAAATATACACTCGTTCACCACATGAAAGGTACTCCCCAGTGTTAATTTTTTGTTTAGCTTCCTAGTTTTCACATGGCGGAAGGTTTAGTCAGATTTTTTCTGAGCCCTTGGGGTTCAAAAAAGTAATTTGAAACCACTGTTGTTGAGACATTTCATTCTGAAAATACTAGACAGAGCCAGACAGAGGATGATGACAGCTGGGGGTCCTGCCCACCCCACCCCCCAACATAAGTCCTGTCTGCGCCCATGCACAGAGTTACAATTCCCAGGAAACCTGAATAAGCTACAGTGCCCGTAATTTTTTGAGGGGGGAAATGTGCTTTAAAGCGTGCACACAGCCTGACGATGCAATTCCATGCACATCTACTCGCAAGTAAGTCCCATTGTGTTTAAGAGGTTTACTCCAACCTAGGCAAGGGTGCACTGAACTGCAGCCTGTGGGAGAAACTGGGTCTTCAGTTCATGTGTTCTCATCTATCTCAATCCGATCAGGACTTATTGACTAAGCTTCCAGAGAACACAGAGGTGAGAGCCTTTCTTGTACAGTAAGTCAAGCACCCGGAAATGAGCAGTTGACAGAAGTCTGCTTTGTTTAAACCTAGTGCCCCATTTTGGGACCAGTGTTTGGTCTTGATTTCACTGGAAACAGGCAAATCGGAGATTTCGAGAGAAGGGTGTTGAAACCTCTGCATCAGTTCCCATAAGGTCACCCATCTGCAGTGTATTTGGGCAACAGCATTGTGTACAAAAGTTAGGGAGGGTATATTCACATTTCCTGTGGTTGGCATATATGCATCTCAGTTTTGAAGGTTCTGGCCTATAGTTTCAGGGCTCTGCAGAATCTCAGCTCCACTTTTCTTTTCTTTTTCTTTTTGATGTTTACTTTTCAGGAACACTTTTTCAAAATGCCACCTCGAGGTTTACCAGATTTTCCTTCCTGCTTCTCCGCTGCAGGAGTTGAACCTGAGGTCTCATAAATGTGATGCATCTATTTTGCTAACAGCCCAGCCTCCTTCCCTTTACTGCTACAAGAAATGACGGAGGCAGTGGCTGATGGTGGGGGTTTTTGAGCCACGATACTGGGATGGCAATTGTGGTGTTTGCCTCCTAGGATGGGTCATAAGGAAAGGGTTAAAATAGGTGTGATGTGATTGGCCAGTGAGAATGCAAGGGGGGGAATAAAAGTTAGAGTGGGAGGTTTTGAAAGTTGGTTGAGTTGAGAGTTGAGGTTTGCGAGTTGAGTTTTGGGAGTTGAAGAAGGAAGAGGGAGGAATAGGCAGTGGGTTGGTCAAGTTGTATTGTGAGAGAGTGAGAGGAATTGTTAGGTTGAGTCAGATAGATAGTTGGGAATAATCAGTTTGAAGTTGTTAGGAACTAAGATTAAGAAACTGTCAAGAAAAACTAACTGAAACCATAAGCTTGTTCCTGCATTTAAAAATAAACTTGATTATTTGTTTATGTTAACAACTGACTGGACTCCGTGTGTCCCCGTGAGATACAGGGTGGTGGCAGCGGAAAAAGCAATCGCAGTGGCGGCACAGACCGTCAAAGATCCGGGGGCCCTGTGTGTGATCGCCACAGTAATTGACTCTGGTTCAGTATATTTTTGTATACGATGTGTGTTATCTGAACGTTGGACAGATAGTGTGGCCAATGGGTTTTTCCACTTGGCCACTTTTTTTGCTGCGGTGCCTGCAGAGTCAATGAGCTCTCCGACAGCTCAACTGAACAGCCACTAAATCAGGAAAGAAAAGCAAATTCACTTGACATGCTTGAAGGCAGCAATCGTTCTTGCAGTGTTCAGTCCAAGCCTGTGTTGGGACCCAGTCTGTTAGAAAGCTCAGTGCTTCAGAGGCTGAAAATAAGTTTGTCATTTATCACATTGGTCAAGGAGGCCTACGGACAATGATTGGCAGAATTCCAGGGGAGATGAAGGAAATGCCGGAATGAACAACAATGTAGTTTTTAAGGACAAAACAGGTTGCAGTTGTGCTAATTTTTCCAGACCAGAGTCTTTCAAAGGTTTAAAAAAGATATTCAAAATATCAGCCGAAGAGTACGCCACATTCTGATTCAAGACAGCTGTCTAAAAATAGGGACAATTCAGCCAGGTGTAGGGCCAAACTTCAAAGGGAAACCTATGTTTTCCCTTCATGATGTTAATGTTCGGGGCAGGGGGCATTGCAGCGAGAATTGGGAGGTGCCAGTAGCACAGCAGTCAGGGGGTAGATTTATTCACATGGGAAGAGAAAGATTGTCTCTTTTGGTAGATGGATCCACTACCAGATAGAAAATCGACAAACCCTCCAGGTGTCCCTATTTTCCAGGGATAGTCCTGGATTTACAAAGGCATCCTGGTTTCTATTTGATCCCGCTTTTCATTAGGACGCCTCTATTTTAATAGCAGAAATGTTGGAGGGTATGGATCTAGGACAGTCATAAAGAGGCTAAAGAGACTTTTCGCCCACATATAGAAGAGCAGATATTGTATTTTCTGATAATGGACCACAGTGTGCATTTCAGAACATTCCAAAAGCAGCGGGGATCTGATCATCAGACATCTTCACCTGCCTATTCCCAAAGTGATAGGGAAACTGAATCAGCCGTCAAAATAGCAAAGACAATTTTGACCAAAGCCAGAAAAGCAGGTACTTCTGGACTATCAGATCACACTTTCACAATGGGATGCGAGTCCAGTCCATATGTTCATGATGCTTTGGGCCAGTTGTAAAGAATATTTAACTTTCATTTATCATTGCACAATTCAGCCAGCCAATTCTGGGATTACAGAGCACATCAGGATTCTTCCGCAAAGCAACGACCGCTGTCTTTTTAGTCTTGCTTCTCCCGAGCCATACGAGAGGCGAATGTTGTGCTTTGCGGTGGAGCATGGCGATTGCGAACTCAAATGTGTCGGATGTCTTGTGATTTCTGTGCAGCACAAAGTGCTGATATTGTGAAAAAAAGTTGCAGCCCTTCTGGGGAAAAAAATATTGCGAAAGAGTTTTGTAATGGCCGGACCTGAAAATGTCACTCAAAGCCTCAATGACACACTGGGCAATAGATATAGGACATGATATAGATTCTAACCTCTGGGGAAAACTCTGGAAAAGTGACTTGAAGTTTACAGCATGTTATTATTTGAAGGAGAATTACCGGAAAATGATTCACAGGTGGTATTGAACTCTTAGTGGGCTTGTTAAGATGTGTAAGACTGAATCAGATAAGTGCTGGCGATGCAAAGAGGTGGAGGGAACGTTCTTTCATATGTGGTGGACTTGTAAAAGGGTAAGAGTATTGGGAAATGATCCATAATGAATTGGAAAAAAATGTTTAAACGTACTTTCCCCCCAAAACCAGAGTCCTTTCTATTGGGGATAATTCAGACTGAAATCCCCAGGTGTCAAAAAAAGGTTATTTATGTATGCTACAACTGCAGCCTGTGTTTTGTTAGCCCCTAAATGGAAAATGAGCGAGGTCCCAACCAAAGAAGAATGGCAACTAAAGTTGACAGAATTGATACTTTCCAAAGTTACACCGTTCAGTTGGATTTGTGGCGCTGCAGAGGGGTTGTTTTGTGCTTGTTGGTGCAGCACTTTGGCTTTTTGGATGTTGAGCGATAGGCAGTGGCGTAGCGTGGGGGGTGCCAGGGGTGCCGGCCGCACCGGGCGCAACATTTTGGGGGGCGCGTTTGGCCGGCCCCCCTCGAGGAAGCGGGAACCTCTCCAAGGCACAGCGTGCCGTCGGTAGAGGAAAAAAGCCGCGCAGCAGCAGCAGCAGCAAAGTCGGGAGGAGGAGGAGGTGGAGCGAGCCTGCTAATTCCTTGCTGGGAATTAAGCGGCTCAAGACTCTCTCCACTGGCCGCCTGGGTAGTGAGCCGAGCCGAGCAGGGAGTCTGGCGAGGGGGCGGGAAGAGACTTTCCCCCCTTTTTTCCACCTCGCCTGGTCAAAAAGGAGAGCGGAGTCTCCTCAGGGCGCCCTCAGGCAGGGCAGGGAAAGGCAAGCAGAGCGAGGAGGAGAGAGGGGGGAGGGGGGGAGCAGCCAGGAAACGCCGCGGTGTGGAGGAGGAATCAACTTAGGAGAGAAAGCGAAAAGCCTTGGAGAAAGGGGAAAAAGGAAAGAAAAGAGGCAGCTCCAGGAGAGCGCGGGGGAAAGAGAAGCCTCGCTGCTGCTGCTTGGGAGAGTAAATTACTGTACTTGCCTTGCCCCGGGTTAGGGGGCGCAAATTACTTGCCTTGCCCCGGGTTAGGGGGCGCAAATTACTTGCCTTGCCCCGGGTGCTGATAACCCACGCTACGCCGCTGGCGATAGGCCAAGCTTTTCGTAAGCTTCTGCGAAGATATTTAGGATGGTTTGGAGGTCATCCTCTGAGAGTGCACACACGACGTTGTCATCAGCCTATTGAAGCTCTATGACGGAAGTTTTGGTAACCTTACTCTTTGCTTTCAGCCTGCTCAGAATAAAGAGCTTTCCATCTGTTCGATATAGGATTTCTACTCCGGTGGGGAGTTTCAGTTCGACAAAGTGTAGGATCATGGCAATGAAAACAATGAGCAGAGTTGGGGCAATAACACAAACCTGTTTAACACCTGATCTCATTGTGAATGGCTGCGTGTCCCACCACACCCCAAGCTCTGCTCCGGAGAACCCAGATCCGGCGTTGAGCTCGCTCGCCTTTTCCCTCCTTCCCCGCTGCTCGCTTACGCGCGGCCAAGGAGAATGATGGCCCCTCGCCACCCGGGGAAGGAAACCTTCCCAGTAGGGCAGCCTCTTCTTGCGCACGTTTGCCGGGGCCGCGGGGAGGGGGATTTCCTGCCGCATTCCGCCCCCCGCCCTCTCCAGCCAGCCGGTAAACGTGCGTAACGGCGAGCGCACAGTGGCCAAGGGGAGCGCACAGGGAGCGCAGCCCCGGCGCTTCGACGGCGCGCCCGTGCCCGGGAAAGGCTCCTCCTGCCCTCGCCCTGAGCGGAGGCGACGTCCGGGCGGCGGAGAGTCCTCCCAGCTGCCGTTAGAGGAGCCAGAGCTCTTCAGCGCCTCCTTGCGAAGCGCCGGCTGCTTAAGGAGCGCCTGCGCTCCCTTTCGCCCTCTTTCCTCCTCCTCCTGGGCGGGCCTCGGATCCGCCTCCAGCCGCTGGCGGGGCCGAAAGGAACATGGTGGCCGCTTCCTCCCTCGCCAGCAACAGCGACGTTTCGGCTTGCTCGTGAGGCGGCGCCGGAGCGAGCCAGGCCGCGAGGGAGTCTCTGCGCCCGAGGCGACGACGGACGGGGAGCCCCGCGTCTGGCCAGCGCCGCCGGTGAAGCGGGGAGAGGAGAGCGCGGGGGGCCGGGTGCGGAGGGCAGGCTGACAGGCGGACGAGAGCTCGGCCGCTTCCCGGGGCGCTTCCTCGGTTAGGAGACCCCCTTAGCTCGCCCTCCAAGAGGCTCGTTTTGGAGAGGGTGGCGGGGAGAGAGAGCGCGGCGCGCAACCCGGCCAGGGCGAATGCAGAGTCGAGGACGTGGGGCTGGCTGTTTCGCCCCCCACGCACTTCCCCGGCAGCAGCAGCAGCCCTTTCCCCTCCCCATAGCATTGGGGCAAGTTGGGGGTGAGTGGGAAGGAAGGCTGGAAACGCAGAAAGGCGAAAGAGAGAGCGCGCGCGTGGGAATTGCGCCCGGGCCCGGAGGGGGTCGAGGTGGCCTCTCCAAAGCTAGGGCTGCCCTCTTTTGTATGGGGTTTGGGAAGCGGAGGGCGTCCGGCGGCAGCCCTCCTGATGTGGGGTTGGGAGGGGTGGCGGGGAAAAGAGTCTCGCGCGCTGTTCTACTCGCTCCGCGTTTCCTCCTGGGAATGGCTGTCTCCTCCTCCTCCTCCTCGCCGCGCATGTCCTCACCTGCCCAAGGTGTGCTGGGCGGCGTTCGCTTGCAGGTGGGGATGGGGAGGCAGCAGCTTGTCGCGGGGAAGAAGGCGGCCCCACAGGGCCCCATCCTTTCTTGCTGAGCATCGGGGGAGATGTGCCGCTTGTTGTCACATCTGCTGCGCATGCAGCGGAAACCGGAAGCCTACACACCTGTGCGCGCCTTGTTGTCATTTTGCTGTCTATAGGACAGCCCCTCCAAGTGCCCCTGTTTTCCAGGGACAGCCCCGGATTTACAGACGCCGTCCCAGTTTCTGGTTTCACTCCAGAATGTTTCCTTAGGGCGTCCCTATTTTCATTGGAGAAATGTTGGCGTGTCTGGGGCTATGCGACCCCGGATGCCAAGGAGATAAGTAACCATGAAAAGACATTTGAAGGCAGCCCTGTAGAAGGAGGTTTTGATTCTTAATGTCTTATTATGTTTTTATATATGTTGGGAGCCGCCCAGAGTGTCTGGAGCAAAAATAATAATAAAAATATTATTATTATTATGGAATAGTACACCCCTATTTTCATCACCAAAATGTTGGAGGGTATGCTGCGAAGAGTAGCTTGCTTGTTAGGTGGTGGTTTTTACAAGGCAATTTATTCTTGAGGAAAGTGGTAGCAAGCTGCTTTCACTGGGCATTGCCATGCTTAGCAATAATATTTCCAATGTGTTTCAGCAATAGTTTCAGTTTTTCATTATCGGTGTGAGAAAGCCATTATAAACTGAATTGCTGGTGGGGAAAATATCCTGCTTAGTATTTGCTCTGAATGTTCCCTCTCCCTATCCCCGCCCCCAAACTTTTGGCTTCCTCTGTGCCTGGCAGATGGAGGATTAGTTAGTTGAAAGGGCCCCCTTGGATGCCAGCACAAAGGAGATATATTCTGCAGGTGTTGAGGTAACTTTCTACCTTATCTACTTTTTTCCTGCCAACTCCTCTCTTGAGTTCCTGTGTGATTTGACTTAACTCTAGAAGGAAATTGTGTAAGAAATCCTAAACATTATTTCCCAGGAAAGAGTAGAAATAAGCCAGTTGCTGTGATGTGTCATGATGTCTGTTGCTATGTGAGCTGAGTTCTGTAGTGTTTTGACCAAAAAAAAAGGCAGTAATTCATGAGTAATTATTCAGGCAGTTTTCAGTTTCTGTTTACACCTGTGTTTGGGGACCTGGCTACAAGAGCTAATATTATTAAGTGGACTTACCAGTACCTTCCAGCCGTGCTGCTGGTGTTGTGCAATATTTCGGTTCACTTTTTGTGTTTGGTACATAACACTTTTGTGTATGTAATGCTGCTCAGTACAATTCTGGATGTGCTATTTTGCTGCGTTATATGTTGAAAGCAAATAAAGAAATGTGATCCCTAAAGCTTTGAACTGTAAAAACATCTAGAGTTTAGTTCCATGTTTTGGTGCAGACTCTTCTCTAATAAACCAAAAGAGATATGTCTTCGCAGCAGTATCTGCTAAAAATAACTGGGCCTTGGGTAGTACAGCATCTTGATTGTGACTAGTTTGCAAATCTAGCAAACTTGCAAACTAGTTAATAGCACTGTCTGCGTTTGTGAATAAAGAATTCTCAGTCCAAGCTGTTTGCAGTGGTACTTTACTATGCTTTAAACTAGGAATGTCCAACTGGGGGCTAAATCCTGCCCCTGGATCATCTTTATACGGTTCCTGGTGGGCCCTGTCAGATTTTATAAATGTGCCATATTCCTAGGTGGTGATGATGATTATATATTTATTAATACCTAACAGGGACTCAAGGTGGCTTACAGATAGAATAAGAACAGCTCAGAGCGTGGTGCTGATAATGCCAAGGTTGCAGGTTTGATCCTTGTAAGGGACAGATGCATTTTCCTCAGGGTCCCTTCCAACTCTACAGTTCTATGAAGAGCATAGAAAAAATAATAATTAAAAAACAAAGACACACACATACGATCTATGTATGATCTACAGGCAATCACAACAAAAACGGCACCAGGCCCCTCATTAAAAGCAGTCACTTCCCAAAAGCCTGTTCTTCACCTGTTGGCAGAAGGACAGGTAGGAGGGAGCCGGTCTAGCTTCTCTAGGGAGAGAGCTCCAAAGTCTGGGAGCAGCCACCAAGAAGGCCCCGCTCAGCATCCCGACCAAGCATGCCTGGGCGGGCAGCAGGACCGAGAGAAAGGTTTTCTCCCAAAGACTTCAAAACTCAGGCATGTTTGTATAAGGGGATACTGTTTATCAGATAGCTTGGACCTAAGCCATATAGAGCTTTATAGATCACAACCAGCACTTTGAATTGTGCCCGGAAACAGTCCAGGAGCCAGCGGAGCTGTTGTAACGAGGGAGTTGTCTGCTCATGAAAACAGTCTGGCTGCAGCTCTTTGAGCCCGTTGAAGTTTCTGAGCCCATTTGAAAGGCAGCCCATGTAGAGTGCATTGCCGTAATCTGGGCAGGATATAACCAAGGCTTCTGGCACTGGGATGCTAACTCTGTGCTCGAACCTTCACATCCATGAGTGGATTTTCCTCTCTTTATAGTGTGGCCTTCACTAGGTTTGGGACTCCAACTCTGTCAACCCCCAGGAGCCAGAGGGGCAACCATTTGGCAAAGGAAGCTCCTCTTGTGGCTTTTGTAGGCCCCTGATTTTTCTATTCCCTTTTGCATCCTTTTCGTATTAAAAATGTTTTTCTTCTTCTTCTAATGACTGTCTTTTATTTTTACCTGCTGTTGCTAAAGCAATGAATTTGGTGACCTCTCTTCTCTGGATCATCATTGTTGACCCACCAGGGGGAGGCCACGGGATGAGGTGGGTGCTGGAAATCTGCTCCATCTCCCGATGACCAGATTATGTATTACCTCCCTTCCTTCTGCACCCCCAACTCTTCCCCGCTCCCCATGCAGATTTAAAGAAGGCAGTTGAATCTTTGCAAGAAGCTTGTCTGTGTTGTGTCTCTCAGGGAGCTGGCTTGCCCCACCCTAAAGGGGAAAAGGACTCCATTAAAGAAAAAGAGGCAGGTGGTCTTTCCTCCCCATCCTTTCCTCTTTTCACATTCCTCCTAAAGAAATGTGGGGAGCAGCTCCTTTGGCCTTTTCGTCCTTCCTATAGATCTGTCATTCTTTCATTGCGATTCCTGCGTTGCATGGGGGTCCCTTTGTGGTGGTTGTTTAGTTGTGTCCGACTCTTCGTGACCCCATGGACCAGAGCACGCCAGGCACTCCTGTCTTCCACTGCCTTCCGCAGTTTGGTCAAACTCATGCTGGTAGCTTTGAGAACACTGTCCAACCATCTCATCCTCTGTTGTCCCCTTCTCCTTGTGCCCTCCATCTTTCCCAACATCAGGGTCTTTTCCAGTGAGTCTTCTCTTCTCATGAGATGGCCAAAGTATTGGAGACTCAGCTTCAGGATCTGTCCTTCCAGTGAGCACTCAGGGCTGATTTCCTTCAGAATGGATCGGTTTGATCTTCTTGCAGTCCATGGGACTCTCAAGAGTCTCCTCCAGCACCAGAATTCAAAAGCGTCCTTTACAACTCTGCAATCCTATGGCTCATCTCCTCCAGCTCTAAACATGTGTCCAAATACCAGCAACCCCTGAGATAGAAAAGTTAAGCTAGGTGTGGGAAGCTTCTTTTTAGCCTGAAGACCACATTACATCATGGGCGATCTTCAGGGGACCGTATGCCAGTGCTGGGCACGTCTGGAGTAAAAAGTGGATGGAACACTGAATTTCCTTTGTACAGTAGGCTGAGGGAGTCAGTCCCAGGGAGCACCTTTGAAATCTCTGCAGAGGAGGGAGAGATGCTCCTAAAAATGATGGTTGAGGTTTGTAGAGTGCCCTGCACTGTGCTTTGAAGCCCAGACAATCCACTGATCGTTGTGGCTTTAGAGAGGTTTACAGGTGCTGCAGATCAGTGGCACCTGAAACTCCCTTTTGGGCTGGCATCACCTTTAGCTGCCCCATACCTGCCATTCCATGTAAGGCCAGGTGAGCAAAAGGGCTTGAGCAAAAGGGATATTCCAGGCCCACAGCGTGGAAATTCTCTCGTCCCCCCTTAACCCAAAACTTTAATAAACTTTTTTAAATAAATTGGATCTTCTGAGAATGCAAATTTTCTTCAATAGGTGCATTGTGGGGTTTGTTTTTCAAATAGTTGGTGTCAGCTGCCCACTCATGAGTTGCTGTCAAAATAGGAAACCATCGTAGACACATGACAGAAAAATAAACATATGGTTTAACAATATAATCTAGCTTGGCTGTTACGAAACACTTATGTTTGAAAACATAAGTAATAAGGGCTGAACGAGATGTGATGACAGTAGGTTTGAGTGTCATGTGGCTCAGTATTAAAAAATTGTGTGTGTGTGGCATTTATAACAACAAAAGGTGCACATGAATTGGGAATGCAGAGAACTTCCTATACCTCCCCTTTCCACATGCCTTTAACTCCTTTGAAATAATTTCCAGTGTCAGAGCTAGGGAGATAAATGTCAGGCGTGTGTGTGTGTGTGTTTTAGTGCTGTTAAAATCAGACATCCCGTTCTGAGAAAACGGGGCAATTCCACGTGTAAAACATACAGAACTTCCGCTGTCAAAACCAGTTTAGTTGTAAATTCAGTCTGATAAGCATTGCGGTGAAGAACTCCTAAAAACAAAGTAAGGATCCCATATTCCTATAACTTGAATATATAGCTAATATATATGAGCCAAAACAAAAGCAAAAATCCCTAATCTGGCTGTTCATGGGTAGCTAGGCCAAGAAAACCAAACTACTGTACTTGTTGAAAAGGTAAACTCAAAACAAATATGGCTGAAATGGAATCCAAAGGAATCTTTGTAGCTTTTCCTTGTCTAATCCATTGATCAACTACTTTTCTTTCGCTTTAATGGTAGCAGTGGTATTTATTGACAAAATAACATGTCAGTTCTGTCCTGCGGAAGAAGGCAGCATTAATCTCCCCCTCCCTTTCTTATGGACAGCCTATTTGCGGCATTCATTTTTCATCTCCATGAGTGACGGGAACGTGACGTGCCACCCCGCCATTGTGCAAAAGCCTCAAGTATTTTATTTATCTCATTAAATTATTTCGACCCCAAACAATTTGGGGGGGGGAGTGCCAAAAGCAGCTTCCAAACATCTGTAGTAAAAAAACAAATAAAAAAGCTGTGTCCTAATGTTTACCGTCTAAAATACATGACAAGGAAGAAGGGATTGGGAAGGAGAAGGGAGGAAAACTAGCTCAGGCACCACAACCTAGCAATTCTAAAATACAGATACACTTTTACTCTCGCAAGATTGAACGTATTGCCCTCAGCTGTACTTGAGGGACGATTCCAACAGATTCCATACGAAAAATGCTTCTGTCCCTGTGGAGATGGCAGCACCGAATTGGTGGCGCATGCCCTTCTGGCTTGCACTCTTTATAAAGACTTGAGGAATGAGATTATCACCGCTCTTTAGTTGTCCATTCCAGGTTGCCCAGCCACTGCCACGGTGTCCTTTCTCTTGGCAGATCAAGATGAGCAGGTGACAGCAAAGTTTGCCAGGTTTTTAGCTGGGGCAATCAGAATAAGATCCACCATTTGACTACTGATTCAGAACCCTAAAATGTATTTTACATAACTGACTTTTTATTTCTATTCTTTGTATATCATATTATTGTTTCATTGCTACGGCCGATGGCTGACGCATATAAAGATTCATTCATTCAAGCTCAGGCACCTGTTCTCAAAATGATTTGCTGGGATTGAATGGTTCAGATTGCCTGATGCAATGGCTGCTGCTAGGTGACAGTTTAGGGAGAGCTAAAGAGAGCTGAAAATCAGCAGAAATTATGGGATAGCCCTGCTTCTCTTCCCCTCTGCTTCTGCCTGATGGAAGGAGCATAAGAATCAAGGTGGTAAAGTCCAGTGGTTGATCTATAATTTTCTATAGCGGGTGGTTGTGGACAAATTCCGGCTGTAAATGATTAAGCTGATAAAAATAGGAATATATCCAGCACCGTGAGATAATATTGTAAGTAATAATAAGAATAATAATAAAAAGGCTGTTGGCAAGTTAGCTTTTAAGCTGAGCAGTGAGAGTAGCTTTGGGATGTTATGTTGTTTGCCAAGTGCCTCTGTTTTGGTCTGTTTGAAGCGGATGTGGATTGTGTAACATTGATATAAGTGAGTAACTCAGTTCATAGTATCATTTTTTGGTTCCCGTGCACCAATACGATTGTCCAGAGATCTAGTTTCTTGTTACCGCATTGTGCCGTTGAGATGGTACTTGCTAACAAATACTCCTTTCAGAAAATCTGGTGGCTTGGTACGTTAGAGGTTTGGTTTTAAACATTTGTGGAACTGCTACTCGTGTGTCGTAAAGGGATCTTGAACAGTCTAGTTTAAGGCTATTGGTAACAAAGGGAGAAAAACCATTCAGGTCAGTTTTACGATACCTGTGAACATATGGCTCGGCCGAGTTTAATTCTTTGGATTGCCACATCAAGCTCATGGTCTTTCTGTTTCTGTTTTCCACCCTGAAATTAAGACCTGGCCAGTGTACAAATTAAAGCAGCAAAATCATGTGAGTGGGTGAAGAAGCCAGGCATGTCTGGATATGAAATGCTTTGGATGTTGCTGAGCCACTGTCAGTCAGTGGGAAACGCTGAGCTGGATGAACCGTTTGTTTGACTGAATTAAGACAACTTCCTACATTCATGTGGGGACGCGGGTGGCGCTGTGGGTTAAACCTCAGCGCCTAGGACTTGCCGATCGCATGGTCGGCGGTTCGAATCCCCGCGGCGGGGTGTGCTCCCGCTGCTCGGTCCCAGCGCCTGCCCACCTAGCAGTTCGAAAGCACCCCCGGGTGCAAGTAGATAAATAGGGACCGCTTACTAGCGGGAAGGTAAACGGCGTTTCCGTTTGTGCGGCTCTGGCTCGCTGGAAGTGTCTGCGGACAGCGCTGGCTCCCGGCCTATAGAGTGAGATGAGCGCACAACCCCAGAGTCTGTCAAGACTGGCCTGTACGGGCAGGGTTACCTTTACCTTTACCTTTTACCTACATTCATGTAATACAGTGGTACCTTGATTCTCAAACTTAATCCGTTCTGGAAGTCCGTTCCAAAACCAAGGCACCCTTTCCCATAGAAAGTAATGCAAACTGGCAAACTGTTCTAGACTTTTCATGACCATAGAATTGTTGGAAGGGAATACAATTGCTTCTAGCAATTTCAGATCAAGTGATTCTTTCCTCAAATGCTGTCAGAGGGCTCACTCAGAACCCTCTTGCGCTAGTGGTGGCGAGAAGAGACAAGACAAAACAGCTTGTCAAATGCCCTGGCTGAAGAGAACATCACGTCCAGAGCAGGCAAGAACATATTGTGAAACTGAAAGTTCATCCATGACCAACGTGGAAGGTGGCTGCTCAAAAGCTTTTGAACCCCAGTTGTTTTTACTGGACACCAATTTCAACTTTCCCTCCCCATGCATAGATAAATGGTGGCTCAGATCTTCACTGCAAGGAAGTCTAACCTCCCTGTTAGGAACACAGGGATAACGAAACTGACTTGAAAATGTCCTGTTGGCCATATTTTCTGGGAACCAGATTTTACTATAAGATCAGTATTGCACTGAGGGGTTTTATATGAGCTTGACCACCCCACAATAGCACTGGTTTCATTGTCCTTGCTGCTAGTGGCGTTGATAGGTTTTAATCTAATCACAGAATTGTTGACTTGGAAGGGATCCTGAGGATCTTCCAGTTCAGGGTTTCCCAAACTTGAGTCCCCAGCTGTTTTCGGACTACAGTTCCCATCATCCCTGACCGCTAGCTAGGGATGGTGGGAGTTGTAGTCCAAAAACAGCTGGAGACCCAAGTTTGAGAAATGCTGATCTATTCCAACCCACTTCAAAGCAGGAATATGCAGCTGTCCCTTACGGGGATCAAACCTGCAACCTTGGCGTTATCAGCACCACACTCTAACCAACTGAGCTATCCGGGGTCATGTTGAAGTATATATTCTTGTTTTATTTGGCCCCTGTCTGTAGGATGAGGACACGGGTGGCGCTGTGGGTTAAACCACAGAGCCTAGGACTTGCCGATCAGAAGGTTGGCGGTTCAAATCCCCGCGATGGGGTGAGCTCCTGTTGCTCGGTCCCAGTTCCTGCCAACCTAGCAGTTTGAAAGCACGTCAAAGTGCAAGTAGATAAATAGGTACCGCTCCGGTGGGAAGGTAAATGGCATTTCCGTGCCCTGCTTTGGTTCGCCAGAAGCAGCTTAGTCATACTGGCCACATGACCCGGAAGCTGTACGCCGGCTCCCTCGGCCAGTAAAGTGAGATGAGCACCGCAGCCCCAGAGTCGGTCACGACTGGACCTAATGGTCAGGGGTCCCTTTACCTTTACCTTATCTGTAGGATGGGATAGTACAGAAACTGAAATCTGCTTTCCCCCTACCCCCTACTCAGATCTGCCTTTTTGCTCCCTTTTCTTGCTCATCTCAGACCAAACTATCGGCTGCCTGGCCATTTGATCTTGCTGTTTCCTTGCCATTTGGCTCTTTCCTACAGACAGGAAACCAGGCTTTTCAGTCTTCTGGCTGGTGAACATCTTATGTAACCTGTTAAGACTATGATTTCTGCAAAATCTGTTCCTCGCATATGTACAGACACACCAGAAAAATGCTGTGAGATTTTCTTTTATGCCTCGCCCAGTAATTCCCAAACAACGTATGTACCGTGGGAAAACTGCTACTGGGCAGCAAGGAATCAATACTTTTGTGAGCCTAGAACACCTATCCACAGGAGAAGCTGAGTTCTGGGCACTGGCATGTTCCTCCTCTGCTGAGTCTGCTGCATCTTCAGAGAAGGTCACATGTTGTATCTCTGCATGAATCACTGCTCTGAGCTTCCAGTCAGGTGACATGCTGAGGACGGCAACTTACACAGAAATGCAGGGACAGGGCGCATGTGGGCGCATGTGCATGTAGTACCGTGTCTCTAATCTTCATTCAGAAAAAAACGAGACACACTTCAATAGTACAGTGGTACCTCTGGTTGCAAACGGGATCCGTTCCGGAGGCCCGTTCGCAACATGAAGAGAACGCAACCCGCAGCGGCACGTCTGTGTACACATGGGTTGCGATTCACCACTTCTGCACATGCATGTGACGTCATTTTGCATGTCTGCACATGCATGAGCGGCGGTACCCGGAAGTAACCCTTTCTGGTACTTCCGGGTCACCGCGGGACATAACCTGAAAAAACGTAACATGAAGCAAACGTAACATGAGGTATGACTGTACAGTTATCTTGATGTTGTTTGTTTTTTTCATGTGAAAAGCTTTCCATTAATAGTAGACTGTAGAAGGAAAACAGGTGACTGCATTGGAGAAACAGGTTGTTCACAGCAGAACAAATGTAACTGCTTGGTTGGAGGAAATTGTGAGCAGCTTAGAGGCAAACGAAAGACATGTCAGGTCTGGCAGGAAGTAGTGCTGGGCGATATATCACCAGCTAAACATCACGATATACTGATGTACAGTGGAACCTTGATAATTATCAAACGGCTTCGTTGATGAACAAATCGGCTCCCAAACGCCGAAAACCCGGAAGTAAGTGTTCTGGTTTTCTAACGTTTTTTGGAAGCCGAACGTCCGATGCAGCTGTCAGCTATTGTTTCCGGGGCGCCTGCACCAGTCGGAAGCTGCACCTTGGTTTTCGAACGTTTCGGGAGTCAAACGGACTTCCGGAACGGATTAAGTTCGAGAAACCAAGGTACCACTGTATACTGATATATCACAATGTCTGAAATCAGGAGGGAGCTATGTGGAGGCTGGCTTCACAATTTTCCCCACATTCTGATTTTTGCATCGGACATACACACACACACATCATGATTTGTGATGTATTATTGCCAGGTCAGAAATGATGAAGCTGATATCACAATATTCACTTGAAACCAGTTTTGGGTGATATATTGCCCAGCCCTAAAAGGTGTCAGTCTCTCTGTTCTTCTGTGTCTTGCAGTTCAGACTTTCTTAGTATTTCATAGTATCTGTAGCCCTTCAATTTTGAGATATTACTTGGACTACTCTGTAAACCAGATTTTAATATCCATGTTATAAAATGGTCCAGTTGTAATGCTAGAGTTTTCATATTGGAATATCTGGTAAATGGAATGGCTCATCAGAGATGTAATAATGCATATAAATGTCTGAGGTATACAGATACTAGTCATTTTTTCACAGCTAACAGTGAATTTAAAGTTAACTTCCCACTTTTTTCTACTTTTTGGTTATGACCTTTTTTTAAAAAGAAATGTTCAATGTTCTTTGCTATATAACTGTTACTGACTCAAAAATGACAAACGTCTCTACTGTTGAAGGCATTTTAATTATTCTCTACCTAAATACTACTCTTGAAAATAAATAAAAATATCCAAAATGGGGAGAGGGACATGTTAGTGCTGTCTCCACAGCTGCTTTTAAGACATCTGTATCTCTTAATGTAGAATGCCGTCCTTACTTCCCTTCCAATGATTCATGTTTCAGTTTTGAATTCACCGGCATATCTTCTGCATATTGAAGATATCTTTGCTGTTAAACAGAGTGTTTATCATGGAAACGGTCAAAAGCATATGATGTGAATGACTTTCCCCCCCATCTGGAGGTTGATAAGGCTCCTCTGACACACAGAAGAAAACGGTGTCAGAATGATTTGCAATTGCGTCTTGATGTTACTTCCATAAAGAAAAAAATACTGTAGCTTTTCTGCGTTCCTATGGCTTTTACATTGTAGGGTTCGGAGTTTCTTTGGTGTGTGGGTTGTTTTTGTGTGTTTGCACGTCATGTTCTAGTACTCATCTTCAGTTTTAGAAACTCTGGTATATAAGCTAGGTGCCAAGTGGCTCCTTAAACCAAGGTTAAAAGGTAAAGGGACCCCTGACCATTAGGTCCAGTCGTGGCCGACTCTGGGTTTGCGGCACTCATCTCGTTTTATTGGCAAAGGGAGCCGGCGTACAGCTTCCGGGTCATGCGGCCAGCATGACTAAGCCGCTTCTGGCGAACCAGAGCAGCGCACGGAAACGACGTTTACCTTCCCGCTGCAGTGGTACCTATTTATCTACTTGCACTGGTGGCTTTCAAACTGCTAGGTTGGCAGGAGCTGGGACAGAGCAACGGGAGCTCACCCCATTGTGGGGATTCGAACCGCCGACCTTCTGATCGGCAAGTCCTAGGCTCTGTGGTTTAACCCACAGCGCCACCCACGTCCCTTCTAACCAAGGTTACAGTCGCCAAAATGGAACGCCTAGTTGCCATTTTGGCGCAAGACTGATCCAGTGTCTTATTTTCAGTTCAGAGGACAACCTTGAGCTAGGTTAAGAGCTTTGAGAACTTGAAGAAAAGTCACTTGATTCAGGGAAAGTTCACATATATATTGGCCTAATCCAACTTCTTTTTTTGTAACGGTGACACAGACCATTTATTGCCATAATATTCTCCACAACTTTGAGCAGGGCATCAGCGTGGGGTAAGTGACGACAAGCAACAACAATTAACTACAACGTTGTTTTCAGCTCCTGCTCAGGCTGCACAGAAAAAGCCTTTTGGTTCCTGAAATTCGTTCTGATTGTGCAGATAAAATATAACAGAAATATACAGGGTGGGGTATTAAGTGTGTGGAGACGTCAGGCACCATCCTAGCATCCAGGCATCTTCTTATAGCCAGGTGCAAAATGCACCTAGCACCTGGCTAATTTCGAACACTGCTCATCTTGCTTCACAAGTATATCAAGTTTGATGACTTTAACTGGGAACAATAGTGTTTGCACACTCCTTCTCGCAAACAGCAAATGGTTTGCTCAACATAACATCGTTTTGAAACACACTAGTAATAGTGAGAGTAGGAAAGGCTTGGCATTGTAAGATTTCTTTTCCGTGGTTGTGAACAGTCCAGCAAAATGGGAAAGGTTTGCTGCAAACCTTTGATCTTTTCTGTGCAGGAGTCTAATATGCAGAAATGAGCCTGGTAACTTGTTAGTTTTCTTCCTCCTGGCTTGGTAATAGAATGTGTAATAGAAAAATAACCACCCACGTGGTTTAAATGTACTGCCAGGTTCGATGGAGTTGAAAATGCACTATTGCTAGATGGGGGGAAATGGTCCAAATAGGTTTTGACTTTGGAGATTACCTTTAGCTGACCATAGGTAAAAAGGTAAAGGTAAAGGACCCCTGGACGGTTAAGTCCAGTCAAAGGTGACTATGAGGTTGCGGCGCTCATCTTGCTTTCAGGCTGAGGGAGCCGGCGTTTGTCCACAGACAGCTTTCCGGGTCATGTGGCCAGCAGGACTAAACTGCTTCTGGCGCAATGGGATACCATGATGGAAACCAGAGCGCATGGAAATGCCGTTTACCTTCCTGCTGCAGCTGTACCTATTTATCTACTCTAGCTGGTATGCTAGGCTGGCAGAAGCAGTGGGAGCTCACCCTGTCGTGCAGATTCGAACTGCCAACCTTCCATTTGGCAAGCCCCAAAGGCTCAGTGGTTTAGACCACAGCGCCACCCATATCCCTTTTAGCTGATTATATCAGCTATTGTATACCATCTTTCGGAAAATATTTTAATTTGAAAGCTGGCTAAAATATCAAATGGAAACTGCATTTTAGGACTGCTTGGGCAATATGGGGATGTGGATTCTGAGTCCTGGAAGCTGCATACAGCTGTTGTGGCTACATATATTGTGGCATGATGGTAGAGAGATGAATGCTTGCTGGCATTTTTCTTTGCACTGATTTTTCCCCCTTTTCCTTTTTTGCTTTGCTTGAAGATTTTGATGTGATGATTCAGTGGAAACCAACCTGACTCACGTTATAAACATTTCATAAACATGAGAGTATCATCAAGTAAAAATGAAACTGGTTCCCATAACTGCCATTTGGGGATGGGGGGGGGGAGAGAGAAGTAAATTTGGGAGGTGCGGTTCAAAGAACTAAAAAAATACACATTTTTACATTTGGGAATTCTCACTATGGACACAAGCAAGTTTGATTTCCATTCTCCCATCTTGCTTTACTCCCTACGGTCTTGCACCCAAATTCCAAAGGTCTAAGTCATTTTTATTCTCCTTGATTTTATCTGTGAGATTATAAATCTATTAATAAGTGGGGGGGCGCACCCTTGATGTGCAGGTGTTTTGATGGACTTAGAAACCATTCCTTATGTCTACTCAGAGGTAAGTCCCACTGTATTAAATGGGTCTTACACCCAGGCAAGCAGCTATGGAGTTGCAACCTCAGCTTCAAAACTGTGGTGTATTGGCTTACAGAAATGTAAAGTAATGGATCGGGTGTTTTGAATTGTTGTGCTTCACTTTTGTAAACTTCCCTGAGTTGTTGCTTTTAACTGAAGAGAACTAGAGATGTATACTAAATAATAGTAAGTTCTGTAGACCTTGTTTTGAGGGGGTTTTTTCCTAGGAAAGAAAAACATTTTAGAAAGAATGTGTCACTCTGCACGTGTAGCAGTTTTTGTGGCTCTTGGCATTCCTATCCTGCTTTTTGCCTGCTATAGTTGCACAGTGACATTCCAAACTTACTTATTTGTCACCCTATGATCTTAAATAGTTAAGTGGTTTAAAACAGGCTTCCTCAACCTCGGCCCTCCAGATGTTTTTGGCCTACAACTCCCATGACCCCTAGCTAGCAGGACCAGTGGTCAGGGATGATGGGAATTGTAGTCTCGAAACATCTGGAGGGCCAAGGTTGAGGAAACTGGGTTTAAAACAATTTAAAAGCCCATATAAACCATTCGAATACAACTATGATCCAATAAAACAGACAAACTGGAATAAAGAATTTAAAGAGTAAACATAAATGCCATAATCTTCACGTAGTCTCTGTTGGACCCGTGCCAGTAGTGAAACGTACCTGGCACCTGGGGAATTTGATATAGTTGCCCCATAGCAGAAGTACTCTAGGAAGGCAGGGTAGTATAATGGTTAGAGTGTCAGGCTAGCACCTGGGAGATCAGGATTCTAATCCCCACTGTGCATAATAATAATAATAATAATAATAATAATAATAATAATAATAATAATTTATTTATACCCTGCCCATCTGGCTGGGTTTCCCCAGCCACTCTGGGCGGCTTCCACAAAGACCAAAAATACACTAAGATGTCACACATTAAAAACTTCCCTGAACAAGGCTTCCTTCAGATGACTTCTGAATGTCAGGTAGTTGTTTATCTCTTTGACATCTGATGGGAGGGTGCCACTACCGAGAAGGCCCTCTGTCTGGTTCCCTGTAGCTTTGCTTCTCACAGCGAGGGAACCGCCAGAAGGCCCTCGGTGCTGGACCTCAGTGTCTGGGCTGAACGATGGGGGTGGAGACACTCCTTCAGGTATTTTGGAATATTGTGAAGCTCCTTGACATCTGATGGGAGGCGGGTGCCACCACCGAGAAGGCCCTCTGCCTGGTTCCCTGTAGCTTTGCTTCTCACAATGAGGGAACTGCCAGAAGGCCTTTGGCGCTGGACCTCAGCCCAGTGGGTGACCTTGGAGTCAATCACAGCCTCTTCGCCTCCCTCACAGGGTTGCTGTAGGGATTAACTGAGGAAGGGGGTGAACCATGTCTTCCTTGGAGAAAAAAGCTGCTTTAATGGATGCAAGTGATTTGGGGAGGAAGTCAACGTTGTGCGCTTCCAAGCGTTGCGTCAGGGCAAGGATTTCAGATTGCTGGATGGAATGACCCCTCCTCCCCCCTGCACACACTGCTCAGGGGGTTCTCCCAGCTTCAGGGCCAATTTTGTAGGGTGTGGGAGGTGCCTGGGGGGAGGAGGGGGGTATCTCATATGACGTCAGCAAAAGACATTGCTGGTTACTACAAACATCTAGTTAAATGCCATTGGGAGGGGGGAACGAACAGTTAACACTGCATCTCACTAATTGGCAGAAGCCGTCAATTATAGACGGCATATTTAGCCGTTTTTCTTCAGTAATTAAGATCCAAGATCCCTTTCCTGGAGGGCCCTATTTGTGGTTGTTTTTACCAAAGCTCTGTATGAGGGCATAAAACCTCACTAACAATGCTTTAGGTTTCCCTTATTTCAATTTCCGCCACATTGCTAATTTCCTAAGGATGCATGTGAGACTGCCATTTTTCCACCCAGGAAGTGTTGTATTTGTAAATATTGGAAGTGCAGGGAAGGATAATTCGTAGATCTGACTCAGGTGTCTCCCCTTTGTTGCCCTTCGCTATTGGAACGTTTTGGTTGCAATAGAGGTTAGATCATTTAATGAAAAAGCCGGAAAGGAACTTTTTAAAAAAAAATGCTGACTTATAAAGTCTTAGTGCCAAGATTTTCTGCTGAAACCTGTCTGACGAGTCAGTGGGGTTTGCGTACAGCACAGTCTATGGGGAAGATGAATTAAAAACAAAAAAAACTGATTGAGGTGAATCATCACACCTTAAATTTAAGAAGTGATAATTCACCTCTGTCAAGTTTGCAATTAAAAAGTAAATGCTAATGAAAATTGTCGTTCTTGTTAGGATATTTACCAGCTGTTCCAATGAATACTCGGTGTAGTCACTTTTCCCATTTCCTAGGGATAATATTGCCCTTTCCTTCAATTTCCGCTTGACACCGTGGAATCAGATACGTTCCATTTGACAGCTGTGAAAGTCATTGTTAACTGTGAAAGTCGGTGTTACGAACATTTAGCAAGTAGTGAAATAGGATACTGCTGGTGTAAGTGGGAATTAATTTTTAAAATAAACCATTTCTTGTGTTACTGTGGCCTTTCCCACAGCTCCTCTATATTGAAGGAAGATTTTGTTTGTTTGTTATGTATGTGTTTTCCTGATAACGTCCTCTAATAACTATTACTGTTATCTTTGTTGTTATTGTAACTTCCTCAGACTAAATTTGCTTGTGCTCTGCTGTGAGGCTACGCAGGTATAGTCATACCTTTGCTCCCGAACGCCTCGGGAGTCAAACGTTTTGGCTCCCAAACGATTGAAAACCAGAAGTGATTGTTCCGGTTTTCGAATGTTATTTCAGAAGCTGAACGTCCGACGGGCTTCCGCGGCTTCCGATTGGCTGCAGGAGCTTCCTGCAGCCAATCAGAAGCCGCGCTTTGGAAGCTGAACGTTTCGGAAGTCGAACAAACTTCCGGAACGGATTCTGTTCGACTTCCGAGGTACGACTGTGTCCCCCCCCCCAAATACCCATTACAAAGTATCCTTTTGTAATATACCGAGACAAAACAGCTACTTAGTCTAAAAGAGAACAAGATCAGGAGGAAGACAAGGAAAGGAGAAACCTAAAAAAAAAAAGAAATCGAGAGAAGAGGAAAACAAAGGGAAGAAAATAAAGAAAAAGAAGATAAAGAAAAGGAAGATACGATATTCATTCCTTAAGTTCCAACCATTCTGTCTTCTATAAACCAGTATTTTGTCAATCTTCAAATCCAGATATTACAAGTTCATTTTCTCTCTCACGCAAAAAGCCCATAAGAAATTTCAAGTCCTTATGTCAACTCTGTTCTCATGTATGGAGCAAGAGGGAAAAGTGGGGAGGGGAAGAATTAGACCCTTCTGCCGTGAGGGTAAGAGAAGGAGGATTGTATCATTTCTTGAAGAATTTCCATATTGACTGGAGTCTGCTGCTCTAGACAAGTCCAACCAGTTGCTTAATGCTAGCAGTTTTGCTGCATACTGAATTATGATAACTTGAAGCCAAGTTCTGTGGCATAATTAAGAACATAATGCCAATTGTTAAAAATGTATCTCTTATAGGATTTAAGGAATGTGCAATAATGGATATTTCCAAATATTTTCTTTCTCTTTCTCTCTCTTTTTGTCATAAACACACACACACACACACACACACACACACACACACACACACACACACAGTGCTCACGTTGATAGGGCCACTTGGAAGCAGTTTGTTGAGTTTGTTTTGCTTTCACTAGGAAGAGGTAATTAAGTGTAATTTAATAAGAAGCTATTACCTTTCTAAATAATGTAAATCAAGTGTTAACCTATTTCCAGGTTACAAAAGTTGGAGCAAGTGTTGTCTTAATAGGAAGTGATAGAAGAGAAGATGTCTACGTGGTGTAGAAATACTCTGGAACAAGCATTTTGTATATGAGAAAGCAGACTTGGTTTTGCATGCTATTCTGTTGCAGAGAAATATAACGTTAATGGAATCTGCATATGTATTTGCTGTGAATGGACATGTTGGCCGTGTTTGGAGCCATCCCGGTTCTTAGAATGTGCATTTGCTACCTCGTCATAACTTCGCTCATCAGTTGGGCATTGGAAAGGACTGGCAGGATTGGGGTGAAACTATAAGCTCAATGTTGGAGCAGAGAAATACCGCTGCTTTGGTTAAAATTTGAATATATATAAAAAGAAAATTAAGGGACCCCTGGATGGTTAAGTGCAGTCAAATTCAACTATGGGGCTGCAGCGCTCATCTTGCTTTCAGACCGAGGGAGCCAGACCGAGGGAGACAGCTTTCCAGGTCATGTGGCCAGCAGGACTAAACCGCTTCTGGTGCAACAGGATACCGTGACGGAAGCCAGTGCACACGGAAACGCCATTTACCTTCCCGCCGTATCGGTACATATTTATCTACTTGCAGTGGCGTGCTTTCAAACTGCTAGGTTTGGGTGGCGCTGTGGTCTAAACCACTGAACCTCTTGGGCTTGCTGATTGGAAGGTTGGTGGTTCGAATCCGTGTGACGGGGTTAGCTCCCATTGCTCTGTCCAAGCTTTTGTGCACACATACACACACACACACACACACACATCTGATATTAAACATGTTAGTAGTTATTGATGCTTTTGGATTATGGTGCTGGAGGAGACTTTTGAGAGTCCCATGGACTGCAAGAAGATCAAATCCATCCATTATGAAGGAAATCAGCCCTGAGTGCTCACTGGAAGGACAGATCCTGAAGCTTAGGTTCCAATATTTTGGCCACCTCATGAGAAGAGAAGACTCCCCAGAAAAGACCCTGATGTGGGGAAAGATGGAGGGCACAAGGAGAAAGGGATGACAGAGGACGAGATGGTGGGACAGTGTTCTCGAAGCTACGAACATGAGTTTGACAAAACTGTGGGAGGCAGTGGAAGACAGGAGTGCCTGGCGTGCTCTGGTCCATGGGGTCATGAAGAGTCGGACACGACTAAATGACAACAACAGTTATTGAAGGAATATTTTACACAATTTGTTTTTTAAAAAAAGATATTTATTAAGATTTTCAAAGTATTACAAAATGAAAAAAGAAAAAAGAAAAATACAAAATAAAAATAGTTAAAAACAATTCCATCTTTCCATTACTTATCTTTCATTTGCTTGTTTCCCGGACCTCCTCACACCTCGCTTTTTTGTATTCCAATTCAATTTGTTAATTCAGCAAATCCTTTCCCTCTTTGTTTCTCCTAATCTTTAATCGTAAAATATTTTAACCTTAAATTTTAACCTATTAATAATCCATTTTTTCATATTCCTTATAGCATTATAGCTAAAAACCACTTAACTTCTTATCCAACATCATTCTAACATTCATTAATTTTACAGTATTTCTGTAGGTAGACTTTAAACTTTTTCCAATCTTCTTCCACCGACTCTTCTCCCTGGTCTCGGATTCTGCCAGTCATTTCACAATTTGAAGCTGGAGTGGCTTGTTTGTTCTAATCTGATGAATGTTTGTTCCCATTTGTAGGCCTCTGTGTCTCTATGGTACTTGCCCATTTAGTTATGATATATCTATAAATATTGCAACCGCAGTTGCATGAATCTTCCTTATCTGTGTGGCCTGTTCACTGAGAGGTTTGTTTGTGTGTAAATAAAATACCTTACACACACATACACATGCATATGTTTCAGTTACACATAGAGGAGTCAACTGGGGAGCATCCCATAGAAGGGCCTGGGCTGTGGCTTTGTGTGAAAGAAGAATGATGTCTTTTCTATCAAGAATTTAGGAGCATTAACTGCCAAGGGAGATCTTTCCTGTTAAGCAGGAATGGACTTGCCCCCTGCTGCCGCCCAAATAACCCTTGGTATGTCTGTTGAGGCCGCCTCAGCAGAAGCAGAAAGACCTGAATGGGTGCTCTTTCACGTCTTCAGAAGAAAGGGGTGCTAAAAATAAGGCAGGGAAATGTTTTAATTATCTCTTGCTAGATGTTGGCACGATGCTTGATGGGTTAATTCTACCAGTGCTTTGAACCTATTGGAGTTTTTGGTGAATAAATTGAACCTACTGGAGTTTTTGATGAATAAATTGAGAGAAAAGTCGCTGCTTTTGATGTCACACTGGAGTCAGTGTGGTGTTGTGGTTAAGAGTGGTGGACTCGTAATCTGGTGAACCGGGTTCGCTTCCCCGCTCCTCCACATGCAGCTGCTGGGTGACCTTGGGCCAGTCACACTTCTCTGAAGTCTCTCAGCCCCACTCACCTCACAGAGTGTTTGTTGTGGGGGAGGAAGGAAAAGGAGAATGTTAGCCGCTTTGAGACTCCTTCAGGTAGTGATAAAGTGGGATATCAAATCCAAACTCCTCTTCTTCTTCACAAAACTTGACAGTCAGTTGTATGTTTGAATGTGGGAGGGAATCTTCAGTTTTATAACATGCTGGGTCTTGATGTCCCCTGGTTGTAGTGTTTTGAAAGAGAGCAATAAGCCAGTGACAACCCAGTCTATAAATCAGGAATAGGGACACGGGTGGCGCTGTGGTCTAAACCCCTGAGCCTCTTGGGGTTGCTGATAGGAAGGTTGGCGGTTCGAACCTGTGCAACGGGGTGAGCTCCCATTGCTCTGTTCCAGCTCCTGCCAACCTAGCAGTTCAAAAGCACACCAGCGCAAGTACATAAATAGGTACCGATGCTGTGGGAAGGTAAACGGCGTTTCCATGCTCTCTGGTTTCGCCAGAAGCTGCTTAGTCCTGCTGGCCACATGACCCGGAAAGCTGTCTTCGAACAAACACCGGATCCCTCGGCCTGAAAGCAAGATGAGTGCTGCAACCCCATAGCCACCTTTGACTGGACTTAACCTACCAGGGGTTCTTTACCTTTACATTACCTATAGATCAGGGCTTTCCTAGAAGAGAGGCTCCTTGCATTAACAGTTCCTTTATTTGATGCTTGCTCTTCTAAATCATTGTTCAGATGAGTCCCTTCTTGCATTAGCAGTCATAGATTTGGACAAGAGCTATATAAGAGCCTCTAGCATCAATCTGATAACTTGCGGTATTACAGGGGGTTTTGAGATTAGAGGTGGAGATCACGAAGAAGAGAAGCAGAGGGAATGGTAGATTTTACGGAAGACTTATTTCTGAGAGTTTCAGATGCCTGCTTTCTGAGACACCATGGATAAACCTACAAGGATTAGAATAATTCCAGATTCATTCATGTTTAAAAGTTGACAGTAGCCTCTATGCAGCATAGCAGTTTTGGGGATGGTTGGACAGGGCAAAGCGGTTAACCGCAAATCGGTTAAGAGACTTCTGGTTTCAGGCCAGAAGAACAAATTGCATAAATTATTGTGAATATTTTTAATGTGGTTTTAAAACAAGTGCTGCTGCAATTTGAAGGGTTAGAAGAAGCACAAAAGGTTTCTTTCTATACACACACACATACTATTTTTCTTTTTACAGTTTAGAATATTCATTTAAACAACCTTAAAATATTAATGACTTCCCTTCTTCTCTTTCCATGCTTCATTTTGCGTAGCATAAATCCCTGCATATTTTATATAAACTAAACCATTCACTATTCCATTATTACTTCCATCAAAACTTATTTACACCGTTGGATTTATCTTAACACTGCCAACGTTTTCAAGTGTACACAATTTCTCCCCATATATTCAATAAACATTTCCCAATCTCCTTTAAAATAATGTTCTGCTTAGTCTCTTATTCTGTAAGTTAGATCCACAAGCTGCGCATATTCCATCAGTTTAAGTTGCCATTCCTCTTTGGTTTGGACCTCACCCATTTTCCATTTTTGGGCTAACAAAAAAAACACGGGCTACTGTAGTGGCATACATATATAACCTTTTTTTACAACAGTGGAGAGGGTTAAGAAGCCTCAGGTGTCAGAGCACAAAAGGTTTCTTAACCCTTTCCTCTGTTGTTCAACCCCCAAGCAAATATTTGCCTGTGATCTCGATTCTGAGATAGATGGACCAATGATCTGAATTAATGCAACTCAGCTTAATGTATAAGTTCAGGTTGATTCTTCTCTTCCTCCTCTCCCCACCTTTTGTTGTTGTTGTTGACCAAAAGAGATGAAAATGCATGCTTTCAGAATATGGATTTTTTTTTGGGGGGGTGGGGTGGAATAAAATTAGAAGAGACAGAATTCCGGCACCCTTGCTGACAGAAATCTCACCACCGGCATCCTCTAGGACAGGGGTCAGCTAACTTTTTCAGCAGGGGGCCGATCCACTCTCCCTCAGAACTTGTGGGGGGCCAGACTATATTATGAAGGGGAGGGAGAATGAATTCCTATGCCCCACAAATAACCCAGAGCTGCATTTTAAATAAAAGTCATCTAATATTCCTTGCTGTATTATACTGTATTGTTTTAATTAGTGTTTTTGTAGTTGTTTTGATTTTGTGTGGAGTGCCCTACCTGGGTGGATGGAGCAGCCAAGTAATTTCGTTGTCCCCGAGAGGAGGCAATGACAATAAAGATATTATTATTATTATTATTATTATTATTATTATTATTATTATTATTATATTAAAGGACACATTCTACTCATGTAAAAACTCGCTGATACCTGGACTGTCTGCGGGCTGGATTTAGAAGGCGATTGGGCCGGATCCGGCCCCCAGGCCTTAGTTTGCCTACCCATGCTCTAGGTTCTTTTGGGATGGTGAACACGCCTTAAGGGTTGATTCATGTAATAAATGACTCTCCTGTTATTCTCTTACCTATGCAATTAGAAGAGACCTACCATCTTCATTCAAAATCATGTGTGCCTGGAATAATTATTACGTTTTGTTTTTGTTTTTGAAAAGATGGTTCTTAACCTGATTTCCATCCATCTTTTGCAGGAATCCCCCCAGCACAATTATGATAGAGGATAAAGGCCCAAGAGTCGTGGACTATTTCGTAGTGGCCGGACTCACAGATACGTCGACGCTTCTGGACCAAGAAGTAAATCGCTCTGAAACAAAGTCGGTTGGCCCCAAAGCTCCCATCACAGATCTTGCTATCATCATCAAGTCAGCGGGAGAAACCGTTCCTGAGGGATACACCTGTGTCGAAGCAACCCCCACAGCACTTCAGGCCAACCTGAACTATGGGAGTCTCAAAAGTCCGGAGCTCTTTCTCTGTTACAAGAGAAGCAGGGACAAACCGCCTCTTACGGACATCGGGTGAGCAGTGTTGCGGTGAAAACAGAAATAATAATAATAATAATAATAATAATAATAATAATAATAATAATTTATTACTTGTACATGGCCCATCTGGCTGGGTTTCCCCAGCCACTCTGGGCGGCTTCCACAAAGACCAAAAATACACTAAGATGTCACACATTAAAAACTTCCCTGAACAGGGCTGCCTTCAGATGTCTTCTGAATGTCAGGTAGTTGTTTATCTCTTTGACATCTGATGGGAGGGCGTTCCACAGGGCAGGCGCCACTACCGAGAAGGCCCTCTGCCTGGTTCCCTGCAGCTTTGCTTCTCGCAATGAGGGAACCACCAGAAGGCCCTCGGTGCTGGACCTCAGTGTCCGGGCAGAGCGATGGGGGTGGAGACGCTCCTTCAGGTATACTGGGCCGAGGCCGTTTAGGGGTTTAAAGGTCAACACCAACACTTTGAATTGTGCTTGGAAACGTACGCTCGGAAAAGGACCTGTTAGTTCTTGAGCTGCATCAGTGTGGAAGATAAAACTGTGGTTTTGCGTTAAAAAAAAAAAAGACCTTCAAGATTTGAACTCCTGGCAGTCTGTCCTATCCAAAACTGTACATGTTTGATAGAATGCAAGTACAGTCATACCTTGGATCCCAAACGCCTTGGTACTCGGATGTTTTGGCTCCTGAGTGCCGCAAACCCGGAAGTGAGTTCCGGTTTGCAAACGTTCCTTGGAACCCGAACGTCCGATGGGGCTTCTGCGGCTTCCGATTGGCTGCAGGAGGCCAATCAGAAGCTGCGCTTTGGTGATGTTGTGTGTCATGATGTGTGCTGGGGCTGGGTGATATACCGTATTTTTCGCTCTATAAGTCGCACTTTCCCCTCCTAAAAAGTAAGGGGAAATGTGTGTGCGTCTTATGCAGTGAATGCAGGCGGGAGGCTTTGTCAGCGCTCCATTTAAAGAGCCGCGTGGAGCATGTGGGGGCTTTTCCCGAGGAGGGAAAAGGGCTGCCCTTCCCCCACCTCCCAGAAAAGCCCCCAAGAGCCGTGTTCCCTTTAAAGAGCGCGTGGCTGTTGTGAGTGGAAAGCCAGTAGGCTTGCTTTCACTGAAGCCAGGCACCGATCCCACTTGCTCTCCTGGCTTCAGGGGTAGCCCTGCAAAGCTTCCTGAGCGAAGATGGAGGAGCGCTCCCTCTTAGCTCAGGATGTTTTGCATAGCTTTCTTATTTCTTGTTTTCCTCCCCTAAAAACTAGTTGCGTCCAATCGTCCGGTGCGCCTAATAGAGCGAAAAATACGGTATCGTCCAAATCCTGGTGTGAAATCCATATTGTGATATCAGTTTCATCGTTCTTTTCGCCTGGCAATATATAGCAAACCATAATGTGCACACACACACACAAAATGTGAGGAAAATCACGAAGCCACCTCTCGATTCCTGCAGCCCCCATTAACTCTGCCGGCTTAGCTCTCTCCTGCCTCACGCAGAGGCAGCGTATCACAAAAACAGGTACAGGCAAAATTACGATGCTTAGCCGGTGATCTATCACTATGTGCTTGAAAGCCAGATATCGCCCATCTCTCTCGTTTCCACCATGCTCTTTGCAAAACCGTCTTCACGGAAAAGCAGCAGTCAGTGGGAATTCTTTTGGTATTCGTTGTTTTGAGAACCATTATTTGTGCTTGAAAGGGATCCTATTGAGAAAGGTATAGAATTCTATAATAGTGCACTGGCAAATAATTTGGTACTGTGTGTGTGAAATGTTCCAGTGTCCGTTTTTCCTTCCTTCTTGCAGAGTTTTATACGAAGGGAAGGAACGCTTGATCCCAGGCTGTGAAGTGATCCAGGCTACTCCCTACGGCCGTTGCGCGAATGTCAACAACAGTTCGGCAAGTTCCCAGCGAATCTTCATCACCTTTCGGAGGGCTCCCCCCGTGCGACCCCAAAACTCCTTGGCCGTTACCGACATCTGCGTCATTGTAACCAGCAAAGGAGAAACCCCGCCTCATACATTCTGCAAAGTCGATAAGAATTTGAATTGTGGCATGGTGAGATTAATACATTGTCGTCTGAAAATTTGGCTTTGTAATGGGGTGATGGGGCAGAAATGCTTTTGGGGCTTGTTGCTTCTGCTAAAAATGTTTTTTCAATAATAATAATAATAAAAGTATTTATTGCACTCTTACCTAGTGTACTTAACTCTGAGTACAGTTTGCGTCACCTCATTTTCCACAGCTCTGTATTTCTTCCTTCTTCCACTTCTGCTGCCAGAATCATCCATATCTATGAGATAGCCAACTACTCTCTCTCTCTCTCTCTCTCTCTCTTTTAAGAACAGGGTAGGAGGGAACAGTTGAACTTTGGAAGACTGCTGGTGTTATAATGATAAAAAGTAGCTTTTACTTTTGTCATGAATAACAGCTGAGCTATTTAAGTGGAAGTGAAAGAAGTTGATTTTACTGTTGGCGTTCTTCGTTTGTGAGTTATAAGCCAATTGCAAAAGTCCCCGGTGCCTTAAAAACAAATATATTGCTGTGTTTGTGGTGATATACATGAAAGTAAAACGCCTTTTCAAAGTAGTTTTTCAGATAACGCTACTGAAGTGTAGGCACAGGGTCAGTAGAATCCAGTTTAGAACATATTGATGTGGGGTTGAATTTTAGCATTTGCCTGAGTCCCTGAAACTGTACCATACAAGACAGAGCAGAACTAGTTTTTCCTTCCTTTTTTACCACAAATACAGTGGTACCTCGGGTTAAGTACTTAATTCATTCCGGAGGTCTGTACTTAACCTGAAACTGTTCTTAACCTGAAGCACCACTTTAGCTAATGGGGCCACCCGCTGCTGCCGTGCTGCTGGAGCCCGATTTCTGTTCTCATCCTGAAGCAAAGTTCTTAACCTGAGGCACTATTTCTGGGTTAGTGGAGTCTTTAACCTGAAGCGTATGTAACCTGAGGTACCACTGTATACAGATCAGGAGTGAAGCGGGAAGAGATAAAACACTATGCTGAGATACTTTACGTGTCTATTTTCATAAGTGGAGGCCGTTCTAAATAGGGTAAATTGAATGTATTGAATAGCATAGGCGAAATATGCAACATTTAAAGGTGAATATGGAAACCATGAAAGGGGAGGACAGGAAAGTCAGTTGATAAAGTAACTTATGGTTTATGTTAACATAATATTAAGTACGTAACCAGAGGTACCACTGTATTGTTTTTAACACTCAATTGGAAGCCGCCCAGAGTGGCTGGGGAAACTCAGCCAGATGGGCGGGGTATAAATAAATAAATAAATTGTTGTTGTTGTTGTTGTTGTTGTTGTTGTTAATTTCACCTGTCCTGGTAGGTTGGTTTTTTTACTATGGTCTTACATCTAAAGACTGACTGCAGCATCAACTGGTGACTTCAGTAGAGTCTGGTCACTGATATATGTGCAGGCGTGAACAATTTTTTTGGTATGCAATTGGCTCTGGGAGGGTTTTGAAAGGCAAGGCGTTCTCCCGTGATGTTTGGTGATTTCTCTTTCTCCCAAACACTGATTCTGGTGATGATCTAATTTTTGGTGCCTTCGCAGTGGGGTTCCAGTGTATACCTGTGTTACAAGAAGTCCGTTCCAGCTTCGAACTCCATTGCATACAAAGCTGGTAAGTTATTTATTTCCAGATAATATTAGCACTGATTTAAATTTACTTTAAATTACTTTGGTGCTTACTAAATTTGCTGGCTGTGATTTCTTGATGCCAAAGAGCTTCCACCACTGCACCTTAAACACCATCCACTTTGTTGAATAAAAACGTTTGATTATACATTGTTCTTTGTATTCTGCCATTTGAGTTCCTCCACTGAACTCAGAGCAGTGTACGTGGGTTTCTCATTGTGCCCTGCCCCCTTTTATTCCTTTCATCACCTCAAGTGAATATTTGAACCTGCGTCTCTCCAGAACACTATTTAAAGGTAAAGGGACCCCTGACCATTAGGTCCAGTCGTGACCGACTCTGGGGTTGCGCGCTCATCTCGCTCTATAGGCCGAGGGAGCTGGCGTTTGTCTGCAGACAACTTCCGGGTCATGTGGCCACCATGACTAAGCCGCTTCTGGCGAACCAAAGCAGCACATGGAAACGCCGTTTACCTTCCCGCTGGAGCGGTACCTATTTATCTACTTGCACTTTGACGTGCTTTTGAACTGCTAGGTTGGCAGGAGCAGGGACCGAACAACGGGAGCTCACCCCGTTGCGGGGCTTCGAACCGCCGACCTTCTGATCGGCAAGTCCTAGGCTCTGTGGTTTAACCCACAGCGCCACCTGCGTCCCTTAGAACACTATTTAACCCACTGGATTTCTTTTCAGCCAAAGCGAATTTTGCAGAATCTGCAAAATAAATGAATTAAAAATCCAGGCCTTGTTAAGCCAGAAAGGACTATGAATGGAGAAGCTTGGAAGTGTGTTCACAGTTCCGTGAAGGAGCAGCAGCCAGGAATAACTGGGGAAACTATGTTTACTGCCCCAAGATGTTGATCTTACCCTAAGAGTTCCTTATAAAATAAACAACATGGAAGCATGGGGTAAGGTGAACGGGCCTGTCAACATGGAATCATTGGCCAGTTTAGCACTGTGCCAGCAGATGCAACATGACTTCTTCCTGCTCATCCGTTCCAGAGGTCCAGCTAGTGCAACCATTCTGACTCCTTAAGGCAAATGGGCAAACCCAATAGCTTGTTTTTTAATGTTCCAGCGTGCCATAGCAAAAGGCACTGATGGTGGAGGTGTTGGCTTTTTCCTTTAGGGCGAATTTATAACGTAACCATTTTGAATGGCACAAGCGATGCGATATGATATGATAATCTTTATTGTCATTGTCCCATACAGGACAACGAAATTGAAAACATCTACATCAGACATTCAAAAACCAACACGCCTGCTATCCCAGCTATCCCAGCCTGGTTAACCCCCTAAAAACTCTGATACCCCATAATTAAATACAATATACTCCCATAGAGACTACCTAACACTGCATTTAAAACCAAAATCACATTTGGATAGAAACTGTTTCTCAGGCGGCTAGTCCTAGTCTTTATAACCCTGTGCCTTCTTCCAGAAGGCAGAAGCTGAAAGATATCATTTCTGGGGTGCGTACTATCCTGCGCTATCTCTGCAGTTTTCTTATGACACCTGGAAGCATAGATTTGATCCAAGCTGATCCAATCGTTGTTTGGAACTTTTATGCAGCCTCCCTTATGGCTTATAGCCAAATTTTCACTTAGAAGCAGAAGTTCATGATACATGGCTGCCTAAGTGGTTGTTTAAAAAAACACACACCATAATGGTTTTGAATTTTGTTTTGCAACATGCTTTCCAATCACGTTATGTGGATTAGTCATGGGTTTTTGCTCCTGATACCATACAGCCCTATCCAGGTTTTTTCTTACTTTGTGAGTGCAACCCTTAACTCCCTGGTGCTGATCGCTGGTGATGGGGTAAGGTGATTTATGGTGTCTTCTCTGCTGGCAGAAAGGACCGCTGGTGGTACTGGTGGGTTTGACTCTGGAGAGGCTTCAGCTTAGGTGGGCTGTAAGCTCCAGCTGTTGGTTCTCCTTCCATCAGTAGGCGTTGCCAGGCTTCAAAACAGGGCATTTCAGGTGAGGAGCAGGAGAATTGCAACACTTTGGATTCCAAACCCTAAGGGGTTTGATCCTCCCGCCCCTCAGCCTGGAGTTGGTGAAGCAAAAAAGGAAGGACCCCTGTCCCATTTTTCTGTCCCCATCCCTGGCTAAGATGAATGTCCTTCAAATGTGGGAGAATCATAGAATTGTGGAGTTGGACAATGAGGCTCATCTCTTCCAACCCCCTGCAATACAGGAATCTTTCGCCCAGAATGAGGCTCAAACACATGACCCTGGCCATTTAACATTGTTCTATACGTATATATTCTGTTATCTCCATACAGAGTAAGATAACACGAAACATGCTTGTATCTCATTGTTTTCCCTTTGGAAAGGCTTGATATTCAGATACCCAGAAGATGACTATGAGTCATTCCCCTTATCAGAATCTGTACCTCTCTTCTGTCTTCCAATGGGGGCCACCATTGAATGCTGGGACCCTCAAACCAAATACCCGCTGCCTGTATTCTCAACATTTGTTCTGACTGCCTCAAGTGCAGAAAAGGTACGTCTTGAGAACCGTAGCGTTCTGTTTTCATATGTCACAGTTAGAATCTTCTGTTTTCCTTTCTTATTTGCATATTGAAGCCAAACCTGCATAGTTCCTTGACCTGTGAAATTGTCATATTGCATCCCGGTTTAATATACATGTTAGATAATATTTTACTCCAGAAATGGTGATGGTGTTGTTGCTGTTGTTGTTAATAATAATATGCTGCTCACCTGACTGGGTTGCTCCAGCCACTCTGAGCAGCTTCAAACAAATTAAAAGCATTAAGCACAGTAAACCATCAAACATTAAAAAAAAAACTTCCCTAAACAGGGCTGCCTTCAGATGTCTTCTAAAAGTCAGGTACAGTCATACCTCGGGTTGAAGTAGCTTTGGGATAAGTATTTTCGGGTTGCACGCTGCGGTGACCCGGAAGTGTTACTTCCGGGTTCCGCCGCTCGCACATGTGCAGGCGGTCAAAATGACGTCACGCACATGCGCAGAAACGACGAATCGTGGCACGCGCAGGCGTGGGTTGTGTTTGGTTCTGGATGCGAACGGGTGGTACCTCTGGTTGCGAACGGAATCCGTTACGGAGCCCCGTTCGCAACATAAGCAGAACGCAACCCGCATCTGCGTGGGTCGCAATTTGCCACTTCTGCACATGCGCGTGACGTCTTTTTGAGGGTCTGCACATGTGCGAGCGGCGAAACCTGGAAGTAACCCTTTCTGGTACTTCCGGGTCGCCGCGGGACGCAACCTGAAAAGATTTAACCTGAAGCAAACGTAACAAGAGGTATGACTGTAGTTGTTTATTTCCTTGACATCAGAAGGTAGGGTGTTCCACAGGGCGGGTGCCACTACCAAGAAGGCCCTCTGTCTGGTTCCCTGTAACTTCACTTCTCGCAATGTTAATGGGCCCTAGCTGCTGATTTCACTTTGGGGTCCTATAGCACTGTTGGTATCACACTTTGTGCTTTACCTAAATCGTGTATTCTATCAATCTTGGGAGTGGGTGAATAGAAGAATATCCCTTTCCTTCCATGTTTAGAGATTCAAGATAACTCCCTTCTTCTCCAGTTGCTGGAGGTAATTATTTACGTGGCTCTCCCTCTCCTCCTATAGGTGTACGGTGCTGCTATCCAGTTTTACGAGCCTTACTCGCGAGAGCTGCTGTCGGAAAAGCAGCACATGCAGCTGGGCCTCCTGACAGCTGTCGAAAGAAAAGTGGTTACCTCAAAATCCATAAATTCCAACAAGTGCATCTGCCTTCTGTCACACTGGCCTTTCTTTGAAGCCTTCCGAAAATTCCTCATGTTCATTTATAAGCTTTCCGTGTCTGGACCGCATCCTCTTCCCATTGAAAAGTAAGTAGGAAGTCTTCCAAGTCTGCTCCTTGTTTTCATGGCTTTTGCGAAAATGAGGGACGGTTACGCGGAGATGCTCATTCTGGTATTCTTATTGCTAAGCTGTGGCGCATGCTGTGAATTACTGCTGTGGTTTTCCACTTCCGAGCCATTGCACACCGAAAAGGCATCTGGGTTTTATTTTGACTCTTGTGCTGCATGTGAGTAGAAGTTTCTGTAGGATAGGGATGGCACAAAATAGGAGCTGGTTATAGGGACACGGGGGCCGCTGTGGGCTAAACCACTGAACCTCTTGAACTTGGTTCGAATCCCCTCGACGGGGTGAGCTCCCATTGCTCTGTCCCAGCTCCTGCCAACCTAGCAGTTCAAAAGCACGTCAAAGTGCACGTAGATAAATAGGTACCACTCCGGCGGGAAGGTAAACGGTGTTTCTGTGCGCTGCTCTGGTTCACCAGAAGCAGCTTAGTCATGCTGGCCACATGACCCAGAAGCTGTACTCGGCCAATAAAGCGAGATGAGCACCGCAACCCCAGAGTTGGCCACGACTGGACCTAATGGTCAGGGGTCCCTTTACCTTTACCTTTTATACTCTCACATGCTTGAAGATCTCAAAGTGAAAGCAGCAGAGTTGGAGGGGGACTCCTGTTGTGTCCCGCTGTGCATTGGTGTGCTGTTAGGGAAGAAACAAATCCTGCCGCTATGTGGCCTCATGCCGTTTCCGTTTCCTGTTAGCTTTGCGTTAAAAGGTCAGAAGAACAGGCCACCAACTAAGTTATTTTTGCCATAATAGCCATGGCAATATCAGTACTTCATTCTCTGGACTGGAAATGCTGTCCTGTTAGTTCTACAAGTGCCACAAACGTGTGCCATATTTTTCTGTGTTTAACACTCCCCCATGTATAAGACAACCCCTATTTTTGGGAACTCCAATTTAAGAAAATGGGGGGAGATGGCCAACAGCTATTGAGCTTTATGGGAGGGGGGAGAATGCCAAAAATCACTAACTCGTCTGACAAACGCTACAAATTGCCAGCGTCACCGAAGCCACCAAGTGCCTGCCTGTTTGCCAACAGCAGCCTGCAATCGCACGCCCAATTGCCGCAGCGATAGCCAATCCGCAGCAGCCCTTGCTGCAGCCACCAATCACCCACCAAATCACCGCTGACAAGCTCCTGCTCATGGCTGCAACCAGTAGCCCATCCCCACCCTCTGCACTATCTGTGTATAAGACGACCCCCGATTTTTAACATTATTTTACAGTAAAAAACCCTTGTCTTATACACGGAAAACTATGGTATATGAGTTGCAGATGGGAAGCTGCAGTGAATTTAGAATTGCTATCTGTTTATCAACTGCCACCACCAGTGGGTTTCGAAAGGGTCCCCAACGCCACGCCTTGGAGGGGATGTTAACAGACAGTGCAAACAAACTGCATTGGGTGTCACCTTGAGGGTGCGATGGAGGCTTCGCCATCATTCCTCTTGCACTTGGTCAACTTCACAGGACATCTTTCACCCCTTGTGCTCTAGTCATCGCCCAGCCTTGCTTTACCCGTTTTATGAGCTCCTGATCTAGAAACAGCACGGAAGGAAAACATTCATGCCATTAGTTTCTTTCCATTACAGTTCATCAGGAGCTCAGTGATGCAGAATCCGAGCACACGGTGGCTCGGAAACAGAGAGAGAGAAGTTAGATGCAGGAAGGCTCTGCCCTCTTTCTCGTGGGTGATAACCATGTTTGTCTATATCTGCATGACAACGGAACCACTGATAGTATTTTTCAACAAATGGGGTTTATTTAAAAGTTACATAAAAGTTTGTGACAATATAAAATCTGTGGCAGCTTAAAAAGTAAGGGGAAATGCGTGTGCATCTTATGGAGAGAATGCAGGCTGTGCAGCTATCGCTGAAGCCAGAAGAGCAAGAGGGATCAGTGCGCACCAATCCCTCTTGCTCTCCTGGCTTCAGGGATAGTCACGCAAAGCCTCTTGAGCGCAGCCAGAGTGCTCCTGCCTCTTCACTCAAGAGGCTTTGCTTTGCTTCCTTGTTTCTTGTTTTCCTCCTCTAAAAACTATGTGCGTCTTATGGTCGGGTGTGTCTTATAGAGCGAAAAATATGGTAGGATACTGATTTTGCTTGGCCCATCTGGTCCATTGCTGCTGACTTGCGCTGGCACCAGTTTTCTAGTGTCCAGCCTTCTCCAACCTAGTATCCCCCAGTTGTTTGGGGATTGAATATTTTCATGGAGCTGGTAGAAGTTGTCTGAATTATCTGAATTATCACCTGATTGGCATACAGCCTCAGCTGCCTGAGGTTATCCTTCCCTATTTCCTTTTAAATGGAGATTCATTCTGGGACCTTTTGTATGCAAAACCTATGTACTGTCACTAAGCTGTGGCCTCTCTCTCAGACTCAGTGCAGGGAATACATTTCCTTTAAGATCAGAATAATTATCAGGCAGATTTGAAACCTACAGAACTGGTTGCCTTTCTGTTTGTGGCAGCATGCCAAACAGTAGCCTGACACTGGAAAACAATCTTACTCTGGAACAGTGGATGCAAAGGATTTCGTACACAACCTTAATGGAAAAGATAACTCAGACTAAAATTGCAAAGAATAAAATAAATAAAAACCCCTGCACAAAAACAAGCACTCAGGCAAATTTATTAATACTTGTCATTGTTTTATTCATTACATAAGCAACCAGTACCACTCAAAGAATCCACTAGCTCAGTGTTTCCCAAACTTTTTTGGGCAACGGCACACCTGTTTACTGAAAAAAAATCTCGCGGCACACCACCATTAAAGCCCCGCCCCGTGACGTCAGCGCGCAGCGTCACGCCGGGAGGGACGCACGAAAGCTATCCTATGTAAATACGGATTTAGCCTCGGTTTGCTCTGGCTTTGAAGCTAAAGGTTAAAGGGGGGGGGCAGAGAGACGTGTAGACCCGTTTGCTTAGAAGTAGGTCCCCAGTGTTTCCCCATGGGGTCCCAAGGAAGAGCGGCGCCACCCGATTGGATTTCCTAAACTCCCGCCCTGAGCGCTGGAGTTCCGCGTAACCCAAATTAAACCCGGTTGCTTACACTCTGTCCAGGAGGACGCACAATCCCCGCTTGACGGATGGGTCTGTTCCAAGGCTGGCTCCGCTGGCAAAGCCGGCTTGCTGGACGCCTCTTGGCAGGGAGAGAAGCGGACGGACGAGTTTTAAGAGGCTCTCCGTCGCTCCAGAAGAAGGCAGGGCGAAGATTTCAAGGGGCATCGCTCCGGCTGCTCCCTCTCCCGGCGCGCAGGAGCGATGCCTCTCTCTGGCTCTCCCTCCGCGCAGGCTGAGGGAGGGAGGGAGGGGCGCGTGTGACCCGTCTCTGCTGGGAGACCAAACCCAGCGAGGCAGAGTCGCGCGGAGGCGCCCAGGCAGCGCTGCCGGCTGCGAGGAGGAGCGCCAGGCAGCAGCAGGAGGCGCGGCCTCTCCTCGCCGCCGCCGCCCCGCCTCTCGCCGCCGACTCGCCCGCCTCCCTCCAGGCATCTCGCGGCACACCCGCCGATGTCTCACGGCACACTCCTGTGCCGCGGAACACCGGTTGGGAAACACTGCACTAGCTACACAAGGATAACAAAATATTTTTTAAAAAAAATTCCTTCCAGTAGCACCTTAGAGACCAACTAAGTTTGTTCTTGGTATGAGCTTTTGTGTGCATGCACACTTCTTCAGATACACTGAAACAGAAGTCACTAGACCTTTATATATAGTGAGAGGGTGGGGAGGGGTATTATTCAGAAGGGTGGTGGGAATGGGTGATTGGCTGATAGGTGTGGTAGACCTGTTGACGACTGTTAACGACTGCAATTGGTATGGGGGGGGGGGGAGCAACGGATGAGATGGCCAAAAATAGCTTCATCATGTATAATGAGATAAGAATCCAATGTCTCTGTTCAGACCAGGTCTCTCCATGGTTTTACGTTTGGTAATGAGTTGCAATTCAGCAACTTCTCTTTCCAGTCTATTTCTGAAATTCTTTTGTAATAAGACAGCTACTTTGAGATCTTGTATAGAATGTCCTGGGAGATTGAAGTGTTCTACTGGTTTCTCTGTCTTGTGATTCCTGATATCAGATAGTTATGGATTGACCTTCTAAGATGACTATTGAATTGAAAAAAGAAATAGGATATAGTACAAAATAATAATGTAATATGGACAAATGAACAATGGTTCTCCATTGGTTACCTGAAACTAGGAGGCAAGGTGGGCTAATAGGTTCTTGTTATTCTTCTTGTCAAAAATGTAACATACAAATACTTCGGAATCCAAGGTATGCAAGATACGCTTGCATTTTGGAAAACCATAAATAAAAATTAAAGGAATCATTAAATAAAATGCAAGTTTGTTAAGGTTGCCTGATTACGTATAGAATAAATATTTAGTGCCTTTAATATTACTGTGGTGTCGGGACTCTGGCAGGTACAGCCTTTCTTAAGTCCTGCAGAAAAGCACCCTGAATTGTTTTTAATTAAAATCTCAGAACTTTCACCAGTGCAGAATCTGGCAACTGCAGGTACTTTGGAATGATTTTATTCATCGCAGTTATAACATTGGTCATAGGAAAAGATAAAAAACTATTTGTCAAAGTGAGGTAAAAAAACTATTTGTCAAAGTGAGGTATGTGCCAGCAGAATACTTTGCCGAAGTGATTTATTCAGAAAGTTTGTGTGTTTCTCTGTGTGTGTGTGTGTTTCTCTCTCTCTCTCTCTCTGTGTGTGTGTGTGTGTGTGTGTGTGTGTGTGTGTGTGTGTGCTGATAGAGGTTTCAGTAGGAATGCTATGCAGCTCTCCTGAAACAAACGAAAGAGACGGTGTTAAAAACCTTGCATTTACAATTTCTTGTGCACTAAGGGGCTTGAGATCAAAGGAAGTCATACTCCAATCTTAATTAAATCAGAGCTATTTTCCAGCTATGCTTAAATCGGCTCTTAGGCTTACTCTTGAGCAGTAATATTTTCAGGTGCGAAGATGGCTGTTGCAGGAAGCACATACTTAAAAATAAATCTGCAATCCATGTTCTAAGGAAGGAGGAAAATTCTTTTCTTACCTTAGTCTCAAGTGTTGTTTCAAGGGATAATTCTGAGCATGCAAATGAACAATATATAGGTTTTGATTTTCTGGGTAGAGTTACAGACCTAGCTGGTTACTCAGATGCCTGGAATCATTTGCCATCATATTGATAGATGTTACACTGATAGTGCGTTGAATGTGAAATCAGGAAATTTCCAGTGGGTATGTTTGGGTTATTTAAGGATCACATAGACAGATGTGTTACTGACATTTAGTATTAACAGTTTCACATTCCTAAGTGGTACAGGAGCTGAATAATATTGTTATCCTGACAGCCAATACTTAGATAGGACAGCAAACCTCTCCCTGGCAGCAACAATCAAAGACTGAGAAACAGTAGGATAGCACGGCAAAATATATTTGGGTGGGTTTAGGCTGTTTGAGATTCTTAACTTACGTAACATCAAGTCACACTCACAATGATAGGCAATCTGTTTGGGTCATGCAGCTGTGAGTATATGGAGTCAATTTTAGGACATTTTTTAATTTGAAGGATAGCATAGGAAGGAAGCAGCAACCTTTTAAGTACCATAATTACATCAAAATGACCAGGATTATTGCATCAAAATATATCTTAAAAAACCGAGATCTAAACATTTAGTGATTTCTATTAAACTGAGTTCAGATGTGCCTTTTTTAAATTAAAAAATACAGATAGTTGCAAAAGTGTTGCCAAATCCACCTTTCCTCTTCTCTCTGTATACCTTCCTGAATATACCTGCTTTCTGCTTATTTCCCTGCATGTGGTCATTTTTATCTGCACTGTCTTCTGAGATGGTTTTTTGATTCCTTTCTTGTTGTTGTCTTTGAGTGTCATCTTTCAGAACTTGGAAGCTCCTAGCAAGTAGTCTTGCCACACTTGACTTTCACTTGCAGATCCCAGTGACATGCTCAACAATTTGAAATAAAAATAAAATAAAAATATAAAATTGTCCAGTAGCACCTTATAGACCTACTGGACAATTTTTTATTTTTTATTTCAACAGCGTCAGACCAACATGGCTACCTACCTGAATACTGAACAATTATTAGTGGTCTCATTCTTTTCACTAAGCACTCAGCCAAAGGAAAGCAAGTTCTCTTGATCTAGCAAGACCCTTTTGGGATTTCTTGATCTTTCCTAAGTATTTATGCAAGTGCTTAACTCTTTAAGTGCTGACGCTTAGCAGCTTAAATAAGCCTCTGAACTGGAAAGGTGAGTTTACCTTTAGTGGTTTGAAAGAAATGCTTCTCTTTGCATCATTTAAAAACAGTATGGAATTTCAGTTGTGCTACAAACATGGCTACTAAATTCATTTGGCATGTTTACATTTGATTTTTTTTAAATCCTTTTTAAAATAGTGAGTGTGCTTTAAATTCAGACTTGATGGTTTTGAGATGACAAATATCTATAATTGTCTTTGCAGGCACATATCCCACTTTATGCACAACATACCTTTCCCTTCTCCCCAAAGACCAAGAATTCTTGTGCAGGTAAGTAAGTTAAATACTTTGAGCGCCCTAGGAATGCTGCTTACAATTGCAGTGCTAGCGGGACTTCCACATTGAATTGCTTTGTTTTATGTAGAATCATAGAGTTGGAAGGGACTGTCAGGTATGGGGATTGAACCAGGGCCAGATTTAGGTTTGATGAGGCCCTCAGCTCCTGAAGGTAATGGGGCCCTTTTTATGTCCAGCTATCCTTTGTCAACAACAAATTGTCGCTGTTTTTTCTGTTGAATATATGCTATATGGTAATTTATGGACCTCATAGGTATCTAAAGGCATTTGCACATAACAAAATATGTACTTTATCAAAGTAATAGTTGAACTGAAATACAATTAAGAAGAAGTGTATTAATAGTGAAATACAATTAAGAAGAAGTATATTAATAATGAAATAATTATTAAGCTCTGTATGTAGGTTTTATTTTACAGTCATACCTCGGGTTGAAGTTGTTTCAGGTTAAGCACTTTCGGGTTGCACTCCACGGCAACCTGGAAGTAACGGAACACGTTATTTCCGGGTTTCACCACTCACGCATGCGCAGACAGTCAAAATGACGTCACGCGCATGCGCGGAAGTGGCGAATCGCGCCATGAGCAGACGCAGGTTGCGTTTGCTTCAGGATGCGAACGGGGCTCCGGAACGGATCCCGTTCGTATCCAGAGGTACCACTGTATTTGTTTTTTATCTTATATTTTGGAAATGTACACCCAGGTTTTTTCCCTTTAAATTTTTTTTTGGACCCCAAGAGAGTGGGGCCCTAAGCTACAGCTTGTTTAGCTTATACGTAAATTCAGCACTGGATCGAACATACAACCTTGGCACTATCAGCACCTCGCTCTAACCAACTGAGCTATCCACAAAAGTGAATCTCAATAAGCAGCCTGAGGTGTAAATGATATAGCGAACAGGGGACAGTATATAATAGACTTAATCCATTAGCGCAAGGCTTTTCAATTTGTACAACGTGACTTTCCCATTTTATTCTTGCCATTCTTGCTCTGCACCCTCCCCAACCGGCTCTGGAGGGTTGGGGGAACCCGAAAAAGTATTTAGAGAGCACACAGAGAGAGGAAAAGGAGGAGAATTTCTGTTCTGCTATCAAAGGTCCTCCTTCTGCTGCCACAGCAAGTGTGTTGGACGCCTCCCAGGGTCTTCCCGATCCTACAATACCATGTGACGCACATGCCTCACACATGGTTGATTAGAACACTTACATGAGTTTTCTGTCGGCTCACTAATATTTGTGCATTTGTCGTTTTGCAGCTCTCTGCGCATGATACGTTAATACTGTCGCAGCCGGTTGCTACGCCCTTGCCACTCAGGTAACGATAGTTGATAACTCTGAAAAGCAAACAAGTGTTTGAAGATACTGTGTGTGTATGCGTATTTATCTATTTATTAACTTTCTATATGTGCATCATGGGACGTGGGTGGTGCTGTGGGTTAAACCACAGAGCCTAGGACTTGCCAATCAGAAGGTCAGTGGTTTGAATCCCTGAGATGGGGTCAGCTCCCGTTGCTTGGTCCCTGCTCCTGCCAACCTAGCAGTTCGAAAGCACATCAAAGTGCAAGTAGATAAATAGGTACTGCTCCAGCAGGAAGGTAAACAGTGTTTCCGTGCGCTGCTCTGGTTCGCCAGAAGCGGCTTAGTCATGCTGGCCACATGATCCGGAAGCTGTACTTCGGCTCCCTCGGCCAATAAAGCGAGATGACCGCCTTGCTGTGCTTCGCTCCTGCTTCCCTCACGGTAAACAACAGTGGCCCACACTACCGTGGTATCTCGGTTTTTGAATGCGTAAACCTGGAAGTAAATGCTTTGGTTTTCAAACACGCCTGGGAAGTCGAACATGCCACGCAGCTTCCGCTGAGTGCAAGATCCTGAGGCCTAGCTGTCAGCTATTGAGTTTTCTGTTTTTGAACGTATCAGAACTCAAACAGTCTTCCGGAACAAATTATGTTTGAAAACCTAGGTACCACTGTACTGGGAAATTATTTCCCCCTTTACCAGTGGACAGCCTCTTACTAGGGTTGATATATTGATATATTGCCCCAAACCAGTTTGAAGTCCATATCGTGATAGCAGTTTTGACCTGGCAATATATCGCAAATTGTGATGTGTGTGTTTGTGTGTTATGCAAAAATCATGTGGGGAAAACCGTGAAGCCAGCCAATGCCCCTACATAGCTCCCTCCTTATTTCAGATATTGTGGTATAGCGGTGTACCACAATGTTTAGCTGGCGATATGTCAGAAAGTTGAAAACCAGATATTGCCTGGCCCTAACCTCCACTATACAATCCTGTTGTGCTTTTAACGAAAGCTTCCACTGTCCGGTGTAGTAGGGTGATTTGGGGTGGGGATGGGCGGAATTGGTCTAGATGGCAGTACATCCTTGCCTCACATAGGGTATAACCTGAGCTGCCACAGCACAACCAGAGACTTGCCCTGGGAAAGGACAGAACTGACTTGCGTTGCTGTCCAGCATGATGCGTTCTGTTGGTAGCTGTTATAATGACGAATAACGAATGTTGCGCTTCTGAATCTTCTGATCGCATTCTAGTGGAGCCAACTTCAGCACTCTGCTCATGAATCTTGGACCAGAAAACTGTGCCACTTTACTCCTCTTTGTGCTGCTGGAGGGCAAGATCCTGCTGCACTCTCTCCGACCAGCTGTGCTGACTGGAGTTGCGGAAGCAGTGGCAGCTGTAAGTATGCCGTGTTCTCCTTTAAAGCTGAAATAACAGTATTTCTGCAGACTTTGGAGCAGCCCTTTAATTTCAGTAGGCAGCCTATTCTATTGCTGGCCTCACATTTTCATGTTTCATTTTGCTGACTCGTACAAGGTTTTAAAAGTTAACCAGCTTTGTGAATTAATCTCTCCCTCTGTCCCTCTCTCCCTCTCTCCCTCTGTTCTTTCTTTCTCTCCCTCTCTCCCTCTGTTCTTCCTTCCTTCCTTCCTTCCTTCCTTTCTTTCTTTCTTTCTTTCTTTCTTTCTTTCTTTCTTTCTTTCTTTCTTTCTTTCTACTGTTTTCAGAACTAATGTAGCACTGACCATCTAATACAGGGGTCAGCAAACCTTTTCAGCAGGGGGCCGGTCCACTGTCCCTCAGACCTTGTGGGGGGCCGGACTATTTTTTTTTGGGGGGGACGACGAATTCCTATGCCCCACAAATAACCCAGAGATGCATTTTAAATAAAAGGACACATTCTACTCATGTAAAAACACGCTGATTCCCGGACCGTTTGCGGGCCAGATTTATTTTTTTTTTTTTTTTTTTTTTTTTTAACCATCCAAGAACTTTATTTTGAAAGAGCAGCAGGCACTTTACATGAAACCAACTTCATACTCAGCCCACCTAGTCTCAACTATGTACAAAAAGCTCTCTTGCATAATAAAACCCTTTTCCAACCCCCAAAACAAGGTATTCTCATTTTGCATCTGACATAACAGCTCCCCACCCCACCCCATCCCAAAATCCCAAATAATTGTTAAATTTAAATTAATGTCTCACTCACCCACACACACTTGGCTAGAGCAGTAGCTGTTCTGGAAGCAGGTGCTTGCACACAAATGGGCTGCCCCCACTTCCCTTCACAACACAGACTCCCCTCCCAGCTCCTGCCTTGATAGTCAGAAAACAAGAATACATAAAACTGCCCCACCACCACCACCTCTGTTAAAGGACACTGTTCCAAGAGAGGAAGGAGGGACACCCCCGCCTGCCACATACACACACAGTATTTCAGTAGATTGTGGTTCCTAGAAGAGTGGACCAAAGTATCGGTGTAGCCAGTACTTCTTCCTGACTCCAACAGTTTTCTTGGTGTCAATTCCAGAGAACATAAAGTCTTTTAAACAGTTTTTCGTGCAGTCAGGACTCTGACTATGGAACCTAGGCCACCTACTGCTAATGCCTTTTCATGCCACTGGAGTAGTATTGCACTGCTATTTTCTGTTGGCTTTTCAAATCCTTTATAAATGTACTTCATTAACAAGTCAATACCGTTGCTGTCTAAGGAGTTCACAGCCTGCTCAATCTCGCTGCCTCTAAAGGAGGTCAGAACCTTCAGCACCACTTCCTGGGCCCGCTCCTTTGCTGCATGGTTCTTTGTGTTGACAGGAGAATTCTGTAAAGCCGCATGGAAAGCTCTGAGCATATCACCTTGCCGCAGCGCCGCCTCCACCTCCGGGCCGGCTCCTCCCTCCGCCTCCGCCGCGCCGGCCCCGCTCCCCGCATCGGCGCCGTCGGGCTCTTCCACGAAGCGGTTCTCGTCGAACTGATCGATGTCGAGGCGGCGGAAGCTGCGGGCCAGATTTAGAAGGCGATTAGGCCGGATCCGGCCCCCGGGCCTTAGTTTGCCTCCCCATGACAATTAAAGAGATCAACCTACTTCTGGGGGGGAAATGCAAAGTCCTAGACAGTAGTAATTTTTACTACTTGTATGGGGACAGCTCAGGGACAGTTGGAGAAGTAGATTGTTCAGCTTCAGTTACCTAGAGGGGAAGAATTTTATACTAGAGTAGTCTTAAGTGATTTTACAGCTTTTTGCTGTTAAGGAATGTTTAAGCATCTGAACAATTGCAGATTGTGCTTTTTTATATTTGCAAAATTGGGAGAGCTTAGGTAGTCCTGAATCCATAATCCGGAACCTTGCAATCTGTTGGTTCATTTTTTAAAATGTTGGTGGCAATTGTTTTGAAACAAGTCTTTAGACTGGTAGAATACCACAGATGTATCCAACTGGTGCCTTTCCATGAACACATCAGCTTTTGATTAAATGGAGCTGTCTGGTGACAGAAGGGAGGCAGTTTTTGCCTATCCCCCCACAACTGGTCTGGAGGGTCTGTGGGAGATGGGAAGGGAATAGGCAAAAATCGCCTCCCTTCCTCTTCTGTTGATGTGTGCCTCAAGTGAAATAACAGCAGAAGGAACACCAGTTGGATTACACCCTTGGAAATGTTGTTTTTAAGAGCAATTAAAAATAAATTAAATGAAACATGACATATTTTTTAGCTTGCATGGTGTCTAGTGATCTTGAAGGATAAAACCTAGTATCATTTTTTTGGTTCTGGGTTGTTAGTTTCACCGAGGTAAGAGAAATGAAGAATGCAGTTGAACTCTTAGGGCTCCAAATTCTTCTTTATCCCAGTGTGCTTTGGAAAGGGGAATATATAACTTCCTCTTTCAAGGCATATGATAGTCACTGTTTTTTAAAAAACAGTGACTATCATATGCCTTGAAAGAGGAAGTTATATATTCACTGTTTTTTTAAAAAATCAAACGCAGTTTTCACAGTATCTCTCCGTTTATACTCTAAGCAAAGTTAATGACACATGGTCCCTTATCTTTAAAAGATTTTAATGCTTTAAAAATGCATTCTCTACTTTTAAGAAACTGTAAGAAGAGATAGCCATGTCTGATTTTCTCTTCATTTTCCCACCCTCTACCTTTGCATGTCTGTAGCTCTAATATTTCTTTTATTCGTCCTGTGAATTGTGCATCTTGGCCAAACCATCTTATTTCTTACTTTCTTCAGCTCAAAGTGAATGGTGAATTACTTCTAAAATGCTCTTCCTATCCATGAAGAAATCACAGGAATTTGAAAGGGGAAAATGCTTCTGTTATTTGAGCGATATGATGTTATTTGAGCTATATTATTATTATTATTATTATTATTATTATTATTATTATTATTATTATTATTATTTTATTATCATCATCATCATCATCATCATCATCATCATCACAATTATTCTGCCAAATACATGCCAAAATTGCTTCTTGACTGTTTTTGTGCATTTGTTGATACTTGATGTTTGTTAACTGTTTTGTCTATACACCCAGACCTGCCGTGAAGCTAAATTTTCTGTTTATTGGACTTTCAGGAGCACTGGCAATTATTAAATCAACAAATTTGGATCTCTTATATACAGTTTTGAGTTTGCTATTCTATAACGTTGCTGCTGCAGTTCTTGCTGCGATAGTCTGTGTTACGAGAATGACTTGACGCTACATCACTTTTTATTTATGTTTTAATACATGGGTTTCGTTTTCGTTTTTCCTTCAGATGATTTTCCCATTTCAGTGGCAGTGTCCCTACATCCCCCTCTGTCCTTTGTCTCTGGCAACGGTGCTCAGTGCTCCCGTCCCATTCATAGTTGGAGTTGACTCCCGATACTTTGATCTGTATGACCCTCCACAAGATGTGGTTTGCATTGACTTAGATACAAACATGGTGTACATGTAAGTGGTTGTTTTTCACCCAGTTTTTGTTTATATCCTCTGTTTTTTTTGTGTATGTATGTCTCTCTGTGTTTTAAGGCATTAATGTGAATTTGAATGTATTTATTTTATCCATTCAATCCAGTGAATTGGCCTTAAAATACCGTATTTTTCGCTCTATAACACGCACCCGACCATAACACGTAAATAGTTTTTAGAGGAGGAAAACAAGAAAAAAAAATCTAAACGAAACAGTGGATGTATGATCTTTGTGGTTCATGCTGTGTCCACAGACATGTGATCTGACGGTGAGTTTGGGGTAGCCCAGTGCAAAAATCCTGAGGATCCATGTGGATCCATGCTTTGTAACCACGTTTTTGCACCACTGCGGCCCCAGGCAACAGTGGGTGCCTGATTTTTTTGGTGCAAGCTGTAGCCATGGATATGCTATGTGATCTGATGGTGAATTTGGGGTGACCCAGTGCAAAAATCCTGAGGATCCATGTGGATCCGTGCTTTGTAACCACGTTTTAAGGGAAACCACGCACTCAAGGGACAAGGAACACGTGTGGGGTGGGTGGAGAAGGATGCTGTTAATAATGCATAAGAGGGGTATAAGAGGAGAAGGCTCCTCTCCTCTCCCGCTTTGCTCCTTTAAAGGCTCTGCTTCTCTCCCTCCTCCCCGGCTTGCTGAAAAAAACAGCTCTGGACTCGTGTAAACGGCTCCTCTCCTCTCCCGCTTTGCTCCTTTAAAGCAAGCAGGCTCTCTGTCCCTCTCTCCTCCCCACTCAGCGGCTCTTTTCCCGCTTTGCTGTTTCAAAGCGAGCCACAGAGGAGGGAAGGAAGGGGAACCATGGATCCTCTGCTCACGACTGCAGCAGATCTCCCCGCCATCCGTAGGCATTCGCTCCATAACACGCACAGACATTTCCCCTTACTTTCTAGGAGGAAAAAAGTGAGTGTTATGGTGCAAAAAATACGGTAGATCCAAAGTCTGTTAGATTCCTGTAAGTCATTTGAGTTGAATACTAGGCCGTTCTGTTTGCTTTTTGGTTTCCATCTGCTCCCTGCTGCCCCAACTGTAGCTCTAGATGCCTTTTCCTGAATTTTGGGAGTAGTTTGGTGAATGGTGTTGAGGGAGTGAGCTGCGCTTCATTTTTAAGAGGAGTTTTTGAAGGGAGCCTCAGAGGCCCATCTGTGTGTGGCTTCATGCAAACTGCTCTTGATCCCGGACTTACTGTATTTTTCGCTCTATAAGATACACCTGACCATAAGACATACCTAGTTTTTAGAGGAGGAAAACAAGGGGAAAGAATATTCTGAATCAAATGTTGTTGAAGAGGCTTTGCACGGCTACCCCTGAAGCCAGAACAGCAAGAGGGGTTGCTGCGCAGCAATCCCTCTTGTTGTTCTGGCCTCAGCGATAGCTGCGCAGCTTGCATTCGCTTCATAAGACACACAGACATTTCTCTTTACTTTTTAGGAGGGGAAAAGTTTGTCTTGTAGAGCGAAAAATACGCTTACTTTGCAAAGGGAAAAAAAATCCTGTTTTTATGGGGTTCAACTCACAGTTCTGCAGCTTCTTTAGGAAAGGAAAGGGAGCTGTTTCTACAGTTTCCAGACAGATAATCTAAACAGCCAGTCCCATGTCGCTGGGGAAACAAACAGCCTCCATCTGCAGAACATTCAACAATGGAGGCCTGGGCAAGGGGCCGGCAAGGGAGCCAGCGATCGACCACACATTTGCTCCATAAGACGCACAAACATTTCCCCTTACGTTTTAGGAGGAAAAAAGTGTGTCTTATGGAGTGAAAAATACGGTAACTGTTTGCTCTAATGTAGTTCTAACAGCACTCGGGAGGGTAGTGTATGCCTCCTCACAATTTCTTCTCCGGGTCGGTTTTTTGGGGGGTAGTGGAAGGGAGACCACTGGGGCAGCCACCAGGTGGTCTTTGGATTGGAGTGAGTTGCAAGGGGATGGGGGGAGTTCTGAGCAAACTGAGGGGATGGGGTTTGGCGAAACAGAGTGGGGGCTTTAGCAGGTAGGCTGGGATGGGGGCTGAAGGAGCAGTGAGAGGATGGCTGTTTGGGCCAGATGTAAAGGGAGGGAGCTTGGTAACAGATTGGGGGGTTGGGGTACGCAGGATTTGAGAGTAATGGGAGCAAGAGTGGCAGCCTCTGGTTGCATGTATTTGCCTGTGACTGTGCGCTTGATCTGGTGCAAGACCTGTGTTCAAAACGATAAAGCCACATTACAGTTAGTGCTACTTTTACTACAAATCAATGGGCTGCTTTATATCTGACACTGAACCATGGCTTGACGTGATGAGACTGATCTAGAGCAGTCTTGCCCTTGGCCTGGTCCAACAGGGATCTTCTTATACAGCTTGCCTGGTAGTCCCAAAACAACACCTTTTTTTTTCCAGGGCAGGAAGTCATCGGAAGCAGAAGACCTAAACTGCTTCTCAAACACAATGATAAACCTGTTAGTCCACAATTTTATACTGGGGAACCTGTGAACGACTCTCATATCTGGAGTTCTGTTAAAATATAGTATAGGATACATGCTCAGAAATGGCCTCATGGGGAAGTCCGGCGGGCCAAGATTGGTTCATGGGCTGGAATTTCCACACACCTGACCTAGAGAGACAAAATCCCCCCCCCCAAGGACGTGAAGGTCTCTTGCCTTGCGTCAGGGAACAGTGCAATCCTGCAAAAGGTCAAAGTCAGTTCTGAACACAAAGTGCAAATGAGCCGCAACATAATTTAAAATTAACACCACCAACACCGGGAAGAAAGTCCTAATGCGATTGTAGGGAGCCGGTGTGGTGTAGTTGTTAAGAGCAATAGACTCGTAATCTGGTGAACCAGGTTCGTTTCCCTGCTTCTCCACATGCAGCTGCTGGGTGACCTTGGGCCAGTCACACTTCTCTGAAGTCTCTCAGCCCCACTCACCTCACAGGGTGTTTGTTCTGGGGGAGGAAGGGAAAGAAGAATGTTAGCCACTTTGAGACTCCTTCGGGTAGTGATAAAGCGGGATATCAAATCCAAACTCTTCTTCTTCTACTAAAACAGGGATCGGCAAACTACAGTCCATGGGCCGGATATGGCCCGAGGGGGTCGTTAAACTGGCCCCCAGCCCTTGCTGCCCGCTCGGTCAATCCCCACGTGAAGCTAAACTGGCGCGCTGCGCCGGTTGCTCTGCACGGGGACTGACTTCTGGGACGCAGCCCTGGCTTCCTATTGGCTGCAGGAAGCTCTTGCAGCCAATAGGAAGCTGCAGACGCCTCCTCCTCCCCCGCCATGGCTCTGAAAGCCAGCGGGGAAAGAGTGACGGGCGTGTGCGCATGCACATGGAGGTGCGCACTCCTGTGCACGGCTGATCCTGCCCACTAGCGGAAAAGTTTGCCGACCCCGGTACTAAAATAAAGTGCAGAAGCGGAAATGACCACTGGGGTCAGTTATTGTTGGGCTTGAGACTGGAAAGTAAAACAGATAGTAGCCAAGTGATGCAATATGATATTCATTAATATGAAATCCCCTTTTTAAAAAGGGGAACTTCCTGTGACAGTTGTCTTCCCTCCAAATGGTATATATCCTGGGTTAGAAAGAAACAAATCATTAGGCTGTTACCATAGCCAGGTGTAAATTCTTGCGAGCGTTACAACTTCCCACATGGGCTTGGGTCTTTCTTTGAAAGCTTTTATTTTTGGGTGTCTATCAATGAATTTTCACATTTTTTAAAAAAAATATTTTTATTGGTTTTATAAAATAAATCACACAATTAACAATTTTTTAAAATATTAAAGATAAAACAAGATTTTTCCGAATCTTAGGACCTCCCTCCTCCCCTCTGAGGGTCCTTTAAATATCTTAATCAACTGCATATTATAGTTCATCCGAATTAGAGTTCTCCAAAATATCTTTGTAACATTTCAAGGGTTATTCAAAACCTGCCAAAGAGTTCAAGTGTTTACAGTGTTCTTTTAAATACAACCTTTTTGTTCCATTCTCTATTGAAGTTTTGATCCTCCTGATTTCTGATTTTTCCAGTCAGTATAGCCAACTCTGCATGTCACATGTTATGTTGGTCACAGGTAATTTGCTAGAAAACCTTTTCCCCACAGTTTGCAATAAATGTTAAGTTTGACACTTGCCCGTGAAACATTAGCTCTTTCTAGAAAAATACATATCCATGCCTTCAGGGAAAACACTTATCCAAATTACAGATAAATTGTTGAGATTGCAAAACTGTTATTTGCACCTTTTAAAACACAGTTAAAATAAAGCATTTAAACTACCTGTGGCCCACTTCTTGATCATTTTTGCAGCAAGGATCAAGTCGGTTGCCAAACAAATAGCTTAATGTTAATTGGAGCTAGGTGACATTAACTAAAACACAAAGTATTATGTAAAGAAGCATCCAGATCTTACATTGGTCACCGCAAAATTACCCAGGAACAGTTGCCAAGATGACCTTGCGTTGAGGAAAAGGAAGAATAGCACTTCTCAGAAAAGCAAAGCGCTGTCACAGATAAGTCACACTAGTCACAGATAAGCAGGTCTTGTGTGTGTCTCTGGTGCTACCAACTATACCATAGTGATGGAGGCATTACTGAGTGCCAGAAAAATGTTGAATAGCTTTCATTCATCAGACGGCCCTCTTCATTGTCTGACTTCAGTTGCTTTCAGAGTCTATTAACAGAAGTGACAATGAGAAGCTGTTCGTGTGCAGATATTGGGCGGGTCGTTAGGTCATATTTTCTCATATTAGTTTTTGTTGCTGCTGAAGACTGCCTGCTGTTTAATTGCAGGGTTCCCCTAAATGCATATTTGTGTCCAGGAGAAGCAAGTATTCTTCTAACAGCCCTGATATCATTCTTGTAGTGTTTTCTCTCCATCTCACCCATTTTAAGAACTGAATCCAGCTGTGAATAATCTAGCCTCTATATCTGAATACACCTCTACATTTAACTGTTGGCCTTAGCAATGGTAACACATGACATTAAGTATTAATCCACAAATCCCGTATCCCCTTTTTTAAATGTCATGCACTGTGGTTTTCTTTTGTTTTCTGAGGTGCAGTTTTATTTCTCCTAAATGTTCCAAAACTTCCTCTCAAGCACCAGAAGGAATATAAAAAGCTGAGTTTATTTTTGCCAGTCAGGTACTCGCTGATGCCCAATCCCAGTCTTGGTCACAATCCCAAAAAGGATTATGTGCATATGTTAATGAGCTGCACACAGCCAGAATTATATTTCTGCATTCTTGATGTAACTTCCCTTGCAGAAGACACAGGCTTCATTTTAAGCAGCAGAGAAACTGTGAAGCTCTATACTGCAGCTGTGCGTGTTTCACAAACACTAATTATTTAGATCCTGCCCTTGATCTTGTGTATAAAGGAGCGGTTCCCACATTTGCATGCATAGCGTAGGTTTTGTGTGAAATGATGGCATGCTGATGGACACAACAGATTCCAGCAATTATTTCCCCTCCCTTCCAGATGCAAATAGACTCCAACTCCCATCAGTCCTACCAGAATGGCCAGTAGTATGGCATGTTGGGAGTTGCAGTCCAGCAACGTCTGGAGGACCAAAAGTTCCCCACTCCTGGATCAAATAAATTATTTATTTTTGATTGACAGTCTGTTCCCAGTCTGCAAAAAACCACACACTTCTTTCTGACACCGGCCTTAATCTCAGAGAAATAACAGCATAGTGATTCATCGTGGTTTTGAATATTTGCATTTCTTGCAGTTTTAATAGTTTAAAGGCATATCTGAAAAATGAAAACACTTGAATCTGTTGCCATGCATGAAAATACTCTTACGTTCAAGACTCATTAAAATTAAAAATCCAATGAAGGTACAAAATTGTATGCCTGCCAAATTTAATTGTACCTGAGCGATTTCCTCCTTCCCCGACTGGAGGGGGAAATCAGTTAAAATGTGGAAAACCATTTTTAAAAATGCAGACGCTGAAATAAGATAGGCAACTCCGTGTTGGAATACTGCCTAAATCAAACTTAAATAAAATTCGTGTGTTCTGGGATTAGATCCAAATTCAGTTAAGAGAGCTCTATCGCTTTTTCACGAAACCCAATAGCTGCTACCAGATGTTTCACTTCAAAAAAAACAAAAGGTGCTTTGGGGTGTGGGAGCGTTATAATTTCCTTTCTTCTTGGGCATTAAGAAATGCTAGACTAAAGCAATACATTTTCCACCTTTAAACATATATCCATTTTGATTTGTGTGTGTTTTCTCAATCGTGTAGATCAGATGATAAGAAGAGCATGAACTGGAAGCAGCTTCCTAAGAAGCCATGCAAAAGCCTTCTCAGCACCTTAAAGAAATTGCATCCACAACTGGCATTAGGTAAACCATGGTGTAGAAGGAGAATAAAGTTGATTTAAGCAAAAGAAGATAATTATAATGGTGGTGTTATAAGGGGGGGGAACTGCTCCTTTTCCCTTATGGGATACCCAAGAGGGCCCAGGGGTCTGAACACTCATCCTCCCCACCACCACTTTCTGGACACAGCCCAGGAGGAAGGAGCAGAACCACTGTATAACGGTGCCCCCAGCCCCTCTAGACGGTCCATAAGGATGTTATGGTTGGTGGTGTCAAAGGCCGCTGAGAGATCCAGCTCTCACCTTTGTCCCTAGCCCACCGGAGATCATCGACCAGTGCAACCAAGGCAGTTTCAGTCCCATGATGAGGCCTGAATCCCAACTGGAAGGGATCCAAATGGTCCGCATCCTCCAGATGTGCCTGGAGTTGTTCAGCAACCACCCACTCAATCATTTATCCGTTTTAGACCTCTACATAGTGGCAGTTGCCCCAACATTGTCCTGTTTGCCTCTGTATAGTTCCATCCTTAATTTCATACATTGTGGCAGATTGCAATGTTTAGCTGGTGATATTGTGAGGTTGAGCTAGTGAGTTATCGCAATGTTGAAAACCAGATATCGCCTAGCCCTTACACACATTGTGATTCATGATATATTGCCAGCTCAGATATGATGAAACAATTATCACAATATGAACATCAAACTGATTTTGGACGATATATCAATACAGTGATACCTCGGTTTTCGAACACACCTCGGAAGTTGAACATGCCACACAGCTTCTGCTGAGTGCAAGGTCCTGAGGCCTAGCTGTCGGCTGTTGAGTTTTCGGGTTTCAAACATTTCAGAACTCGGAACGGTCTTCCGGAACGGATTACATTAAAAAACCGAGGTTCTACTGTTTATCGCCCAGCCCTACCAGAGACTAGCTTCCCTTTATTTGTGAGCCAGGACGTGTGGTTTAGTTGGAAGTTGATGCTTATTCCTAGGAGGAAACAAACCATGGGCTCTGGTTTGTGTGGAAGTGAAACCAATCTGGTTTGTTTTCTCCCTGGTGCCAACAGCAGGAACAAAGAAGGACAATATGAGTAGCATGCAAAAACATGCTGGTAATGATATTATTTTTTTAAACTATGCTTTGATGTGAAGTGTGAACTCGGCTGGTAATATAGAAGCGGTTAAATTATAGAAGGGGTTAAATTCCTACTGGGACGTGGGTGGCGCTGAGGGTTAAACCACAGATCCTAGGACTTGCCGATCAGAAGGTTGGCGGTTCGAATCCCCGCAACGGGGTGAGCTCCCGTTGCTCGGTCCCTGCTCCTGCCAACCTAGCAGTTCAACAGCACGTCAAAGTGCAAGTAGATAAATAGGTACCACTCCAGCGGGAAGGTAAACGGCGTTTCCGTGTGCTGCTCTGGTTCGCCAGAAGCGGCTTAGTCCTGCTGGCCACATGACCCGGGAGCTGTACGCCGGCTCCCTCAGCCAATAAAGCAAGATGAGCACCGCAACCCCAGAGTCGGTCACGACTGGACCTAATGGTCAGGGGTCCCTTTACCTTTTACCTAAATTACTACTGCACGTGTACTTACCCTGCAGAATCAGTAGGGGAACTTCTTATCTTCCTCTTTTTGTCCTCTTCTTGGTTCTTATCAAGAGCTGTTGTTTCTATCTGCGGTAAAACTGCTTGCTTCCACACACATGGAAAAAAAGCCATGGTGCATTACAGCTAAAACTCTTCTTTGCACACATCACATTTTCCCGTGACGGGTAGAAAGTGCCAGGGTGGTGATTGCAAAGGAGATTTCCTTTGCTGTGTGTTTAGGAAAGACAAACACATTTTGCTGTTTACTGAAGGCTATATTTTTAATGCACAGTGCCAAGCATAATGCTAGTTTCAGTAACCTCACTGACTTAGCATACACTTTTATTTCAGCTTTCACAGATCTGCTGATAAAGGGGTATGACATAATAGCTTGAAGCTAAGATGTTACTGCGAATGGTAGGGTTGAAAGTCAAAGCCCATAGTGGTTTTAGGTTCCAAACGCTGTAAATTGCACTCATTCTTAATTCACCTCTGTCTAAGCATTCCTTGATGGTTAGCCTTTTTAATATTTAAATAAACCACACCCGTGGAGCTGGAAAAAAAACCCTTTAATTCAGCTTTCCTCCTTCCAACCTCTACCCCAGTTCACAGAAAGACACAAGAAGGCTCTGCGGTCGAGATGACCCCTATAGAGGCAGATTTCTCGTGGCACAAAAAGAACACGCAATTCGAAACGGAGATTCAGGAAGCCTTTCTACGCTTCATGGCATCTATTTTAAAAGGGTACAGGACGTTTCTTAAACCGATCACCCAGGCACCTTCGAATAAAGCTACTGCTACAGATTCCTTGTTTGACAATCAAGGTGAGTTTTGAGAAGAACCTGGGCACTGGTTGAAATGAAATGCTAGCAGTAGTAACAGGGCCATTCTCAGCTTGTGTCTCGCAGACGTCCTCTGTATATCCACAGGGCTGTACTTTGCATGTTATTGGACTTCAGAGTTGGAGAGCAGTAGAGTTTAAAGTCTTCGCAGCACCAGAGTGTGCTGGAATCTTCTTGCACAAGCCCTGTTGAAATTAATGGGAAAACCTATTTATGTTTGTTGGTTTCTCAAATGCACCAAGCCTAGAATATATAAATATCATCTACACATAGGTAGCCGTGTTGGTCTGCCATAGTCAAAACAAAAAAAAATCCTTCCAGTAGCACCTTAAAGACCAACTAAGTTAGTTCTTGGTATGAGCTTTCGTGTGCATGCACACTTCTTTAGATACACTGAAACAGAAGTTGCCAGATCCTTCTATATAGTGAGAAGGTGGGGAGGGGTATTACTCAGAAGGGTGGTGGGAATGGGTGATTGGCAGATAGCTGTGATGAGCCTGTTGACGACTCTTAATGACTGCAATAGGTCTTACAGGAAAAAGCAAGGGGTGAGAAGGTGAAAAATGGCTTTGTCATGTATAATGAGATAAGAATCCAATGTCTTTGTTCAGACCAGGTCTCTCCATGGTTTTAAGTTTGGTAATGAGTTGCAATTCAGCAGCTTCTCTTTCCAGTCTATTTCTGAAATTCCTTTGTAGTAAAACAGCTACTTTGAGATCTTGTATAGAATGTCCTGGGAGATTGAAGTGTTCTCCTACTGGTTTCTCTGTCTTGTGATTCTTGATGTCAGATTTATGTCCGTTTATTCTTTGGCGTAAGGTTTGGCCTGTTTGTCCAATATATAGAGCTGTAGGACACTGTTGGCATTCAGATTATTTTGTCAGAATTGCAATTTTTTTGAAAATACTCATTTTCATTGTGGCAACAGAAAACTGACAGCACAAAAATGCTGTTGTCGTAGAAGCTTCTCAAAGGAAATGGGCAGGTTAAATTTGCATAAGATTACTAGGCAATTCATCTTTCTCCTTCTGGTTTTGGTTCTGTTTTCCCCTCTCCCCCCCCCCCCACCAAGAAGACAGGATTTGTAAGCAGAGAGACAACGGGAAGGCTTTCCCCATTTGCCTCCCTCCTTGCAGAGAAATATATTGAGGTCAATTTGGAAGAGTCAAAATGGCCTCAGGATTGCTCTCCTGTACTATTTCAGACACGTGGTTCATATACTTATGTATGTGTTTGCCTTGTACATTTATGAACGTTTATTTTATATTGGGACCTTAGAATTCTTACAACACAGGCTTGGTGCCTATGTTCAGGACATCTCATGAAGACTCTCTTATTTTCCTAGGAATGTTAAGATCTCCAAGCGTGCTTAACTCTTTTTGTTCATGTGTTTTGTTTTCTATGCTGTAGTTGGTCTTGCTTTGTTTAACTTCTGGGGTTCTTGTGGGTTGCTTTTTTTATAGTTTTTAACTTTTGACCGTTAACCACCTGGAGGACGTTATTAACTGGGTGGCATATAATGATATAAAGAAATATGAGCGAAAAACACTTAGAATATAATGGGGAAATGGCAAGTTGCTAAAGTAAGAAGCTCAGTATGCAAATAAAGTTAATTGTGAACCTTTTATCTCTAGCAAATTGTCTTGTTTCTTAACTAGGGTTTTTAAAAAGTAGGGATCGTGCCTACACAAAATTCTACACGGTTTTAACAAAGACGCAGATATTTAGCAGCTTCATTGTAGAATGCAGTTTTGTGAGTGACAAAGATACTGGACTGGCATTCTTTGACGACTGCGTAGAAAAGGTAAAAACTTCTTTCTCTTTTTTGTCTAACTAAATGTGATAGTGTTAGGCTTTTGATTCTCTTTGCTAAATGCTCCTGAGCAGGGGTCAGCAAACTTTTTCAGCAGGGGGCCGGTCCACTGTCCCTCAGACCTTGTGGGGTTACAGGGAACCAGGCAGAGGGCCTTCTCGGTAGTGGCACCCGCCCTGTGGAACACCCTCCCTACAGATGTCAAAGAGAACAACAACTACCAGACTTTTAGAATACATCTGAAGGCAGCCCTGTTTAGGGAAGCTTTTAATGTTTGATGTATTACGGTATTTTAATATTTTGTTGGAAGCCGCCCAGAGTGGCTGGGGAAGCCCAGCCAGATGGGTGGGGTATAAATAAATTATTATTATTATTATTATTATTATTATTATTATTATTATTATTATTATTAGGGGCCGGACTATATTTTGAAAAAATAATAATGAACAAATTCCTATGCCCCACAAATAACCCAGAGATGCATTTTAAATCAAAGGACACATTCTACTCATGTAAAAACACGCTGATTCCTGGACCGTCCGCAGGCTGGATTTAGAAGGTGATTGGGCCGGATCCGGCCCCCAGGCCTTAGTTTGCCTACCCATGCTCTTGAGTCTCTCCTTTGATGTGTCAGGAATGATGTGTCCTGAAACAGCTTGAGTTGAGTTGCTTATTGTAGTTTTATACAGGGAATGTGTGTGGCTAAATAGCAGCGCAGTACCTACATATATCAGCCTTAATGGAGAAGCCCATGTAGTAGAATGGACTTGGCAATAATTGTAGTTATGTGAATATAGAGCTCTTGGAGCTTGTTTTGAATGGCACATCTCTAGCTCAAACTCTCTTTTATAATGGCAGAGGGAGTTATCCATGGACCTGTGTGATTTGTCTCTCACTCAGTTTTCTAGTCCAGGCTAGAAGATCCCATTGGTACATGAATCTCCCGTACATTGAAAAGTATACCTACTTCTCCTTTGGGAATTTTCTGTGTATAATATCCAGCAGCAGCTTTTCTTAGGCAACGAGTATAGAAAAAAATATTATACTCAGTTTTGGAGTTTTTAATATATGCTTTTCTAATTTTTATCGCCTTTTCTAGCTTTTTCCAGAGAAAGGATCAGAAAAAGGAGAAAAGGTAATTATTTACTTCCTATAGGAACATTTTAAGAGTTTTCTGGTATTTCACATGTCTGGACAATATCGTGGGAATGGGAATCGTGGTTGTTTAATTTATATGCCTTAGAATTTTTGATAGGCTAGTACAGAGTGTACGATAGCTGCAAAATGCGTGTCTTGTAAACTGGCCATGCGTTGATTTTTTTCACTGGACATTTTTGTAACTTGCCCTGGGGCCATTTGGTGAGGGTCAGGCAATAATTAAAAATAAAAAATCAATAAATGGACTAGGCACATGTCTATACATTTTTTCATGGTGCTGCTTCCTGTACTTAGAGATGCAAGGCAAGGCATTAAAGTGGCATCATCACGTGCAATTTATCAATGTATTTGCAGGTTGATACGGATTCCACAGAGGATACCCGATTGATTGAACTTGATGAGTCTCAGAAGAGTGAACACACGGTGTTTATCATGCCACCTGAGCCTCCCCCTGATGACGGACAGGATAGGCTACCTAAATACAGGTAAGGCAGCCTCGATACATTTTTGTCTTCATCCTATTTATGAAGATTTTCCCATTATACTTCAACCTTTTATATTAGCATTCCTGCTTTAAAAATTACATTGCTACCTTGGTCTTGGTCTGTTCGGAATTCTGATAATGTTGCATGGATGGTGGTTGGTGTTTCTTGCTTTTTTTTCTACCCAGTTTCATTAACAATGTGCTACGGCATGGATATTCCCAATGTATTGTGAAAGAAAGGTATCTCGGTATTACAGTATTGCATAGCCTAGCATTCTAAATATAAGCTAAAAAATTGTCTAGTGATAATAATTACTAGACAATCAGCCTTCTTTATGGTCCAGCTCTCACTTCCATACATCACTAAGATGGATTGTAGAGGGTTCTTAATTCTAAGACCCTTAGGTATAATGTCCAGGTTCTTGCATTTGGTCAGGAAGGAGAGCTAAAGTGGTAAATCAGGTTAAGAACGGTTTTGGGTTAAGAACGGATCTCCAGAACGAATTAAGTTCATAACCCAAGGTACTACTGTACGGCTAAAATCCACCATGTGCAATTCTTGGTTGGAAGTTGTCGAAGTGGTGTCTTATGCCAAGTATATTGTGCTTCAACAAACAAACAAACAGGCTTGCTCACACCTTTTGAACTTGTCTCTTTCAGCTATAAAACCTTCCCCAGGCTAGACTTGAAGCTTTTTGACAGACCACAAGAGCTCAAGCTTTCCTTCAGCAGGCACTCAACTGGAGGAAACATTTCCAATAGTCCAGCACTTATGGCAAAGAGGACAAAGCAGGTCAGGTTTTTATTTAAAAGCAATGTAGTAGATTATATAAGAGGAAGCATATATTTTATGTAAGCAACTGAGAGGTCTTTAAAAAAATAATAATTAAGTGATATATAAGTATTGTGAAATGAAATAAATATATAACTCTGAGAATATTCAGCTCTGAATATTTGAAGCAGAGCTAAAACCCTGGGAAAAGCCATACTTTCAGAACTGCTTTCTGTCTTTCACACTGCATGTTGTTAAAGGATTGTGAGATGTGAGGTTCCGACTGATCAATGTGGTTTTGTTTCTTTCCTTTTGCTTTACTTTTCTGTAGGAGATAAAAGCAGCTCATAAGCTTGCCAAGAAATACTACGCAAATGCTTCCCAGTGGGCCAAGTGTCTCTTCAGCCATTGCTACAGCTTATGGTTCATTTGTCTCCCAGCTTATGTTAGGGTTTCCCACCCCAAAGTCAGAGCCCTGCAGCAGGCATACGACGTTCTTATTAAAATGAGGAAAACTGATGTGGAACCACTAGATGAAGTAAGTTAAACAAAATCATATACCACATAAAGAGATCCAAATGCATTTTTAATCTTTGCTTGATATTTGTATTGTAGAGCTGTTTTGTTGTTGTTTTTTACCAGAAATTTCAAGCTTCCTTAGTTTTGGATTAAATGAACTTCAGATATTTCCTTTTTTTCTCTGAATACAGAAATCAGATATGGTCTAAATAAGCAAGCCAGAAATCCATTTAGTGACTTGAAATCTTGCTATCTTGCTCTGCCAGTGTAACTGCTCAGAGGAAGAAAATGTGGTGAATTCCGTCAGTTATTAGCAGCACTTTAGATCTTTCTAATCACAGAAATTGCCTTAACACCCATCATTCCTGGGTGGTGCTGTTTCTGAGTTAGCCTTGGAAGAAGAGAACTATGATGTGTTCCCTGTATACAACCCCTTCCTCTCTAAATGTGGGAAAGTAGTTTCGGCAAACTCTAGTTGTCTTCCCTCAGAGAATGACATTTGCCTCGCTCCACGGTCAAGCACACATACTCAGGAATATGTCTTTCTTTCACTGGACCCTCCTGTAATTTTGTAAAAAGTCCAATTGCTCAAAACTTTTTTCTTACAATTCACCTATAAAAATATAAATTAATGGCCAGATGAGAAAGTGAAGTTTCCCCGGGGAGAAAAGCATGAAAAAAGATGGCAGTGATGGAGAAAAGGGAAATTATTTTGGACAGGTCAGCTTAAACCATCTGCAAACTTTAAAAGCTTATTCTGAAACTATTTGTCTCCTCTTCCACTTGGACTGTAATGGGGAATGTAATAATCTTGGCTCTAACATATCGTCACACTCGCTTCCTTTAGTGAGATCAGGGAAGTTTTTAATGTGTGACATTTTAATGTATTTTTAATCTTTGTTGGAAGCTGCCCAGAGTGGCTGGGGAAACCCAGCCAGATGGGCAGGGTACAAATATAATATAATATAATATAATATTAATAATTTAGTGAGTTTCCTCCTCTAAACCTTGCCTCAACCAAATTTAGATAGGAAAAAATAGAGAACGTATTTCCATGCAGATGCAGGTGACACCCTTAGGTGTCAAGTTTGGAAGTAATGAGAAAAGTATAATATTGAATTGGCGCCAACAGAATAATCTTCCAAAACTTGGCATAAGGAACTGAAAATCCACCTAGCTGTCACATCAGGTTTGGCACAGGAATAAGGAAGAACGTGATCTTTGTTTGGGGTGGCATCTATGGGTGGTGAGGGGAATTTCGGGCCCAACCCCTCATTATTAGCCTGGCTTATTATTGGTATTATCATCCCCCCCCCACTCCTCCCTGCCTTTTATTTCCTCACTCTGAGAAAGGGCTAAGGGGATCCTTCTTCAGAGTGAGAACTATATACAGGTGAAACTCAGAAAATTAGAATATTGTGGAAAAGTTCATTGATTTCAGTAATGCAACTTAAAAGGTGAAACTAATATATGAGATAGACTCATGACATGCAAAGTGAGATATGTCAAGCCTTTATTTGTTATAATTGTGATGTTTATGGCATACAGCTGATGAAAACCCCAAATTAACAATCTCAGAAAATTAGAATATTAAATGAAATCAGCAAAACAAGGACTGCAAATAGAGCAATATTGGACCTCTGAGAAGTAGAAGCATGCACATGTACTCAGTACTTGGTTTGGGCCCCTTTTGCATCAATTACTGCCTCAATGCGGCGTGGCATGGAGGCTATCAGCTTGTGGCACTGCTGAGGTGTTATGGAAGACCAGGAAGCTTCAATAGCAGCCTTCAGCTCTTCAACATTGCTCGGTCTCATGTCTCTCATCTTTCTCTTGGCAATGCCCCATAGATTCTCTATGGGGTTCAGGTCAGGTGGGTTTGCTGGCCAATCAAGCACAGTAATCCCATGGGCATTGAACTAGGTTTTGATACTTTTGGCAGTGTAGGCAGGTGACAAAGTCCTATTGGAAAATGAAATCAGCATCCCCATAAAGCTCGTCTGCGGAAGGAAGCATGAAGTGCTCCAAAATCTCCTGGTAGACAGCTATGTCGACCCTGGACTTAATGAAGCACAGTGGACCAACACCAGCTGATGACATGGCTCCCCAAATCTCTTTTCTGATGAGAGCAGCTTTTGCATCTCACTTGGAAACGAAGGACCCAGAGTCTGGAGGAAGAATGGGGAGGCACACAATGCCAGATGCTTGAAGTCCAATGTGAAGTTTCCAGTCTGTGTTGATTTGGGGAGCCATGTCATCAGCTGGTGTTGGTCCACTGTGCTTCATTAAGTCTGCTCTATATAAACAATATTCACTTCATCCACTCCAGTATAACACCGAACAAAGCCACTTTCTATGGACAAACGTGATCTTCAACCCTGAAATCCAAATGTCATTATTTCATTTTCTTTTTCATGCAGAAAGTCATAGAGGAGGCCTTTTTATCTTTTGCAGGTAGTCACATCTGGCACCAAAGTTACTTCTAACAATATGAACTTTTCCATCTTTTACCAGGTGTGCTATAGGGTTGTGATGCTGCTCTGCGGACTTTGGGGCCATCCTGTTCTGGCTGTGAGGGCCCTCTTTGAAATGAAAATTGCTGGCATAGCACCCAATGCCATCACATATGGGTACTACAACAAGGTAAGCAAGCAATGGGGTGAGCGGTTGGGGGAGACCACAATCGAGGAAGCCCTTACACACCGTGTAGATTCCTCTTGCTCTGGGTGATGACCTTGAGGAACCTTCCTGTTTAGGCCTGTTATTTAGGGCCAATTCTGAAAGAATCGTACGTGCTCATCGTATTTTGAAAGGAATCCTTTGAGCCACCTATCTGTTGTAACTGGTAATGGATCTCACTTCTTCATCCGTCGAATCTATTGGATATTTTTCACGGCATTGTCCCATAAATGTTAAAATTCCAGCAGCTCTCAGGTTTAGCTGTTAGTGAGATGGTTTCAAAGGGGGGAACCACTGAGCACAGCTGTGGTGCAATATAGCATTATATAGGAGGGTGGGACATGGGTGGTGCTGTGGGTTAAACCACAGAGTCTAGGGCTAGCCGATCAGAAGGTCGGCGGTTCGAATCCCCGCGACGGGGTGAGCTCCCGTTGCTCGGTCCCAGCTCCTGCCAACCTAGCAGTTCGAAAGCATGTCAAAGTGCAAGTAGATAAATAGGTGCCGCTCCGGCGGGAAGGGAAACGGCGTTTCCATGCACTGCTCTGGTTCGCCAGAAGCGGCTTTGTCATGCTGGCCACATGACCCGGAAGCTGTACGCCGCCTCCCTCGGCCAATAAAGCGAGATGAGCACCGCAACCCCAGAGTCGGCCACGACTGGACCTAATGGTCAGGGGTACCTTTACCTTTAGCAGGGTGGGAATGTTTAATGCATTGAGTTTTGGGATGTGGGCGTCCACCTGTTTTAGTGAAGAAGCGAGGTCGCTAAGAAAGAGGTTAAAAAGAGAGGGAGCTTTACTCCTCGGTTTATGATGACAGGATCTGTCATTTCATTCCCTGTTGTTGTTCTTATATGGCAGGTGTTCTTTGTATAAAGCTTTTTGATCAAGTAAAGTAATCTGGGTTCTAGGCCCATTGTCTCCAATTTGGTCCATAACAGCCCCCTGTCAACAGTGTCAAAAGCAGCCTTAATATCTAGGAAGGCCACATAGAGATGTTCTGCCACTGGGGAAGTGGTAATTCTGTATAGATTTGTTTTGGATGTTTGTATGTGATGCCAATAAAAGGTTTGATGACGATGATAAATAGAGCATTTTCCCTGAGATTGCAGTAGATAAATGCGTGTTATTTGAGATTGTTAGAGCATTTTGACTACGGGAAACATTGGCTTAATCATCTCACTTTTCCAGGCAGTTTTGGAGAGCCCGTGGCCCAGCAGCAATCGCAGTGGTATATTTCTCTGGACGAAGTTGCGAAATGTGGTGCACAGCATGGCACAATTTAGGCAATGTCTCAGAAAGTCAACACAGTGTTCGCAGGCTATTTCAATACCAGGTAATCCTACAGACCAGCTTCTGCAGAATCTGGGTAGAAAGAGCTCTCTCGTTGGCTTTAAGGTAGCATCAGGGGATTTCATCAAAGATCCATGTAACATAATTTGAGAAGAATCAAGCTGTATCTTGTTGGAAAGAGAGTGGGAAAAAAGCACCTTTCCCCATCCCTTGTGAGACTACCCACAGGTATTCAGATTCTGGACAATGGTTTGTCAAGAAACAAGTTGGGAAGTTTTTGCTTCTGTTTCTGATTAATAACAGCTTTCCATGTCCTCCGAACCTGGGCAATTTGTGGTTAATTTCAATTCCGGTTGTTAGAGCAAGACCATTTCAGCTTTTTTTCATTAACCAAAAATAAGATGATCCACAGTTTATGATGTGATGGCATTGCTAAAGATTTTGATTCCCGATTTTTTTTAAAATTTACACATGCTTTATACGTATATAATTGTGTTTTCTCTTATTTTTGTGAAATCGCTCAAGGGCGTTTTATGGGTGAGCGATTCATAAAAGGACTGTGGGACCTCGGTTTTCGAACGTAATCCGTTCCGGAAGACTGTTCGACTTCTGAAAAGCTCGAAAACCGAAAGCGGAAGCCTCAATTCAATAGGAGAACTCTAAACGGAAGCCACATAGCACGTTCGGCTTCCGAAAATCGTTGGAAAACCAAAGCAGTTACTTCCGAGTTTTCGGTGTTTGGGTTCCAAAATGTTTGTCGACAAAGACGTTCGAGAACCGAGATTCCACTGTAATTAAATGCGTGCTAAAAGAAAGCGATAGGGACGCGGGTGGCGCTGTGAGTTAAACCACAGAGCCTAGGACTTGCTGATCAGAAGGGCGGTGGTTCGCATCCCCGCGACGGGGTGAGCTCCCGTTGCTTGGTCCCTGCTCCTGCCAACCTAGCAGTTCAAAAGCACGTCAAAGTGCAAGTAGATAAATAGGTGCTGCTCCGGCGGGAAGGTAAACGGCATTTCCGTGTGCTGCTCTGGTTTGCCAGTCATGCTGGCCACATGACCCGGAAGCTGTACGCCGGCTCCCTCGGCCAGTAAAGCGAGATGAGCACCGCAACCCCAGAGTCAGCCACGACTGGACCTAATGGTCAGGGGTCCCTTTACCCTTTACTTAAAAGAAAGTGAATACGAAGCTGAAATGATCTCTTTGCTGCTGCACTGGAGGGATGGAGGAGGAGAGAGTTATTCATGATGGTCCAGTGTAGGCTTCCTCAACCTCAGCCCTCCAGATGTTTTGAGACTACAATTCCCATCATCCCTAACCACTGGTCCTGCTACCTAGGGATCATGGGAGTTGTAGGCCAAAACATCTGGAGGGCCGAGGTTGGCGAATCCTGGTTTAGCGCATTCTCTGAATGCGGCCAGCCACTGTCTCTTTTCTTTTTTTCAAATATTCATGCCTTTTGTATCTAATTCACTCTTGTTCCTGTCTTCAGCTCCTCAGATGCACACGGGTGGAAGTGATGGGGACACGGTGAGCCATGATAGTGTGACTAGTTCTAATGATGCTAACAGTGGGGAGCACACCTTCTTCGTCAGAGACTTAGTCAGGCTTGATTCCATTGCTAATCACTCTAGCACAGGTACTAGATACGTTGGGTTTCACTAACTGCACACCCTCCTCCTGGTACAGTGGTTCCCAATTGGTGGTCCGTGGACCCCAGAGGGGTCCGTGCGACCCAACCGGGGGGGTCCGCGGCACCATCCACATAACAAAAACTACCATAGAGGTATCAACATTTTCAAAAGCGGGGGTCCTACTTTTGGCTTTTGAAAAACAGGGGGTCTGCAGTCCTTAGCTCATTGGGAACCACTGTCCTAATACATTGCTGACTTGAATTTCCCTTGCGTCGTTCTCTCTGTTTGCAAGAAATTGTGTACTGTGAAATTTTGAGAGTTGAACAGCCGAATCCATCAGGACATAGTTCACGGGGTCATCATCAGGAAACGAACGGCATGTGTCAATCACAGGGTTCAGGCATAGAAGTATCTCACTGGTGTTGTTCCACATCTCATGATGTGGGTCCTAAAGGAGGAATAACTGGGGACAATATTAATGGGAAAGAGGGGGGGGGGACATGACACAGTGCTGTTGATTAATAATAAGGAAATGTAGCTTTGTGTCAGCTTGGAACTTGAATTCGCCCACCCTAGAGCAATTTAGTCTTCAGAAGCCAGTGGATAAGGCAAATTCTTGTACATACATGTAATCTGTTGATAAGAATAGAGCATGCTGTTCAAATTACAAATTGGCAAACAGCCTGTTGGCAGGAAAAGCATTGTGTTATATGTATATAAAAATGTATATTTGAACTTGGCTTACGTTTCGGGGAGGGAAAAGGGGAAATTGCTAAGAAGCAGCTGCACACTCAATGTGGAATATAGTGTTTCAGCCAAATCAGCAATAACTTGCATCAGGTAGAAACATTATAGATTGCAACCAACATTTGGTGGCCAGATACGAATGTGCATTTAGGGTTTTCTTTGGTTTTTCCTTAGCTCTGTGTAGTGTATTTTTATGAATACTCCTTAAATGTTTTCTTCCCCCTCTCACTCAGCCTTTCAAATGATATATGTTATGCATTTTAAATAAAGACAAAACTGAAGGCATTGCCACACAGAGATCTTCCTCATAGCCTGTCCATGTTTTTCCTCTTCTCTCACTTTCTGGACTAAACTTTCTGACATCTTTCCGTTTTAAAGCATTTTGAGTCTCTCTTTCCTGTGTAGATGGCCTGGCTGTTTTTGCCTTGTAGAACGACTAAACATTCCTTCTCTCTGATCTCTCTTGCTCTGCTTCTTGCTCTGTGCTGTCCCTTGGTGCCGCATTTGTCCTTGGTGTGGGGTGCAGACTTGCATGGCGCGAAGCCTTGGAGGCAAATGTGCACTAATTCTGCCCTTGAATGTTAACCACTCCAGGTAAATTTTCCCATTTATTAATGGGGTTCTTTTGTCACTTGATGCGCAAGGAGTAGTTAGAGGTTTTCCCCCCTTAACCTGATATTGTAAACAATGACCAGTTGGTGTGGCACACTTACTTGTAAGAACGAAGTTAGGCACTTTCCATTAATCGGTTAATCGCAGATTGGGCACAATGCCAGGAAGCTCCCCTGGCAATAAGCAAAAACCCGTTTGCCGTTAAGCAAGCTATCCTATAGGGACACGGGTGGCGCTGTGGGTTAAACCACAGAGCCTAGGACTTGCCAATCAGAAGGTTGGCGGTTCGAATCCCTGCAACGGGATGAGCTCCCATTGCTTGGTCCCTGCTCCTGCCAACCTAGCAGTTTGAAAGCATGAAGTGTAAGTAGATAAATAGGTACCGCCCTGGCGGGAAGGTAAACGATGTTTCCATGCACTGCTCTGGTTCACCAGAAGCGGCTTAGTCATGCTGGCCACATGACCTGGAAGCTGTACTTCGGCTCCCTCAGCCAATAAAGCGAGATGAGCGCCGCAACCCCAGAGTCGTCCACGACTGAACCTAATGGTCAGGGGTCCCTTTACCTTTACCTTTAAGCTATCCTATAAGCAGATGTGCTGCAGAACTTCTGTTTGGTACTTGGCACAAATTCATGTTGCATGCATTTCTGCTTCTGACCATCTTAGTGCACCTAATGGACTTAACGAGGGGGCTATAGCAGAGAGATACTGGGTTTTCCTAAGCTCTGTGACCATTGGGCAGCTGCTGGGATTGGCAGCCGGTGAGATCCCTCATTCTGCTGACCCTCAGCTGCACGAATGAGAAGCTGGGGGTTGCTGTGCAGTGAGAGGCCTAGACCCCAAGGCACAGCAGAGGTTAATTCAGTAGGATTGTGGCCCTGCATATGTGTAACGGGCAAGTAGCTAACAGCAGTGGGATAACTAGCTTCTATCCCAGAGAAGAGCAGCCTAATGCATATTATTGTGGGGTATGTGGTCACTGCTGTTTTTCCAGAAAAAGGTGCTGGAACTCACCATGAACGTCTCCCTTGTTCTCTTATAATGGTGGTGCTGTGGTCTAAACCACTGAGCCTCTTGCTTGCTGATCGGAAGGTCGGCAGTTTGAATCCCCGCAACGGGGTGAGCTCCCATTGCTCTGTCCCAGCTTCTGCCAACCTAGCAGTTCGAAAGCACAACAGTGCAAGTAGATAAATAGGTACCGCTGTGGCGGGAAGGTAAACGGTGCTTCCGTGTGCTCTGGCACTCGTCACGGTGTCCCATTGCGCCAGAAGCAGTTTAGTCCTGCTGGCCACATGACCCAGAAAGCTGTTTGCAGACAGACACTGGCTCCCTCAGCCTGAAAGCGAGATGAGCGCCGCACCCCATAGTCGCCTTTGATTGGACTTAACCATCCAGGGGTCCTTTTTACCTTATAATGGCCGTAGGAATGGTCCTTATTCCTCTGGGGAGAGTTACCATTTGTCAGCTTCAATAACGTCCTGCTGAAAATTCGCTCTGCAGATCAAACAAACCTTTTCATTCTGTCTCTGCTGCCGCTCTTTCCCCTTCGCACTCCAGATATTATGTGAGGGTAATTTTTGTGTGCAAGGCACCAAGAGTCCCCCCCCCTCCCCCAGTAATGTAAAACATCAAATGTGGGCTTGCCAATTGGGAAATAATTTGCTAGAATGTCTGTTGCATTTTTCCTCCCTGCAGGTGCTCAGTCCGATCAGGGTTATGGTTCTAAAGATGAACTTGTAAAGGATGATACAGACAGTCTTCATACAACAGATACGCTTGTAGAAAAAGCGCTTGTTGCCAAAGCTGACGACTTAATTGGAGGTATGGCGTTGACAATTTTATTCGATTTAGTGGTGCTTTATTAAGTAAAGCAAACGGACCTTGTGCGTTTTTGATCTTGCTAGGGAAAGCACACGTTCAGTATGTTTACAGCCTCCACCTGAATCTTTCAGAATAAAAAGGTTGGAGAAACAAACAATTAATAAAGTGCAGCTAGAGTTCGCTAGGCTGTGCTTTTTAATAGCAGTACAGTGGTACCTTGGGTTAAGTACTTAATTCGTTCCGGAGGTCCGTTCTTAACCTGAAACTGTTCTTAACGTGAAGCACCACTTTAGCTAATGGGGCCTCTAGCTGCTGCCGCGCCACCGGAGCACAATTTCTGTTCTCATCCTGAAGCAAAGTTCTTAACCTGAGGTACTATTTCTGGGTCAGCGGAGTCTGTAACCTGAAGCGTGTGTAACCTGAAGCGTATGTAACCCGAGGTACCACTGTACATAGCCAGGAGAAGTCCAGCCGATTTGAGCCTTCTCTTTCATTGGTGACGCTCTCTGTGCAACATAGCTGTCAGAGACCCTTGTGCATCGAGAGCTGGGAATTTCAGGGCAGAAAGGAGCATAGGGGAAAGTGCTCACTCTTGCCACTGCTCACTCACCTGAAGGGGATGGGGAAACAGGTAGCAACAACAAGGAGAAGCAGCAAGGGCCCTGGGCTGGGGGTGGGTGAGTTTGGCAGTGGGTCCGCTTGCTGGAATGTGGGCTGAGGTCGGTACCCAGAGCTGCTAGTCCTGACTGAGCGACTACCAACAATCTGTCTGCTATGTGAAATACTGAGGGTGAGGATGCTTAGCAAGTACATGTCCTAAATTGTGGAATACCCTCTCCAAAGAGGTCTTGCATCTCCTCATCGCTGGCCTTTTTTGTCTGCAGCCAAAAGTTGGCTTTTCAGGGAAGTCTTTGGGCTGTTCTAGGGTGCTGTCATCAATTTCATTTGCAGCCACTATTCCCTGTCCCCCCCCCCCCCTGTTTAAAATGTTACCTTTTGTGTGAGAGAGTGTATGGAATTAAACTCTGTTTTGTTTGATTAAAGTTATGCACCGCTTGGTTGTAAAAAACAAAACACCTCAAAGTGGTTTAAATTTAAATATTTGGCTAACTGTAAGTGCCAGAAAAGTATTGGCCTGGCCTAAAATCCATTTTATAAAATGGTAGAAATGATACTTCTTTGCTGCAATGCACTGGTTTTGAGCTTCTGTTTTACTGGCAGAGCATTTAACTCTTTGCCCTCTCTCCCTTCCCTTTTGAAGAATTTTGCGTTGCCGGTGAGTCTGTTGAAAAGCCACATCATCATGCAGAACCACACAGTCCGGTTGAAGTATCTTTGCACCCGTCTAGCAGCATCGTCAAGATTCCCTCTTGTGTTTTTGATAGCACCGGCAGGAAGAGCAGCAGCGGTGAGTTAGTGAACACACTTTGGTTATTGTAGCTATAAAACGGATGGCCAGTTAGGCAAGCCTGATCCTGCCCAAGAAAACGTCTTTGATGTGTCAGGTGCTGGAATGTGTATAGGAATAATAAAGACCAGCGCTTGTGGGTATATGCAGAATGCCTTTTCTCTCGCTGAAAAGTTTTGCCAGACATCTGGGATTTCTTGCAGTGGAGGAGGGAGAGAAATAAATCTCTAGCAACGTTTGTACAGAATTAAGCCCTGCATTAAAAAATACTAATTTGGCAGGTAGGTCCCTTCTGAACTTTCCAGTACCCTTGCCCAGCGAGAGGTTTAGGACTGTAACTGTTTTTATTTTGAAAGTGTCCAACTTTAATATGCTTCTTGGAAAAGCATGTTGAATGTAATGTGCAGTTTAGCCAGCCAG